>NC_083872.1:79164183-79789183 GCF_032452875.1 Bos javanicus | reverse complement strand
CTACAAGCAGCTGGCAGCCTCCAATAAGACAGGGTCTGACAGTCAGTTGAGCTGGGGATCTGCCCTGCCTACCAGGGCGCTCACAGCATTTGTCCTCACCACAAAAGAATGGCCTAAACAGCTCACATAGTGGACACCCCTAGATCATGTAGCTCTGATGAACAGAGGGGAGTATGATGTCTCCTACAAAAAAACACTTCTCCAAGATCATAAAATGTAACTAACCTACAAAATACATAAAAATAAACACAGATAATTAGGCAAAATGAGGTGATAGAAAAATATGTTCTAAATGAAAAAACAAGACAATATCCTAAAAGTGGAACTAAACAAAGTGGAGATAAACAATTTATCCAGTAAGACAATTGTGCAATCTCCCAATTCAGGAAGAATTTCTCCCAAATCAGGAAGAAATAGAAAAGCTGATCAGACTAGTTACTAGCAGTGAAATTATATATATATATATATATATATCAGATCAGTCGCTCAGTCGTGTCCAACTCTTTGCAACCCTATGAATCACAACATGCCAGGCCTCCCTGTCCATAACCAACTCTGGGAGTTCACTGAGACTCACGTCCATAGAGTCAGTGATGCCATCCAGCCTTCTCATCCTCTGTCGTCCCCTTCTCCTCTTGCCCCCAATCCCTCCAAGCATCAGAGTCTTTTCCAATGAGTCAACTCTTCGCATGAGGTGGCCAAAGTACTGGACTTTCAGCTTCAGCATCATTCCTTCGAAAGAAATACCAGGGCTGATCTCCTTCAGAATGGACTGGTAGGATCTCCTTGCAGTCCAAGGGACTTTCAAGAGTCTTCTCGAACACCACAGTTCAAAAGCATCAACTATTCGGCGCTCAGCCTTCTTCACAGTCCAACTCTCACATCCATACATGAACACTGGAAAAACCATAGCCTTGACTAGATGAACCTTTGTTGGCAAAGTAATGTCTCTGCTTTTGAATATGCTATCTAGGTTGGTCATAACTTTCCTTCCAAGGAGTAAGCGTTTTTTAATTTCATGGCTGCAGTCACCATCTGCAGTGATTTTGGAGCCCCCCAAAATAAAGTCTGACACTGTTTCCACTGTTTCCCCACCTATTTCCCATGAAGTGATGGGACCAGAGGCCATGATCTTCGTTTTCTGAATGTTGAGCTTTAAGCCAACTTTTTCACTCTCCACTTTCACCTTCCTCAAGAGGCTTTTTAGTTCCTCTTCACTTTCTGCCGTAAGGGTGGTGTCATCTGCATATCTGAGGTTATTGATATTTCTCCTGGCAATCTTGATTCCAGCTTATGTTTCTTCCAGTCCAGCGTTTCTCATGATGTACTCTGCATAGAAGTTAAATAAACAGGGTGACAATATACAGCCTTGATGTACTCCTTTTCCTATTTGGAACCAGTCTGTTGTTCCATGTCCAGTTCTAACTGTTGCTTCCTGACCTGCATACAAATATCTCAAGAGGCAGATCAGGTGTTCTGGTATTCCCATCTCTTTCAGAATTTTCCACAGTTTATTGTGATCCACACAGTCAAAGTCAAGAAGGCAGAAATAGATGTTTTTCTGGAACTCTCTTGTTTTTTCCATGATCCAGCAAATGTTGGCAATTTGATCTCTGGTTCTTCTGCCTTTTCTAAAACCAGCTTGAACATCAGGAAGTTCACGGTTCACATATTGCTGAAGCCTGGCTTGGAGAATTTTGAGCATTACTTTACTAGTGTGTGAGATGAGTGCAATTGTGTGGTAGTTTGAGCATTCTTTGGCATTGCCTTTCTTTGGGATTGGAATGAAAACTGACCTTTTCCAGTCCTGTGGCCACTGCTGAGTTTTCCAAATTTGCTGGCATATTGAGTGCAGCATTTTCACACCATCATCTTTCAGGATTTGGAATAGCTCAACTGGAATTCTATCACCTCCACTAGCTTTGTTCGTAGTGATGCTTTCTAAGGCTCACTTGACTTCACATTCCAGGATGTCTGTCTCTAGGTCAGTGATCACACCATCGTGATTATCTGGGTCGTGAAGATCTTTTTTGTACAGTTCTTCTGTGTATTCTTGCCATCTCTTCTTAATATCTTCTGCTTCTGTTAGGTCCACACCATTTCTGTCCTTTATGGAGCTCATCTTTGCATGAAATATTCCTTTGGTATCTCTAATTTTCTTGAAGAGATCTCTAGTCTTTCCCATTCTGTTGTTTTCCTCTATTTCTTTGCATTGATCGCTGAAGAAGGCTTTCTTATCTCTTCTTGCTATTCTTTGGAACTCTGCATTCAGATGTTTATATCTTTCCTTTTCTTCTTTGCTTTTAGCTTCTCTTCTTTTCACAGCTATTTGTAAGGCCTCCCCAGACAGCCATTTTGCTTTTTTGCATTTTTAATTTTTTTAAAGTTACATTTAATGGTTAAGAGAAACTTGTGTAAAGAAAAGAATGTTGCCTGGCATTTAGCGTTCTAAAAGGGCCAAGTCATTAGCCACTGCATTCAACAAGTGACAGGACACCAAAAGGAACATCAGGACATCAGGATGGATAAAAACAAGAAGCATTCTGTGCTTTGGATATACTATGCCCTAGATAGTTAAGATGCATATCTGAGGAAAATTTTCAAATGACTTGATTCTTGCATTCTCTCATACAAAGCAAAGCACTAAAATCATTAATTTATTTGCTTTTTCTGATTAGCAGTTATCTTTTGATGCCCAACTACATGTATTAGTATTGAAATTATTTGAAGTAATGATGCTTGTACTTTTGGAATAGGATATGGGTTAGATAAGCTTAATAAAACTTCTGAGAAGTGATATAGGCTAGGACTTAAGAACACTAACTCTACTGCCTAAAGGATTGGAGTTTTGTTCTTGACTCCACCATATATTTGGTTTGGGGGAAGTTACTTATCCTTTTTTATTTCATGCTCTACAAAAAAAAAAAAAAAGGTGATGGTAACTATAATGATAATAATACCTTCCCTACAGAGTCAATGTAAGGAAGGACTAAATGTGATAATACAAGCAATAACTACTCAGTGCAGGGGTAGCTATCATCTTCACCATCATCTGCAGTAGCAGCAACAGAAGGATTACTACTTCTGAGTGTGCTCTGTTTGTAAATAATGGTGGATCCACATTTTACAAGCTGGGAATAAGATTAGGTGAGAATAGTTGTTGTTTAACTTCAAGAGCTGCTTGTGACAACCTCATATGAATTTGTACTGGGAGTACTGGCACAAGACTGAAACAAATCTGCCAAACATCTTAAATGACCAAACATAAGAAAAATCCTTTCCTACTAAATATCATTTCTTTAGTTGCATTTAGCTATATATGTCACTTAGTCTTAAAGTAGAAAACTTAATACATTATGGAAACATGGGACTGAGGATATACAGCTCTGTCCTGCTGCTGCTGCTAAGTCACTTCAGTTGGGTCCGACTCTGAGCGACCCCATAGACGGCAGCCCACCAAGGCTCCCCGTCCCTGGGATTCTCCAGGCAAGAACACTGGAGTGGGTTGCCATTTCCGTCTCCAATGCATGAAACTGAAAAGTGAAAGTGAAGTCACTCAGTTGTGTCCGACTCTGGTGACCCATGGACTGCAGCCTACCAGGCTTCTCCATCCATGGGATTTTCCAGGCAAAAGTACTGGAGTGGGGTGCCACTGTAAGTTGATTTTGCCTTTTCATTGAATTACTCCACATTATACACTCCCAACTCTGCACAAAATACTAAATTCATGCTCACAGCTTTTCCATTTCATGTTGGAAAACTTGGTGAATTCTACATGAACTCTTATCTATCTAGTATGTATAGCATATATTACACATATATATGTTACAGATACTATATTTTGGGGCTTCCCAGGTGGTTCATTGATAAAGAATCTGCTTGCCAATGCAGGAGACCCAGGAGTGTGGGTTTAATCCCTGGGTCAGGAAGATCCCCTTGAGGAGAAAATGGCAACCCAAACCAGTATTCTTAGCTGGAAAATCCTATGGACAGAGGAGCCTAGGGGGCTACAGTCCATAGGGTCACAAAGAGTCAGACATGACTGAACTACTGAGCATGCATACTATATTATATATCATGTTATATATATATATATATATATATATATATGTATGTAGATGGATAGACTGATAGATTGATAGTCATTTAATTTATTTCACTTTCTTTAATAGTAACTGAAATATGCACTGAAGATAGTTTCTGACTCAGGGAATTCATCAACATTTCCTTTCTTCTCTTTTCCGCAGTAGCCTAGCCTGCAGGGTCTGTCATGTTTAATCATTTATTCATTTATTTAATACATAAATAACACCCACTGTATGCTAAGCACTATTCTAAGTGCTGGGAGGGGAGTTGCTGTGCTTAGTCGCTCAGTCGTGTCCAACTTTCTTCAACCCCATGCACTGTAACCTGCCAGGCTCCTCTATCCATGGGGATTCTCCAGGTAAGAATACTGGAGTGGGTTTTCATGCCCTCCTCCAGGGCATCTTCCCAACCCAGGGATCTAATGCACATTTCCCACATTACAGGCAGATTCTATACCGTTTGAGCCACCATGGAAGCCCAAGAATACTGGAGTAAGTAGCCTATTCTGCTCCAGGGGATCTTCCCGACCCAGGATTCAAACTGGGGTCTCCTGCACTGCAGAAGGATTCTTTACCAGCTGAGCTACCAGGGAAGCCCAGGAGCAGGGTGAGGGTGTTAGCAGACCATAAAACAAAACCTATCCTCATGGAACCTCACTAATGATTATGATGCTTTTGCTCAGTTTTCTACCTTTTGTGGATGAATCAAGGCTTAGATTTGCACTAAGTAGATCTTAAAGGTCTTTCTTGTTATTGCCTTTACAGAGGCGAGTAAATCAAGGAATTAAAACAGGATTGGTCTTTTTCCAGCTCTTCACTTTCAGTCTGTATGTGTCCCCTGTTTTGAGGTGGGTCTCTTGTAGACAACATATGTAGGGGTTTTGTTTTTGTATCCATTCAGCCAGTCTTTGTCTTTTGGTTGGGACATTCAACCCATTTACATTTAAGGTAATTATTGATAAGTATGATCCCGTTGCCATTTACTTTATTGTTTTGGGTTCGAATTTATACACCCTTTTTGTGTTTCCTGTCTAGAGAATATCCTTTAGTATTTGTTGGAGAGCTGGTTTGGTGGTGCTGAATATATATATGGAATTTAGAAAGATGGTAACAATAACCCTGTATACGAGACAGCAAAAGAGACACTGATGTATAGAACAGTCTTTTGGACTCTGTGGGAGAGGGAGAGGGTGGGATGATTTGAGAGAATGGCATTGAAATATGTATAATATCATATATGAAATGAGTCACCAGTCCAGGTTCGATGCACGATACTGGATGCTTGGGGCTGGTGCACTGGGACGACCCAGAGGGATGATATGGGGAGGGAGGAGGGTTCAGGATGGGGAATACATGTATACCTGTGGCAGATTCATTTTGATATATGGCAAAACCAATACAATATTGTAAAGTTAAATAAAATAAAATTTAAAAAAATAAAATAAAACAGGATTGGGAGTAGAGGATAGTTTCATATTGGACACTAAATTAAAATCATGGGGTATTTAAAATTCAGGGGATTTAAGGAGACATGTAAATATTATGACCTTCACTGTTAGAGTGGTTGAAATGTTGTTGAAGTGTCATTTTAATGTTTCACTTTCACAGACCTTGCACTGCACTCTCATCTCACAAGCTAAGAATTTTCCCAGTCTTGCTTGATATCCTAAGATGTATTTCAAAGCTTTGTATTACATATACATGGTGACGTGAATAGATCAAATCGTCATTCCCAACAAATCAATTTTGAAACTCACTGAGCTTTTTGCACAGCTTTCTTGTCAAGTGATCTCAGGCTGTTCTCATGTCATTCAGCTTCTGTCTTTGATGAAGTGACCAAATGAACCATGTAAGGTGGATCCATTCATTTCAAGTGAAGTGTGTGGCTTCACATTTGTCTAATAGGTACCCATGCCCCCATTTCAGCCACCTATTGCTAAGTTACAAGCCATCCCAGAACTCGGTGATATAAAGCAACAGCTCACATGGGTTCTGTGGGTTAGGAGTTTAGAAAGGGCACAGTGGGGATGGCTCCTCTCTGCTCCATTGTCTCTCGAAGCCTCAACTAGTATGACTTCTATGGCTATAGGCAGCCCAAGAGTCTGGGGCTGGAGGACCCACTTCCAAGATGACTTCTTCACCCAATGAACAGCACTGTGGCCAGGATGCCAAAGTATGGGCTCAACTGGACTGCCAAGCTTAATGCCAACATGATTTCCCTGGCATCGCATTTAAGGTTAGGCCACTCCTCCCTCAGTGCCTCAGGACTCCATCAGCAAGTGTTCCCAGTGAACAGAGTGAAAGCTGCAGCCTCAGAAGCACTTACCATCACATCAGCTACATCACATGCAGCCTCAGAAGCACTTACCATCACATGTGCTGCAGTAGCTGAAGCTACCACATGCTCAGCTGAGGTTCCAGGGAAGGAGACAGAGACTCTACCTTTCAATGGAAGGTGTGTCAAAGAATTTATGGAAATGTTTTAAAACCTCCACACCCCATCATTCTAAATATCTTCATGAAAAATTAAGCTTAATGAATAGATAGATACCAAAGGAGAAGTTGACCAATTTTTTACATACTTTTCTTAACTCAGGCCACACTTCATGAAAGCAGATGTAATTTAATATTTTATTTTAAAGGTTATTTCCTTTTAAAATTATCATAACAGTTCCTCTGCTTTTCATCACAATTTCGTCCATTCTTTCTCAGATGAATTTTTTGGTGTGGAATTCCTCCTCTCTGGTGTTAGGAGTACTTGGGTCTTGCTCTGATGATGATACAGTAAGACCACTGCTGAATGAATCAGCAGTGTCAAGAAGGCCATGGTGATGGGCCCTAAGGGAGCAGTACCTTCCAAGAAGTGTTTGGTACTAAATCAGCTACCATAATTATTATAAAGCCATTTACTATTAAAATAACTTCATATCTGTTTAAACCAATGATCATATCATCTGAATATATTAATACTCCCAATTTCTTCATGCCCTTTTTGATTTTCTGTTCCATAAGCACCCAAAGTTTTTACATCTTTTAAAAAATGCATAGTTTGTAAGTATATTGAAATGAAAATTGTTTCTGCTAACACTTAATACCCCTAGATGTCCCTGGACTGCAGGCATACACAGCACAGATTAAGGCCCTGCAGAGGGAGGTGAATGAAGGAAATACTCACCTGAGGCCAACTGAGAAGGACGGCCCAATGGCCTTGTGTGGTAGGAGATACAGAAATGGGAAAACTTTAAAAAAAAAAAATTTCATTTAGTTTGCTGTTGCTAATTTCCTTAATTATGGTCTGTGTTCCTGGGGGGAATGCCATTGGGGATCAGGGGATTTGTCCTACACAGCTCTCCTCACTTTTGTGTTCTTTAGGTTATTAACTTACCCAAGTCGGATTCTCAATTTCCTGTATAGTGACGTCATACAAATACAAAGATTACCAAAAAATTAAGAGCTCAAGCAAGGTTTTTTTGGCCTTATTCTTAAATCATTATTAGTATTTCCTAACTGTTAGTGGAGAATGTTGCTATTTTTGCTGAGCCAGACCCAGAGTATACAGTAAAAGAGAAATTAATGTGTTCACCTGAATTTCATTGAAAACTACTTAGGTGCTGAGCTCAACACTAAAATGTTGCTCGTTATAATAAGATGTTTCTTGGCTTCTTTCAGAACTTAGCACTAAAAGCTTCTTCCAAATAAATCATGTGCTAAGAAAGTAAAATTTTAATTTTAACTATGGATAGCAGTTGGTGGAGTTCCTAGATGATAATCCTGGATCATTTTGCTCAATGTCGATTGAGAACCAATGCTTGCAAACTTCACTCCCCTTTGTGAAATTCAGTGGTGCATGATAGGGTCTTTCTTTTCTAAAAAACAGCAGTGCTTAACAAATTGCAGTCCATCAGACCCTAGAGGTCTCCATTATGCTCTCAGTGAACCCACAAATGTTATATATTTGCCTTTATCACTATATTGCATTTACACTAATTGTGCAAAGGTAATGGTTGTCAATTCAGTTCAGTCGCTCAGTCCTATCCAATTCTGCAACCCCATGAATCGCAGCAGGCCAGGCCTCCCTGTCCATCACCAACTCCCGGAGTTCACTCAGACCCACATCCATTGAGTCAGTGATGCCATCCAGCCATCTCATCCTCTGTCATCCCCTTCTCCTCCTGCCCCTGATCCCTCCCAGAATCAGAGTCTTTTCCAATGAGTCAACTCTTCTCATGAGGTGGCCAAAGTACTGGAGTTTCAGCTTCAGCATCATTCCTTCGAAAGAAATACCAGGGCTGATCTCCTTCAGAATGGACAAGTTGGATCTCCTTGCAGTCCAAGGGACTCTCAAGAGTCTTCTCCAACACCACACTTCAAAAGAATCAATTCTTCGGCCCTCAGCTTTCTTCACAGTCCAACTCTCACATCCATACATGACCACTGGAAAAACCATAGCCTTGACTAGACGAAACTTTGTTGGCAAAGTAATGTCTCTACTTTTCAATATGCTACCTAGGTTGGTCATAACTTTCCTTCCAAGGAGTAAGCATCTTTTAATTTCATGGCTGCAATCACCATCTGCAGTGATTTTGGAGCCCAAAAAAATAAAATCTGACACTGTTTCCACTGTTTCCTCATCTATTTCCCATGAAGTGATGGGACCAGAGGCCATGATCTTCGTTTTCTGAATGTTTAGCTTCAAGCCAACTTTTTCACTCTTCTCTTTCACTTTCATCAAGAGGCTTTTTAGTTCCTCTTCACTTTCTGCCATAAGGGTGGTGTCATCTGCATATCTGAGGTTATTGATATTTCTCCCGGCAATCTTGATTCCAGCTTGTGCTTCTTCCAGCCCAGCATTTCTCATGATGTACTCTGCATAGAAGTTAAATAAGCAGGGTGACAATATTCAGCCTTGACGTACTCCCTTTCCTATTTGGAACCAGTCTGTTGTTCCATGTCCAGTTCTAACTGTTGCTTCTTGACCTGCATACAAATTTCTCAAGAGGCAGGTCAGGTGGTCTGGTATTCCCATCTCTTTCAGAATTTTCCACAGATTATTGTGATCCACACAGTCAAGGTAATGGTTGGTAAGGTAATGGTTGTACCTTAGCTCAATTCAAGGTAATGGCACAAAACTGCCTAGTAGTCACTGTATTTCTTCACTGCCAGCTACTTGCAGTCCCTGACAAAGCAGAGAAATTATTGATTTTATCACATCTTCAAGCCTTGTGTAAACTTCTTAACATTTTGTGTGATAAAATGGGATGTACACATGAAGCACTTCTGCTGCATTCCAAAGAAACATGGTTGTCTTAAAGAAAAACACTTGTATAAATCACCGGCATTACAAGCTGCCTGGCTGCATTTATCAGGGAATATCTAGTTTCACAAACTCTGTCTTTTCAAATTTGGGTATCTGAGAGATATTTTCTTGAAAATGAATGAAGTGAGCCATAACTAGAAGAAAAATATCTGAGAGTGGGGAAGGTAAAAATTTTACTCTCGTTTTCAAGGGAAAATGAGTATTTCAGAAATTTTATATCTACACCATGAGCATACCAAGGCTGGGCTGGATAAATCACAAACTAGAATCAAGATTACCAGGAGAAATATCAACAACCTCAGGTATGCAGATAATACCACCCTAATGGCAGAAAGTGAAGAGGAACTAAAGAGCCTCTTAGTGACGGTGAAAGAGCAGAGTGAAAAACCTGGCTTGAAACTCAACATTCAAAAAACTCAGATCATGCATCTGGTCTCATCAGTTCAAGGCAAATAATGGGGGGGAAAGTAGAATCAGTGACAGATTTTATTTCCCTGGGCTCCAAAATCACTGCAGACAGTGACTGCAACCATGAAATTAATAGATGTTTTCTCCTTGGAAGAAAAGCTGTGACAAACCTAAACACATCCCACTGCTGGGCATACACACTGAGGAAACCAGAAGGGAAAGAGACACGTGTACTGTTCATTGCAGCACTGTTTATAATAGCCAGGACATGGAAGCAACCTAGATGTCCATCAGCAGATGAATGGATAAGAAAGCTATGGTACATATACACAATGGAGTATTACTCAGCCATTAAAGAGAATACATTTGAATCAGTTCTAATGAGGTGGATGAAACTGGAGCCTATTATACAGAGTGAAGTAAGCCAGAAAGAAAAACACCAATACAGTATACTAACGTATATATATGGAACTTAGGAAGATGGTAACAATAACCCTGTGTACGAGACAGCAAAAGAGACACTGATGTATAGAACAGTCTTTTGGACTCTGTGGGAGAGGGAGAGGGTGGGATGATTTGGGAGAATGGCATTGAAACGTGTATAATATCATGTATGAAATGAGTCACCAGTCCAGGTTTGATGCACGATACTGGATGCTTGGGGCTGGTGCACTGGGACAACCCAGAGGGATGGTATGGGGAGGGAGGAGGGAGAAGGGTTCAGGATGGGGAACACAGGTATACCTATGGCGCATTCATTTCGATATTTTGCAAAACTAATACAATATTGTAAAGTTTAAAAATAAAATAAAATTAAAAAAAATAAAAATAAATTAAATAAAAAGCAGAGACTTCAATTTGCTGACCAAGGTCTGTATAGTCAAAGTGATGGTCTTTCCAGTAGTCATGTATAGATTTGAGAGTTGGACCATAAAGAAGGCTGAACACCAAAGAATTGATGCCTTTGAACTGTGGTGCTAGAGAAGACCTCAAGAGTCCCTTGGACAACAAGATCAAACCAGTCAATCCTGAAGGAAACCAAACCTGAATATTCACTGGAGGGATGAATATGGATCACTCACCTAGAGCCAGACATCCTGGAATGTGAACTCAAGTGGGCCTTAGGAAGCATCACTAGGAACAAAGCTAGTGGAGGTGATATAACTCCCGTTGAATTCAAATCCTTAAAGAAGATGGTGTTAAAGTGCTGCACTCAATATGCCAGCAAATTTGGAAAACTCAGCAATGGTCACAGGACTGGAAAATATCAGTTTTCATTCCAATCCCAAAGAAAAGCAATTCCAGAGAATGGTCAAACTACCACATGATTACACTCATCTCACACGCTAGCAAAGGAATGCTCAAAATTCTCCAAGCCAGGCTTCAACAGTACATGAACAATGAGCTTCCTGATGCTCAAGCTGGGTTTAGAAAAGGCAGAGGAACCAGAGATCAAAAGGCCAACATCCATTGGATCATGGAAAAAGCAAGAGAGTTCCGGAAAAACATCTGTTTCTGCTTTATTGACTATGCCAAATCCTTTGACTCTGTGGATCACAACAAATTGTGGAAAATTCTTAAAGAAATAAGAATACCAGACCACTTTACCTGCCTCCTGAGAAATCTGTATGCAGATCAAGAAGCAACAGTTAGACCGGACATGGAACAATGGACTGATTCCAAATTGGGAAAGGAGTATGTCAAGGCCGTATATTGTTACCCTGCTTATTTAAGTTATATGGAGTGTATACCATGCAAAATTAAGATGCAGAGACATTACTTTGCCGACAAAGGTCCATCTAGTTAACACTATGGTTTTTCCAGTATTCACATATGAATGTGAGAGTTGGACTATAAAGAAAGCTGAGCATCAAAGAATTGATGCTTTTGAGCTGTGGTGTTGGAGAAGACTCTTGAGAGTCCCTTGGACTGCTAGGAGATCAAACCAGTCCATCCTAAAGGAAATCAATCCTGAATATTCATTGGAAGACTGATGCTGAAGTTGAAGCTCCAATATTTTGGCCACCTGATGTGAAGAACTGACACATTGGAAAAGACCGTGATGCTGAGAAAGATTGAAGGCAGGAGAAGAAGGGGACGACAGAGGATGAGATGGTTGGATGGCATCACCAACTCAGTGGAAGTGAGTTTGAGAAAGTTCCGGGAGTTGGTGAAGGACAGGAAAGCCTGGTGTGCAGCGGTCCATGGGGTCGCAAAGAGACAGACATGACTGAGTGAACGAACTAAACTTAAAGGCTGCACACATAATTCATACTGAACAAATAGCAAATATCTTCAAGTTATGGCAACCCACTCCAGTGTTCTTGCCTGGAGAATCCCATGGACGGGGGAGCCTGGTGGGCTGCCATCTATGGGGTCACACAGAGTCGGACACACCTGAAGCAACTTAGCAGCAGCAGCAACAGCAGCACTGATCAGTAGAGTATCAAATAGTTGAGAGTTACGTCTGTATCATAGATTTTTATTTTTTTGTACTTTGCATTTGACTCTCTTTGATAATTTTTCATTATGTCTGTTAAGGCAATTATAAACTAAACTAAAATTATGATGGATAAATATGTTTGATTGAAAAAAGGTTTTTGACTTGGTTGTTGGTGTTCAGTTGCTCAGTCATGTCTGACTCTTTAGTTTCCTTTAGGATTGACTGATTTGATCTCCTTGCAGTCCAAGGGACTCTCAAGAGTATTCAGTACCACTATTCAAGGCATCAGTTCTTCAGGGCTCAGCTTTCTTTATGGTCCAGTTCTCACATCCATACATGATTATTAGAAAAACCATAGCTTTGACTAGACGGACCTTTGTTGGCAAAGTAATGTTTCTGCTTTTCAATATGCTGTCTAGGTTGGTCATATCTTTTCTTCCAAAGAGCAAGCATCTTTAATTTCATAACTGCAGTCACCTTCCGAAGTGATTTTGGATCCCCCAAAAATAAAGTCTGTTACTGTTTCCATTGTTTCCCCATCTATTTGCCATGAAGTGGTGGGACCAGATGCCATGATCTTTGTTTTTGAATGTTGAATGTTAAGCCAGCTTTTTCACTCTCCTCTTTCACTTTCATCGAGAGGCTCTTTAGTTCCTCTTTGCTTTCTGCCATAAGGGTGGTATCATCTGCCTATCTGAGGTTATTGATATTTCCTCCAGCAATCTTGATTCCAGCTTGTGCTTCATCCAGACCAGCATTTCCCATGATGTATTCTGCATATAAGTTAAATAAGCAGGGTGACAATACACAGCTTTGACATACTCCTTTCCCAACTGGAACCAGTCCATTGTCTGGTTTTAACTTTTGCTTCTTGACCTGGCTTAATAAGCCGTAATTTTGGCCTTCAGTAAAGTCAATGAGATACTGTAAATTTTTCCCTAATGAAGGTTTTTCTACCCAATTATACTTCATCAAAACACATCATTTATAGCTCTAGAACAACATTCCCCAATTTTTTTTTGTCACCAGGGACAATTTTCATGGAAATAACTATTCTACAGACCAGAGAGTGGGGAATGGTTTCCCAATGATTCAAGTGCATTACATTTATTGTGCATTTTATTTCTGTTGTTTTTACATCAGCTCCATCTCAGATCATCAGGCATAAGATCCAGAAGGTTGGGGATTCCCTGCTCTAGAAGACAGGCAAACACTTCAAAGAGCAGAGTCCTTATGTCAGAAGAAAAATGCAGGTGTGATGATAGCTAACAACTAAGAGAATATAATGTCTTACAATTAAACCATGTGCCAATATACCTCATTTCTATTCGGATAAATCTGTATGTTGTCAAACCACTGATTTGTTTTGTTCTTTTGAAAGCTAGTGAGATGGAAAATAGATATTTCCAAGTAATACAAGAGGCAGAGAAAAAGGCAACACAGAGGGAAGGAAAAAACCATGGCTTTATGGTCAGAAAACCTGGGTTCAACACAGTTGCAACCTAATCCTGGTTTCCTGTGTGACTTTGGACCAGTTACTAAAACTTCTTGATCTCTGTTTTTCTCAACTGGTAAGTGGCTCAAGATTTTTCAATACTTTTCCAAGTCTATTCTATCCACCAAATTCTGCAGAGCTGAACTGCCATTTTCTCCTTTTTTACACACTTGTGTTTCAATGGCATGTGCATAATTGGAGGTTGTATGCAGAGCTGGACATTGAGAAGGTCTCCTTTCTCTGAGCAGACACATTACTTGAGCTCTTGGGTTGAATAAAGAAAGTAACAGTTTGACGCTGATGTTCAATTCAACTAAATTAGACACCATAATGAAAGAGATTCTCATGGTGGTTAAGAAAACTGTGGAGAGAAGCTTGCAAATGAGCTTTTGTTCTTTTCTTTCACTATAATCTGAATAACTGTTTCCATCTGTATGTCTTTGAAACAAGATAAATGTATTAACTGAAATAAAGGCAAAAATTGACTAAACTCTGCACTCTGCATAATTTGCCTTCAACTGCTATAGATATAATAACAAAAGCTGAGCACCAACAAAGAGAGAACTTGCTGATTCTTAAAAAGCAGTTTATGGATTCACTTACAATAGACACGTGAACCATTTATGCCAGAAATCTGGGTGCTTTTATAAGACAGATTGCTTCTTCCCTCCAGAACTACCTCCTATACTCTACTCTAACCTAGTTGCCCTGAAGTACTGGCAGCTCTTCCAGGCTTGTGGCATTGGTTGGCGTCCACTGAGACTACACTCTTTTCTTAAGCCTGTGTTAGATGAACAAAACACTGTCTATGGCTTTTCTCTTCCTTTTGGTAGACTTAGTCATGTGGTAACTCATCAAGCTGTGGCACACTTGGGCTAGGTACATATGCTTGTGAAGGCTTCCTGGAACTTGTTAGAAGTTGACACATCAGAATGGAATTGTCTCTCCTTGGGCAAACTATACTCTGATTCAGATGTTCTTCCTCTGGGTATCAGTGGCATGTTCATACATAGGTATGCACTGAGGATACATTAGTATTTAGAAGGAAAAGAATAGCAGTGTGAGTTTGAATGTTGTTTTTTTTTAATCGGGCTCTGAGTAGTAATGATGTGTCAATGTATGTTCATCAGCTGTAACAAATGTGACACTCTGGTGGAGGATGTTGCTAGGGGGGCAGACCATGCATATATTGAAGCAGGGATTATATGGAATATCTCTGTACCTTCTACTCAATTTTGCTGTAGACTTAAAACCACTCTTTAGAAGTGAATGAGACCTTATATGTTGTTTCTACCACAACCACCCTTGATTCTGGAAGTTATTTCCTGTGGTACTTCTGATGACTTTGAAATGCTATGCAAAGAAGATAAATTCTTCACACACATAATCAACAGTTGTGTAATAGATCAAATGAACTTCTTTATAGGAACAACAAAACGTTTCTACTAGCGCAACTTGCCTCCATAGGGCATTCAATTAATTCTGAGCCGAGAATAAAGAATGCTTTTTACAGTACCGTGGCATTTATCTGAGTTCATTGTTTTATATATAACATTATTCACTCACGTTATTTCAGTAATACCTTTATTACATGGTGATCTTATCATTTTAAATGAGAAATTTCCACCTTAAGAACTTGGCAGATTTACAAATGAGTTTTCTTAAAGACTTCAGGTTGTTGTTTCATAATAAGAAATTATATTTTAAATTTTATCATACATTCTTTGGTTTATCATTCTAAATTCTCTTTGTTCAATGGTTTACTATATTTTGTGCTAGTTATTAAGTGGACAAGAAAGAACTCTAGTAGAATACACATGACATTTATAATAATACAGTCAACAGGCACATGAAAAGATGCTCAACATCGCTAATTACTAGAGAAAGGCAGATCTAAACTCCAATGAGGTATCACCTGTCACAGGTTAGAAAGGCTATCATTAAAATGTGTGTAAATAACAAATATTGGAGAGGGTATGGAGGAAAGGGAATCCTCCTCTACTGTTGGTGGGAATGTAAGTTGGAGCAATCACTGTGGAAAACAGTATGAAAGTTCCTCAAAAAATTTAAAAATAGAATTACTATATGATCCTACAGTTCCACTCTTATCCATATATCCAGACAAAACTATAATTCAAAACCATAAATCCCCCTATGTTCACAGCAGTACTATTCACAATATCCAAGACGTTGTGCATGCACTCTCAGTTGCTAAGTTGTGTCTGACTCTTTGCGACCCCATGGACTACAGCCAACCAGGCTCCCTTGTCCATGGGATTTTCCATGGCAAGAATACTGGAGTGGGTTGCCATATCTTCCTCCAGGGTATCTTTCTGACCCAGGAATCAAACTTAGGTCCCCTGTGCCTCCTGCACTGGCAGGCAGATTCTTTACCATTGCACCACCTGGGAAGCCAAGACATGGAAACAACCTAAATGTCCATCTACAGACAACATATAAAGTAAATGGGGTACATATACATAATGGAATACTACTCAGCCACGAGAATGAAATAGAGTCATTTGCAGCAACATGGATGGACCTAGAGATTATCATAGTAAGTGAAGTAAGTCAGGAAGGGCAAGATAAATACCATATGATGTCACTTATATGTGGAATATAAAATATGACACAAATGAACTTATCTATGAAACATAAACAGAGTCACATACATAGAGATCAGACATGTAGTTGCCAAGAGGGGGATGAGTGGCGGAGAAATAGATTGAGAGTGTGGAATTAACAGGTGCAAGCTATTATATAGAGAATTGATAAACAATGAAGTCCCACTGCAGAGCACAGGGAACTCTATTAAATTTCCTGGATAAATCATGATGAAAATGAATATGAAAAAGAAGGTATGTATGTGCATAACTGAATCACTTTCTATACAGCAGAAATTAACAAAATGTTATAAATGGACTATGCTTCAATAAAATAAATTCTCAAAGTGACTTAAAATTGTGTTAATTATTCCCTTTCTTGTCTGTATTATTGTTTGACTATGTGTTTGTACCTCTAAACAATGGTTTAGTTTTGCATGTTCTTGAAATCTGTACAGATGAAGTCATACTAGAAGTGCTCTTTGGAGACTGCTTTTTAATTCAGCATTGTTGCTGTTGTCTAGTCACTAAGTTGTGTCCAATTCTTTTGTGACCCCGTGGACAGTAGCCCTCCAGGCTCCTCTGTGCATGGGATTTTCCAGGCAAGAGATGTGATCAAACAGTGTCAACTGCTGTCAAATTTTTCAATACCACCAATTTGATAGACATGATATTTCACTTTATCAGTTCAGTGGCAGTTCAGTCATTCAGTTGTGTCGAATGCTTTGCAACACGATGGACTGCAGCTCGTCAGGCTTCCCTATACAGCTCCAAATCCCAGAGCTTACTCAAACTCAGGCCCATTGAGTTGGCGATGCCATGCAATCATCTCATCCTCTATCGTCCCCTTCTCTTGCCTTCAATCTTTACCAGCACCAGGATCTTTTCCAAGTAGTTAGTTCTTCGCATCAAGTGGCCAAAGTATTGGAGTTTCAGCTTCAGCATCAGTCCTTCCAATGAATATTCAGGACTGATTTCCTTTAGGATTGACTGGTTTGATCTCCTTGCAGTCCAAGGAACTCTCAAGAGTCTTCTTTAACACCACAGTTCAAAAGCATTAATTCTTCAGCACTCAGCTTTTTTATGGCCCAACTGTCACATCCTTACATGATTACTGGAAAAACCATAGCACTGACTAGATGGATAATTGTTGGCAAAGTAATGTCTCTGCTTTTGATATGCTGTCTAGTTTCATCATAGCTTTTCTTCCAAGGAGCAAGAGTTTTTTAATTTCATGGCCGCAGTCACCATCTGTAATGATTTTGGAGCCCAAGAAAATAAAGTCTGTCAGTGTTTCCATTGTTTCCCCACCTATTTTCCATGAAGTGATGGGACCAGATGCCATGATCTTAGTTTGCTGAGCTTTAAGCCAACTTTTCACTCCCCTCTTTGACTTTCACAAGAGTCTCTTTAGTTCTTCTTCACTTTCTGCCATAAGGGTGGTGTCATCTGCATATCTGAGGTTATTGATATTTCTTCCAACAATCTTGATTCCAGCTTGTGCTTCATCCAGCTTAGCATTTCACGTGATGTACTGCATATAAGTTAAATAAGAAGGGTGACAATATACAGCCCTCAAGTACTCCTTTCCCGATTTGGAACCAGTCTGTTGTTCCATGTTCAGTTTTAATTGTTGCTTCTTGACCTGCATACAGATATCTCAGGAGGCAGGTAAAGTGGTCTGGTATTCTTATCTCTTTAAGAATTTTCCGCAATTTGTTGTGATCCACAGAGTCAAAGGCTTTGGCATAGTCAATAAAGCAGAAACAGATGTTTTTCCGGAACTCTCTTGCTTTTTCCATGATCCAATGGATGTTGGCCTTTTGAACTCTGGTTCCTCTGCCTTTTCTAAACCCAGCTTGAGCATCAGGAAGCTCACAGTTCACCTACTGTTATAACCTGGCTTGAAGAATTTTGAGCCTTCCTTTGCTAGTGTGTGAGATGAGTGCAATCGTGCAGTAGTGTGAACATTCTCTGGTATTGCTTTCCTTTGGGATTGGAATGAAAACTGACCATTTCCAGTCCTGTGGCCACTGTTGACTTCCAAATTTGCTGGTATATTGAGTGCAGCACTTGCACAGAATCATTTTTTAAGATTTGAAATAGCTCAACTGGAATTCAATCACCTCCACTCACTTTGTTCATAATGATGCTTCCTAAAGCCCACTTGACTTCTCATTCCAGGATGTCTGGCTCTAGGTGGGTGATCACACCATCGTGGAGATCTGGATCATGAAGATATTTTTTTGTGTGTGGTTCTTCTGTGTATTCTTGCCACATCTTCTTTAACCTTCTGCTTCTGTTAGGTCCATACCATTTCAATCTTTTCTTGTACCCATCTTTGCCTGAAATGTTCACTTGGTATTTCTAATTTTCTTGAAGAGATCTCTAGTCTTTCCCATTCTATCATTTTCCTCTATTTCCTTGCATCAATCACTGAGGAAGCCTTTCTTATCTCCCTGTGCTATTCTCTGGAACTCTGCATTCAAATGGGTATATCTTTTCTTTTCTCCTTTGTTTTTTGCTTCTCTTCTTTTCTCAGCTATTTGTAAGGCCTCCTAGGACAACCATTTTGCTTGCCTTTTGCATTTCTTTTTCTTGGGGATCATCTTGATCACTTCCTGCTGTACAGTGTCATGAACCTCTGTCCATAGTTCTTCAGGCACTCTATCAGATCCTTGAATCTATTTGTCATTTCCACTGTATAATCATAAGAGATTTGATTTAGGTCATACCTGAATGGTATAGTGATTTCCCCTATTTTCTTCTATTTAAGTCTGAATTTTGCAATAAGGAGTTCATGATCTGAGCCACAGTCATCTCCCAGTCTTTTTTTTCCTGACTGTATAGAGTTTCTCCATCTTTGGCTGCAAAGAATATAATCAATCTGATTTCGGTATTGACCATCAGGTGATGTCCATGTGTAGAGTCTTGTTTTGTATTGTTGGAAGCGGGTGTTTGCTATGACCAGTGCATTTTCTTGGCAAAACTCTATTAGCCTTTGACCTGATTGGTTTTGTACTCCAAGGCCAAATTTGCCTCTTACGCCAGGTATTTCTTGACTTCCTACTTTTGCATTCCAGTCTGCTATAACAAAAAGGACATCTGTTTTTGGGTGTTACTTCCAGAAGGTCTTCTAGGTCTTCATAGAACTGTTCAACTTCAGCTTCTTCAGCATTACTGGTTGGGGCATAGACTTGGATTACTGTGATATTGAATGGTTTGCCTTGGAAATGAACAGAAATCATTGTGTTGTTTTTGAGATTGCACCCAAGAACTGTATCTCAGACTCTTTTTTTGACTATGACGGCTCCTCCATTACTTTTAAGGGATTCCTGCCCACAGTAGTAGATATAATGGTCATCTGAGTTAAATTCAGCCATTCCAGTTGATTTTAGTTCATTGATTCCTAAAATGTTGATGTTCACTCTTGGCATCTCCTGTTTGACCACTTCCAATTTACCTTGATTCATGGACCTAACATACCAGGTTCCTGAGCAATACTGTTCTTTACAGCATCAGACTTTACTTCCATTACCAATCACATCTTCAGCTGAGCATTGTTTTCACTTTGGCTCCATCTCTTCATTCTTTCCAGAGTTATTTCTCTACTGTTCTCCACTAGCATATGGGCACCTACCCACCTGCGGAGTTCATCTTTCAGTGTCATATCTTTTTGCCTTCATACTGTTCATGGGATCTCAAGGCAATAACACCGAAGTGGTTTGCCATTCCCTTCTCCAGTGGATCACGTTTTGTCAGAACTCTCCACCATGACCCATCTGTCTTGGGTTGTCCTTTTTGACATGGCTCATAGTTTCATTGAGTTAGACAAGCCTGTGATCCATGTGATCAGTTTAGTTAGTTTTCTAGGACTGTGGTTTTCATTCTTTCTGCCTTCTGATGGATAATGATAAGAAGCTTATGGAAACTTCTTGGTGGGAGAGACTGACTGTGGGGAAACTGGGTCTTGTTCTGATAGGCTTAGTAAATCTTGAACCCAATTTTCTGTTATGGATGGGGCCGTGTTCCCTCCCTGTAGTTTGGCCTGTAATGGTGACCTCCTTCAAAAGAACTAGTGTATGCACTTTTGTATTGAGTGCCTCTGACCTGCCGCAGGCCATTGTCAACTCACGCCTCTGTTGAAGACTCCTAGACACTCACAGGCATGTGTGGCTCGATCTCTTGTGGGGACATTTCTCCTATCTCCTGGCTCCCAGTGTGCACAAAGTTCGGTTTGTGCCCTTCAAGAGTCTGTTTCTCCAGTCCTGTGGAAGTTCTATAATGAAATCTCACTGGCCTCCAAAATCAAATTCCCTGGGGGTTCTGGAGAAGTCCCTTTGCCAGATCCCCAGGTTGGAAAATATGTTGTGGGTCCTAAAATTATCTTAACAGCACGAGAGTTTCTTTGGTATAATTGTTCCAAAGTTTGTGGGTCATTTGCTCAGCAGCTCTATGATAGGGCTAATGGTGAACTCCTCCAAGAGTACTTATGCCACATACTGCCTGCCTCAGGTCTGCTTCAACCAGAACCTCTGCCTCTGCTGACCTGTGCCTCCACAGAAGACACTGAAACACTCAAAGGCATGTCTGGCTCAGTCTCTGTGGAGTCTCTGGATCCTGGTGCACACAAGGCTTTGTTTGAGCCCTCCAAGCATCTCTGGTGGGTATGGGGCTTGATTCTAAATGCAATTTTTCCCTTCCTACTATCTTGTTGGGTCTTTGCCTTTGCCCTTGGACGTGGGGTAATTTTTTTGGTGGGATCCAACATTCTCCTGTTGATGGTTGTTCAGCAGTGTGTTGCAATTTTGGAGTTCTTGCAGGAGAAGATGAGTACACATCCTTCTATTCTGCCATTTCACTGTGGTCCTAACTTATTTTTTTTCCTGAATCCCAATGACACTAAGCATGTTTTCAGATGTTTATTACTGGCCATTTGATTTGCTCTTAAAAATGAAGTGCCTAATTTTCCATTCAATTATTTACAACTTTAACAAAAATTTTTATCGTGTGAAATGCAGAGTCTGTGAAGCTTGATACATTTTTACAATGTATACACTCTTATAATTCACATCACAATTGGTGAGAGGACATTTTATTACCCTAAAATGGTCTTGTCTTCTTTCTCTGTTTATCCCCTCATCACAAAAGGAACCATAAACTAATTTCTATCATCATAGTTTAATTTTACCTGTTTGAAACTTTTTATTTTATTTTATTTTTAAACTTTACAATATTGTATTAGTTTTGCCAAATATCAAAATGAATCTGCCACAGGTATACATGTGTTCCCCATCCTGAACTCTCCTCCCTCCTCCCTCCCCATACCATCCCTCTGGGTCGTCCCAGTGCACTAGCCCCAAGCATCCAGTATCGTGCATCGAACCTGGACTGGCAACTTGTTTCATACATTATATTCTACATGTTTCAATGCCATTCTCCCAAATCTTCCCACCCTCTCCCTCTGCAACAGAGTCCATAAGACTGTTCTATACATCAGTGTCTCTTTTGCTGTCTCGTACACAGGGTTATTGTTGGCATCTTTCTAAATTCTATATATATGCGTTAGGATACTGTATTGGTGTTTTTATTTCTGCCTTACTTCACTCTGTATAATAGGCTCCAGTTTCATCCACCTCATTAGAACTGATTCAAATGTATTCTTTTTAATGGCTGAGTAATACTCCATTGTGTATATGTACCACAGCTTTCTTATCCATTCATCTGCTGATGGACATCTAGGTTGCTTCCATGTCCTGGCTATTATAAACAGTGCTGTGATGAACATTGGGGTACACGTGTCTCTTTCCCTTCTGGTTTCCTCAGTGTGTATGCCCAGCAGTGGGATTGCTGGATCATAAGGCAGTTCTATTTCCAGTTTTTTAAGGAATCTCCACACTGTTGAATATGTGGAATCATTCAAACAGTATGTACTTTTTTAGGCTTGGATTTTTTTCACACAGAAAAAGTATTCTTGAGATTCATTGATGTTGTATCTTTTCCAGAACGATCCTTCTTATTGCTAAGAGGTCTGTTTATCCATATTCTTGCTAATGGATGGCTGTACTGCTTCCAGTCTTAACTATCATGAATAAAGCTGCTAGGAACATTTTGTACAAGTTTTTGATGGATAATAAGTGTTTTAATATCCTCCTCTGCTAATTCTGAACTTGGCAATAAGGAGTTCATGATCTCAGCCACAGTTGGCTCCCGGTCTTGTTTTTGCTGACTGTATAAAGTTTCTCCATCTTTGGCTGCAAAGAATATAATCAATCTGATTTCAATGTTGACCATGTGGTGATGCCCATGTGCAGAGCCATCTCTTCTGTTGTTGTAACAGGGTGTTCGCTATGAAAAGTGCATTCTTTTGGCAAAACTCAATTAGCCTTTGCCCTGCTTCATTGTGTACTCCAAGGCCAAATTTGCCTGTTACTCCAGGTATTCCTTGACTTCCTACTTTTGCATTCCAATCCCCTATAATGAAAAGGACATCTTTTGGGGGTGTTAGTTCTAAAAGATCTTCTAGGTCTTCATAGAACTGTTCAACTTCAGCTTCTTCAGTGTTACTGGTTGTGGCATAGACTTAGATTACTGTGATACTGAACGATTTGCCTTAGAAATGAGCAGAGATCATTCTTTCATTTTTGAGATTGCACCCAACAACTGCATCTCAGACTCTTTTGTTGACTATGACGGCTCCTCCATTACTTTTAAGAGATTCTTGCCCACAGTAGTAGATATAATGGTCATCTGAGTTAAATTCACCCATTCCAGTCAATTTTAGTTCACTGATACCTAAAATGTCAATGTTCAATCTTGCCATCTCCTATTTGACCACTTCCTCTTGAGAAACCTATATGCAGGTCAGGAAGCAACAGTTAGAACTGGTCATGGAACAACAGACTGGTTCCAAATAAGAAAAGGAGTATGTCAAGGCTGTATATTGTCACCCTGCTTATTTAACTTATATGCAGAGTACATCGTGAGAAACGCTGGGCTGGAAGAAGCACAAGCTGGAATCAAGATTGCTGGGAGAAATATCAATAACCGCAGATGACACCACCCTTATGGCAAAAAGTGAAGAGGAACTAAAAATCCTCTTGATGAAAGTGAAAGTGGAGAGTGAAAAAGTTGGCTTAAAGCTCAACATTCAGAAAACGAAGATCATGGCATCTGGTCCCATCACTTCATGGGAAATAGATGGGGAAAGTGGAAACAGTGGCAGACTTCATTTTGGGGGACTCCAAAATCACTGCAGATGGTGATTGCAGCAATGAAATTAAAAGACGCTTACTCCTTGGAAGAAAAATTATGACAGACCTAGACAGCATATTAAAAAGCAGAGACATTACTTTGCCAAAAAAGGTCCATCTAGTCAAAACTATGGTTTTTCCAGTGGGCATGTATGAATGTGAGAGTTGACTGTGAAGAAAGCTGAGCACCGAAGAATTGATGCTTTTGAACTGTGGTGTTGGAGAAGACTCTTGAGAGTCCCTTGGACTGCAAGGAGATCCAACCACTCCATTCTAAAGGAAATCAGTCCTGGGTGTTCTTTGGAAGGACTGATGCTGAAGCTGAAACTCCAATACTTTGGCCACCTGATTCGAAGAACTGACTCATTGGTAAAAGACCCTGATGCTGGGAAAGATTAAAGGCAGGATGAGAAGGGGATGACAGAGGATGAGATGGTTGGATGGCATCACCAACTCAATGACATGAGTTTGAGCAAGCTCCGGGGGTTGGTGATGGACAGGGAAGCCTGGTGTGCTGCAGTCCATGGGGTCACAAGGAGTGGACACGGCTGAGCGACTAAACTGAGCTGAACTGCTAATTCTAACTTCAGGGCCAGTTTCATGTTGCTTTCCTTTGATTAGTCTTTCATTATGAGAAACTCTGGACTGGAAGAAACACAAGCTGGATTCAAGATTTCTGGGAGAAATATCAATAACCTCAGATATGCAGATGACACCACCCTTATGGCAGAAAGTGAAGAGGAACTAAAAAGCCTCTTGATGAAAGTGAAAGTGGAGAGTGAAAAAGTTGGCTTAAAGCTCAACATTCAGAAAACTAAGATCATGGCATCTGGTCCCATCACTTCATGAGAAATAGATGGGGAAACACTGGAAATAGGGTCAGAATTTATTGTTGGGGGCTCCAAAATGACTGCAGATGGTGACCACAGCCATGAAATTAAAAGACGCTTACTCTTTGGAAGGAAAGTTATGTCCAACCTAGATAGCATATTCAAAAGCACAGACATGACTTTGCCAACAAAGGTCTGTCTAGTCAAGGCTATGGTTTTTCCAGTGGTCATGTATGGATGTGAGAGTTGGACTGTGAAGAAGGCTGAGGGCCGAAGAATTGATGCTTTTGAACTGTGGTGTTGGAGAAGACTCTTGAGAGTCCCTTGGACTGCAAGGAGATCCAACCAGTCCATTCTGAAGGAGATCAGCCCTGGGATTTCTTTGGAAGGAATGATGCTAAAGTTGAAACTCCAGTACTTTGGCCACCTCATGAAAAGAGTTGTCTCATTGGAAAAGACTCTGATGCTGGGAGGGATTGGGGGCAGGAGGAGAAGGGGATGACAGAGGATGAGATGGCTGGATGGCATCACTGACTCGATGGATGTGAGTCTGAGTGAACTCCGGGAGTTAGTGATGGACAGGGAGGCCTAGCGTGCTGTGATTCATGTGGTTGCAAAGAGTCAGACAGGACTGACGACTGAACTGAACTGAACTGATAGGTGTGTTTTCTCGCCTCTTTCCACTCCTGATAATATTGACTGGATGCCGAATACCATGAATGTCACCTTGCTGGGTCATGGGAATTTTGGTATTTTTATTGCTTTCCTTGAGCATAGTTCTAATATGCAGTTAAAACCCAAAAGGAGAAAACTATCTGAAGTAATTTACTTTTATGATTTGTTAAGCAGATCAGCAAGTATGTCTGCCTCATTACAGTCCAGTTCATTCACTCAGTCGTGTCCAACTCTTTGCAACCCCAAAACTTGCAGCAAGCCAGGCCTCCCTGTCCATCACCAACTCCCGGAGTTCACCCAAACCCACGTCCATCAGGTCGGTGATGCCATCCAGCCATCTCATCCTCTGTCGTCCCCTTCTCCTCCTGCCCCCAATCCCTCCTAGCATCAGAGTCTTTTCCAGTGAGTCAACTCTTTGCATGAGGTGGACAAAGTATTGGAGTTTCAGCTCTAGCATCAGCCCTTCCAAAGAACACCCAGGACTGATCTCCTTCAGAATGGACTGGTTGGATCTCCTTGCAGTCCAAGGGACTCTCAAGGGTCTTCTCCAACACCACAATTAAAAAGCATCAATTCTTCGGTGCTCAGCTTTCTTCACAGTCTAAATCTCACATCCATACATGACCACAGGAAAAACCATAGCCTTGACTAGACGGACCTTTGTTGGCAAAGTGATGTCTCTGCTTTTCAATATGCTATCTAGGTTGGTCATAACTTTCCTTCCAAGGAGTAAACATCCTTTAATATCAATGCTGCAATCACCATCTACAGTGATTTTGGAGCCCAAAAAAATAAAGTCTGACACTGTTTCCACTGTTTCCCCATCTGTTCCCATGTAGTGATGGGACCAGAGGCCATGATCTTACTTCTGAATGTTGAGCTTTAAGCCAACTTTTTCACTCTCCTCTTTCACTTTCATCAAGAGTCTTTCAGTTCCTCTTCACTTTCTACCATAAAGGTAGTATCATCTGCATATCTGAGGTTACTGATATTTCTCCCGGCAATCTTGATTCCAGCTTGTGCTTCTTCCAGCCCAGCATTTCTCATGATGTACTCTGCATATAAGTTAAATAAGCAGGGTGGCAATATACAGCCTTGACGTACTAAAAGTCTGTTGTTCCATGTCCAGTTCTAACTGTTGTTTCCTGACTTGCATATAGGTTTCTCAAGAGGCAGGTCAGGTGGTCTGGTATTCCCATCTCTTGAAGAATTTTCCACAGTTTATTGTGATCCACACAGTCAAAAACTTTGGCATAGTCAATAAAGCAGAAATAGATGTTTTTCTGGATCTCTTTTGCTTTTTCGATGATCCAGCGGATGTTGGCAATTTGATCTCTTATTCCTCTGCCTTTTCTAAATCCAGCTTGAACATCTGGAAGTTCACAGTTCATGTATTGCTGAAGCCTGGCTTGGAGAATTTTGAGTATTACTTTACTAGCGTGTGAGATGAGGGCAATTGTGCGGTAGTTTGAGCATTCTTTGGCATTGCCTTTCTTTGGGATTGGAATGATAACTGACCTTTTCCAGTCCTGTGGCCACTGCTGAGTTTTCCAAATTTTTTGGCATATTGAATGCAGCACTTTCACAGCATTATCTTTCAGGATTTGAAATAGCTCAACTGGAATTCCATCACCTCCACTAGCTTTGTTCATAGTGATGCTTTCTAAGGCCCACTTGACTTCACATTCCAGGATGTCTGGCTCTAGTGATCACACCATCGTGATTATATTGGTGGTGAAGATCTTTTTTGTATAGTTCTTCTGTGTATTCTTGCCACCTCTTCTTAATATCTTCTGCTTCTCTTAGGTCCGTACCATTTCTGTCCTTTATCAAGCCCATCTTTGCATGAAACGTTCCCTTGGTATCTCTAATATTCTTGAAGAGATCTCTAGTCTTTCCCATTCTGTTGTTTTCCTCTATTTCTTTGCATTGATCGCTGAGGAAGGCTTTCTTATTTCTTCTTGCTATTCTTTGGAACTCTACATTCAGATGCTTATATCTTTCCTTTTCTCCTTTGCTTTTCACTTCTCTTCTTTTCACAGCTATTTCTAAGGCCTCCCCAGACAGCCATTTTGCTTTTTTGCATTTCTTTTCCATGGGGATGGTCTTGATCCCTGTCTCCTGTACAATGTCATGAACCTCTGTCCATAGTTCATCAGGCACTCTATCAAATCTAGTCCCCTAAATCTATTTCTCACTTCCACTGAAAATTATAAGGAATTTGATTTAGGTCATATCTTTATGGTCTAGTGGTTTTCCTTACCTTCTTCAATTTAAGTCTGAATTTGGCAATAAGGACTTCATGATCTGAGCCACAGTCAGCTCCCAGTCTAGTCTAGGTTATTTATTCCTCTCTACTGAGGCAAAATCTGAGTGTTTACCCACGGCGTGAATCGTGAGTTTTCCAGTGTGGCTAATGAGAACAGCCATAGTTCCCAGACCTGCATGATAATGAGTCACTGTTTCCTCTAATTCTTTTGATGGTTCTTTCCCAAATCTGGAGGGAAAAGGGTTTCTTTCCTAAGAATGTAAGAAATGTATGAATGTATGAGAGGAACCTTCTGTTGCTCCCCAGGTTTTTCTTTCTGTGCAACTCTCTCCTCTCTGGAGCTCTGCCTATGCACTCCAGCTCCTTGGTCTCCCTGGATGCTCAGCTCTATCTCCTCACTTCAGGGGATTACCTCGGTTACCCCTCCCCACACCACTGTCTAGAAACACTTTTAGGAAATAAGCTGGAGCAACACAGGGCTCACTTTGTCTGTCTTCCATTTATAAGAGATCACTGCCCTTTACTGCCTGATGTCCAGTGTTTTGAAGACTATTGTTTTATGTATTTTGCCATTTGGGGTTTATTGTTGGTGGAAGATAAATCTGGTCCCCATTACTTCACTGTGTCAGACATCACCAATATTTTGAACTGTATGTCTGTCTGTCACTCTGGGAGGATTTTTCCCTTCAAGGTAGGGACCATCGTTATATTCAAGATAAGTGTGCCTTTCTTTACACAGTGGGGCTAATGGGCTAGGGTGTGGAAAGAGAGAATAACACTTGAAAAGCATCACTCATCAGGCTGCTCAAGGGTGAAGAATATTTCCAGGGTTTCTCTGTTCTCTCTATGTGAATCAGGAAGACATCCTATTCAGCATTTGTAAGCCTAAGTGTTTATTCTGGTCCCCACTGAAGTTTGGGGCCTTGGTGAGGACCCATTAATTAACAAGAGGAAATAAGAAAAATTATCATTAAAGCTGGACATGTGTCGGGAATTAACTTTGAGTGCTAATGTATCTAAACACCTGAGTGTTTAATAAGTGTTTTTACTTAAAAGTGGCTTGTACATCCCACAATAGAGTTGGCAGTGGCTCCACTTGATATAAGATGAATGCTCTGAGATGGGCAGGCTGATTAATTGGGGATTCTCTATCAGGTATGATTTCTTTGAGGGGAAATCTATGTTCTGCTAGAGAGTAGCTCTCAAGAAAAGCTGTGCTGAAACTCTGGCTATTTGTAAAGTGACTCAGAGCATTTGAGAGCATTCAGAACTCCAGCAGCTCTTTACATTCTGCCTCCAGGCCCCAAATCTCTGATTACCTCCTATGTCTTCTCCGACTGTTCAGTCCTCCTCACTTCATTATAGCAATGTTAGAAATATGGTGCCATTTGCAGTTTACATCGGAGAAGGCAATGGCAACCCACTCCAGTGTTCTTGCCTGGAGAATCCCAGGGACGGGGGAGCCTGGTGGGCTGCTGTCTATGGGGTCACAGAGTCGGACACGACTGAAGCAACTTAGCAGCAGCAGTTTACATCTTCAGCTAAACCCGTTACACTAAGATCTTAGAACATTGCATTTAAAATTTTTAGAAGACAGATAATGCAGTTAAGTTAGAGAGAAAAGAAATCATGGTGCTAAGGCAGCATTTAGAACTCATAGAAACTTGTTTTCCTTCACAAAATCCTTTATAAACCTCCCTTATAAATCCAACATAAAAATGATTCATTTTGTAAAATATTTACATTTTATACTTCTTCATCTGAAAATAATTTTCTAAAGGTAGATTTTGCCAGGGCCATTCGAGGTCCAGGTTGATGACCAACATTGGGCATCAGCATCATTTCATGTCTCAGTCATGTGGTCCTGAGACATTCCTGAAATAAGGGTGTATTTCAATGGCTGCAGAAAAAGAGCAGCCCACAGACTAATTGGCATGCAATGGGAGCACAAGCAGCCAAATGACTTACAAGGCATCCACTGTGTCCTAACAGGCCTACAGATTCTCTGCAGACCCCAGAAATGGGGTGCAGGCTGCTTTTGGAGTAGCTCAGTCTGGAAACAAGCTAGCAGTGTGGCAGCTGCTTGATTAAAGAATGAACATTTTCAGTAGAAATGAAGAAAACAAAAATCAACTATAGATTCTATTTGCTCCTCTGAATAAAGAAAAGAGCATCATTGAACACTATACCAATAGGGAGGGGGTCTTTCTCATTTGCTGAGAACTTATCAAAATTACTTCTTTTTGGCTCATAATTTGCTACTATTGACCTTTCTTTTAGCAGATTAATCTTAATATCTGTATAAGGGAAACTGCCCTTATCCACTTTCTTTACATTATTTCTCCACATTCATAATGATGAAGCATTTTATGATTTAAACATATTTTATGCTTGTGTTGCAGATCCTGTTCATGACACCAGTTGCCTTGCTGTCCACACTGTGCACACTGTTCAATGAACCCAGAGCAGGAAAGGCTTAAGTTAAGAGGCTGGAAGAAGATGCAAAGAGCCTTAGCAACTTCAGACAGGTTTATTCTCTCCTGGTTGGCATGGCAATCATAACATAGCCTCTCTCCTGGCTGATGGGGCAACCGTAGTAACAGCCATAACATAACTTTAATGTAGTCAAAGCATAACCTCATATAATATAACCATGTTGCCACTCCAGTGTTGCCCCAGTGCAGCAGCAGCCAGGGCTTTCATGGTAAAGCTCGTACAGGCATGCAGCACAAAGGAGCCTATGGCCAAGCAAATACCTCCTGATATACATGCACAGAGCTATAAGTGATCTTACAGATGTATGCTGTTCAGTTCAGTTCAGTTCATTCGCTCAGTCATGTCTGACTCTTCGCGATCCCATGGACCACAGCACGGAGCCCTCCCTGTCCATCACCAGCTCCCAGAGTTTACTCAAACTCATCTCTATTGACTCTGTGATGCCATCCAACCATATCATCTTCTGTCATCCCCTTCTCCTCCCTTCAATCTTTCCCAGCATCAGAGTCTTTTCCAGTGAGTTGGCTCTTTGCATCAGGTGGGCAAAATATTGGAGCTTCAGCTTCAGCATCAGTCATTCCAATGAACACTCAGGACTGATTTCCTTTAGGATGGACTGGTTGGATCTCCTTGCAGTCCAAGGGACTCTCAAGAGTCTTCTCCAACACCACAGTTCAAAAGCATCAATTCTTCAGTGCTCAGCTTTCTTTATAGTCTAATTCTCACATCTATACATGACTACTGGAAAAACCATAGCCTTGATGAGACAGAACTTGGTTGACAAGTTGGTTGTCTCTGCTTTTCAATATGGTATCTAGGTTGGTCATAACTTTCCTTCCCAAGGAGTAAGCGTCTTTTAATTTCATGGCTGCAATCACCATCTGCAGTGATTTTGGAGCCCAGAAAAATCAAGTCAGCCACTGTTTCCACTGTTTCCCCACCTATTTGCCATGAAGTGATGGTACCCGATGCTATGATCTTAGTTTTCTGAATGTTGAGCTTTAAGCCAACTTTTTCATTCTCCTCTTTCACTTTCATCAAGAGGCTCTTTAATTCTTCTTTACTTTCTGCCATAAGGGTGGTGTCATCTGCATATCTGAGGTTATTGATATTTCTCCCAGTTACATAATCATTATTTACAAAATGTGAGGCAAGACTGAGAGACTGTGGTGCGAGAGAGCCTGATGACACCATCTTGGCTAATTTGCTCTTCCCCTACAATGTTTTAAATATATTTTATGCTTCCATATATTACATCATTAAAACATCATAGCAACCATAAAAAACCTATCTTACAATAAAGAATTGAAGTTCAAATATTAAAAATTTTTAATAATAACATTTTAATTTTTATTTTAAAAAGGAGATGTAAAAAATTTTTTTAATTATAAATACATTTTGGAAAGCAGACAAAAGGCTACAAAAATTGTTGTCTGCTTGTGACTGGCTTCATTACCAACTGCATTTGAATTTCTCTTAAAGAAAGAAGGGGTTTCCAGGTGGTGCTAGTGAGAAGGAATCTGCCTGCAATTCCGGAGACTAAGAGATGTGGGTTCTATCCCTGGGTCAGGAAGATCCCCCAGAGAAGGAAGTGGCAAGCCACTCCAGTATTCTCGCCTGTAAAATCCCATGGACAGAGGGAAGTCCAAAGATGGTGGAGGAATAGGATGGGGAGACCACTTTCTCCCCCACAAATTCATCAAAAGATCATTTGGATGTTTAACAACTTCCACAAAGCAACTTCTGAACACTAGCAGAGGACATCAGGCACCCAGAAAGGCAGCCCAATCGCTTCAAAATAAGACAAAATATAAAAGATGAAAACTGAGACAAAAGATTTAGGGATAGAGACCCATCCTGGGGAGGGAGTAGTGAAGGAAGAGAAGTTTCCACACAGTAGGAAACTCTCTCACAGGTGTGTCTGTGGGAGTCCGCCACCAGCAAGTGGGGGCTGGGCAGGGAGGCTCAGGTTGCATCATTAGTCCTTAGGATAAGGGCCGGGCCTGAATGCCCTGAGGACAATCTGAAGGAGCTAATGTGAGATAGCAACCCAAACCATGGGATCTCCACAGAGACAAAAACAAAAAAAGACTTTTCCCACAAAAGGCTCTAATACTAAATGGTGACCCCTGTTGTGCTCACAGAACAAAGGATTGAGTGAATACCAAAGGAGAGCAACCTGGTGGCAGTATAGGGCCCTTCTTTCTTGGAGGCACAGAGGCAGATGAGTGACAGCCAGAGCTGGAAAGCAAGGGGCTGCTGCAATCTCAGCCCCAGAAACCACATCTTCCACCAAACTGTGAGCAGGGTGCCAGTTGCTAACCATGTCTTCCTAGGAACCTGAATGATTCACATCTGCCAGGAGTGTCACAGCTTGAGATCAGCTCCCTAGAGGAGACACACAGCACACCTGGGACTGAGTTTTCATGGCACACCAGGGAAACCGAGCAGCAAGGACTGGAGAGGTGAATAAAGATACATGGCCCACCTGAGACAGTGCGCTCACCAAGCACCCAGTCACCTGAGCTGCTTGGACCTAGGTACGGCCCAAAACACACAGCCCATCCGGGTCTATGTTTTTGTGGAACACCCAAGAATCTGAGCAGCTTAGACCTGGGACACCATACAAAAATAAACTCAAAATTAATAAATGTAAGACTAGAAACTATAAAAACTCTTGGAGGAAAACATAGGCAGAACACTATGACATAAATCACAGCAAGATCCTCTATGACCCCCCTCCAAGAGTAATAGAAATAAAAACAAAAATAAACAAATGAGACCTAATTAAACTTAAAAGCTTTTGCTCAACAAAGGAAACTATAAGCAAGGTGAAAAGGCAGCCTTCAGAATGCAAGAAAATGATAGCAAATGAAACAACCAACAAAGAATTAATCTCCAAAATACACAAGCAGCTCATGAAGCTCAATACAAGAAAAAATGAATGACCCAATCAAAAAGTGGGCCAAAGAGCTAAAGAGACATTTCTCCAAAGAAGACATACAAATTTAGTAAACAAGTGAAAAGTTGCTTAACATGATTCATTATCAGAGAAATGCAATGAGATACCACCTCACGCCAGTCAGAATGGCTGTCATCAAAAAGTCCACAAACTATAAATGCTAGAGAAGATGTGGAGAAAAGGGAACTCTCTTACACTGTTGGTGGGAATGCAAACTAGAACAGCCACTATGGAGAACCATGTGGAGATTCCTTAAAAAACTGGAAATAGAACTGTCCTATGCACCCACTGCTGGACATACACACTGAGCAAACCAGAAGTGAAAAAGATGCATGTACCCCAATGTTCACTGTAGCACTGTTTTCAATAGCTAGGACATGGAAACAACATAGATGTCCATTGGCAGACAAATGGATAAGGAAGTTGAGATGTGTACACACAATGGAATATTACTGAGCTATAAAAAGAAAAAGAGTGCATTTGAGTCAGTTCTGATGAGGTGGATGAAACTGGAGCCTATTATACAGAGTGAAGTAAGTCAGAAAAAGAAACACCAATACAGTATATTAAGGTATATATATATGGGATTTAGAAACATGGTAATGATTACCCTATATGCAAGACAGCAAAAGAGACACAGAAGTAAAGAATAGACTTTTGGACTCTGTGGGAGAAGGTGAGGGTGGGATGATTTGAAAGAATAGCATTGAACCATGTGTATTATCATATGTAAAATGGATACCAGTGCAAGTCTGGAGCATGAAGCAGGAGACTCAGAGCTGGTGTTCTGGAACAACCCAGAGGGATGGGGTGGGGAGGGAGGTAGGAGGGGGCTTCAGGATGGGGAGACTCATGTGCACCCATAGCTGATTCATATCAATGTACAGCAAAACCCACCAAAATATCGTAAAGTAATTAGCCTCCAACTAAAATTAATTAATTAATTTTTTAAAATCCCATAGACAGAGGAACCTGATAGGCTGTAGTCCATGGGATCACAAAGAAACACAACTAAAGTGACTGAGTGTGAGCACAAAGAAAAGAAGCACAGAGAAAAGATAAACAGGTTCAGGCAAGTGGGGAATTTCTCTGCTTACTCTTCTAGGTTTTATTTTTCTCCTTTTGTTTTGGAAATTTTTGAGATTTTCCTTAAAATTTTTATCCAAATGTACTTTATTTTACTTGCACATGAAAACATATTGTCCCTGCTCCTGCCTCTAATGACGAAATTTGAGTAGGAAATGGCTACCCACTCCAGTATTCTTGCCTGGAGAGTTCCATGGACAGAGGAGCCTTGCAGGCTACAGTCCATGGAGTCACAAAGAGTCAGCCATGACTAAATGGCTGAGCACACAATGAGAAAATACTTTTTTCTGTTTTCTTTGCGTTAACTTACTCAGTTCTTTCTTAATGTGCCAGATACAGTGCTAAGCTATAGCACCATAATTATACTGAGTCAATACATATAATTACATGAATTATTTTATCTAATCTACACGCAAGCCTATGAGGTATTATTATTCCAATTTTACAGAAGACAAAACTAAAGGTGGGTCATTGACTCCAAAGTATTGTTGTAATGGCATTAGATATAATCTGTATTGCTAAAGTGGCATACTAAAGTCTGAAATTTTCAGGAGAGTGACCGAGATCATGGAGTAGGAAGACTCCGAATTCACCTCTTCCCATGGGCACACCAAAATTACAACTTTTACAGAGCCACTTTCAGTGAGAATGCCCTAAAGATTAGTAGAAAAGAAGGAACCACAGTGAGACATGTTGGAGAGGCAGAGACACAGTATAGTTAAGATCCACACACCCTGGTAGGTGACCACCAAATTAGAGGATAATCAAAACTACAGAAGTTCTCCCCAAGCAGCAAGAGGTTGGAGCTCCATATTAGGCTCCCCAGTGTTGGGGTCCTGCACCAGGAAGATGTGTCCCCAGAACATTTGGCTTCAAAGGACAGCTGTGCTTGTGTACAGGAGAGTCAGAGAGCTATAGGAAACAGATACTACACCCTTGAAGGTCACACATGGCATCTCATACACTGAGTCCTAGCACAAAGACAGTAATTTGAAAGGCTCCTAGATCATATCCATCTACTGAGACAGAGAGACTACCAGAGAGACAGGAGGCCACTGGAACTGGGGACATAGACACTGGGAGCAGTATTTGGGGAGCTTGTTTAACCATGAGGACACTTGGTGTTGGTAAGTTTCAGTTTGGAGTTTTCCCGCTTGGCTATTAGTGCTAAGACACAGTCCTACCCACCAGACAAACTGTACCAGGCCTGGGTCCCACAGGCCCACATCCAGCCATGCCAAGGCCCACAGGGGCCAGAACTAACCCTGGAGCCTCCAGCCCCAGTACTAATGTGCCCTAGGACCTGGTCCCACCAAACAGCTGGCCAGCACCATGCCCGGGACACCTCAGCTAGTAATATCAGGACTGACATTGCCCATCAGTGGCTGTCAGCCTCAAGATGAGGCATGGCCAAGCAGCCAACAAGACTGCAGACCAACCTCACTTACCAGCATACCCATAGTAGTAGCCAGCTCCACCACAAAAGGATGGTCCACACAACCCACTAAGGGAGCATCCCAAAATTATATAGTTCTGGTGACCAGGGGGAGAGTGCTACTGAGCCACACATAGGTTGTCTCCTACATAAGATCACTTATCCAAGGTCAGGAAATGTATCAATCTACCTAATACATACAAATATACATGGAGAATCAAGCAAAATGAAGCAACAAAAGAATATGTTTCAAAAAAAGGAACCAGGTAAAACCCCAAAAGAAAAACTAAACAAAGTGGAGACAAGCAATCTGTCCAATAAACAGTTCAAGGTAATTATCAACAAAGATACTCAAAGACCTCAGGAGAAGAGATCAACACAATGAGAAGCTTAACAAAGAATTACAAAATACAAAGAGGAACCAAACACAGCTAAAGAATGCAATAATTGAAATTTTAAAATATACTAGAAGAAATCAATAGTATATTAGATGGTATAGAGGAATGGATCAGAGAAAGTATAGAGGAATAGATCAGAGAACTGAGGACAGAATATTGGAAATCACCCTAGCTGAACAGGAAAAAGAAAGTTTTTTTTTTTTTTTTAATGAGGACACATTAAGAGATGTTTGGAACAATATCAAACATACTAACATTTGCTTTATAGGGTCCAGAGAAAGAAAAAAGGGAGAAAGGGACAGAAAGCTTACTTGATCAATAATAGCTGAAAACATTCGTTAACCTGGAAAGGAAACAGACATGCATATCTAAGAAGAAAAGAGAGGCTCAAATGAGATGTACTCAAATAAGAAGTCCACAGGCTTCCATTGTGGCTCAGCTGGTAAAGAATCCACCTGCAATGCGGGAGACCTGGGTTCGATCCCTGGGTTGGAAAGATCCCCTCGAGAGGGGAATGGCTACCCACTCCAGTATTCTGGCCTGGAGAATTCCGTGGACTCTGTAGTCCATGAGGTTGCAAAGAGTTGAACATGACTGAGCAACTTTCACCAATCAACCAAAGAAGTCCACAACAAGACACATTGTAAGCAAAATGGCAAAAATTAAAATAAAGGGAGAATATTAAAAACCAGGAAGAGAAAAGCAAAAGTTGCAGTACAGGGAACACCCATAAGACTATCAGTTGGCTTTTAAGTATAAACTCTACAGGCCAGAAAGGAGTGGTATGAAATGTTTAAAGTGATGAAAGAGAAAAGCCTGCAATTAAGAATACTCTGCCCAGCAAAGCTATTATTCAGATGTGAAGAAAAAATCAAAAATTTTAGACACACACAAGCTAAAAAAGTTCAGCATGAAAACAGCTTTACAAGAAATGTTGAAGAAGCATAAAAGGCTGCAACTAGAAATATAAAATTACACAAAGGAAAAATCTCACTGGTAAAGGAAAATATATAGTAAAAGTAGTAGATGTTGCAATCACTTATAAAGCTAGTGGGAAGGTTAAAATACAAAACTAGTAAAATCATCTATATCCACAATAAGCAGTTAAGGGATACACACACAAAAAATAAATGTAAAATATGATGTCAAAAATAGTAAAAGGCCAGGGTTAAAAATATAGGACTGTTAGAATGCATTTGAACATAAGAAATGAGTAACTTAATAATATATATATAACATATATTACTACATATAAACCTCATGGTAACCATACCAGAAATTTATAATAGTTATACATACACACACAGTAAAGAGAAAGGAATCCAAACATAACAGTAAAGACAATCATCAAATCACAAGGGAAGAGAGCAAAAGAAGAAAGGAACAAAAAAGAACCACAAAAACAACCCCAAAACAATGAGGAAAATGGCAATAAATAGATTGCTGCTGTTTTTGTGTAGTAGCTAAGTTGTGTCTGACTCTTTCATGATCCCATCGATTATACTTGTCAATAATTACTTGAAATGTAAATGGACTAAATGCTCCAATCAAAAGACAAAAGGTGGCTGTTTGAATACTAAAACAAGGCTTATATACATGCTGCCTACATGATATTCACTTCAGGTTTAAAGACACATGCAAACTGAAAGTAACGGACTAGAAAAAGACATCACAGAAATAGAAAGCTGGGGTGGTAATACTTACACTAGACATAATAAACAAAGACTGTAATAAGAAATAAAAAAGGATGTTACATAATGATCAAGGGATCAATCCAGCAAAGTGTTATAGTAACTGTAAATATATATGCACCTAACATAAGAATTCCTACATATCGATAAATAAAGTCCATGGGGTCACAAAGAGTCAGGCACAACTGAGCAACTAACACACACAAAGGAAATTTTAACAAACATAAATGGAGAAATTAACATTAACATAATAATAGTAGGGGAATTAAACACTCCACTTACATCAATAGACAGAAAATCAATAAAGGAAATGGGCCTTAATTGACAGGTTAGACCAAATAGACTTAGTAGATATTCAAATATGTATGTAAGTAGATACAGTCCATCCAAAAGCAGCAGAATACACATTGTTTTCAAGTGGATATAGAATGTTTTCTAAGAAAGATTACATGCCAGATCATGAAAAAATTCTCAATAAGTATAAAAGATTGAAATCAGGTCAAGCATTTTTTTATGTTGACAGTGGTTAGACTAGAAATCAACTACAAGAAAAAAATGCAAAAATCACAAACACTTGAAGGCTATGCAGTATGCTACTGAATAACCAATGGTTCACTAAAGAAATCAAAGAAAAAAAAAATTTAAAACCTTGACACAAAAGAAGAAAAACAATGATCAAAAATCTATAAGACAGAGTAAAAACTTTTCTTAGAAGGAAGCTTTTAGTGATACAAGCCCACCTCAGATCCCAAGAGAAGTACCAAATAAGCAACCTAATCTTACACTTAACAAACCGGAGAAAGAAGAAAGCACAAAATCAAAATTTAGTAGGAGGAGGCTTCCAGTTCAAGATGGTGGAGTAGAAGGATGTGCGCAAATCTCCTTTGAAAGCACCAAAATTGCAACAAACTGTTGAACAACCATCAACAGGAGGATGCTGGAACCCACCCAAAAAAGATATCCCATGCCCAAAAACAAAGAAGCTGCAGTGAGACAGTAAGAGGAGTGCATCATGATAAAATTAAATCTCATACCCATCAGTCTGTGGACCACAGAATGGAGAACAATAATACCAAAACAGTTCTCACAGTTTTGTGAAGGTTCCAACCCCACGTCAGGCTTCCCAGCCTGGGGATCCGACAAGGCCAGGGAATCTGGTATTTAGGGCCAGTGGGATTTGCTTATAGGATTTCCAGAGGACTGGGGGAAACAGAGACTCCAATATGGAGGGCCCCATTTTGCCTGCACTAAGACCCAGAGGAGAGGGACAGGGACCCACAGGAAACTGAACCAAAACTACCTGCTAGTGTTAGAGGGCCTCCTGTGGAGGCATTGGTTAGCAGGGGCTCACCAAGGGATGGGGCACTGGAAGGTTGCATTGATGTAAACACTCTGGGAGTTCACCATTAACTCTACCATAGAGCTCATAGACCCCAGAGCTTTGTCACCTCAGGCTGAACAACTAATGTGGAGAGAGTGCAACCCCACCCATCATCAGATAATTGGATTAAAACTTTATTGAGCAAGGCCCTGCCCACCAGAGCAAGACCAAATTTCTCCCATCACCAGTCCCTCCCATTAACAAGCTTACACAAACCTCTTAGTCTCACCCATCAGAGGGCAGATAGAAGAAATAAGAGACACAGTATCACAGTGGCTAACACAAAATCCATATTACAGAAAGTTAATCCTAGGCAGAAAGTGAAGAGGAACTAAAAAGCCTTTTGATGAAAGTGAAAGAGGAGAGTGAGAAAGTTGGCTTAAGGCTCAACATTCAGAAAACTAAGATCATGGCATCTGGTCCCATCACTTCATGGGAAATAGATGGGGAAACAGTGGAAACAGGGTCAGACTTTATTTGGGGGGCTCCAAAATCACTGCAGATGGTGATTGCAGCCATAAAATTAAAAAACGCTTACTCCTTGGAAGGAAAGTTATAACCAACCTAGGCAGCATATTCAAAAGCAGAGACATTTCTCTGCCAACAAAGGTCCATCTAGTCAAGGCTATGGTGTTTCCAGTGGTCATGTATGGATATGAGAGTTGGACTGTGAAGAAAGCTGAGCACCGAAGAATTGATGCTTTTGAACTGTGGTGTTGGAGAAGACTCTTGAGAGTCCCTTGGACTGCAAGGAGATCCAACCAGTCCATTCTAAAGGAAATCAGTCCTGGGTGTTCATTGGAAGGACTGATGCTAAAGCTGAAACTCCTATACTTTGGCCACCTCATGCAAAGAGTTGACTCATTGGAAAAGACTCTGATGCTGGGAGGGGTTGGGGGCAGGAGGAGAAGGGGACGACAGAAGATGAGATGGTTGGGTGGCATCACTGACTCAATGAACATGAGTTTGAATAAACTCTGGGAGTTGGTGATGGACAGGGAGGCCTGGCGTGCTGCAATTCATGGGGTCGCAAAGAGTGGCACACAACTAAACGACTGAACTGATGATGATGATGATGAATCATGAGGAAAAAGCAGAAAGTTTTGTCCTGATGAAGGGACAAAATAAAACCCCTGCTGCTGCTGCTGCTGCTGCTGCTGCTAAGTCGCTCCAGTCCGTGGGGTCGCTAAGAGTCAGACATGACTGAGTGACTTCACTTTCACTTTTCACTTTCATACATTGGAGAAGGAAATGGCAACCCACTCCAGTATTCTTGCCTGGAGAATCCCAGGGACAGAGGAGCCTAGTGGTCTGCCATCTATGGCGTCAAACAGAGTCGGGCACAACTGAAGCGACTTAGCAGCAGCAGCAGCAGTGTGTTATTCATCCCTGTTAGTTTGTTCTTTAGTTATTATTGGCCTTTGGTAAACATTTCTGGCATCTTTTCAACCTTTGCCTCCATTCTTTCTCTGAGATCCTGGATCATCTTCATTATCATTATTCTGAATTCTTTTTCTGGAAGGTTGCCTATCTCCAATTCATTTAGTTGTTTTTCTGGTGGGCTGCTGTCTATGGGGTCGCACAGAGTCGGACACGACTGACGCGACTTAGCAGCAGCGGTAGCAGCAACAGCAGGAATGGATAAATGACCTGGAGGACAAAATGGTAGAAATCACTGCCATACAACAGAATATAGAAAAAAGAATGAAAAGAAGTGAAGACAGCCTAAGAGACCTCTGGGACAATATTAAATGTACCAACATTCACATTATAGGGGTCCCAGAAGGTAAAACAAGAGAGAAAGGACCTGAGAAAATATTTGAAGAGATGACGGTTGAAAACTTCCTGAGGGCAAGAAAATAGTCCACAAAGTCAGAAAAGCACAGTCCCAGGAAGAATAAACCCAAGGAGGAACACACTGAGACACATAGCAATCAATTTGACAAAAATTAAAAACAGACATAAAATAGTAAAACCAACAAGGGAAAAACAACAAATAACATACAAGGGAACTCCCATCAGGCTATCAGCTGATTTCTCAACAGAAATTCTTCAAGCCAGAAGGGAATGGCATGATATATCTAAAGTGAGGAAAGGAAAGAATCTACAATCAAGAATATTCTACCCAGCAAGACTCTCCTTCACATTTGATGAAGAAATTAAAGTTTTCCAGAGAAGCAAAAGTTAAGAGAATTCAGCACCACCAAACCAGCTTTACAACAACTGCTAAAGGAATTTCTCTAGGCAGGAAACACAAGAGGAGAAGACCTACAGAGAGCAAACCCCAATTATCAGTATCGATATCAGTTCAGTTGTTCAGTCATGTCCAACTCTTTGCAGCCCCATTGCCTGCAGCACACCAGGCTTTGCTGTCCTTCACCATCTCCCAGAGCTTTCTCAAACTCATATCCATTGAGTCAGTGATGCCATTCAACTACCTCATACTCTGTTGTCCCCTTATCCTCCTGCCTTCAATCTTACCCAGCATCAGGGTTTTTTCCAATGAGTCAGTTCTTCACATCAGGTGGCCAAAGTACTGGAGCTTCAGCCTCAGCATCAGTCCTTACCATGAATAGTCAGGACTGATGTCCTGTAGGATTGACTGGTTTGGTATCCTTGCTGTCCAAGGGAATCTCAACACTCTTCTCCAACACCACAGTTCAAAAGCACCAATTCTTCGGTGCTCAGCTTTCTTTATAGTCCAACTCTCACATCCATACATGACGACTAGAAAAACCATAACTTTGACTAGACAGACCTTTGTCAGCAAAGTAATGTCTCTGCTTTTTAATATGCTGTCTAGGTTGGTCATAGCTTTCCTTCCAAGGAACAAGCATCTTTTAATTTCATAGCTGTAATCACCATCTGCAGTGATTTTGAAGCCCAAGAAAATAAAGTCTGTCACTGTTTCCATTGCTTCCCCATCTATTTGCCATGAACTGATGGGACCAAATGCCGTGATCTTTGTTTGCTGAATGTTGAGTTTTAAGCCAGCTTTTCACTCTCCTCTTTGACTTTCATCAAGAGGCCCTTTAATTCCTCTTCACTTTCTGCCATAAGGGTGGTATCATCTGCATATCTGAGGTTATTGATAGTTCTCCCTGCAGTCTTGATTCCAGCTTGTGCTTCACCCACCCCAGCATTGTGCATGATGTATTCTGCTTATAAGTTAAATCAACAGGGTGACAATATACAGCTTTGACCTGCTCCTTTCCCGATTTGGAACCAGTCTGTTGTTCCATGTACAGTTCTAACTGTTGCTTTTTGACCTGCATACAGATTTCTCAGGAGGCAGGTAAGGTGATGTGGTAGTCCTGTCTCTTGAAGAATTTTCCACAATTTATTGTGATTCAACAGTTAAAGGCTTTAGGGTACTCAATAAAGCAGACGTAGATGACTCTTGCTTTTTCTATGATCCAACGCATGTTGGCAATTTGATCTCCGGTTCCTCTGGCTTTTCTAAAACCAGTTTGAACATCTGGAAATTCACAGTTCACGTATTGCTGAAGCTTGGCTTGGAGAATTTTGAGCATTACTTTACTAGAGTGTGAGATTTCACATATGGTGATATACATATTTCAATGCTATTCTCTCAAATCATCCCACCCTGACCTTCTCCCATATAGGCCAAATGCCTATTCTTTACATCTATGTCTCTTTGGCTGCCATACATATAGGATCATTGTTCAGCCATGAAATTAAAAGATGCTTACTCCTTGAAAGGAAAGTTATGACCAAGCTAGAATGCATATTAAAAAGCAGAGACATTACTTTGTCAACAAAGGTCCATTTAGTCAAGACTATGGTTTTTCCAGTGGTCACGTATGGATGTGAGAGTTGAACTATGAAGAAAGTTGAACACTGAAGAATTGATGCTTTTGACTCTTGGTAGTCCCTTGGTCTGCAAGGAGATCCAACCAGTCCATCCTAAAGCACATCAGTCCTGGGTTTTCATTGGAAGGACTGATGTTGAAGCTGAAACTCCTATATTTTGGCCACCTATGCGAAGAGCTGACTCATTTGAAATGACCCTGATGTTGGGAAAGACTGAAGGCAGGAGGAGACAGGGATGACAGAGGATGATATGGTTAGATGGCATAACCAACTTAATGGATATGAGTTTGGGTAAACTTCAGGAGTTTGTGATAGACAGAGAGACCTGGCATGCTGTGGTTCATGGGGTCACAAAGAGTTGGACATGACTGAGTGACTGAACTGAACTGAACTGATTTTGGTCATACCCAAATGGTGTAGTCGTTTTCCCCACTTTTTTCAATTTAAGTCATAATTTGGCAATAAGGAGTTCATGATCTGAGCCACAGTCAGCTCCCAGTCTTGTTTTTGCTGACTGTGTAGAGCTTCTCCATCTTTGGCTGCAAAGAATATAATCAATCTGATTTTGGTATTGACCATCTGGTGATGTCCATGGATAGAGTCTTCTCTTGTGTTGTTAGAAGAGGATTGTCATTACCATTTTCCTAAATTCCACAAATATGCCTTAATATACTAATTTGTGTTTCCCTTTCTGGCTTATTTTACTTTGTATCAGGAAAGAAATACATAAAGGCTGAATATTAACACCCTGCTTATTTAACTTATATGCAGAATACATCATGCAAAATGCTGGGCTGGATGAAGCCCAAGCTGGAATTAAGATCGCTGGGAGAAATATCAATAACCTCCGATATGCAGATGACACCACTCTTATTGCAGAAAGCGAAGAAGAACTAAAGAGTCTCTTGATGAGGGTGAAAGTCTCAAATATTTAGTGAGACTAAAAATGTCGACTTAAAACTCAACATTCAGAAAACTAAGATCATGGCATTCAGTCTCATCACTTCATGGCAAAATAATGAGGAAACAATGGAAACAGTGACAGACTTTACTTTCTTGGGCTCCAAAATCACTACAGATGGTGACTGGAGCCATGAAATTAAAAAATGCTTGCTTCTTGGAAGAAAAGATATGACAAACCTAGACAGCATATTAAAGAGATATTACTTTGCCAAAAAAGGTCTGTCTTGTCAAAGCTATGATTTTTCCAGTAGTCATGTATGGATGTGAGAGCTGAACTGTAAAGAAAGCTGAGCATCAATGAATTGATGCTTTTAAACTGTGGTGTTGAAGAAGACTCTTGAGAGTCCCTTGAACTGCAAAAGGATCCAACCAATCAATCATAAAGGAAAGCAATCCTGCATATTCATTGGAAGAACTGATGCTGAAGCTGAAACTCCAATACTTTGGCCACCTGATGCGAAGAAATGACTCATTGGAAAAGACCCTGACGCTGGGAAAGTTTGGAAGCAGAAGCAGATGGGGACAACAGAGGATGGGATGTTGGATGCCATCACCGACTTGATGGACATGAGTTTGAGTAAGCTCTGGGAGTTGGTGATGGACAGGGAAGTCAGGCAGGTTTCAGTCTAGGGGGTCACAAAGAGTCAGACATGACTGAGTGACTGAACTTCCTCTGTATAATAGATTCCAATTTCATCCACCTCATTACAACTGACTCAAATGTGTTCTTTTTCAAAGCTGAGTAATATTCCATTGTGTATATGTATCACAACTTCCTTATCCATTCATCTACCAATGGACATCTTAGTTACTTCTGTGTCCCAGCTATTGTAAACAGTGCTGCAATTAACAATGGGTAAACACATGTCTCTTTCAATCCTGACTTGCTTGGTGTGTATGCTCAGCAGTGGGATTGTTGGGTCATATATCAGTTCTATTTCCAGTTTTTTAAGGAATCTCCACACTGTTTTCCATAGTGACTGTATCAGTTTGCATTCCCACCAACAGTGTAAAAGGGTTCCCTTTTCTCCACACCCTCTCCGGTGTTTATTGTTTGTAGACTTTTTGATACTGGCCATTCTGACTGGTGTGTGATGATACCTCATTGTGGCTTTGCTTTGCATTTCTCTAATATGAGTGATGTTGAACATTTTTTCATGTGTTTATTAACCACCTGTATGTCTTCTTTGGAGAAATGTCTCTTTAGTTCTTTGACCCACTGTTTGATTGGGTTGTTCGTTTTTCTGGTATTGAGCTGCATAAGCTGCTTATATATTTTGGAGATTAATTCTTTATCAGTTGTTTCATTTGCTATCATTTTCTCACATTATGAAGGCTGCCTTTTCACTTTGTTTACAGTTTCCTTCATTGTGCAAAAGCTTTTAAGTTTAATTAGGTCCCATTTGTTTATTTGTTTTTATTTCCATTACTCAGGGTGGTGGGTCATAGAGGATCTTGCTGTGATTTATGTCAGAGTGTTATCCCTATGTTTTCCTCTGAGAGTTTTATAGTTTCTGGTATTAAATTTGTATCTTTAATCCATTTTGAGTTTATTTTTCTGTATGGTGTTAGAAAGTGTTCTAGTTTCATTCTTTTGACCAGTTAGTGGTTGACCAGTTTTCCCAGCACCACTTGTTAAAGAGATTGTCTTTTCTCCATTGTATATTTTTGCCTCACTTTGTCAAAAATAAGGTGTCCATAGGTCCATGGATTTATCTCTGGGCTTTCTGTTTTGTTCCATTGATCAATATTTCTGTCTTTCTTATGGTACCATACTCTCTTTATGACTGTAGCTTTATAGTTATAGTCTGAAGTCATGAAGTTTGATTCCTCCAGTTCCATTCTGCTTTCTTGAGACTGCTTTGGATATTCAAGGTTTTTTGTGTTTCCATACAAAATGTGAAATTATTTGTTCTAGTTCTGTGAAGAATACCATTGGTAGCTTGATAGGGATTACATTGAATCTATAGATTGCTTTGGGTCGTATACTCATTTTCACTATATTGATTCTTACAATCCATGAACATGGTATATTTCTCCATCTATTTGTGTCATCTTTGATTTCTTTCATCAGTGTTTTCTATAGATAGATCTTTTGTTTCTTTAGGTAAATTTATTCCTCGGTATTTTATTCTTTTTGTTGCAGTGGTGAATGGGATTGTTTCTTTAATTTTTCTTTCTGTTTTTTTCACTGTTACTCTATAGGAATGCAAGTGATTTCTGTGTATTAATTTTATATCCTGCAACTTTACTGTATTCATTGATTAGCTCTGATAATATGTTTAGAGTTTTCTATATAGAGTATCATGTCATCTGCAAAAGTGAGAGTTTTACTTTTTCTTTTCCAATCTGGATTCCTTTTATTTCTTTTTCTTCTCTGATTGCTATGGCTAGGACTTCCAAAACTATGTTGAATAGTAGTGGTGAGAGTGGGCACCCTTTGAACACAAATGCCCATATTTTTATTTTGCACTGCATATTATGTAGCTGTTCCAGGTATGTTTCTTCTCTATATGGATAAGCTCTGGTGATGTCATTCACCAATTTTCTTTGACTTGTCTGCCCACTAAGTAAGGGGATTGGATGATCTTTACAGTGTCTTCACAGTGACTTGAATTGAATATTTCCATTTGAGCTCTAGCATGTTAGTTGGGATTATCAGAAGACAATTCCCAGATCTACAAAATGATGTTAGTACATTTGTCTTTCTTGCAAAAGCAGAATTGAATAAGAAAGTGATATTAAGTATGAACAGTATAATTTGTGATATATTAGTGAGTGGGAAGGCAACAGTGGAATTTAGTTAGAGGGGGTACAAACTCATTCAGTGTAATATGACTTTCCTCAAGAAGGGTGCCAATAACAGAACAGACCCAACTACTATATCTTTATAGAAGGAAAGGGTTTTGTTAGTGAAAGAAGCATAAAACAAGCAAGTGCTCCTAATGTTTGTTTGCACAGCATTCATTTTCATATGTACAATCACAAGCCTATTTCTGGGACAAGGAAATACATTTGTTTTCTGTTATTCCTTAGGTGAAAAGCAGAGCTATGAGTATCTTTTTGCACATAAAGAATTCTGCATTATCTTTAATTCACTTGATAAACAGAAGAGTTTAAATTATAGAGCCTTGCAATTTCATTAAATATCAGTTGATGAATGCCAATTCTTCTGTGAGCTTATCTCCCCCCTCCTTTTTCTGTTAGAAAGCCTCTTTAATTTATCTTGTTAGGCTAACCAATGAAAATATATGACAAAACTGCTTAAGTTGATTTCTGGAGTCCAGTGTTGTATATTCCATTTTGTTAGCAAGTCATTTCTTTCCTTTAACAGAATTCATAGAATATTTGTGAATAATTTGTTTCACTCTTATTTTTTAAAAGAGGGAGAGACCTGGAAAGGCAGATTTTTAATTGATTACTGAGCTTCTGAAATTTAATAAGAATTAAACAAGATGATTATTTGGAAAGTAATACACAAGTCAATGAGTTAAAAATAAATATTTTTGTTAATGATTATAACTGTTTCTACTAACACCTCCCTACCAAATGTAATTAGTTTTGGAATGATTCCAAATGGCTTCCTTTAAGGTTAAAATAATTGCAATGCCATGCCAGCTTTCCAAATTTAAACAATTTATTAGCAATATTGATCTGAATTCAAATGAACTACAAGATAGAGTGTATCTACCAGTTTCCACTTAGGATGAACGTACTTTAAAAGGGGCTATTTACCATTTGGGATAGATAACCATAACTCTATAGTATTAAAGGATTGATTTTAGTTCTATTTCCATTTTAAAACTATTTTTGTTTCAGAAGCTGCTTTTTAAAACTCAAATGAATATACTTAAAATACTGATCTAAAAAATTTCATTGAGATTATAACTTTAAAAAACATTCTTTCTATTTGCCTTTTTAATACAACATTGGAATTTTAGAACACAAAAAGAGACTAAAGGCAACACACATGGCAAAGCTAAAAAGAGAACTTAAAGCCAAAATGGATAATATCACACACAGCTGCAAAGATTCCATAGTTCTAGCTGCAGCTAGATATGAAATTGAAAATGTTTCTATTTCAATTGTTTCCCATGCCCCTAATTTTCTTTTTTAAAAGTATTTATTATAGAAAATGTACAATCTTTACAGACGTAGAGAGAACAGCATAATGAACCTGCGTGCTCAGCACCCAGCTTCACAAATCGTCAACAACTGTCCAGCCTCATTTCATCTCTGTTTCTACTCTCCCACCTCAATCCCACAGGGTTATTTTGCAGCAAACCTCAAACAACTTATCATCTTATAAGTATATGTGTTAGTATGAATTACTAAAAGAAAACTCTTAAAAAGTATAATCTAAACAGTTATTACTCTAAAATATTAATGATTTCTAAATATCACCATATATCCATTAAATGATTAAATATCTCTAATAATTATCTTACAAAGGTTTTTTAACAGTTGTTTTGCTTAAATCAGAAATTAAACCAAATCAACACATTTAATTTCCTTGAGAAATCTCTTAAGTCATTTTAGATCTATAGTTCCTCTTACTTCCTCTTGTTTTTTCCTTGCAGTATGTTTATTGACATAACTGGGTCCTTTTGTTTAGAGTTTCCCACATTCTGGATTTTGTTGATTGTTACGCCCAGGTTATAAGTTCACTTGTATTTTTGTTTCCTGTATTTACTATAAACTAAGGGACTAGATCTGATAGACAGAGTGCCTGATGAACTATGGATGGAGGTTTGTGACATTGTACAGGAGACAGGGATCAAGACCATTCCCACGGAAAAGAAATGCAAAAAAAGGCAAAATGGCTGTCTGGAGAGGTCTTACAAATAGCTGTGAAAAGAAGAGAAGTGAAAAGCAACGGAGAAAATGAAAGATACAAGCATCTGAATGCAGAGTTCAAAGAATAGCAAGGAGAGATAAGAAAGCCTCCCTCAGTGATCAATGCAAAGAAATAGAGGAAAACAACAGAATAGGAAAGACTAGAGATCTCTTCAAGAAAATTAGAGATACCAAAGGAACATTTCATGCAAAGATGGGCTCAATAAAGGACAGAAATGATATGGATCTAAAAGAAGCAGAAGATATTAAGAAGTGGCAAGAATACACAGAAGAACTGTACAAAAAGGAGCTTCACAACCAAGACAATCATAATGGTGTGATCATTCACCTAGAGCCAGACATCCTGGAATGTGAAGTCAAGTGGGCCTTAGAAAACATCACTATGAACAAAGCTAGTGGAGGTGATGGGATTCCAATTGAGCTATATAAATTCCTGGAAGATGATGCTGTAAAAGTGCTGCACTCAGTATGCCAGCACATTTGGAAAACTTAGTAGTGGCCACAGGACTGGAAAAGGTCAGCTTTCATTCCAATCCCAAAGAAAGGCAATGCCAAAGAATGCTCAAACTACTGCACAATTGCCCTCATCTCACACGCTAGTAAAGTAATGCTCAAAATTCTCCAAGCCAGGCTTCAGCAATACGTGAACTGTGAACTTCCAGATGTTCAAGCTGGTTTTAGAAAAGGCAGAGGAGCCAGAGATGAAATTGCGAACATCTGCTGGATCATCGAAAAAGCAAGAGAGTTCCAGAAAAACATCTATTTCTGTTCTATTGACTATGCCAAAACCTTTGATTGTGTAGATCACAATAAACTGTGGAAAATTCTGAAAGAGATAGGAATGCCAGACCACCTGACCTGCCTCTTGAGAAACCTGTATGCAGGTCAGGAAGCAGCAGTTAGAACTGGACATGGAACAACAGACTGGTTACAAATAGGAAAAGGAGTACATCAAGGCTGTATATTGTCACCCTGCTTATTTAACTTCTATGCAGAGTACATCATGAGAAATGCTGAGCTGGAAGAAGCACAAGCTGGAATCAAGATTGCCAGGAGAAATATCAACAACCTCAGATATGCAGATGACACCACCCTTATGGCAGAAAGTGAAGAGGAACTGAAAAGCCTCTTGATGAAAGTGAAAGAGGAGAGTGAAAAAGTTGGCTTAAAACTCAACATTCAGAAAAGTAAGATCATGGCATCTGGTCCCATCACTTCATGGAAAATAGATGGGGAAACAGTGGAAACAGTGACAGACTTTATTTTTTTGGGTTCCAAAATCACTGCAGATGGTGTTTGCAGCCATGAAATTAAAAGATGTTACTCCTTGGAAGGAAAGTTATGACCAACCTAGATAGCATATTGAAAAGCAGAGTTATTACTTTGCCAACAAAGGTCCATCTACTCACTGCTATGGTTTTTCCAGTGGCCATGTATGGATGTGAGAGTTGGACTGTGAAGAAAGCTGAGCACTGAAGAATTGATGCTTTTGAACTGTAGTGTTGGAGAAGACTCTTGCAAGTCCCTTGGACTGCAAGGAAAGCCAACCAGTCCATCCTAAAGGAGATCAGTCCTAGGTATTCATTGGAAGGACTGATGCTAAAGCTGAAACTCCAATACTTGTCCACCTCATGAGAAGAGTTGACTCATTGGAAAAGACCCTGATGCTGGGAGGGATTGAGGGTAGCAGTAGAAGGGGACAACAGAGGATGAGATGGCTGGGTGGCATCACCAACTCGATGGATATGAGTTTGAGTGAATCCCGGGAGTTGGTGATGGACAGGGAGGCCTGGCGTGCTGTGATTCATGGGTCACAAAGAGTCAGACATGACTGAGCGACTGAACTGAACTGAACTATAAACTCTAAGAGCCTAGACCTAGAGGCTTAGTCAGATCAGTGTCTGATTCCCCTCCACATCCCCACCCCCACCCCTGGCCTGAGTGCTTTGTAAAAGGTTTATTGTACTTCCATCAGGAGAATGTCTGCTTTTCTGCTTTGTGGCACCAAAATTGGTTCTTGTGTTGTCAGGCTGATCCATCTTAATCAGCCTTTGAATATTTTAGCAGCCATTGTGAATCATTGCCCTAGATCCATTATTTCAAAAGAAGAGAAATGTAACTTTTAAAATACATTTGTAAGAGGCAGGCTGTGGGTATGATGTGCGACAAAACTGTGCCATCTCCCTGTAAAGTCTGATCATCACAGGAGTCTTCACAAGGTTGGTAAGCACACAGCAATTAGCCAAGACACTGTACAAAAGCAAGACTTACTGTGGGAGGATGCAAGGACGACCCAGACTCAAAATGAAAAAAGCAATGATCAAGCCTTCAGCACATGCTGTACTAATTGTAATTTTTAACAATAGCATTTGTAGGAGAAAGAATTGAGAAACACCACTGAAATATACCTATCCTGGCTTTCAGCCCATCTATCCATTGAGGCTTGAGAGTAGTGGGAAAGAACAATCCCACTCCTTGACCCTCAACCTGATCACTGTTGACTTTCATTTTCCAACCCTGAAGGAATAGGGGGGAAAGGCCAAAATCAGGTGGCAAGAGTTGGGAAGGGCAATTCCACACCAATAGCTTTGGGTACCTACCATTCAATTGGATTTTAGTCACCTCATTTTTTAAACTAAACTTTGTATAATCTGTGAAAAAAACAAACTTAGTAGCTTTATGAAATGTTGGGGATGAATATGAATTCTTTAGAATCTGGCCTTAACTCATGGTAACATGCCTGCTACATTATAATTGATCTGTAGGAGCAAATGTAATGGCGCACTATACTGGCATGTCAGTAAGGGTTTTCTTTGACTCCCTCTCAACTAATGAAGGAAAGTGCTGATCCCCTAGAGATTGTTGTGTTGGCCAGATATGTTAAACATAAACTTCATGATGACAATAGACTCCACACAGGCAAGCCCTGTTGATTCCCAGAGTGATTTTGATAATGTGATAGATGAATGAAAACATCTTCTGTGGAAAATTATTTGCCTGTGTGTGTGTGTGTGTGTGTGTGCAATTTGTGTCAAAAACTAATGCAGCATGAAAAAAAACAAGAAAGAATTTCAACTGGATTAATAGATTTAGCTCTTCTGTGGTGGCTTTTTTTTAATTTTTTAATATAAATTTGTTTATTTTAATTGGAGGCTAAATACTTTACAATATTGTGTTGGGTTTGCCATCCATTGACATGAATCCACCACTGGTGTACATGTGTTCCCCATCTTGAACCCCCCTCCCACTTCCCTCCACCTCTGGGTCATCCCGGTGCACCAGGCCCGAGCACCCTGTATAATGCATTGAACCTGGACTGTTGGTTCGTTTCACATATGATATTATACATGTTTCAATGCCATTCTCCAAAACCATCCCACCCTCACCCTCTCCCACAGAGTCCAAAAGACTGTTCTATACATCTTTGTCCCTTTTGCTGTCTTGCATGTAGGGTTATCGTTACCATTTTTCTAGATTCCATATGTATGTGTTAAGATACTTACTCCTTGGAAGGAAAGTTATAACCAACCTAGACAGCATATTCAAAAGCAGGGACATTACTTTGCCAACACAGGTCCGTCTAAGTCAAGGCTATGGTTTTTCCTTGGTCATGTATGGATGTGAGAGTTGAACTGTGAAGAAAGCTGAGCACCGAAGAATTGATGCTTTTGAACTGTGGTGTTGGAGAAGACTCTTGAGAGTCCCTTGGACTGCAAGGAGATCCAACCAGTCTATTCTAAAGGAGATCAGTTCTGGGTGTTCTTTGGAAGGACTGATGCTAAAGCTGAAACTCCAGTACTTTGGCCACCTCATTCGAAGAGTTGACTCATTGGAAAAAACTCTGATGCTGGGAGGGATTGGGGGCAGGAGGAGAAGGGGACGACAGAGGATGAGATGGCTGGATGGCATCACCAATTCAATGGATGTGAGTTTGAGTGAATTCCGGGAGTTGGTGATGGACAGGGAGGCCTGGCGTGCTGCGATTCATGGGATCGCAAAGAGTCAGACACGACTAAGCGACTGAACTGAACTGATACTGTATTTAATTTTTAAAATTCTTTGCTTAAAGGGAGGCCAACATACAGCTACATTTGGTTTTTTAAGAGTTTGGAAAAAGAGATTGAGCTTCCATTTCATGTTTTTGTGCCCTGATTTCTCTCTTTCCCAGTTCTATTTATACATTGGAAGGCTTTAGAAGTCAGAGTCTCCCGCTACTTAGTAATTTCTCAAGGGAGGGACAACCATTTTTCTGTGTAAAGATTAATTACTAAAGACATGACTTTAAGTGCTCTGATTCTGTTATAACAAACATAAAAGTAAATGCTTGTAAAAATGGAAATCCTGATTCATGGGCATTTTTCCTAATAAAAATGAACAATGGATGAGATAGATGCAAAAATGTCAATACAGTAACTATAACTCTGTTGACCTAGAATGTTTTGCAAGTGACATGTGGGCTGTATTGAAGAGATTTCCTTTCAAGAGATTTTATAACCCCAGCTATGTCCTTAGATTTTGGAAGAGTAGGTAAATACAGCTGATTGTTGTTCAGTTGCTAGGTCATGTTCGACTCTTTGTGGAGTCCTCACGGACTATGGCATGCTAGTCTTTCCTGTTCTTCACTATCTCCAGGACTTTGCTCAAACTCATGTCCATCGAATCAGTAATGCCATCCACCCTCTGTCAACACCACTTTCCTCCTGCCTTCAATCTTTCCCAGCATCAGGGTCTTTTCCAGTGAATCAACTCTTCACATTAGGTGGCCAAAGCACTGGCGCTTCAGCTTCAGCATCAGCACTTCTAAGGAACATGTGGGGTTTATTTCCTTTAGGATTGACTGACTTGATCTCCGGGCTGTCCAAGGGATTCTCAATACTCTTCTCCAGCACCACAATTAGAAACAATCAATTATTTGGTGCTCAGCCTTCTTTATGATCCAACTCTCACATTTGTACACAACTACTGAAAAAACCATAGCTTTGACTATAGGGACCTGTAAAGGGAAAATAATGTCTCTTCTTTTTAATACACTGTCTCAGCTCAGTTCAGTTCAGTTGCTCAGTCATGTCAGGCTCTTTACAGCCCTATGGACTGCAGCATGCCAGGCTTCCCTGTCCATCACCAAATCCCAGAGCTTACTCGAACTCATGTCCGTTGAGTCAGTGATGCCATCCAACCATCTCATCCTCTGTCTCCCCTTCTCCTCCCACCTTCAATCTTTCCCAGCATCTGGGTCTTTTCCATTGAGTTAGTTCTTTGCATCAGGTGGCCAAAGTATTGGAGTTTCAGCGTCAGCATCAGTCCTTCCAATGAATATTCAGGACTGGGATTCCCCTTTGGATAGATTGGCTGGATCTCCTTGCAGTCCAAGTGACTCTCAAGAGTCTTTTCCAACACTACAGTTCAACAGCCTCAATTCTTTTGTGCTCAGCTTTCTTTATAGTCCAACTCTCACATCCATACCTGACTATTGAAAAAACAATAGCTTTCACTAGACGGACTTTGTTGGCAAAGGAACACCAACCTACACAGCATATTAAAAAAGCAGAGATATTACTTTGCCAAAAAAAAAGTCCATCTAGTCAAAGCTATGGTTTTTCCAGTAGTCACGAATGGATATAAGAGTTGGACTATAAAGAAAACTGAGCACAAAAGAACTGAGGCTTTTGAGTTGTGATGTTGGAGAAGACTTTTGAGAATCCCTTGGACTGTAGGGAAATCCAACCAGTCCATCCTAAGGGAAATCAGTCCTGAATATTCATTGGAAGGACTGATGCTGACACTGAAACTCCAATACTTTGGGCACCTGATTCGAAGAACTGACTGATTTGAAAAGACCCTGATGCTGGGAAAGATTGAAAGCAGGAGAAGAAAGGGATAACAGAGGATGAGATGGTTGGGTGGTATCACCAACTCAATGGATATAAGTTTGAGTAAGCCCCAGGAGTTGGTGATGGACAGGGAAGCCTGGCATGCTGCAGTCCATGGGGCTGCGAAGAGCCAGACACGACTGAGCAACTGAACTGAACTGAGGTTGGTCATAGCTTCTCTTCCAAGGAGCAATGTCTTTTAATTTCATGTCTGTGGTCACAATCTGCAGTGATTTTGAAGCCCAAGAAAGTAAAGTCTCATTGTTTCCATTGCTTTTCCATATATTTGTCCTGAAGTGATAAGACCAGATGCCATGATCTTAGTTTTCTGAATGTTGAGCTTTACGCTGTTTTTCACTCTCCTTTCACTTTCATCAAGAGGCTCTTTAGTTTTTCTTCACTTTCTACCATAAGGGTGGTGTCATCTGCATATCTGAGGTTACTGATATTTCTCTAAGCAATCTTGATTCCCACTTGTGCTTCACCCAGCCCAACATTTTGCATGATGCACTCTGCATATAAGTTAAATAAGCAGGGTGACAATATACAGCCTTGACATACTCCTTTCCCAATTTGGAACCAGTCTGTTGTTCCATGTCCAGTTCTAACTGTTGCTTCTTGACCTGCAGATATCCTGGAATGCGAAGTCAAGTGGGCCTTGGGAAGGATCACTGTGAACAAAGCTAGTGGAGGTGATTGAATCCTGGTTGAGCTATTTCAAATCCTAAAAGATAATGCTGTGAAAGCACTGCACTCAATATGCCAGCAAATTTGGAAAACTCAGCAGTGGCCACAGGACTTGAAAATGTCAGTTTTCATTCCAATCCCAAAGAAAGGCAATGCCAAAGAATGTTCTAGCTACTGCAAAATTGCACTCATCTCACACACTAGCAAACGAATTGTCCAAATTCTCCAAGTCAGGCTTCAACAGTATGTGAACCATGAACTTCCAAATGTTCAAACTGGATTTAGAAAAGGCAGAGAAACCAGAGACCAAATTGCCAACATCCACTGGATCACTGAAAAAGCAAGAAAGTTCCAGAAAAATATCTACTTGTACTTTATTGACTACGCCAGAACTTTTGACTGTGTGGATCACAACAAACTGGAAAATTCTTAAAGAAATGGGAATACCATATCACTATACCTGCCTCCTGAGAAATACACTGTCTAGGTTTGTCATAGCTTTTCTTTCAAGGAGCAAGCGTCTTTTAATTTCTTCACTGCAGTTACCATCTACAGTGATTTGGAAGCCCAAGAAAATTAGATCTGCCACTGTTTCCATTTTTCCCCATCTCTTTGTGTTGAAGTGATGGAACTGGATCCCATGATCTTAGTTTTCTGAATGTTGAGTTTTAAGCCAGTTTTTTCACTCTTCTTTCACCTTCATCAAAAGGCTCTTTAGTTCTTCATTTTCTGTCATTAGGGTGGTATCATCTGCATATCTGAGATTGTTGATATTTCTCCTGGAAATCTTGATTCCAGCTTGTAATTCATCCAGCCAGGCATTTCACAGGGCTTCCCTGGTAGCTCAGCTGGAAAAAAAAAAAATCCACTTGCAGTGCAGGAGACCCTGGTTCTAAATTCCCGGGTCAGAAAGATCCCCTGTAGAAGGGATAGGCTACCCAGCCCAGTATTCTTGGGTTTCCCTCGTGGCTAAGATGGTAAAGAATCCACCTGCAATGCTGGAGACCTGGGTTCAATCCCTGTGTTGAGAAGACATGAAGTACCCTGCATATAATTTAAATGAGCAGTGTAACAATATACAGCTTTGATGTACTCCCTTCCCAGTTTTGAACCAGTCCATTGTTCCATGTCCAGTTCTAACTGTTGCTTCTTGACCTGCATACAGGTTTCTCAGAAGGCAGGTAAGGTGGTCTGGTATTACCATCTCTTTAAGAATTTTCCACAGTTTATTGTGATTCACACAGTCAAAGTCTTTATCGAGGTCAATATGCTAGATATGCTGTCTAGGTAGGTCGTAGCTTCTCTTTCAAGGAGCAAGTATCTTTATTTCATGCCTGCAATCACCAACTGTGGTGATTTTGGAGCACCCCCCAAAAAAGTCTCTAACTGTTTCCATTTTTTCCCCATGAAGTGGGAAAACACTACTTGCCATGAAGTGATGGGACCAGATGATATGATCTTAGTTTTCTGAATGTTGAGTTTTAAGCCAGGTTTTTCACTGTCCTCTTTCACTTTCATCAAGAGGCCCTTTAGTTCCTCTTCGCTTTCTGCCATAAGGGTTGTGTCATCTGCATATCTGAGATTACTTATATTTCCCCTGGAAATCTTGATTCTAGCTTGTGCTTTGTCCTCCCCGGCATTTCACATGATGTGCTCTGCATATAAGTTAAATAAGCAGGGTGACAATCTACAACCTTGACGTACTCCTTTCCCAGTTTAAAACCAGTCCGTTGTTCCATGTCCAGTTCTAACTGTTGTTTCTTGAACTGCATACAGATTTCTCAGGAGGCAGATCAGGTGGTCTGGTATTCCCATGTCTTTAAGAATTTCTGCAGTTTTTTGTGATCCACACAGTCAAAGGCTTTGGTGTAGTCAATAAAAGAGAAGTAGATGTTTTTCTGACACTCTCTTGCTTTTTCAATTTTTCAACGGATGTTAGGAATTTGATGTCTGGTTCCTCTGCCTTTTCTAAATCCAGTTTGAACATCTGAAAGTTCACATTTCACTTACTGTTGAAGCCTGGCTTGGAGAATTTTGAGCATTCCTTAGCTAGTGTATGAGATGAGTGCAATTGTGCTATAGTTTGAACATTCGTTGGCATTGCCTTTCTTTGGGATTGGAATGAAAACTGACCTTTTCCAGTCCTATGGCCACTGCTGAGTTTTCCAAATTTGCTGACATATTGAGTGCAGTGCTTTCATAGCATCATCTTTTAGGATTTGAAATAGCTCAACCAGGATTCAATCACCTCCACTAGCTTTGTTCACAGTGATCCTTCCTAAGGCCCACTTGACTTCTTATTCCAGGATGTCTGGCTCTAAGAGAGTGATCACACCATGGTGGTGATATGGGTCATGAAGATCTTTTTTGGGTAGTTTCCTGTGTATTCTTGCCTCCTCTTCTTAAAACTTTCTGATTGTGTTAGAATAATACCATTTTTGTCCTTTCTTGTGCCTGTCTTTGCATGTAATGTTCCCTTAGTATCTTTAATTTTCTTGAACAGATCTCTAGTTTTTCCCAGTCTATTTCTTTCCCTTATTTATTTGCATTGATCACTGAGGAATTCTTTCTTACCTCTTCTTGCTATTTTTTGGAACTCTGCATTCAAATGGGTATATCTTTCCTTTTCTCTTTTGCCTTTTGCTTCTCTTCTTTTCTCAGTTGTTTGTAAGACCTACTCAGACAACCATTTTGCTTGCCTTTTGACATTTCTTTTTCTTGGGGATGGTCTTGATCACTGTCTCCTGTACAATGTCATGAGCCTCCATCCATAGTTCCTCAGGCAGTCTATCAGATCTAGTTTTTGAATCTATTTGTCAATTCCACTTTATAATCATAAGAGATTTGATTTAGGTCATACCTAAATGGTCTAGTGGTTTTCCCTACTTTCTTCAATTTAAGTCTGAATTTAAGGAGTTCATGATTGGAGCCACAGTCAGCTCCTGGTCTTGTTTTTGTGGACTGTATAGAGCTTCTCCATCTTGGCTGCAAAGAATATAATCAATCTGATTTCGGTATTGACTATCTTGTGATGTCCATGTGTAGAGACTTCTCTTGTGTTCTTGGAATAGGGTGTTTGCTATGACCAGTGTGTTTTCTTGGCAAAACCATGTTTTCCTTTGCCCTGCTTCATTTTGTATTCCAAAGCCAAATTTGCCAGTAAATATGTATAGTTTTATTGAAAAAGTAAAAGTGTTAGTTGCTCAGCCATGTTTCACTCTTTGTGACCCCATGGTCTGTAGCCCACCAGGCTCCTCCAGCCATTGAATTTTCAGGCAAGAATACTGGAATGGGTAGTCATTCCCTTCTCCAGGACATCTTATGTTTGTATTAGGTTCTTCCCTTAGAGTTCAGTTAGTAAAGAATCTGCCTGCAGTGCAGAAGACCCTGGTTCAATTCCTGAGTTGGTAAGATCCCCTGAAGTGGGATAAGCTACCCGTTTCAGAAGACCTGGGTTCAATCCCTGAGTTGGGAAGATCCCCAGGAGAAGGGAACAGCTACCCACTCCAGTATTCTGGCCTAGGGAATTCAATGGACTATATGATCCATGGGGTCACAAAGAGTCGGACGTGACTAAGTGACTTTCACTTTCACCTTTCTTTTCTTTCATCTATATAATGAGGAGTGAATGGTAACCCACTCCAGTATTCTACCTGGATAACCCTAGGGACTGAGGAACCTGGTTGGCTACAGTTCATGGGGTTGTACATGAACTGCTTCAGGCACAACTGAAGCGACTTAGCACAGCAGCATATATATATAATTTATGTGAAGCATTTACTTATATAAATATTAACAATATTTATATAAATTTTAAGCCTTTATTTATATAAGTATATTATGTTAAAATAATATTAACTGTTAATATTTATATAAATATTAACATAAATATTATTTATGTATATTTACATAATGTGTGTCAAGTGTTGATTCATACTGTGAAGTAGTCAGGAAAGACCATGAATATAAGGTAATATTTGAACAATGGCATGAAGGAAGTAAGGGAATGAGCCATGTAGCTACCTGGGGAAGAACATCTCAGACAAAAAGCGAGTGGCAGAGCCATGAGGAAAGTGTACATAGAACAGCAAGGAGGCTGACTTGGCTGGAACAGGGTGGGGCAAAAGTAGAGCCATTTAAAATAATATCAGATGTGAGGGAGCATTTGTCCACGTGTGTGTATCTGTGTATGTGTGTGTATAAGATCAAACCCCTGTCCTTTTTGTTTCATTGAGTTTTATTAATGAAGCCGGGGGTATTTTTCAATGATAATTATTTACTCTGCACAACTTTACATAATATATAACTACAGTCAGCTTTATAGTAGAGATAATGTGACCCCATGCATCTGACCCATGGTTGATCAACCCCTCTTAATGACATAGCAAAGAGATGATTCATTTGCCACAAAAAAAAAAAAATTTCAATATGTTTGTTGGCCATCTGCATGTCTTCTTTAGAGAAATGTCTGTTTAGGTCTTCCACCCATTTTTTGATTGAGCTGTTTGTTTTTCTGGTATCGAGCTTCATGAAGTGAAAGTGAAAGTCGCTCAGTCATGTCCAACTCTTTGCCACCCCATGGATGATACTGTCCATGGAATTCTCCAGGCCAGAATGGAGTGGAGTAGCTGTTCCCTTCAGGGGATCTTCCCAACCAGGAGATCGAACCCAGGTCTCCTGCATTGCAGGCAGATTCTTTACCAACTGACCCTCAAGGGAAGCCCATCAAGCTTCATGAACTGTTTGTAAATTTTGAAGATTAATCCTTCATCGGTTTTTTCATTTGCAATTATTTTCTCCCATTCTAAGGGTTGTCTTTTCATCTTGTTTATATTTTCCTCTGCTTTTAAGTTTAATTAGTCTCCACTTATTTATTTTTGCTTTTATTTCTATTACTCTAGGAGGGGTATCAAAGAAAATCTTACAATGATTTATGCCAAAGAGTGTTCTGCCCATGTTTTCCTCTAAGAGTTTTACAGTTTCTGGCCTTACATTTCAGTTCTTTAATCCATTCTGAATTTATTTTTGTGCATAGTGTTAGGAAGTATTCTAATTTCATTCTTTTACATGTAGCTGTCCAGTTTTCCCAGCACCACTTATTGAAGAGGCTGTGTTTTCTCCATTATATATTCTTGCCTTCTTTGTCAAAGATAAAGTGCCCACAGGTGGGTTGATTTACCTCTGTGCCTTCTATCTTGTTCCATTGGTGTATATTTCTGCTTTTGTGCCAGTGCCATACTGTCTTGATGACTGTAACTTTGCAGTATAGTCTGAAGTCAGAAAGGTTGATTCTTCCAGCTCTGTTTTCTTTCTTAAGACTGCTTTGGCTATTCAGGGTTTTTTGTGTTTCCACACAAATTTTAAAATTGTTTGTTCTAGTTCTGTGAAAATTGCCATTGGTAATTTGACAGGGATTACATTGATACTGTAGATTGCTCAAACCTCTGTCTTTTTAAGCTTCATTTATTCTGTCCTCTCTTGCCATGTTTCTTTCCACTTGGCTTCTCTGTTGAAAGTCAAGCAGTTCTGTCAGGGGAAAGAGGCCATGAAAGATGGAGACTACAGAAAAAGAATTCGGATTCTGCAGATGCTTCTGGGTGTGTTTGCAGAGATGGGATGGGGATAGATAGGAAAAATAGACTTTGAGTCAATTAAGAGCCTACAAGACATGCAAATCTTTCCTTTACTAACGTTGGTTTTGGTGCATTTTTATGTTTGCAATTTTGTCTTTTTCAGCTTACAAACATCTTGTTCTGCCATTCTACCATGCTAGGAGTCAGGGAAGTGAGTGATTGAATATTCTATCCTGCTATGATTATCTTTAATGCTTCATTTCTTCACTTATATTTAAACTATGCTACAGAGCAAGACATTTAAGAAATAAAACACCAATTAAAATAAAATCCCTGGTGCATTATCTTCCCCTTCCCTAAATTCCACCCTCCCAGGACAGGATAGAATATTTGCTTTTGTATATTTTTACAGTTAATAAAGCAAACACAAACTCTGTATGCTTAAGAAGTAAATTGAATTAGATACTGTTCAGGTTGCAGAGTATTTCAGGACACTTCAACATCAGGAGGATTTGTATAAATATATGATGCAGAGCTGGAGAAGGCAATGGCACCCCACTCCAGTACTCTTGCCTGGAAAATTGCATGGACGGAGGAGCTTGGTGGTCTGTAGTCCATGGGGTCGCGAAGAGTCGGACACGACTGAGCAACTTCACTTTCACTTTTCACTTTCATACATTGGAGAAGGAAATGGCAACCCACTCCAGTGTTCTTGCCTGGAGAATCCCAGGGACAGGGGAGCCTGGTGGGCTGCCGTCTATGGGGTCACACAGAGTCAGACACGACTGAAGTGACTTAGCAGCAGCAGCATGATGCAGAGCATAGATTTAGGGGTGTTTTTTGCAACATTTAAAAAAATTATTGAATTCAGTTCATACAACAGTTTTTTTTATTGAACACCTATATCTCATGTCTTCTTATGTGACACTTCAAATCACAACATTGCATCACAAAGAAGAAAAAAATGAAACAAGGAGTGGATTTAGAAACCCATGGTTATAAGAATCCTAAAAGGAAATAGGCCCAGTAGAGTGTACATCAAGTGACCAATGCTGTTGGCTATTGAGTAGTATCCCTACTAAAAAGCTATGGGGCCATGGGCATAGCTCTGTTATGCACACCACAGCTTCATCTAATTTAATGTTACCCTACAGAGCTCTCCTTATGGACCCAGCCAGATATTTCTTATGACTACCTGTAAACTAGCCATGGCTGAGTAGTACTATGAGAAGCGACTTAACTAAATGTAGAAACCAAAGCATCTCTGGTATCTTAGTATTGTATTATTGCTGCCATCTGGGTCTAAACACAGAAATATTGTTGTTTTTGTTTGTTTGACAGAGCATAGATTTTTTTAATTTGTCAAAATTTTTTCCATAGTTGAGGAAAAAGAGTCAAAATTCAGAATTCAAGGTTTTGTTATCCTAGGGAAATAATCACAAGATGAAGCTAGACATAAATTGTAGTTGTCTGTTTTTTCATAGCCTAAGAAAATTTGGCTTGAGTGGTAGTTTATTATTTGTCAGAAAAAAATATGTCAGTTTGTATCTCAGAGAAATGTGGCCCTTGTTACCTAATATAGAATTTGGTCCATCCTGTGCCTCTTCATCATCTCCTCCTACTCCTCACAACCTTGTGCACTCAGGCTGAGTTAATTTTACGTGATGGAGAGATCAACTTAGAAATTCAGCATTGAAATAATTCCGTTGTCAATAATGATTTTAAAATGATTTTTAAATGAACTAATTTTCTCTCAACACTGTGATTAGGATAATCACTCTGTTTGAATGTATACAGTAGAGTTAAAGGATATTTAAGCAGTGAAGGTTAATTATTCTATTTTCTTCTATAAGTGGTTAATGTTTATATCCCAGTAGGATATCAGGATATATGCACTTGGGTTTTACTTTATGACTCTTGCAGATTCAAGTTGAACTAGGTATACTGGCTTGTAATAAATAGAGACATTAATCAGGAAAATAACCAGTTACCATTTGATTATTTATGAGAATTAATGCCATCATCTATTTTTTATAGTCTTTATTTCTGAAGTCTTCTAATGTGGTTTCCCTGCACAAAAAGAAATATCACTGAATTTTATTTGTGACTGATTTATTTGTTATGGGTTTTTCATTATGTTCTCACAAGTTATCTTCAGAATTGGGGTTATTTTACTATTATTTTACAATCATGTGATATACTTGGAAATTAAGACCCTTGAGTGGAGTTGATAGGGGGAGAGACCTGACTTGCCTTATAATGACAAGATGTCTTTTGCATTTGACATGAATGCAGTGGAACCTCCCTCTGTTTCAGGGTGATTTGAGGTAGTTTTCCAATAGAAGTTACTATCTGTGCCAATCTGCCCATGCATCCATGTATCTTCTCCTATATCAGTCTCCTCATTTTTTGAGGAATTTTCTGGTTCACAAGGGGAGAAATCTGTAGCATGACGAGTGACAACTTGGTGAAAATGGAGGGGTAGGGAGAGAGAGAGCTAATATTTCTCCTCACTGTCGGAGGTGGCTATGTTCATCTGAGGGATGAAATGCCTGTTCTCAGCCTTGCTCTTGATTAGCTTCCATACCACTCCTCAATCAAGCTAGTCACTGAAATAACACAAAAGATACCTTACAGAAAAACAGAGATTATCAAACAAACCTCTCTCTTTCTCTCAACATACCTACATCCCAACAAAAAATAAAAATAGAATTTGAGCCACTATTAATTATCTTATTGCTAAGTTGCTTCAGTCGTGTCCGACTCTTAGCGACCCCATGGACTGCAGCCCACCAGGCTCCTCCATCCATGAGATTTTCCAGGCAAGAGGACTGGAGTGGGGTGCCATTGCCTTCTCCGAGTTATCTTATTACTGTGTAACAAATTACCACACACTTAGGTTACAACAATCTACATTTATTACCTCACAGTTTCTGTAGTTTAGAAGTCCAGGTATTGGCTTAGCTGGATCCTCTGCAAGGATACAACCAAGGTGTTCGCCAGGGCTGGGTTCTCATCTAGAGGCTTGCCTGGAGATTGATCCACTTCCAAACTCATTCAGTTCTTGGCAGAATTCATCTCCTTGTATCTTTAGGATGGGATCCCTGGCTTCTTGCTAGCTATCAGCTAGGGGTCACTCTCAGCTCCTAGAGGAACTATAGTTCATGGTCCTTGCTACATGGCCCTCTCCATAAGCCGTCTCACAACAGGCAGCTTACTTCTTCAAAACCTGAAAGGGAGAAAGTCTCTAGTATCTGTCAGCTAGCCAGATGGAGACGTTGTAATCACAGGAGTGATTTCCTCAGCTTTGCCATAACCTAATGGCTAAAATCAAGTTAAGCTCCCATGCCATGAAAGGAAATTACACAAAGACATCAATCACAAGAGACAGGAATCATGGGCCCACCTTAGAACCTGTCTACCAAAATACTGTGTAATGATTATTTCATTATATCTCATCTCATTCCAAAACAGATGTGGACTAAATTATGGATATACAGTACAGTACAGAGACAACTGCACTGATATAAATGAGCAGCAAATCAGAAGGCATTTTGCATCTAGCTCAGCTATATCTAAGGTCAAGTGATTTTGCAGTGTATAGAGCACTTTGTAATACATTTGCCAATCCCAGAAAGAACAATCATGGTATTTTGGGGAATACGCATCATGTCTTAGTATAGAAACCCTGAATACTCATTGAAAGGATGGATGCTGAAGCTGAAGCTCTGATATTTTGGCCACCTGATGTGAACAGTCGACTTATTGGAAAAGACCCTGATGCTGGCAAAGATTGAAGGTAAAAGGCAAAGAGGGTGACAGAGGATGAGATGATTGGATGGCATCACTGACTTAATGGACATGAGTTTGAGCAGACTCTGGGAGATAGCAAAGGACAGGGAAGCCTGGTGTGCTGCAGTTCATGGGGTCACAAAGAGCTGGACATGACTTAGTGACTGAACAACAGCAACAACTTAGTATACAAAATATAAAATAAAGTTGAACTTAGAGAATGAAGATTGTATAGGATAGTGAATGGTGCTATACCAATGCCAATCATTTTTTTCCTCTATATCACACTTCACCTTTCATTTTCTACTCTCCCCAGACACCGTGTTCTCCATCCTCCTCCTGACCTTATTATATTAAAATCCTCTTCATTCTGGCCACTTACTTCCCATGCGAGCATATTCTGTGTTGAGACCACAGCGATCATTGATAGATGTGCTGACCATATACCACCTGACCATATAAACCCTATCTCTGACCACCAGTGAGTGCCCTGGGCATGGTTATTGTCACTCTGTGTCCCTGGCTTCAGTGTTACCACAGTCTCAGCTGTGTCAGCCTCTTCTCACTACTCTGAACTGAGTCCTAGCTCTGCCACCTGTTTACTTATGATAACTTTCTGCTACTTTCTCAGTTTCATTTTCCAGATCTGTATCTGTGACCAACTTTGGTATTTAGGTTGTGTTCTAAAGGTGAAATTTGTGTTTACATTATTTTAACAGTGTTTTAAAATGAGCTTACTAATTTATTTGACATGGTGTTAAAAAATATAGAATTAAGATTTGTACATTACCTTAAAATGAAACATGTTTAAAGGACCATTCCTTTTTAATGGCTGAGTAATACTCCATTGTGTATATGTACCATAGCTTTCTTATCCATTCATCTGCTGATGGGCATCTAGGTTGCTTCCATGTCCTGGCTATTATAAACAGTGCTGCGATGAACATTGGGGTACACGTGTCTCTTTCCCTTCTGGTTTCCTCAGTGTGTATGCCCAGCAGTGGGATTGCTGGATAATAAGGCAGTTCTATTTCCAGTTTTTTAAGGAATCTCCACACTGTTCTCTATAGTGGCTGTACTAGTTTGCATTCCCACCAACAGTGTAAGAGAGTTCCCTTTTCTCCACACTCTCTCCAGCATTTATTGCTTGTAGACTTATGGATTGCAGCCATTCTGACTGGCGTGAAATGGTACCTCATAGTGGTTTTGATTTGCTTTTCTCTGATAATGAGTGATGTTGAGCATCTTTTCATGTGTTTGTTAGCCATCTGTATGTCTTCTTTGGAGAAATGTCTATTTAGTTCTTTGGCCCATTTGAATCAGTTCTAATGAGATGGATGAAACTGGAACCTATTATACAGAGTGAAGTAAGCCAGAAAAAAAAACACCAATACAGTATACTAACGCATATATATGGAATTTAGAAAGATGGTAACAATAACCCTGTGTACGAGACAGCAAAAGAGACACCGATGTATAGATCAGCCTTATGGACTCTGTGGGAGAGGGAGAGGGTGGGGAGATTTGGGAGAATAGCATTGAAACATGTATAATATCATGTATGAAACGAGTCGCCAGTCCAGGTTTGATGCACGGTACTGGATGCTTGGGGCTGGTGCACTGGGACGACCCAGAGGGAGGGTAGGGGAGGGAGGACGGAGGAGGGCTCAGGATGGGGAAAGCGGGTATACCTGTGGTGGATTCATTTCGATATTTGGCAAAACTAATACAATATTGTAAAGTTTAAAAATAAAATAAAATTTAAAAAAAAATGACCATTCCTATTGCTAATGCCTTAACTATTTTTATATCTCAGATACATTGATGTTATTTCCTTTTTATATAGGATGCAAATTGTGACTCACATCCTGTCATTATACTTTTATTTGATCTCACTTTAAATTTATGACCACCTGCTTCAAGTGGGCCCTTGGAGCTGCCATGTGATGCTACTCATTTCTTTGCCAATTCATTGTCTCCTTTTATAGATAATTATTTCACACTTCCATCTCCCACTTCAAACTTCCAATTCCTCCTTCCACATTACTCTTAGCTGATGACTGTGCTTTCTATCTCTCTGAGAAAATAGAAAACACAAAAACCAACCATACACATACATCTCCCAACTTGCCCTGTGTAGATTCTGCCTTCTCTCCCTTTGTTGTGGGCAAACTGTCCATGTTCTTCTATTTTACACCAGACCCTTTCCCCTGTTGTCTACTCAGAAATATCATTTCAGCAACTCCCACTCTTTATATTGCATCACCCATTTTTCTCACTTTACTGAATTATTCTCTCAGTCATTCTTACTCAATACTGTTATTCTTATGCATAATCATTACATAGTCATGCTGTAATATCTCCCATCTAAAAATTCTTCCTTGCTCCCACATGTCCCTACAGCCAGTACCTCATGTCTCTTCTCTTTGCTCACACACCTGTCCTCTGTTCTCTCTGAATCCTCTCTTGTCAGTCTTCCAAATGCATCACTTCAGCCCATTTCAGCTCTTGTCAAAGTGTCCAGGGATTTCCCCATTTTCTAACCTACTGGTCAACTGTAAGTCCTCATCTTGCTAGACCTATGCAATATTTGACAGAAGTGCTGCCCCTTCTTCTCTCCTTGGCTGCACTCCCTCTTAGTTCTCTCTTCACCTCATGGTCCACTTCCAGTTTCGTTTACTGGCTCCTCTTCTTTTCTGTTTCCTCTAAATGTTGAAGTACTCCAAGTTCCATGCTTGGAATTCTTCCTTCTCTATCAACATTCTTTTGATCCTATTAAGTCTCCTGACTTTAAATAACATCTATACACTTTAAAATACAAAATTATATCTCTGGCTTGAATTTCTCCTTGAACTACACATTTATATGCCCAAATAACTTCCTGACGTCTCTGAATGGATATCTACAGAGCATTTCACACACAACATGTCCAGAGCAAATGTTCTGATTCCTACTATCATCAAACCAAGCTTTTGGAAACTCTGTAAATAATAAGCTCATTATTTTAGTTCCTTAGGCCAAAAATTTGCCATCATCTATACTCCTATTTCTCTTACAACCATATACTATTGATGGGTTGATGTTGAACCATGAAAGACACCAGTATTCTTGGCCTCCAGAGGAGAATTCAATCCAGGGCCAGAGATGAGGCTTGATGGCTCAGAGCTTTTGTGTAATAGAGTTATTAAACTATAAAAGGGATGGAGAAAGCATCTGACATAGACATCAGAAAGGGGCAGAAAGAGTACCCCCTCGCTAGAGTTAGCAAAGGAGTTATATACCTTATAATTAGTTATTCAGTTGAGTTCAGTTCAGTCGCTCAGTCATGTCTGACTCTTGTGACCCTATGAATTGCAGCACGCCAGGCCTCCCTGTCCATCACCAACTCCCAGAGTTCACTCAAACTCATGTCCATCAAGTCAGTGATGCCATCCAGCCATCTCATCCTCTGTCGTTCCCTTCTCCTCCTGCCCCCAATCCCTCCCAGCATCAGAGGCTTTTCCAATGAGTCAACTCTTAGCATGAGGTGGCCAAAGTACTGGAGTTTCAGCTTTAGCATCATTCCTTCCAAAGAACACCCAGGACTGATCTCCTTCAGAATGGACTAGTTGGATCTCCTTGCAGTCCAAGGGACTCTCAAGAGTCTTCTCCAACACCACAGTTCAAAAGCATCACTTCTTTGGCGCTCAGCCTTCTTCACAGTCCAACTCTCGCATCCATACATGACCACTGGAAAAACCACAGCCTTGACTAGATGGACTTTTGTTGGCAAAGTAATCACTCTGCTTTTCAATACGCTATGTAGATTGGTCATAACTTTCCTTCCAAGGAGTAAGCGTCTTTTAATTTCATGGCTGCAGTCACCATCTGCAGTGATTTTGGAGCCACCCCCCCCCCCCCCCAAAATAAAGTCTGACACTGTTTTCACTGTTTCCCCATCTATTTCCCATGAAGTGATGGGACCGGATGCCATGATCTTCGTTTTCTGAATGTTGAGCTTTAAGCCAACTTTTTCACTCTCCTCTTTCAGTTTCATCAAGAGGCTTTTTAGTTCTTCACTTTCTGCCATAAGGGTGGTGTCATCTGCATATCTGAGGTTATTGATATTTCTCCCGGCAATCTTGATTCCAACTTGTGCTTCTTCCAGTCCAGCATTTCTCATGATGTACTCTGCATAGAAGTTAAATAAGCAGGGTGACAATATACAGCCTTGACGTACTCCTTTTCCTATTTGGAACCAGTCTGTTGTTCCATGTCCAGGTCTAACTGTTGTTTCCTGACCTAAATATAGGTTTCTCAAGAGGCAGGTCAGGTGGTCTGGTATTCCCATCTCTTTCAAAATTTTCCACAGTTTATTGTGATCCACACAGTCAAAGGCTTTGGCATAGTCAATAAAGCAGAAATAGATGTTTCTCTGGAACTCTCTTGCTTTTTCGATGATCCAGCAGATGTTGGCAATCTGATCTCTGGTTCCTCTGCCTTTTCTAAATCCAGCTGGAACATCTGGAATTTCACAATTCACATATTGCTGAAGCCTGGCTTGGAGAATTTTGAGCATTACTTTACTAGCATGTGAGATGAGTGCAATTGTGTGGTAGTTTGAGCATTCTTTGGCATTGCCTTTCTTTGGGATTGGAATGAAAACTGAACTTTTCCTGTCCTGTGGCCTATGCTGAGTTTTCCAAATTTGCTGGCATATTGAGTGCATCACTTTCACAGCATCATCTTTCAGGATTTGAAGTAGCTCAACTGGAATTCCATCACCTCCACTAGCTTTGTTCATAGTGATGCTTTCTAAGGCCCACTTGACTTCACATTCCAGAACGTCTGACTCTGGGTGAGTGATCACCTCATCGTATTATCTTGGTTGTGAAGATCATTTTTGTACAGTTCTGTGTATTCTTGCCACCTCTTCTTAATATCTTCTGCTTTTTTTAGGTCCATACCATTTCTGTCTTTTATCAAGCCCATCTTTGCATGAAATATTCCCTTGGTGTCTCTAATTTTCTTGAGATTTCTAGTCTTTCCCATTCTCTTATTTTCCTCTATTTCTTTGCATTGATCGCTGAGGAAGGCTTTCTTATCTCTCCTTGCTATTCTTTGGAACTCTGCATTCAGATGCTTATATCTTTCCTTTTCTCCTTTGCTTTTCGCTTCTCTTCTTTTCACAGCGATTTGTAAGGCCTCCCCAGACAGCTATTTTGCTTTTTTGCATTTCTTTTCCATGGGGATGGTCTTGATCCCTGTCTCCTGTACGATGTCACGAACCTCCATCCCTAGTTCATCAGCCACTCTATCTATCAGATCTAGTCCCTTAAATCTATTTCTCACTTCCATTGTAGAATCGTAAGGGATTTGATCTAGGTCATACCTGAATGGTCTAGTGGTTTTCCCTACTTTCTTCAGTTTAAGTCTGAATTTGGCAATAAGGAGTTCATAATCTGAGCCACAGTCAGCTCCCAGTCTTATTTTTGCTGACTGTATAGAGCTTCTCCATCTTTGCCTGCAAAGAATATAATCAATCTGATTTCAGTGTTGACCATCTGGTGATGTCCATGTGTAGAGTCTTCTCTTGTGTTGTTGGAAGAGGGTGTTTGCTATGACCAGTGCATTCTCTTGGCAAAACTCCATTAGCCTTTGCTCTGCTTCATTCCGTATTCCAAGGCCAAATTTGCCTGTTACTCCAGGTGTTTCTTGACTTCCTACTTTTGAATTCCAGTCCCCTATAATGAAAAGGACATTTTTGGGGGGTGTTTTTTGGGGCGGCAGCCAAGAGGAGCAATCCCACGTCCAAGGGGTGGTGGCTGTGCAGGCACAGGAAGGCCGTGAGGAGCTACTCCACATTCAAAGTCAGAAGGGGCTGTGGTGAGGAGATACCCCTCGTCCAAGGTAAAAAGCAGCGGCTGTGCTTTGCTGGAGCAGCCATAAAAAGATACCCCATGTCCAAGGTAAGAGAAACCCAAGTAAGACAGTAGGTATTGCGAGAGGGCATCAGAGGGCAGACACACTAAAACCATAATCACAGAAAAATAGTCAGTCTAATCATACTAGGACCACAGCCTTGTCTAACTCAATGAAACTAAGCTATGCCATGTGGGGCCACCCAAGACCAGCAGGTCATGGTGGAGAGGTCTGACAGAATGTGGTCCACTGGAGAAGGGAATGGCAAACCACTTCAGTATTCTTGCCTTGAGAACCCCATGAACAGTTTGAAAAGGCAACATGATAAGATACTGAAAGAGGAACTCCCCAGGTCAGTAGGTGCACAATATGCTACTGGAGATCAGTGGAGAAATGACTCCAGAAAGAATGAAGGGATGGAGCCAAAGCAAAAACAATACCCAGCTGTGGATGTGACTGGTGATAGAAGCAAGGTCCGATGCTGTAAAGAGCAATATTGCATAGGAACCTGAACTGTTAGGTCCATGAATCAAGGCAAATTGGAAGTGGTCAAACAGGAGATGGCAAGAGTGAATGTCGACATTCTAGGAATCAGCGAACTAAAATAGACTGGAATGGGTGAACTTAACTCAGATGACCATTATACATACTACTGCGGGCAGGAATCCCTCAGAAGAAATGGAGTAGCCATCATGGTCAACAAAAGAGTCCAAAATACAGTACTTGGATGCAATCTCAAAATGACAGAATGATCTCTGTTCGTTTCCAAGGCAAACCATTCAATAATTAGTTATTACAATGAATCAAAAGAATGTCTGGAGGTTGTAAAGATCTTACTATACCCACTCCCATAATTTACATTTTAAAATAACAGGATTAGCCAGAAGATTTTCAGGAAGAAGAAACTGTCCTCAAGCAGGATACATTGTTGTTATATAATCCTTAGTACAGAGTTTAAACTGAGTTGTTTGTTGTGTAATCATCAGTTCCAGGCTTAAAGATAAAACGTTTTATATGAAGACTAAGGAAGATCATGGCATCTGGTCCCATCACTTCATGGGGAATAGATGGGGAAACAGTGTCAGACTTTATTTTGGGGGGCTCCAAACTCACTGCAGATGGTAATTGCAACCATGAAATTAAAAGACGCTTACTCCTTGGAAGGAGGGTTATGACCAACCTAGATGGCATATTCAAAAGCAGAGACATTACTTTGCCAACAAAAGTCTGTCTAGTCAAGGCTATGGTTTTTCCAGTGGTGAGAGAGTTGAACTGTGAAGAAGGCTGAGCACTGAAGAATTGATGCTTTTGAACTGTGGTGTTGGAGAAGACTCTTGAGAGTCCCTTGGACTGCAAGGAGATCCAACCAGTCCATTCTAAAGGACATCAGTCCTGGGTGTTCTTTGAAAGGACTGATGCTAAAGCTGAAGCTCCAGTACTTTGGCCACCTCATGTGAAGACTTGACTCATTGGAAAAAAACTCTGATGCTGGGAGGGATTGGAGGCAGAGGGGACGACTGAGGGATGAGGTGGCTGGATGGCATCACCGATTCGATGGACATGAATTTGAGTGAACTCTGGGAGTTGGTGATGGACAGGGAGGCCTGGCGTGCTGCGATTCATGGGGTCGCAAAGAGTTGGACACAAATGAGCAACTGAACTGAACTGAACTGAAGACTAAGGAATGTAGAGGGAAAAAAACATTTGTCCTTTCTCTTCCTTGAGAATTCCAGACCCTTCTCTCCTTGAGGACTCCCGGACTTCTTATCAACCTTCCTAGGAATTAACTTTCTCACTATCCAACAGTAAATTCCATTGGCTTTACCTTCAAATATGTCCAGAATACATACAGACCTGACTACTTCTTTTCACTTCTCAGACTACTATCCAGGTCCAAGTCATTGTAAAATCCCCCTGACTACTCTCTGCTCTTCCACCGTTGCCCCTGGTAACCTACATTCCACACAGAAGCAGAGATCTCCTTTTATACAATGTTAGTCAAGTGACGTCACTCTTCTGCTCTAGTCTCTACAAAGGCTTCACCTCATTCAGAGTAAATGTCATGTCCTCCCAGAGGCCTCATGTCCTGCCACTCTTCCCCATTACCATTGTGATCCAGGTTCTTCTAAAACACTCTTCCCCCAGATAGCTATGTGACGTCCTCACTTATTCCAGACCTCTCTCAAATATTACCTTATCATAAGCACCTTTCTAGACTGATGGATAAAAAACAGCACTCCCCAACCTTGCCACGATCTTCCTTCACTTTCTATCTTTCTGCATAGTATCAATTGGCACCTGACATGTTATACATTTATGTGTTTATTTCTGCCTCCCTCCACTAGAATATAGCCTCCATAAGAGTAGACCTTTATGTTCAGCCCTAGAACAAACAGTACCAAGAGCATAGCAGCCACTCCATTAATATTGGAAAAATGAAAGGATTTAGTAACATGTTACATTTGAAAGAATATGCCCTTCAAGAACAATAACAAAAATAAACATCAATTGTGCCAAGTCCTTTGCTGGCATGAGGAAACAAAGCCATAAATTATGTGATCTCTGATGTGACATTGCCTTGGGTCTGGTTGGAAGGCAGGATATAGAAACAAAATAATAATTCAGAATGCAGGGGTACAGAGAAAATTACCAAATGAGTGACATAGGCAGACTTTGTTTGATTCAGGCTAGAAATTAATCTTCTCCATCAGTGAAATTGTACTTATCCAGTGCCAGGCACTGAGCTAGGAGGGTTTTGATATGGAAGGCTTTTATTATTAAAAGGTCATATGAGCTTGCCCCTAGTAGAATTTAAATGAATCAGGACTAGAGAAATAGCATTTCAGACAGGAAAAGGAAGTGAGTAAAGGCATGAAATTGGAAATCTATGAGACATGTTTGGATAAAAATGAGGCCACTGGTTACTCAGGGTTTTGCATATGAAAGTAAGAGATGATGGAGTTAGAAATGTGGGGACCACGAATAAAAGGCTAAGAGGTAGAGACTCAACTTCTCATCTAATAGGTTCCTATTGAGAGGGAAGCAGATTCTCTCTTCAGGCTTTCATTGCATCCAGCACATACTTTATTCTCTGCAATTCCCTCTATCACATCAGGAATGATAAGAATGGAGGGTAACATACATGTGTAAGTTTAAATGAGGTCAACCCTCCACTCAACTATAGCTTTCGCTAGCCTGGGAACCGTGCTTTGCCTGCAGGTTGGTTGGCCGTTTGTTTTTGCACCACTGCCTGGCACAGTGACAACACCTTAGGAGGTGCTCAGGAAATGTTAGCTGAATGAATAGATGAAGGAATGACTCTCAATAAGTGTTTGTTCATTCAAATTGAAAGCAGCTGAGAACCCTTTGCCTGCAGACTATCTTTTTTATTTAAAATATAGTAAACAAACACACATATACAGCAAAAATAAAATTGAGATACCTTTCAAATTAGCAATAACAAGACTCTCAGATTATCTTAGCAGATAGGTGTAGACAAGACCTATGAGAATTTGTCTTCAGCTTAGTGCAGTATGAGTATCCATAGTAGGCATTCCCCTTATGTTTGCATGAACCATACTGAAAATTGCCCCCACAGTCTTTGGAGGTTTTTAATTGAAAACAATGGTTGTGATGGCAGTGGCCCAGCTGTTCCATTGCCTGACACACAGCCTTGTCCACAGTAGGTGCTTAGTAAAAGTCAGTGGAATGAAATGAGTAAGAGTAAAAAGAAGTGAAGTCCAATAAGTTTGCTGTATCTCAGTCTTCCTGATATTTAAGCAGAGCCCCCTGTGCAGAGGAGACTGAAATCACTGAAACAGCCCAGTTGTTTCAGGAGAGGGAGGATTCTGCTTTTCACTAGGAGGTCTTCAGAGAGGGACTCAGAGCTCAATTAGTACTTAGTACTCACTTGGGTGGTAACTGTAGCTTCTGCATCTGCTCCCTTAGAAGTAAGAGGCAGATAGAATAGAGGCAGAAGCAAAACTGGGAAGGGACAGTTCCTAAGGAACATAAAAGGATATTTTGGGGATGAATGTAAGGAGTCAGGTGAGAGGGTGAGTAGGACAGAAACCCAATCTGAGAGCCTAAGCCAGAGGCTAGGCCATGCCTAACACTGTGCTGAACGGAGTTCAAATGCAGAGCTCGGCAAAGTGTCAACTAACTTTCCTACATGCGCTCCTTAGTCATCTAGGCAGCTGGACACATTTATCATCATCTTTCCTCCCCTCAATGGACCATTATGTTCTCTGCAGAGTGATTTATTGTCAGGGTGAAAATCCCAGGAAATTGCCTTCACACAAAAAATCTTCTCCTTGGCTTCAAACCAGTCAATAACTCCCCAGCCCCAGGAGACACATTTTTCCCCCCTACTCTTAGTATTTTTTAAAGTGATTTGTTTGATCATACACAATATATATTATCTCAGAGTTTCTGCTGCCATCTTCAACTTTGGGGCTGCTTCAACCTTCCTGTGAATGTCCTTATAAATCAATCTTATTTTTTTCCATTCTCTTTCTAAATTCTACATTTGAACGCTTAATGGAATTTGTTTCTTCTTCTTCTTCTCTTTTTTTTTTTTTTTTTTTTTTGGAGTATAGATTCCTAAGAAGATTCTAGAAATCTCCCCCTCCATTCAATTCAAATATTTCTTGATGGAATCACTTTAAGGTTGTTTCCTTAAGAGACCCTGTTTTGGCCCCATGGGGACTGTTCAGAGCTTGAGGTCACCCTGGGATGGAAGGATCAGAGGAGAGTGGCCAGAGCAATGTCAGGGATCCAGGTGCAGGAGTCCACAGGAAGAAGACAAGGAAGAAAGAAAGGGATGAAATTCTGGAATTGGACATTTCAGGAAGTGGAAGAGGTGTGAACAAACCTAGGGAATGACTTAAGGGAGGGAAATTTGTATGAATCACAAAGAGTTGCACAGTCTGACTTGAGCCCAGAAGGCACTCTTAAAAATAAACATTTTAAAAATCAGAAACTTTATTTTTTGAAAAAATGTTTATTTATTTGGCTGTATTAGGTCTTATTTGCAATATGCAAGCTCTTAGTTGTGGCATATGGGATCTAGTTTCCTGATTTGGGATTGAACCTGGGGCCCCTGCATTGGGAATGCAGAGTCTTAGCCACTGGACTGCCAGAAAAGTCCTCAGAAATTTTATTGTATAAAAAAAAATTTAATAGCCCGTTCTCTTTATCTGTAGTAGTTACGTTCTATAAAACTGATGCAAACACTGAGTTACTAAATATTGAAACATTGCTTCTAGGAAAATATGTCTATATTTCACATGTATACATACATTTCTCACATAGATTACAAGCTAAAATCCTGAAACAACTCATCCTGGTAAAATCTGCTTTCTTTATCTCATAAAAAAGAAACATGCTACAACTATGTCAATTTTTTTCATTTTTTAAGTGAAAATGAGACAAATCACAAATTTTAAAGTATCTATAAACTCATAGGAGAATTATTTTTAATTTGGCAAAGAAGATTTAATGAACATCCATTCACCAGGGTCCCATCCACTGCAAGGCCCCTGCCTTGTTCCTTCTGTTCTTCCCATCCCAGTGGGATGCTAACTATGGGCAAGTTACTTCACCTCTGAGGATTCTCATTTCCCCAGCTATAAAATGAGGGAAATGGACAACTGCTGGCTCAAGTCCCTTCTAGTTCTTCAGTAAATTGATTTTATCATCACCATTTTCTATCCTAGGAAAATCACAGAAAATGTACTTAGGGATAAAAGCAGCTAAAGTAAAAAACCTCTTGGAAATGCCTTACTGCATTGGAGACAGATGTAACTTATCATCAAATCCTTAGTGTTTCAACTTACTCTTAAAGATGCTGCCTGAAGTCCCTATAAAAATGAGGCAAACATGATGGGCACACTCTCCTGGGGAGACTATACTACCAAAAACAAATCCCCAGAAAGTATTGCTAAAAATCAGTTGCACAAAATATAGGGGGAAACTGCAATTGGTACAGTATTTCTGAATCTTTATACAAATTATATGATTTTATAACTGTGAATTTTTTACACTTCAAATGTTGATAATATCTGCAACTTTTGTCCAATTTGTTCCACAAACTGTGGAAAATTCTTCAAGAGATGGGGAAAACAGACCACCTTACCTGCCTCCTGAGAAATCTGTATGTAGGTCAAGAAGCAACAGTTAGAACTGGACATGGAACAACAGACTGGTTCCAAATTGGAAAAGAAGTACATCAAGGCTGTATATTGTCAACCTACTTATTTAATTTATATGCAGAGCACATTATACAAAATGCCAGGCTGGACAAAATGCAAGCTGGAATCAAGATTGCCAGGAAAAATATCAATGACTTCAGATACGCAGATGACACCATCCTTATGGCAGAAAGTGAAGAACTAAAGAGCCTCTTAATGAAAGAGGAGACTGAAAAACCTGGCTTAAAGGTCAACTTTCAAAAAAAGATCATGGCATCCAGTCACATCACTTCATGGCAAATAGATGGGGAAACAATGGAAACAGTGACAGACTTTATTTTCTTGGGCTCCAGAATCACTACAGATGGTGATTGCAGCCATGAAATTAAAAGACGCTTGGTTCTTGGAAGAAAAGCTATGACTAACTTAGACAGCATATTAAAAAGCAGAGACATAACTTTGCTAACAAAGGTCTGTCTAGTCAAAGCTATGATTTTACCATTAGCCATGTATGGATGTGAGAGTTAGACTATAAAGAAAGCTGAGCGCAGAAGAATTGATGCTTTGGAACTGTGACGTGAAGAAGACTCTTGAGAGACCCTTGGACCACAAGGAGATCAAGCTGGTCAATCTTAAAGGACATCAGTCCTGAATATTCATTGGAAGGACTGATGTTGAAGCTGAAACTCCAATATTTTGGCCACCTGGTGTGAAGAACTGACTCATTTGAAAAGACCCTGATGCTGGGAAAGATTGAAGGTGGACAGAGAAGGGGATGACAAAGGATGAGATGGTTGGATGGCATCACTGACTCAATGGACATGAGTTTGAGCAAGCTCCAAGAATTGATGAAGGACAGGGAAGCCTGATATGCTGCAGTCCATGGGGTCAGAAAGAGTCGGAAATGACTGAGCGATTGCACTGAACTGACCTTTTTTCCTGAAATGTTAGAAGAAAGAATCACATAGTATGTGTAAGGGGCTTGGCCACAGGACTGGAAAAGGTCAGTTCTCATTCCAATCCCAAAGAAAGGCAATGCCAAAGAATGCTCAAACTACCACACAATTGAACTCATCTCACACACTAGTAAAGTAATGCTCAAAATTCTCCAAGCCAGGCTTCAGCAATACGTGAACCGCGAACTTCCAGATGTTCAAGCTGGTTTTCAAAAAGGCAGAGGAACCAAAGATCAAATTGCCAACATCCGCTGGATCATCGAAAAAGCAAGAGAGTTCCAGAAAAACATCTATTTCTGCTTTATTGACGATGCCAAAACCTTGGCCTATGTGGATCACAATAAACTGTGGAAAATTTTGAAAGAGATGGGAATACCAGACCACCTGACCTGCCTCTAGAGAAACCTATATACAGGTCAGGAAGCAACAGTTAGAACTGGACATGGAACAACAGACTGGTTACAAATAGGAAAAGGAGTACATCAAGGCTGTATAGTGCATCATGAGAAATGCTAGGCTGGAAGAAGCATAAGCTGGAATCAAGATTGCTGGGAGATATATCAATAACCTCAGATATGCAGAGGACACCACCCTTATGGCAGAAAGTGAAGAGGAATGAAAAAGCCTCTTGATGAAAGTGAAAGAGGGGAATGAAAAAGTTGGCTTAAAGCTCAACATTCAGAAAACGAAGATCATGGCATCTGGTCCCATCACTTCATGGGAAATAGATGGGGAAACAGTGGAAACAGTGGCAGACTTTATTTTGGGGGGCTCCAAAATCACTGCAGATGGTGACTGCAGCCATGAAATTAAAAGACGCTTACTTCTTGGAAGGAAAGTTATGACCAACCTAGATAGCATATTCAAAAGCAGAGACATTACTTTGCCAACAAAGGTCCGTCTAGTCAAGGCTATGGTTTTCCCAGTAGTCATGTATGGATGTGAGAGTTGGACTGTGAAGAAAGCTGAGGGCCAAAGAAGTGATGCTTTTGAACTGTGGTGTTGGAGAAGACTCTTGAGAGTCCCTTGGACTGTAAGGAGATCCAACCAGTCCATTCTGAAGGAGATCAGTCCTAGGTGTTCTTTGGAAGGACTGATGCTAAAGCTGAAACTCCAGTACTTTGGCCACCTCATGCGAAGAGTTGAATCATTGGAAAAGATTCTGATGCTGGGAGAGATTGGGGGCAGGAAGAGAAGGGGAGGACAGAGGATGAGATGGCTGGATGGCACCACCGACTTGATGGACGTGAGTTTGAGTGAACTCTGGGAGTTGGTGATGGACAGGGAGGCCTGACGTGCTGCAATTCATGGGGTTGCAAAGAGTCGGACATGACTGAGCGACTGAACTGAACTAAACTGAAGGGGCTTGGGGTGTTTAGAAATAAAGGCGCAATGGAAATGTATTTCTATGTAATTACAGATATATCTCAGCCATCAAGACTGCACTCCAGAAGTCCCTAAGAAGCCTGTTCCCCCTCCTTCTTGGTCATGAAAAAGCCAACCATCGTCTCAGGCCAAAATGTTTGACACCTCTTTTTCTCAATATTATATCTTATCTGTCACTAAATATTCTTTTCTACCTTGAAAATATATCCAAAATCTGGTCACTTCTCACCATCACATCATTTCTAGTCACTATGCTTTCTACTAACATACATCCTTCCTTCTAAACTTGCATTCTCTAGCCAGTCTTATCATAGAAGCAGCCAGAAGCACACAGCAGTTCACATCCCTCTGTTGATCAAAACCTTCCAGCGGCCTCCCATTTTTCTGCAAGTAAAACCACAAAACCCCAGGTGGTCTGGGTCTGACTTTCCCACCCTGTAACTTTTCCCACCACCTTTTTGACCTCATCCTTGCTCACTCAGCTCCAGGCACACTCTCCTTCTTGTTGCTCCTTGAATGCAGCAGGCCATCCAACCTGGAGGAATGAATGAAGAGACAGAGCCAAAGTAAAAACAATGCCAAGTTGTTGCTGTAACTGGTGATGGAAGCAAAGTCTGATGCTGTAAGGACAATATTGCATAGGAAACTGGAAAGTTAGGTCAATGAATCAAGGTAAATTGGAAGTGGTCATATAGGAGATGGCAAGAGTGAACATCAACATTTTAGGAATCAGTAAACTAAATTGGACTGGAATGGGCCAATTTAGCTCAAATGACCATTATATCTACTACCGTGGGCAAGAATCTCTTAGAAGAAATAGAGTAACCATCATAGTCAACAAAACAGTCAGAAATGCAGTTCTTGAGTGCAATCTCAAAAACGACAGAATGATCTCTGTTCATTTCCAAGGCAAAACATTCAATATCACAGTAATATAAGTCTATGCCCCAATCAGTATTGCTGAAATGGAGCAGTGCTATGGAGACCTACAAGACCTTATAGAACTAACACCCAAAAAAGATGTCCCTTTCATTATAAGGGACTGGAATGCAAAAGTAGGAAGTCAAGAGATATCTGGAGTTACAAGCAAGTTTGGCCTTGGAGTACAAAATGAAGTAGGGCAAAGTCTAATAGAGTTCTGCCAAGAGAATGCACTGGTCACAGCAAACACCCTCTTCCAAGAATACAAGAGAAGACTCTACATATGGACAACACCAGATGGTCAACACCGAAATCAGGTTGATTATATTCTTTGCAGCCAAAGATGGAGAAGCTCTATACAGTCAGCAAAAATAAGATTGGGAGCTGACTGTGGCTCAGATCATGAAAGATATACCCATCTGAATGCAGACTTCCAAAGAATAGCAAGGAGAGATAAGAAGGCCTTCCTCAGTGATCAGTGCAAATAAATAGGGGTCAAGAATAGAATGGGAAAGACTAGAGATCTCTTTAAGAAAATTAGAGATACCAAGGGAACATTTCATGGAAAGATGAGCATAAGAAAGTACAGAAATGGTATGGACCTAACAAAAGCATAAGATATTAAGAAGAGGTGGAAAGAATACATAGAAGAACTATGCATAAAAGATCTTCATGACCCAGATCACCATGATGGTGTGATCACCCACCTAGAGCCAGACATCCTGGAATGTGAAGTCAAGGGCCTTAGGAATCATCACTACAAACAAAGTGAGTGGAGGTGATGGAATCCCAATTGAGCTATTTCAAATCCTAAAACATGATGCTGTGAAAGTGCTGCACTCAGTAGGCCAGTAAATTTGGAAAACTCAACAGTGGCCACAGGCCTGGAAATGGTCAATATCATTCCAATTCCCAAAGAAAGGCAATGCCAAAGAATGTTCAAGTTACCACACAATTGCACACATCTTACAGGCCAACAAAGGAATGCTCAAAATTCTCCAAGCTAGGTTACATCAGTACATGAACTGTGAACTTCCAGATGTTCAAACTGGATTTAGAAAAGGCAGAGGAACCAGTTATCAAATTGTCAACATCTGTTGATCATTGAAAAAGCAAGAGAGTTTCAGAAAAACATCTACTTCTGTTTCATTGACCATGATAAAAGTTTTGACTGTGTGTATCACAACAAACTGGAAAATTCTTCAAGGCATGGGGTACCAGACCACCTTACATGCCTCCTGAGAAATCTGTATGCAGGTCAAGAAGCAACAGTTAGAACTGAACATGGAACAACAGACTGGTTTTAAATCAGGAAAGGAGTAAACCAAGGCTATGTATTGTCACCCTGCTTATTTAACTTAGATGCAGAATACATCATGTGAATGCTGAACTGGATGAAGCACAAGCTGGAATCCAGATTTCCGGGAGAAATATCAATAACCTCAGATACACAAAGGATGCCACCACATGGCAAAAGTGAAGAAGAACTAAAGAGCCTCTTGATGAAAGTGAAAGAGAAGAGTGAAAAACCTGGCTCAAAACTCAACATTCATGGGGGCAGTCCCAAGATGGTGGAGGAATAGGCCACGAAGACCACTTTCTCCCCCATATATTTATAAAAAGATCATTTGAATGCTGAGTAACTTCCACAAGACAACTTCTGAACACTGGCAAAGGACACCAAGCACCCAGAAAGCCAGCCCATTCTCTTCAAAAGGAGGTAAGACAAATATAAAAAACAAAAAGAGAGACAAGAGAATTAGGGACGGTGATCCATCCTGGGGAGGGAGTCGTGAAGGAGGAGAAGTTTCCAAATAGCAGAACACACTCTCACCGGTGGGTCTGTGGGGAGTTTTGGAATCTCAGAGGCCAACGTAACCTGGAGGATAAACAAAAAAAAAACAAAAAAACAAAAAAACCCACAGAATATGCACCTAACCATAACTCCCAGCAGAGAAGCAGCCCAGACACTCATATCCACGGCCAGCGAGTGCAGGCTGGACAGGGAGTCGCAGGCTGCATGCTTAGGGTAAGGACTGGTCCTGAATGCCCTGAGGACAATCTGAGGGAGCTAATGTGAGATAGCAACAGAAACTCTGGGATAGCCAGAAAGAAAAAATAAAAGACAGAGAGAACTTTCCTACAAAATGCTCTAATATAATGGGGAGCCTGGCCTGCTCAGAGAAGAAAGGATTGAGCAAATACCAAAGAAGAGCTAGCCGGCTGCATACAGTCCTCTCACCCCAACCAGAGGCAGAGAGGCAGGTGTGCAACAGCCAGAGCTGGAAGGCAAGGGGCAATCTTGGTCTCAGAGACCAGCATCCTCCACCAAACAGTGAGCAAGCTCCCAGTTGCTAACCATGTCTTCCTGGGATCCTGAATGGTTGACATCTGCCAGGAGGGTTGCAGCCTGAGATCAGTTCCCCAGAAGAGACACACAGCACACCTGAGACGGGGCTCTGACAGCACACCTGGGAAACCAAGCTGCCAGGACCAGGGAGGTGATTAAGACGCAGGGCCCACCTGGGACAGTGCACTCCCCAAACACCTGGTTGCCTGAGCTTCTCAGGCCTGGGAAGGGCACAAAAAGCATACCCAACCGAGTCTGTGCCCTTGCAGAGTATGCAAGAACCTGAACCCAAGCAGCTTAGACCTGGAAGTGCATGAAACACAGGGATCACTTTAGACAGTACCCCTATAGAGCAACCTGGAGTATGAGCAGTACAGACCGAGAAAGCACACGCCACCATGAGCTGGGGGAAACCCACTGTGGTCCATACACTGCAAGCACTCCCCACACACGCCAGTGATCTTTGTTTGCAGTGTTCCTCCCTCCCCACAACACAACTAAACAAGTGAGCCTAACTAAGTGACCAACTTTGCCCGCTTGTGTCAGGGTGGAAATTAAACACTGAAGAGACTTGGAAACAGAAGAAGCCAAAATAAACAAAGAAGAGGGACCCGCTCTGTAAATGACAGGTGCAACAGATTAAAACCCTGTAGTTAACATTGACTAAGCTTTGGAAGGGGCCTATAAACCCTCAATTCGGTTCATTTCAGTTCAGTCACTCAGTCGTGCCCAATTCTTTGTGAGCCCATGGACTGCAGCACGCCACGCCACCCTGTCCATCACCAACTCCCGGAGTTTACTCAAACTCATGTCCATCGAGTTGGTAATGCCATCCAACCATCTCATCCTCTGCACTTACCTTCTCCTCCTGCCTTCAATCTTTCCCAGCATCAAGGTCTTTTCCATTGAGTCAGTTCTTTGCATCAGGTAGCCAAAGTATTGGAGTTTCAGCTTCAGCATCAGTCCTTCCAATGAACATTCAGGACTGATTTCCTTTAGGATGGACTGGTTGGATCTCCTTGAAGCCCAAGGAACTCTCAAGAGTCTTCTCCAACACCACAGTTCAAAAAAACCTTGAGAAGAAGTATAAGCTGGGACAAGGAACTATCTGAAACTGAGCTGACACCACACTGCCCATAACAGCTTCAGAGAAATTCTCATATATTTTTACTATTATAATTTTTAAATTTTTCTTATTTTTAAGTTCTTTATTACTCATTTAATTTTCATTTTTATAACGTACTATTACCTTGCAGAAAAAAGACCATATTTTTAAAGCAAATTTCATATATATATATTTTTATAATTTTGTAATTGATTTTGTTTTCTATTTTTAATATTGTATTTTTGAGAGTCTAACCTCTACTCTGGACTTTTAATCTTTGCTTTTTGGTATTTTTTTAATCAATTTTGTACCTTTAAGAATCTAATATTCAGTATCCATTTTCACTTAGGGGTGTGATTACTGGCTTGATTGCTCTCTCCCCTTTTGACTCTCCCTTTTCTCCCCCAGGTCACCTCTCTCCTCCCTCCCCCTTCTCTTTCCTACTTAACTCTGTGAATCTCTCTGGGTGTTCTGGGCTGTGGAGAACACTTAGAGAACTGATTACTGGCTAGATTGATCTCTCCCCCTTTCGATTCCCCTTCTTCTCCCCCTATTGACCTCTATCTCCCTTCTCCCTCTTCTCTTCTCCATGTAACTCTGTGAACCACTCAGTGTGTCCCTCACTGTGGAGAATTTTTTCACCATGAACCTAGATGTTTTATCATCTGTGCTATATGGATGGAGAAGTCTTTAGGTTACTGTAAGAATAAGACTGAAAGTCAGAGGCAGGAGGCTCAAATCCAAAACTTGAGAACACCAGAGAACTTCTGATTCCAGGGAACATTAAGAGACAAGAGCTCAGCCAAAAGCCTCCATACCTACACTGAAACCAAGCTCCACCCAAGAGCCAACAAGTTCCAGAGCAAGACATACCACGCTAATTCTCCAGCAACACAGGAACATAGCCCTGGGCATTAAAAGATAGGCTGCCCAAAGCTATGCCAAGCCCATAGACACCCCAAAACTCACTATTTGACACTTCATTGCACTCCAGAGAGAAGAGATCCATCTCCACCCACCAAAACACAAACACAAGCTCTCCTAACCAGGAAACCTTGACAAGCCACTAGCTCAACCCCACCCACAGGGAACAAGCACCACAATAAAGAGGAACAACAAACTTCCAGCCTACAGAAAGGTCACTGCAAACAGAGCAATCTAAACAAAATGAAAAAGCAGAGAAATATTCAGCAGGTAAAGGAACATGATAAATGCCCACCAAACCAAACAAAAGAGGAGGAGATAGGAAGTCTACTTGAAAAGGAATTCACAATAATGATAGTAAAGATGATCCAAAATCTTGAAAACAAAATGGAGTTATAGATAAACAAATTAGAGACAAGGATTGAGAAGATTCAAGAAATGTTTAACAAGAACCTGGAAGAAATAAGAGTCAATCAATAATGGATAATGCAATTACTGAGATCAAAAGCACTCTGGAGGGAACCGACAGTAGAATAACTGAGGCTTAAGAGGATAAGTGAGTTGGAAGATAGAATGGTGGAAATAAATGAGGCAGAGAGGAAAAAATAAAAAATAATTAAAAGAAATGAAGAAAACCTCAGAGACCTCTGGGACAATGTTAAATGCCCCAACATTCGAATCATAGGAGTCCCAGAAGAAGAAGACAAAAAGAAAGGGTATGAGAAAATACTTGAGGAGATAATAGTTTAAAACTTACCTAAAATGGAAAAGGAATTCTTGGAGAAGTCCAAGAAAGCCAGAGAGTCCCAAACAGGATAAACCCAAGGCAAAATAGCCCAAGACATGTGTTAATCAAACTAATGAAGATCAAACCCAAAGAACAAATATTAAAAGCAGCAAGGGAAAAGCAACAAATAACACACAAGGGGATTCCCATAAGGATAACAGCTGATCTTCCAATAGAAACTCTTCAGGCCAGAAGGGAATGGCAGGACCAGTTAAAGTAATGAAAGAGAAAAATCTGCAACCCAGATTATTACACCCAGTCTCATTCAAATATGAAGGAGAAATGAAACGTTTTACAGACAAGCAAAAGCTGAGAGAATTCAGTGCCACCAAACCAGCTCTTCAACAAATGCTAAGATATCTTCTCTAGACAGGAAACACAGTAAAGGTTTGTAAACTTGAACCCAAAACAACAGAGTAAGTGGCAACAGGATCACACTAATCGATAATTACCTTAAAAGTAAATGGGTTGAATGTCCAAACCAAAAGACAAAGACTGGCTGAATGGATGTAAAAACAAAACCCCTATATATGCTGTCTACAAGAGACCCACCTCAAACCAAGGGACACATACAGACTGAAAGTGAAGGTCTGGAAAAAAGATATTTCATGCAAATGAAGACCAAAAGAAAGCAGGAGTAGCAATACTCATATCAAAAAAAAATAGACTTTTAAATAAAGGCTGTGAAAAAAGATGAAGAAGGACACTATATAATGATCAAAGGATCAATCCAAGAAGAAGATATGACAATTACAAATCTATATGCACCCAACATAGGAGCACCACACTATGTAAGGCAAATGCTAACAAGTATGAAAGGGGAAATTAACAGTAACACAATAATAGTGGGAGACTTTAATACCCCACTCACACCTATGGATAAATCAACCAAACACAATATTAGCAAGGAAACACAAACTTTAAATGATACAATGGGCCAATTAAACCTAATTGATATCTATAGGACATTTCACCCCCAAAAAATGAATTTCACCTTTTTCTCAAGTGCACATGGAACATTCTCCAGGATAGATTACACCCTGGGCCATAAATCTAGCCTTGGTAAATTGAAAAAAATTGAAATTATTTCAAGTATCTTTTCTTATCACAATGCAGTAAGATTAGATGTCAACTACAAGAGGAAAACTATTAAAAATAAAAATATGTGGAAGCTAAGCAACACGCTTCATAATAACCAACAAATCACAGAAGAAATCAAAAAAGAAATCAAAACATGCATAGAAACAAACGAAAACATGACAACTCAAAACCTATGGGACTCAGTAAAACCAGTGCTAAGGGGAAGGTTCATAGCAACACAAGCTTCAGTTCAGTTCAGTCACTCAGTCGTGTCCGACTCTTTGCGACCCCATGAATCGCAGCACACCAGGCCTCCTTGTCCATCACCAACTCCCAGAGTTCACTCAGACTCATGTCCCTCAAGTCGGTGATGCCATCCAGCCATCTCATCCTCTGTCGTCCCCTTCTCCTCCTGCCCCCAATCCCTCCCAGCATCAGAGTCTTTTCCAATGAGTCAACTCTTAGCATGAGGTGGCCAAAGTACTGGAGTTTCAGCTTTAGCATCATTCTTTCCAAAGAAATCCCAGGGCTGATCTCCTTCAGAATGGACTGGTTGGATCTCCTTGCAGTCCAAGGGACTCTCAAGAGTCTTCTCCAACACTACAGTTCAAAAACATCAATTCTTTGGCGCTCAGCCTTCTTCACAGTCCAGCTCTCACATCCACACATGACTACTGGAAAAACCATAGCCTTGACTAGACGGACCTTTGCTAACAAAGTAATGTCTCTGCTTCTGAATATGCTATCTAGGTTGGTCATAACTTTTCTTCCAAGGAGTAAGCATCTTTTAATTTCATGGCTGCAGTCAACCATCTGCAGTGATTTTGGAGCCCCCCAAAATAAAGTCTGCCACTGTTTCCACTGTTTCCCCATCTATTTCCCATGAAGTGATGGGACCAGATGCCATGATCTTCGTTTTCTGAATGTTGAGCTTTTAAGCCAATACAAGCTTACCTCTAGAAATAAGAGAAGATTCAAATAAATAACCTAACTTTACACTTAAAGCAACTAGAAAAAGAAGAGATGGAGAACCTCAGGGTTAGTAGAAGGAAAGAAATCTTTAAAATTAGGGCAGAAATAAGTGAAAAAAAAAAAAACAGCAACAACAAAGGAGACTATAGCAAAAATCAACAAGACTAAAAGCTGGTTCTTTGAGAAGATAAGTAAAATAGACAAACCATTAGCAAGACTCAGAGAAGAGTCAAATCACCAAAATTAGAAATGAAAATGGAGAAATCACAACAGACAACACAGAAATACAAAGGATCATAAGAGACTACTATCAGCAACTATATGTCAATAAGATGGACAAAAATGGACTTGGAAGAAATGGACTAATTCTTAGAAAAGTATAATGTTCCAAAACTGAACCAGGAAGAAATAGAAAATCTTAACAGACACATCAAGCATGGAAATCGAAACTGTAATAAAAAAATCTTCCAACAAACAAAAGCCCAGGACCAGATGGCTTCACAGGTGAATTCTACCAAAAATTTAGAGAAGAGCTAACACCTATCCTACTCAAACTCTTCCAGAAAATTGCAGAGGAAGGTAAACTTCCAAACTCATTCTATGAGGCCACCACCACCCTAATACCAAAACCTGACAAAGATGCCACAAAAAAAGAAAACTATAGGCCAATATCACTGATGAACATAGATGCAAAAACCCTTAACAAAATTCTAGCAAACAGAATCCAACAACATATTAAAAAGATCATACATCATGACCAAGTGGGCTTTATCCCAGGAATGCAAGGATTCTCCAATGTTCACAAATCAATCACTGTGATACACCATATTAACAAATTGAAAGATAAAAACCATATAATTATCTCAATAGATACAGAGAAAGCCTTTGACAAAATTCAACATCCATTTATGATAACACCCTCAGAAAGAAGTCATAGAAGGAACATACCTCAATGTAATAAAAGCTATATATAATAAACCCACAGCAAACATTATCCTCAATGGTGAAAAATTGAAAACATTTCCCCTAAAGTCAGGAACAAGACAAGGGTGCCCACTCTCACCACTACTATTCAACATAGTTTTGGAAGTTTTAGCCACAGTAGTCAGAGAAAAAAAGAAATAAAAGGAATCCAGATTGGAAAAGAAGTAAAACTCTCACTGTTTGCAGATGGCATGATCCTTTACACAGAAAACCCTAAAGACATCAAGAAAAAATTACTAGAGCTTATTAATGAACATAGGAAAGTTGCAGGATACAAAATTAATACACAGAAATCCCTCACATTCTTATACACAAACAATGAGAAAACAGAAAGAGAAATTAAGGAAACAATTCCATTCACCATTACAACAAAAAGAATAAAATACTGAGGAATAAATCTACCTAAAGAAACAAAAGACCTCTATATAGAAACCTATAAAACACTGATGAAAGAAATCAAAGATGACACAAATAGATGGAGAAATATACCATGTTCATGGGTTGGAAGAATCAATACCGTGAAAATGAGTATATTATCCATAGAAATCTATAGATTCCATGCAATCCCTATCAAGCTACCAACAGTATTTTTCACAGAACTAGAACAAATAATTTCAAAATTTGTATGGAAGCACACACAAAAAAACCCTGAATAGCCAAAGCAATCTTGAGAAAGAAGAATGGAACTGGAGGAATCAACCTGCCTGACTTCAGACTATACCACAAAGTTACAGTCATCAAGACAGTATGACCCATGGCTGATTCATGTGAATGTATGGCAAAAACCATCACAATATTGTAAAGTAATTAGCCTCCAATTAAATTTTTTAAAAAAATACAGTATGGTACTGGCACAAAGACAGAAATATAGATCAATGGAACCAAATAGAAAGCCCAGAGATAAATCAACACACCTATGGACATGTTATCTTTGACAAAGAAGGCAAGAATATACAATGGGGAAAATACAATCTCTTTAACAAGTGGTGCTGGGAAAACTGGTCAACCACCTGTAAAAGAATGAAACTAGAACACTTTGTAACACCATACACAAAATAAACTCAAAATGGATTAAAGATATAAATGTAAGACCAGAAACTATAAAACTCCTAGAGGAAAATATAGGCAAAACACTCTCTGACATAAATCACAGCAGGATCCTCTATGACCCACCTCCAGGAATAATGGAAATAAAAGCAAAAATAAACAAATGGGACCTAATTAAACTTAAAAGCTTTTACACAACAAAGGAAACTATAAGCAAGGTGAAAAGACAGCCTTCAGAATGGAAGAAAATAATAGCAAATGAAGCAACTGACAAATAATTAATATCAAAAATATACAAACAGCTCATTCAGCTCAATACCAGAAAAATAAATGACCCAATCAAAAAATGGGCCAAAGAACTAAACAGACATTTCTCCAAAGAATGGCTAAAATACAGGAAAAGATGCTCAACATCACTTATTATCAGAGAAATGGAAATCAAAACCGCAATGAGGTACCATCTCAAGCCGGTCAGAAAATCTACAAACAATAAATGCTGGAGAAGGTTCAGAGAAAAGTGAACCCTCTTACACTGTTGGTGGGAATGCAAAGTAGTACAGCCACTATGGAGAACAGTGTGGAAATTCCTGAAAAAAACTGGAAATAGAATTGCCATACAACCGAGCAATCCCACTACCGGGCATACTCACAGAGGAAACCAGAATTGAAAGAGACGCATGTACCCCACTGTTTATCACAGCACTGTTTACAATAAGTAGGACATGGAAGCAACCTAGATGTCCACTGGCCGACAAATGTGTGAGAAAGCTGTGATACATATATATAATGGAATATTAGTCAGCCATTAAAAAGAGCACAATTGAATCAGTTCTGATGAGGTGAATGAAACTGGAGCCTATTATACAGAGTGAAGTAAGTCAGAAAAAAAAAATACCAATACAGTATATTAACACAAATATATGGAATTTAGAAAGATGGTAATGATGACCATATATGTGAGATGGCAGAAGAGACACAGATATAAAGAACAGACTTTTGGACTCTGTGGGAGAAGATGAGGATAGGATGATTTGAGAGAATAACATTGAAACATGTATATTACCATATGTGAAATAGATCACCAGTCCAAGTTTGATGTATGAAACAGGGCACTCAAAGCTAGTGCACTGGGACAACCCAGAGGGATGGGATGAGGAGGGAGATGAGAGGGATTTCAGGATGAGGGACACATGTACACCCATGGATGATTCATGTTAATGTATGGCAAGAACCACTACAATATTGTAAATAATTAGCCTCCAATTAAAATAAAGTAATTAATTTTAAACATAAAAAAAAAAAAGAAAGAAAACCACATTCAGAAAACTCATGGCATCTGGTCCCATCACTTCATGGCAAAGAGATGGGGAAACAACAGAATAGTGATGGATTTTATTTTGGAGGGGAGCTCCAAAATCACTGCAGATGGTGACTGTGGCCATGAAATTAAAAGATGCTTGATCCTTGGAAGAAAAGCTATGACCAACTTAGACAGCATATTAAAAAGCAGAGATATTACTTTGCCGTCAAAAGTCCATCTTGTCAAAGCTATGGTTTTGCCAGTAGTCATGTAAGGATGTGAGAGTTTGACTATAAAGAAAGCTGAGAGCCAAAGAACTGAAGCTTTTGAACTGTGGTGTTGGAGAAGATCCTTGAGAGTTCCTTGGACTACAAGGAGATCAAACCGGTCAATCCTAAAGAAAATAAGTCCTGAATATTCACTGGAAGGACTGATGCTAAAGCTGAAACTCCAATACTTTGGCCACCTGATGCAAAGAACTGACTCATTTGAAAAGACCCTGATGCTGGGAAAGATTGAAGGCAGGAGAAGAAGGGGACGACAGAGAATGAGATGTTTGCATGGCATCACCGACTCAATAGACATGAGTTTGAGCAACCTCTGGGAGTTGGTGAAGAACAGGGAAGCCTGGTGCGCTGCAGTCCATGGGGTTGCAAAGAGTCGGACCCAACTGAGGGACCGAACTTAACTGATTCAGCCTGGGGTCTCAGCCTAGTCCCTCTGCCAGGAGTTCTCTACCCCAGGGTTACTCCTTCAAGTCTCTGCTGAATTACCCATTTCCCATGAGGCCTTCTCTGAGCACCCTGTGTAAAATTCAGCAACCTCCACACACCCTGAAGCCCTTCATTCCAGAGACCCTTTGTCAGGCTCTTAATTTTTCCCCTATAATACTTGCCACATTTTTAACATACTAAATAATTTACTGATTTGTTTGTTATGATTCTGGAAACCCATTTTGTATGTGAGCTCCACAGAAACAGGGAATGTTTCTCTGTTTGATTCATTGATGTGTACCAGAGAACACAGAACAGCTCTGGCACATACAAGGCCCCACTTCCAAGTGAGTTGAGTGAGAGATGATGATTGGCCCTGTCTGACTGAGAGAAGCATCAGTGGACAGAGAAGGAGATTTATAAAACAGCTCACACCACGTGTCACTAGAGGTAAAGTATCTACATGTCAATGCAGGAGACACAAGAGATTGGGGGTTCAATCCCAGGGACAGGATATCTCCTGGAATAGAAAATGGCACCCCACTCTAGTATTCTTGCCTGGAAAATTCCAAGGGCAGAGAAGCCTGGCAGACTGCAGTCCATGGGGCCACAAAGAATCAGAAACGATTGCGCAACTGAGGACAGGACACACTACGTAATTAAGAGGATTTTGTGGTGGTGGTTTCATTGCTAAGTCGTGTCCAACTCTTGCGACCCCATGAACTGTAGCCTGCCAGACTCCTCTGTCTACGGGATTCTCCAGGCAAGAATACTGGAGTGGGTTATCAGTTCCTTCTCCAGGGGATCTTCCCGACCCAGTAATCAAACCCAGGTCTCATACATTGCAAGCAGATTCTTTACTGACTGAGCTATGTTGGAAGAAGATTTTTATTAGCTACAACCCTTAACACAGTCTTTATTAAATTCTAGATTTATTTGTTCATATGTACATCAGTTTTGAAGTCTGTGGGAGTATTATCTTTTTGCCCCAAAGTTCCTTCACTCCTTATATACTGGGTGTTTGCAAAACATTTATTGAAATGAACCAAAATAAGTTTGGGCTCCAAATCACAGCAATGATGACTGCAGCCATGAAATTAAAAGACGCTCAGTTCAGTTCAGTTGCTCAGTCGTGTCGGACTCCTTGCATCCCCATGTATCACAGCACGCCAGGCCTCCCTGTCCATCACCAACTCCCGGAGTTCACCCAGACTCACGTCCATCGAGTCAGTGATGCCACCCAGCCATCTCATCCTCTGTCATCCCCTTCTCCTCCTGCCCCCAATCCCTCCCAGCATCAGAGTCTTTTCCAATGAGTCAACTCTTCGCATGAGGTGGCCAAAGTACTGGAGTTTCAGCTTTAGCATCAGTCCTTCAAAAAAAAAAAAAAATCCCAGGGCTGATCTCCTTCAGAATGGACTGGTTGGATCTCCTTGCAGTCCAAGGGACTCTCAAGAGTCTTCTCCAACACCACGCTTCAAAAGCATCAATTCTTCGGTGCTCAGCTTTCTTCACAGTCCAACTCTCACATCCATACATGAACACTGGAAAAACCATAGCCTTGACTAGACGGACCTTTGTTGGCAAAGTAATGTCTCTGCTTTTCAATATGCTATCTAGTTGGCCATAACTTTCCTTCCAAGGAGTAAGCGTCTTTTAATTTCATGGCTGCAGTCACCATCTGCAGTGATTTTGGAGCCCCCCCCCAAAAAAAAAGCCTGACACTATTTCCACTGTTTCCCCATCTATTTCCCATGAAGTGGTGGGACCGGATGCCATGATCTGAATTTTCTGAATGTTGAGCTTTAAGCCAACTTTTTCACTCTCCACTTGCACTTTCATCAAGAGGCTTTTGAGTTCCTCTTCACTTTCTGCCATAAGGGTGGTGTCATCTGCATATCTGAGGTTACTGATATTTCTCCCGGCAATCTTGATTCCAGCTTGTGTTTCTTCCAGTCCAGCGTTTCTCATGATGTACTCTGCATACAAGTTAAATAAGCAGGGTAACAGTATACAGCCTTGACGTAGTCCTTTTCCTATTTGGAACCAGGCTGTTGTTCCATGTCCAGTTCTAACTGTTGCTTCCTGACATGCATACAGATTTCTCATGAGGAAGATCAGGTGGTCTGGTATTCCCATCTCTTTCAGAATTTTCCACAGTTTATTGTGATCCACACAGTCAAAGGCTTTGGCATAGTCAAGAAAGCAGAAATAGATGTTTATCTGGAACTCTCTTGCTTTTTCCATGAGCCAGTGGATGTTGGCAATTTGATCTCTGGTTCCTCTGCCTTTTCTAAAACCAGCTTGAACATCAGGAAGTTCATGGTTCACGTATTGCTGAAGCCTGGCTTGGAGAATTTTGAGCATTACTTTACTAGCGTGTGAGATGAGTGCAATTGTGTGGTAGTTTGAGCATTCTTTGGCATTGCCTTTCTTTGGGATTGGAATGAAAACTGACCTTTTCCAGTCCTCTGGCCACTGCTGAGTTTTCCAACTTTGCTGGCATATTGAGTGCAGCACTTTCACAGCATCATCTTTCAGGATTTGAAATAGCTCAACTGGAATTCCATCACCTCCACTAGCTTTGTTCATAGTGATGCTTTCTAAGGCCCACTTGACTTCACATTCCAGGATGTCTGGTTCTAGGTCAGTGATCACACCATCATGATTATCTTGGTCGTGAAGATCTTTTTTGTACAGTTCTTCTGTGTATTCTTGCCACCTCTTCTTAATATTTTCTGCTTCTGTTAGGTCCATACCATTTCTGTCCTTTATTAAGCCCATCTTTGCATGAAATGTTCCCTTGGTATCTCTAATTTTCTTGAAGAGATCTCTAGTCTTTCCCATTCTGTTGTTTTCCTCTATTTCTTTTCATTGATCGCTGAGGAAGGCTTTCTTATCTCTTCTTGCTATTCTTTGGAACTCTGCATTCAGATGCTTATATCTTTCCTTTTCTCCTTTGCTTTTCGCTTCTCTTCTTTTCACAGCTATTTGTAAGGCCTCCCAGACAGCCATTTTGCTTTTTTGCATTTCTTTTTCTTGGGGATCATCTTGATCCCTGTCTCCTGTACAATGTCATGAACCTCCATCCATAGTTCTTCAGGCATTCTGTCTACCAGATCTAATCCCTTGAATCTACTTGTCACTTCCACTGTATAATCATAAGGGATTTGATTTAAGTCATACCTGAATGGTTAATGGTTTTCCCTGCTTTCTTTAATTTAAGTCTGAATTTGGCAATAAGGAGTTCATGATCTGAGCCACAGTCAGCTCATGGTCTTGTTTTTGTTGACTGTATAGAGCTTCTCCATCTTTGGCTGCAAAGAATATAATCAATCTGATTTCAGTGTTGTCCATCTGGTGATGTCCATGTGTAGAGTCTTCTCTTGTGTTGTTGGAAGAGGGTGTTTGCTATGACCAGTGCATTTTCTTGGCAAAACTCTATTAGTCTTTGCCCTGCTTCATTCTGTCTTCCAAGGCCAAGTTTGCCTGTTACCCCAGGTGTTTCTTGACTTCCTACTTTTGCATTCCAGTCCCCTATAGTGAAAAGGACGTCTTTTTTTGGTGTTAGTTCTAAAAGGTCTTATAGGTCTTCATAGAACCATTCAACTTCAGCTTCTTCAGCGTTACTGGTTGGGGCATAGACTTGGATTACTGTGATATTGAATGGTTTGCCTCGGAAACGAACAGAGATCATTTTGTTGTTTTTGAGATTGCATCCAAGTACTGCATTTTGGGCTCTCTTGTTGACCATGATGGCCACTCCATTTCTTCTGAGGGATTCCTGTCCACAGTAGTAGATATAATGGTCATCTGATTTAAATTCACTCATTCCAGTCCATTTGAGTTCACTGATTCCTAGAATGTCAACATTCACTCTTGCCATCTCTTGTTTGACCACTTCCAATTTGCCCTGATTCATGGACCTCACATTCCAGGTTCCTATGCAATATTGCTCTTTACAGCATTGGACGTTGCTTCTATCACCAGTCACATCCACAGCTGGGTATTGTTTTTGCTTTGGCTCCATCCCTTCATTCTTTCTGGAGTCATTTCTCCATATTGGACACCCCTTGACCTGGGGAGTTCCACTTTCAGAACCTTATCATTTTGCCTTTTCATACTGTTCAAGGCAAGAATACTGAAGTGGTTTGCCATTCCCTTCTCCAGTGAACCACATCCTGTCAGATCTCTCCCCCATGACTCGCCCATCTTGGGTTGCCCCACAAGCATGGCTTAGTTTCATTGAGTTAGACAAGGCTGTGATCCTAGTATGATTAGATTGACTAGTTTTCTGTGAGTATGGTTTCAGTGTGTCTGCCCTCTGATGCCCTCTTGCAACACCTACCATCTTACTTGGGTTTATCTTACCTTGGGCGTGGGGTATCTCCACAGCTGCTCCAGCAAAGCACAGCCGCTGCTCCTTACCTTGGACCTGGGTTATCTCCTCACCGCCACCCTTCCTGACCTTCAACGTGGGATAACTCCTCTAGGCCCTCCTGTGCCCGCGAAGCCACCGCTCCTTGGACATGGGAATTGTCCTCCCGGCCGCCGCCCTTATTTTGTCCAATTGTCTCAAAATCTTTCACTACAATCTCAAGGGACAATGAAAAATCCAGCGGTATACCCCTCAAGTCAAACTCCAAAAGACGCTAGCTCCTTGGAAGAAAAGCTGTGACAAACCTAGACAGCATATTAAAAGCAGAGACATCACTTTTCGGACAAAGGTCCGTACAGGCTAAGCTAAGGTTTTTCCTGTAGTTATGTATGGATGTGAGAGTTGGACCATAAAGAAGGCTTGAGCACCGAAGAATTGATACTTTTGAATTGTGGCACTGGAGAAGATTCTAGTACTCAGTTGACAATTGACAAAATAACCACATGTTCCACATGATTTCTCTTGCTTTAGCTTTTGAGATATGGTATGTCACTCTCGAACATGGAGCCATTTTAAAGGATTTTCAAGAGTAATTTTTACTATATGTGATTTTTGCTTTATGTGCTAATTGAAGCATCTAACACCCATATTACTATATAGTGGTCTCTAAGAACCATGGCATTCCAAGTACAGCCACAAAGAAGATTACCCCTCGCTGAAGACTAAAACTCAAGATATATTTGATGACTATATTTAGTGAGATTTTCTAAGGGAATAATGATTTCTTACAAGGAAAATAATGACCCATTGCTCTCATATATATACTAGAAACAGAAAAGCAGAAAATTAGTTCAAAATATAGCAAGAAGGATTATTTCAAATAATTTTTCAGATTTTGAGATGGCTCCTTTCTCAAAAGTTTTTATGTGGAAACTTTTATTTTTAACCTCATTCTGTCTGGGATAGTTTATTACCTGCATTTCTCGGTGTGTCTGAATACTGAGGATTTATTAAAATAGAGATTCTGTCATTAAATGCCTTGCATATTATTTGAGAAATGTTGATTTAGACATATTAAGGAAGGGTATTTGTACAGACTTGAAATGACCCCTTCAGGGCATTGTTCAAAATTTTTCTAACTTATGTTATCCCTTCAAGAATAACAACAGCCAAACAAATCTTCAAAGAATTATCCCTTTAACATCACTGCCTACATAAGTATATCTTTGGAGCTTTTTATTTTAAAGGTATGGACAGTTTCTAACCCAGTGGTTAAGAACCCACCTGCCAATACAGAAGACGCAGATTCAATTCTTGGGTCCAGAAGATCACACGGAATAGGACATGAGAACCCATTCCAGTTTTCCTCCCTGGGAAATCCCATGGACAGAAGAGCTTGGCTGACTAGAGTCCATGGGGTTGCAAGAGTCAGACATGACTTAGCAACTAAACAACAAACAGTTGACAGTAAGTAGAAAATATTTTGGGAGGAAAGTCAAATGTTCATGTGGTTGACTTTTGACTGAAAAAGAGACACAAAGTAAATAGGGAAGGACAACAGCACAAAATGAGATATTTTATTGTCACTTTAAAAATGCATCAATGTCAACATTGTTGCCTCATGTGAAGTTAGTTAACTTAATGTACAATATATAAACACAGCAGTCATTTTGCTGTACACGAGAAACTAACACAACTTTGTAAATCAACAATGAGAAGAAAAAAGTAAAGTACTATACTCAAGAGTCCTTGTTCTTGAGGGGCCTCTACATATTCTTTCAATATTATTGTCAAAATCCAGAATCCAGAATTGTTAGAAAATAACTTTGTACTGGTGAGAAAGTGGGGGCAAATAGCTTGACCACAAAATCCAAAATCCAGAATTGTTAGAAAATAACTTTGTACTGGTGAGAAAGTGGGGGCAAATAGCTTGACCACAAACTCATTGGAGACCCTCATCCAGAACCATCAGCTGAGTCAGATTTCTGACCTTCAAAAAGCACACAACATAATAAGCACTATTTTTTCCCAAGTTGCTAAAATTTATGGCCGTTTGTCTTGCAGGAGTACACAACTAGAGTAGCATTTTTCTGTGCTAAATGATCATTTTCAAACAATGAGAATTTTTGCTGTTTTCCCATCATTCATTTCGGTTCAGTTCAGTAGCTCAGTCGTGTCCAACTCTGCAAACCCATGAATTGCAGCACGCCAGGCCTCCCTATTCATCTATTTCCCATGAAGTGATGGTACCAGATGCCATGATCTTAGTTTTCTGAACGTTGAGTTTTAAGCCAACTTTTTCACTCTCTTCTCTCACTTTCATGAAGAGGCTCCCTAGTTCTTCACTTTCTGCCATAAGGTTGGTGTCATCTGCATATCTGAGGTTATTGATATTTCTCCCAGATACTTTGATTCCAGCTTGTGCTTCATCCAGCCCAGCATTTCACATGATGTACTCTGCATATAAGTTAAATAAGTAGGGTGACAAAATACAGCCTTGGCATACTCCTTTCCCAATTTGGAACCAGTCTGTTGTTCCATGTCCAGTTCTAACTGTTGCTTCTTGACCTGCATACAGATTTCTCAGGAGGCAGGTCAGGTGGTCTGGTATGCCCATCTCTTGAAGAATTTTCCACAGTTTGTTGTGATCCACACAGTCAAAGTCTTTGGCATAGTCAGTAAAGCAGAAGTAGATTTTCTCTGAAACTCTCTTGCTTTTTTGATAATCCAACGGATGTTGGCAATTTGATCTCTGATTCCTCTTCCTTTTCTAAATCCACTTGAACATCTAGAAGTTCATGGTTCATGTACTATTAAAGCCTCACATACTGTTGAAGAATTTTGAGCATTACTTTGCTAGTTTGTGAGATGAATGCAATTGTGCAGTATTTTGAACATTCTTGGGCATTTCCTTTCTTTGAAATTGGAATAAAAACTGACCTTTTCCAGTCCTGTGGCCACTGCTGAGTTTTCCAAATTTGCTGGCATATTGAGTGCAGCACTTTCACAGCATCATCTTTTAGGATTCAAAATAACTCAAATGAAATTCCATCACCTCCACTAGCTTTGTTCATAGTGATGCTTCCTAAGGCTCACTTGACTTCACAATCCAGGATGTCAGGCTCTAGGTGAGTAATCACATCATCATGGTTATCTGGGTCATGAAGATATTTTAAATGGGATATTTTAATTTTTAATATTTTAAAAGATATTTTAATATCTTTTATTTAAAATGATAAATGATAAATTTAAATGAGAAATGAAGATGTTTTAAATGATAGAGGTCAGCTTTTTGAATGTATATTTAATTATGTAGGAAGTGAACTATTCTTTTAAGTGAGTTATCTGTGAAAGTAGCTTTTTAAATACCTCTTAAAAACCAAAATAATCCATCATACTTTATAGCCATATGTCTGAGAAACAGGAAAATGGGTTCTGTCCAAGGACATTCAACATATTTTGATGATAGAATATATTTTGCCTCGCATAAATCTGGCATGATAGCAGGAATCAAACCTGTTAATAGGAACTCCTCCAAAGCTGTGATAGAATTAAATCTTTTCCTTCTTTTTAGTTATTAAAATAGAAGCTTACTGTCTGTATTGTTACTTTTATGTCATGAAGTAAGCCAGAAATTTCTCACCATATTTGTTTGATAAAATATCATGAAGGTTTGACTCTCATTATGATATGTAACTCTAGAATATTTGAATCTTCACCAAGTAAGTGAAATTCTATAGATTATATTAGGTTTCTTTTCCTTATTGATTTCATATTACAGAGCAAAGGCACCATCTTCTTGGTCATAATCAATAATCAGTGATAGAAGAATAAGATATTATGTCTTATAATTTTATGAACACACTGATTTTAATCTACCTTCATTGTCTTTCATTTATGCCTCTTGGGGAAGAAAGTTCAGCCTTGGAAAAGCAAGTTTTGAATTGCCTGGGAGAAGACTGAAGTGTATAAATCTGCTTTTGTCTCCCAGATATTTCAGTACTTGATTTAAATTTTATCATTGCATTTTAGAGTTTACAAAATTTATCAAATGAATTGCCAACTTGAGCCAAGTAGTGCATGTGCTGGCAGCCATGCTTTTTGATGTCCTGTAACAACCATTTTCTCCTGCAGTTCAACTTTCTTCTGCTGTTTTTAGAGGAAAGAAAAGACTAAATGGGTCATCTGGTCGACCATATCTGCATTTGAGAAACAGATATGGCCTGTGTTCAAGTCGTAGGAGGTCTGTCCTGGTCCTTCTGTGGCATAATACTATGGCAGTTCAAACCTCAATGAGAGACACAGCCAAATACAAAATCATTAAGAGAAAAGGCAGAAGTAACTGCACTTTCAGAATCAGCTTTTAACTTTTATTGCTTCCCTGGTGGCTCATATGGTAAAGAATCTGTCTGCAATGCGAGAGACCCAAGTTCAGTTCCGGGGTCAGGAAAATCCTCTGGAGAAGGGAATGGCAACCCACTCCAGTATTCGTGCCTGGAGAATTCCATGGACAGAGAAGCCTGGGGGGTTATAGTTCATAGGATCGCAATGAGTTGGACGTGACTGAGGGACTTTCAGTTCACTGTAAGACTACCCCTCAGATATCCTTGCCCCACATTGCTGCCTGGGTCTGTGTACATGTCTGTGTCCATTTGTATCTGTATGTGTGTCTTTGTTTCCTCACCTATGCCCAGTGAGGAAGCTGAGCTCGGAGTAAAAGAAGAAGGGACAGCCAGGAACTCCCAAGTTACACTTTGGCTATCTTTTCTAGCACTGAATAAAACTGCTATTCTTCCATTAGTGGCTTGGCAGATGTGTGGCTGTGCGCAAGCTGAGTGACTTGGCCTACATTAAGTCATCATGGAGACTCTTCTCAGGTGTTGGGAGAAGGTATTTACCTCTTTGCATCTCAGGAGGAGGCTTTTCTGTATCTTCCCAAGACAGAAAAGAAGACTCAAGCTGGTAATAGCTGCCATGGGGAATGCTTTGATATTCCACCTCTGTTTTCACAAGTATCTGTCTCAGATATCAACACCTTTCTTTTTAACTGATCATCCAGTTAAAGCACAAAAAAAAGAATTTTCTTGAAGTCACGCAGTTGCTTATGGATAAAATAATATATGCTATTAGTAGCTATATTAGCAGGTATTTTAATTCTAATCTCTATTCACTTTCCTTGTTAATTAGAATAAGCCAGTTTGGGGTTTGTTTTTGTTTGTTTTTTGTTTTTTACTGTTTTCCTAAAAATTAAATTAGTCTCCTGGGAAATTAAAGCACTTTCTTTGGAAAATATCCCCAAATCCTTACCTCTACTCCACAGCCTTTCTGAGTTTCATCTGAACCTATTTGGCTGAAATAAACTATACATTGTTTAGCAAATTTTTGTCATATCTGTGATTCCTCAGATCCACAGATGGGCCATCCTGATAACTTTTCTTGTCCTAGGAAATTTAGCTATGTCTTAATGAAAAAAAATTTTCCTAACTTCCCATTTTCTCCTTGGCATGTTCACTCATGTTTTAAAGAAATACCTTCTGACATATTCTAAGCTAGGTGGAGAAGAAAATCATCAGGCCAGCCAGCTGTGACTTAAATCCCCTATGAATATGCAGTGTAAGTGATGAATAGATTTGAGGGATTAGATCAAGAAAACAGTGTGCCTGAAGATCTATGGACAGAGGTCTGTAATATTATACAGGAGGCAGTGAACAAAGCCATCATAAAGAAAAAGAAAAGCTAGAAGGAAAAGTGGTTATCTGAGGAGGTCTTATAATTAGCTAGAGAAAGAAGAGAACCTAAAAGCAAGGGAGAAAGGGAAAGATATATCCAACTAAACACAAATTTCCAAAGAACAGCATGGAGAAACAAGAAGGCCTTCTTCAATGAACAGTGTATAAAACTAGAAGAAAAAAACAGAAGGGGAAAAACTAGAGATCTCTTCAGGAAAATTGGAGATATCAAGGGAACATTTTGCCCAAAGATGGACACAATAAAGGACAGAAATGTTAGAGATCTAGTAGACACTGAAGAGATCAAGAAGAGATGGAAATAATACATGGAAGAACTGTACAAAAAAATCTAAATGAACCAGATCACTACAATGGTTTAGTCAGTCACCCAGAGTCAGACATTCTAGACAGTGAAGTCAAGTGGGCCTTAGGAAACACTGTTGTTAACAAAACTAGTGGATGCAATGGAATTCCACTAGAGCTATTCAAAACCCTAAAGGATGATGCCATTAAAGTGTTGCATTCAATATGTCAGCAAATCTGGAGGACCCAGCAGTGGCCACAAGTCTGGTAAATGTCAATCCTCATCCCAATTCCCAAGAAAGATAGTACTAAAGAATGTTCTAACCATCGGGCCATTGCACTCTTTTATCTCCCATACTAGTAAGGTCATGCTTAAAATCTTCCATGCTAGGCTTTAGCGTTGTGCAAACTGAGAACTTTCAGATGTCCAGGCTGAGTTGAGAAAAGGAAGAAGAACCAGAGTTCAAATTGCCAACATTCACTGGATTACAGAGAAAGTGAGGGAATTCCTTTCCACTGTTTCATTGACTGTACCAAACCCTTTGACTGTGTGGATTATAATAAACTGTGGAAAGCTCTTAAAAAGGTGGGAATATGGAGTATTACTCAGCCATTAAAAAGAATACATTTGAATCAGTTCTAATGAGGTGGATGAAACTGGAACCTATTATACAGAGTGAAGTAAGCCAGAAGGAAAAACACCAATACAGTATACTAACGCATATATATGGAATTTAGAAATATGGTAACGATAACCCTGTATACGAGACAGCAAAAGAGACACTGATGTATAGAACAGGCTTATGGACTCTGTGGGAGAGGGAGAGGGTGGGAAGATTTGGGAAAATGGCATTGAAACATGTGAAATGTCATGTATGAAACGAGATGCAAGTCCAGGTTCAATGCACGATGCTGGATGCTTGGGGCTGGTGCACTGGGACGACCCAGAGGGATGGTATGGGGAGGGAGGAGGGAGGAAAAAAAAAAAAAAGAAATTCCATGGTCAGAGGAGCCAGGTGGGCTACAGTCCATGGGGTCACAAAAAGAATACTGGAGTGGGTTCCCATTTCCTCATCCAGAGGATCTTGCCACCCAGGGACCAAACCCGTGTCTCTTGCATCTCCTGCATTGATGGGCAAATTCTTTACCACTAGTGCTGCCTAGGAAGCCCCATTAGAATGGTATCATCTGAATATCTGAGGTTGTTAAAAAAAAAAAAAAAAAAGGTGGGAATACCAGACCATCTTACCTGTCTCCTGAGAAACCTGTATGCTGGTCAAGAAGCAACAGTTAGAACTGCATGGAACAACAGATTCTTTCAAGATTGAGAAAGGAGTATGACAGGGCTGTCTGCTGTCATCCTGTTTGTTTAATTTATATGCTGAGCACATCATGAGAAATACCAGGCTGGATGGGTTACAAGCTGGAATCAAGACAGGCAGGAGAAACATCAACAACCTCATTTGTGTGGATGACACCAGTCTAATGGCAGAAAGCGAAGAGGAACTAAAAAGCCTCTTGATGAAGGTGAAAAAGGAAAGTGAAAGAGTGGGCTTAAAACTAAATATTAATGGGGGGGATGTTCCAAAGGGAAGGGTTATATGTATGCCTATGGCTGATTCATGTTGAGGTTTGACAGAAAACAGCAAAATTCTGTAAAGCAACCATCTTTAAATTTAAAAAAAATTAAAAATAAAACTAAATATATATTAAAAAAAAAAAAAAACTAAAATCATGCATCCAGCCCCATTACTTCATGGCAAATATAGGGGGGAAAGGTGGAAGTAGTGACAGATTTCCTCTTCCTAGGCTCTAAAATCACTACGGATGGTGACTACAGCCATGACATCAGAAGAAGTTTGCTTCTTGGCAGGAAAGTTATGACAAACCTAGACAGTGTGTTGAAAAGCAAAGACATTACACTGCTGACAAAGGTCCATATAGTTAAGGATATGGTCTTCCCTGTGGTCATGTATGGTTGTGAGAGCTGACTGTAAGGAAGGCAGAGTGCCAAAGAATTGATGCCTTCAAACTGTGGTACTGGAGAAGACTCTTGAGAGTCTGTTGGACAGCAAGGAGATAAAATCAGTCAATCCTAAGGAAAATCAACCCTGAATACTTGTTGGAAGGACTGATACCGAAGCTAAAACTCCAGTATTTTGGCCATTTGATGGGGCCAGCCAACACATTGGAAAAGTCCCTGATGCTAGGAAAGATTGGGGACAGAAGGAGAAGAAGGCGTCAGAGGAGGAGATGGCTGGTTGGCATCACCGGTGCAATGGATATGAACTTCAGTGCCGGGGTCCAGCCCCGGTGGATCCAGGGAATTCGAAGCGGGGACGGCGTCGGCGAGGATCAGGAAACAACTGCTTAATTAAACGTTAATTAAGGATATAAAGAGTAATAGAATAAGGATAGCTCAGTGAGGAAATACAGTGGAGAAAAGAGGCTGAAATAAGGATAGCTTAGTGAGGAAATTCAGTGGAGAAAAGAGGCTGAATAATTCAACCAAAAGGTGAGAGAAAGAACGACATGGGGAGACCAAGTTTCGGTGAACAAGGCCCGTACTTTATTTTCCAAAGTAGTTTTTATACCTTAAGTTATGCATAGAGGATAATGGGGGAAGGGGTAGAGTCATGCAGTAAGCCAGGCTTTCTTCCTGCAAACTTATCATATGCAAAAGTTTAGGTGATTTGCATCATCTTCTGGCCCAGAGGCCTGTTAACGTTTTAAGATCCTTTATTCAGAAAACTTATTTTTCTCTAAAGGTGATTAGTCAAGCGCCACCCTCCAGAAGCATTAAAGTTGCATTCCTATAGTGCAAAGGTGTAGTGGGCTATAACAAGAAAAAGAATTAACTCAAGGGTCCCAGGTTACAAACATTAAAGCTACTACTTACACCAATTATATTAATCAATACACTGCAGGGACACAGAGGTAAGGGATATAGAGACTTAGCAGCAAACATTGGCCCAACAAGTGAAAAACCCTTCACCAATACAATTTCTAATCAATATTTTAATTGCTCAAAGGAATCTGTATTTAGACAGTTTAGAACATCTCATGCCTCTCACAGTTGGGAGGCTCTGAGCAATCACATGTGGCCGGAAAAACCTATTCAAGCAGGCTAGAGGACTTCCAAAGGAGTTTGTAGGTTGAAACACTATCACACCCAGGAACTTTATTAACTGGAGATGTAAGTTAACTCTCTTTTTCAGAGAGAGGTAGTGGGGGACAGCCCCCTGTAAAGTCAGAGGTGTAGGTGAGAGCACAAAGCAGTAAAGTAGGCAGACTCTGGTTTGGGGGTAGATGCTCGAGAATTTCCAGGGGGACTCCTGAGGCTCGATCCCGCCTTTGTGTGTGCCGAGCCTCCTTCCTCATGACCTTTGCCACAGGCGGAGTTCCTCACGCTGGCTCCTGGCAGTGATAGACTTCCAGTTGAGCTATTCCAGATCCTGAAAGATGATGCTGTGAAAGTGCTGCACTCAATATGCAATATGCCAGGAGATGGCTCCCGGCACTTCAGCAAACTTTGGGAGATGGTGAGGGACAGGGAGGCCTGGCATGGTACTTTGCCAACCAAGGTCCATACAGTCAAAGCCATGGGTTTTCCCAGTAGCCATGTACAGATGTGAGAGTTGGACCATACAGAAACCTGAGTGCTGAAGAATTGATGCTTTTGAACTGTGGTGTTGGAGAAGACTCTTGAGAGTCCCTTGGACTGCAAGGAGATCAAACCAGGCAATCCTAAAGGAAATCAATCCTGAATATTTATTGGAAGGACTGATGGCTGAAGCTGAAGCACAGTACTTTGGCCACCCAATACATAGAGCCATTTCATTTAAAAAGACCCTGATGCTGGAAAAGATTGAAGGCAGGAGAAGAAAGGGACAACAGAGAACAAAACGGTTGGATGGCATCAGCTACTTGATGGATATGAGTTTGAGCAAACTCCAGGAGATGGTGTAGCACCAGGATGCCTGGTGTGCCACAGTTCATGGGGTTGCAAATAGTCGGACAGGACTGAGCAACTGAACAACAACGATAGAAATGTAACATCTTATTGTATCTGAGATAAAAGCTTGTTAATATTAGCTTTTTTTCTTTTTTCTTTTTATTTTAAATCTAAAAGCTACAGAAGCAGAAGATATTAAGAAGAGATGGCAAGAATACACAGAACTGTACAAAAAAGATCTTCATGACCCAGATAATCATGATGATGTGATCACTGACCTAGAGACAGACATCCTGGAATGTGAAGTCAAGTGGGTCTTAGAAAGTATCACTACCGACAAAGCTAGTGGAGGTGATGGAATTCCAGTGGAGCTATTCCAAATCCTGAAAGATGATGCTGTGAAAGTGCTGCACTCAATATGCCAGCAAATTTGGAAAACTCAGCAGTGGCCACAGGACTGGAAAAGGTCAGTTTTCATTCCAATCCCAAAGAAAGGCAATGCCAAAGAATGCTCAAACTACCACACAATTGCACTCATCTCACATGCTAATAAAGTAATGCTCAAAATTCTCCAAGCCAGGCTTCAGCAATACGTGAACCGCGAACTTCCTGATGTTCAAGCTGGTTTTAGAAAAGGCAGAGGTGCATATATATTTATAATTGTTATATCTTCTTCTTGGATTGATCCTTTGATCATTATGTAGTGACCTTCTTTGTCTCTTTTCACAGCCTTTGTTTTAAAGTCTATTTTATCTGATATGAGTATTGCTACTCCTGCTTTCTTTTGGTTCCTATTTGCATGGAAAATCTTTTTCCAGCCCTTCACTTTCAGTCTGTATGTGTCCCCTGTTTTGAGGTGGGTCTCTTGTAGACAACATTTGTAGGGGTCTTGTTTTTGTATCCATTCAGCCAGTCTTTGTCTTTTGGTTGGGGCATTCAACCCATTTACGTTTAAGGTAATTACTGATAAGTATGATCCCGTTGCCATTTACTTTATTGTTTTGGGTTCTAGTTTATACACTGTTTTTGTGTTTCCTGTCTAGAGAATATCCTTTAGTATTTGTTGGAGAGCTGGTTTGGTGGTGCAGAATTCTCTCAGCTTTTGCTTGTCTGAAAAGCTTTTGATTTCTCCTTCATACTTGAATGAGATCCTTGCTGGGTACAATAATCTGGGCTGTAGGTTATTTTCTTTCATCATTTTAAGTATGTCTTGCCATTCCCTCCTGGCTTGAAGGAGGGAATGCGTTATAAATATATATGCACCCAACATGGGAGCACCACAGTACATAAGACAAATGCTAACAAGTATGAAAGGAGAAATTAACAATAACACAATAATAGTGGGAGACTTTAATACCCCACTTACACCTATGGATAGATCAACTAAACAGAAAATTAACAAGGAAACACAAACTTTAAACGATACAATAGACCAGTTAGACCTAATTGATATCTATAGGACATTTCATCCCAAAACAATGAATTTCACCTTTTTCTCAAGAGCACATGGAACCTTCTCCAGGATAGATCACATCCTGGGCCATAAAGCTAGCCTTGGTAAATTCAAAAAAATAGAAATCATTCCAAGCATTTTTTCTGACCACAATGCAGTAAGATTAGATCTCAATTACAGGAGAAAAACTATTAAAAATTCCAACATATGGAGGCTGAACAACACGCTGCTGAATAACCAACAAATCACAGAAGAAATCAAAAAAGAAATCAAAATTTGCATAGAAACGAATGAAAATGAAAACACAACAACCCAAAACCTGTGGGACACGGTAAAAGCAGTCCTAAGGGGAAAGTTCATAGCAATACAGGCACACCTCAAGAAACAAGAAAAAAGTCAAATAAATAACCTAACTCTACACCTAAAGCAACTAGAAAAGGAAGAAATGAAGAACCCCAGGGTTAGGAGAAGGAAAGAAATCTTAAAAATTAGAGCAGAAATAAATGCAAAAGAAACAAAAGAGACCATAGCAAAAATCAACAAAACCAAAAGCTGGTTCTTTGAAAGGATAAATAAAATTGACAAACCATTAGCCAGACTCATCAAGAAACAAAGAGAGAAAAATCAAATCAACAAAATTAGAAACGAAAATGGAGAGATCACAACAGACAACACAGAAATACAAAGGATCATAAGAGACTTCTATCAACAATTATATGCCAATAAAATGGACAACGTGGAAGAAATGGACAAATTCTTAGAAAAGTACAACTTTCCAAAACTCGACCAGGAAGAAATAGAAAATCTTAACAGACCCATCACAAGCATGGAAATTGAAACTGTAATCAAAAATCTTCCAGCAAACAAAAGCCCCGGTCCAGACGGCTTCACAGCTGAATTCTACCAAAAATTTAGAGAAGAGCTGACACCTATCCTGCTCAAACTCTTCCAAAAAATTGCAGAGGAAGGTAAACTTCCAAACTCATTCTATGAGGCCACCATCACCCTAATACCAAAACCTGACAAAGATCCCACAAAAAAAGAAAACTACAGGCCAATATCACTGATGAACATAGATGCAAAAAACCTTAACAAAATTCTAGCAATCAGAATCCAACAACACATTAAAAAGATCATACACCATGATCAAGTGGGCTTTATCCCAGGGATGCAAGGATTCTTCAATATCTGCAAATCAATCAATGTAATACACCACATTAACAAATTGAAAAATAAAAAACATATGATTATCTCAATAGATGCAGAGAAAGCCTTTGACAAAATTCAACATCCATTTATGATAAAAACTCTCCAGAAAGCAGGAATAGAAGGAACATACCTCAACATAATAAAAGCTATGTATGACAAACCCACAGCAAACATTATCCTCAATGGTGAAAAATTGAAAGCATTTCCTCTAAAGTCAGGAACAAGACAAGGGTGCCCACTTTCACCATTACTATTCAACATAGTTTTGGAAGTTTTGGCTACAGCAATCAGAGCAGAAAAAGAAATAAAAGGAATCCAAATTGGAAAAGAAGAAGTAAAACTCTCACTATTTGCAGATGACATGATCCTCTACATAGAAAACCCTAAAGATTCCACCAGAAAATTCCTAGAACTAATCAATGACTATAGTAAAGTTGCAGGATATAAAATCAACACACAGAAATCCCTTGCATTCCTATACACTAATAATGAGAAAACATAAAGAGAAATTAAGGAAACAATTCCATTCACCATTGCAACAGAAAGAATAAAATACTTAGGAATATATCTACCTAAAGAAACTAAAGACCTATATAAAGAAAACTATAAAACACTGGTGAAAGAAATCAAAGAGGACACTAATAGATGGAGAAATATACCATGTTCATGGATTGGAAGAATCAATATAGTGAAAATGAGTATACTACCCAAAGCAATTTATAGATTCAATGCAATCCCTATTAAGCTACCAAGAGTATTCTTCACAGAGCTAGAACAAATAATTTCACAATTTGTATGGAAATACAAAAAACCTCGAATAGCCAAAGCGATCTTGAGAAAGAAGAATGGAACTGGAGGAATCAACCTACCTGACTTCAGGCTCTATTACAAAGCCACAGTTATCAAGATAGTATGGTACTGGCACAAAAACAGAAATATAGATCAATGGAATAAAATAGAAAGCCCAGAGATAAATCCACACACATATGGACACCTTATCTTTGACAAAGGAGGCAAGAATATACAATGGATTAGAAAAGGCAGAGGAACCAGAGATCAAATTGCCAACATCTGCTGGATCATGGAAAAAGCAAGAGAGTTCCAGATAAACATCTATTTCTGCTTTCTTGACTATGCCAAAGCCTTTGACTGTGTGGATCACAATAAACTGTGGAAAATTCTGAAAGAGATGGGAATACCAGAACACCTGATCTGCCTCTTGAGAAATTTGTATGCAGGTCAGGAAGCAACAGTTAGAACTGGACATGGAACAACAGACTGGTTCCAAATACGGAAAGGAGTTCATCAAGGCTGTATATTATCACCCTGTTTATTTAACTTATATGCAGAGTACATCATGAGAAACGCTGGACTGGAAGAAACACAAGCTGGAATCAAGATTGCTGAGAGAAATATCAATAACCTCAGATATGCAGATGACACCACCCTTATGGCAGAAAGTGAAGAGGAACTCAAAAGCCTCTTGATGAAAGTGCAAGTGGAGAGTGAAAAAGTTGGCTTAAAGCTCAACATTCAGAAAATTCAGATCATGGCATCCGGTCCCACCACTTCATGGGAAATAGATGGGGAAACAGTGGAAACAGTGGCAGACTTTATTTGGGGGGGGGGGGGGCTACAAAATCACTGCAGATGGTGACTGCAGCCATGAAATTAAAAGACGCTTACTCCTTGGAAGGAAAGTTATGACCAACCTAGATAGCATATTCAAAAGCAGAGACATTACTTTGCCAACAAAGGTCCGTCTAGTCAAGGCTATGGTTTTCCAGTAGTCATGTATGGATGTGAGAGTTGGACTGTGAAGAAGGCTGAGTGCCGAAGAATTGATGCTTTTGAAGTGTGGTGTTGGAGAAGACTCTTGAGAGTCCCTTGGACTGCAAGGAGATCCAACCAGTCCATTCTGAAGGAGATCAGCCCTGGGATTTCTTTGGAAGGAATGATGCTAAAGCTGAAACTCCAGTACTTTGGCCACGTCACATGAAGAGTTGACTCATTGGAAAAGACTCTGATGCTGGGAGGGATTGAGAGCAGGAGGAGAAGGGGACGACAGAGGATAAGATGGCTGAATGGCATCGCTGACTCGATGGACATGAGTCTCAGTGAACTCCGGGAGTTGTTGATGGACAGGGAGGTCTGGCGTGCTGGGACTCATGGGGTCGCAAAGAGTTGGACATGACTGAGCGACTGATCTGATCTAATAAGGTACAGTTCCTTTATGCATAAAAAATAGCATAATTACTTACAAAACCATTGTTTAAAGGAAACTATCCAAAGAACAATTTTTCAAATGCAATTCCTTTAACAAATTTTATTACTCTATAGTCAAAAACAAAATTTTTAAAGAAGATTCAGGTAATAAATATTCCAAAATATTTAAAATCTTTCCTCTTGTGTTCTTAAAGTATTAATAGTTTGTATTAAGTGCTCTTTTTTAAATTTTTTCATTCTTCTGTAATTATTAATTGTAATTAACTATTTTAAGTGTTCTTGGGAAATATTTTCAATGGAAACAGAAAGTTCTATGTGGTTTTATTGTTAAACTGTTTTTAAAATAGAAAACAAGACCATTCAATATATTAAACTCTTTTTTACATAGGCTTTCCTTTGACTGCAATATATTATATGTACATGTAGAAATACAAACTATTTTTTATTGTCCATTGCAACATATTACTAATAATAAACAGACATTTTTCTCTTACCTAAAAATGATAGGAAAACCCTAACAAATTAATATGTACAATATCAGAGAAAGTTCTTCCTCAATTTAATAAATTATTGTAAAGTTTTTATTCCAAAAACAATTGTCACGGAACAAATATTTTCTTACTGGTTAAATTGAAGAGGTACTAAGAACTGGGCTCCAATGAGCTCCCTCACTAACACCAGATTTCACCATTAGTGTTTAATTTCCTTCATGCTGAGCTTTGTTTCTCCTGGTGGGTTTTTGTTTATGCTGCTGCTATTGCTGTTTAAATTCATTCTATTTCTGAGAGCACAATAATTCTCCATGATGTCTTAGTGAGCTTGATCCTACCTAACTGCTTTGCTCCCTGGAATGAGTTGCCTGGAGGCACAGGGACTCTAAAAGGAGCCAGACCAAGAAGCAGAACTGTTGTAGGGTCAGCCCAGAAGGAAAAGTAATGGTCAATGATCATTTTATACAAATAGTAGATGTTTCTGGGAGGCAAATGTGTGTCTGGGGTAAATGCAAATAGCTCCACAAGCCAGAGGTTTTAGCCTGAGGGCTTTCTCTGATGAATGCAGCACACTGATCAAAAGGTTTACATTGGTCTAATTTATTCATTCCTTCAATAAGAACTTAAAATTAAAGAGATGGTTAAGTATTGACTGCACTGGAATTAAAACCAGATTAATTTGTCCTCCACTATTGTTTAGACTTCTCAGATGGCTCAATGGTAAAGAATCTGCCTGCCAGTGCAGGAGACACAGGAGACACGGGTTCAGTCCCTGGGTCAGGAAGATCCCCTGGAGAAGGAAATGGCAACGTGCTCCAATATTCTTGCCTGGGAAATCCCATAGACAGGAGAGCCTGGAGGGCTACAGTCCACGGGTTTGCAGAAGAGTTGAACAGGACTAAGCAGAAAGTGAAAGAGGAGAGTGAAAAAGTTGGCTTAAAGCTCAACATTCAGAAAACGAAGATCATGGCATCTGGTCCCATCACTTCATGGGAAATAGATGGGGAAACAGTGGAAACAGTGGCAGACTTTATTTTGGAGGGTTCCAAAATCACTGCAGATGGTGACTGCAGCCATGAAATTAAAAGATGCTTACTCCTTGGAAGGAAAGTTATGACCAACCTACATAGCATATTCAAGTGAAGTGAAGTGAAGTCACTCTCGTATTTGACTCTTTGCGACCCCATGGACTGTAGCCTACCAGGCTCCTCAGTCCATGGGATTTTCCAGGCAAGAGTCCTGGAGTGGGTTGCCATTTCCTTCTCCAGGGGATCTTCCTGACCCAGGGATCGAACCCAGGTCTCCCACATTGTAGGCAGATTCTTTACCATCTGAGCTACAGAAACATTACTTTGCCAACAAAGGTCCATCTAGTCAAGGCTATGGTTTTTCCAGTGGTCATGTATGGATGTGAGAGTTGGACTGTGAAGAAAGCTGAGAGCCGAAGAATTGATGCTTTTGAACTGTGGTGTTGGAGAAAACTCTTGAGAGTCCCTTGGTCTGAAAGGAGATCCAACCAGTCCATTTTAAAGGAGATCAAATTAGGGGCAGGAGGAGAAGGGGCTGACAGAGGATGAGATGGCTGGATGGCATCACCGACTCGATGGACATGTGTTTGAGTAAACTCCAGGAGTTGGTGATGGACAGGGAGGCCTGGCGTGCTGCAATTCATGGGTTTGCAGAGTTGGACACGACTGAGCTACTGAACTGAACCAAAATGAATGATGGGAAAACAGCAAAAATTCTCATTGTTTGAAAATGATCATTTAGCACAGAAAAATGCTACTCTAGTTGTGTACTCCTGCAAGACAAACTGCCATAAATTTTAGCAACTTGGGAAAAAATAGTGCTTATTATGTTGTGTGCTTTTCGAAGGTCAGAAATCTGACTCAGCTGATGGTTCTGGATGAGGGTCTCCAATGAGTTTGTGGTCAAGCTGTTGTGTGAGACTTCATTCATTTAAAGACTTGATTGGGACTGGAGAATCAGCCTGCATGAAAGCTCACTTATGTAACTGTTGGCTGAGTTATCAGTTCCTTGCAATGGGGGCCTCTGCATAGAATACCCAAGGTATGGCACCTGGCTTCTGTCAAGAGTAATACTCAAGGCAGGGCAGAAGCCACAGTGTCTTGTATAGCCTAGCCTCAGAGTGTAACACAGGTTTGTTAACCTACTCTTCGGGCTAAGACATAGATTAAAACTCTAGTTTGGAATAGCAAATGGTAAGGATGGGAATGGCAGAAAGTGAAGAGGAACTAAAAAGCCTCTTGATGAAAGAGAAAGAGGAGAGTGAAAAAGTTGGCTTAAAGCTCAACGTTCAGAAAATGAAGATCATGGCATCTGGTCCCATCACTTCATGGGAAATAGATGGGGAAACAGGGGAAACAGTGTCAGACTTTATTTTTCTGGGCTCCAAAATCACTGCAGATGGTGGCTGCAGCCATGAAATTAAAAGACGCTTACTCCTTGGAAGGAAAGTTATGACCAACCTAGATAGCGTATTGAAAAGCAGAGACATTACTTTGCCAACAAAGGTCCATCTAGTCAAGGCTATGGTTTTCCAGTAGTCATGTATGGATGTGAGAGTTGGACTGTGAAGAAGGCTGAGCACCGAAGAATTGATGCTTTTGAACTGTGGTGTTGAAGACTATTGAGAGTCCTTTGGACTGCAAGGAGATCCAACCAGTCCATTCTGAAGGAGATCAGTCCTGGGTGTTCTTTGGAAGGAATGATGCTAAAGGTGAAACTCCAGTACTTTGGCCACCTCATGCGAAGAGTTGACTCATTGAAAAATACTCTGATGGTTGGAGGGATTGGGGGCAGGAAGAGAAGGGGACGACAGAGGATGAGATGGCTGGATGGCATCACCGAAACAATGGACATGAGTTTGAGTGAACTCCGGGAGTTGGTGATAGACAGGGAGGCCTGGCATGCTGCGATTCATGGGGTTGCAAAGAGTCGGACACAACTGAGCAACTGAACTGAACTGAACTGAAGGATAGGAAGATTTGACTTCAATGGGTTTACCTCCCTGCTCTTGCTGTGCTAACATGAACTGTTCTAACTCTTTGAGACCTGAACTCAGAATCATATTAGACATGAAAGATAACTATGTATATTCATTAAGCCCCATATTGTGAGTAAAAAATGTAATGGCAATTCCAAGAATTAAAGATAAATTTGAAAAATATTATGAATTCACATGAGCATAAGTGAAAATAACAAATAATATGTTATAAAATATTATTTATATGTGCAATTTTAAGGTAATATTTTGGCTTATTAGTGCACATGAGGTGATAAATTAGTTTAAGTTAAAAGAAGTCATGCTAGGCCCTGGCACTTTTCTCTCATTCTTCTTTTTGCTTCTGCAAAGCTCTTCATTTCTTTTCTAACTTCTTTTGCTTTTAGTGTTAAAAAAGAAGCTTTGGCAGTTTCAAATTCCGAAACCCCTCAGAGAGGAAGGTTATGAAATGTGTTTCTCTGGATGAATGAGATAAGCTAAAAAGCAGGTGACACCCAGCAGGCTTAAAGTTGACTGTGGCTTTAGTCTGAGGCTATGAATGGATTTAGCACTGATATTTTCATTTCTTTTCCATTATATTTTCTTATCATTATTGACAAATGTGTCATTTCTTTTTCCACTGGAATCTGCAAAGCAGATACAGAGATTTCCTAGACAAAGTAAGGATTTTTAAAACACAAAGACATACAAATTATATATATATATATATATATATATATATATATATAATCTCCAATATGGAGGAGGAAATGACAACCCACTCCAGTATCCTTGCTTGGAAAGTCCCATGGACAGAGAAGCCTGGTGGGCTGCAGTCCTAGGTTTCGCAAAGGGTCGGGCACAACTAAGCAACTAACATACAATGTATGAGATTGTGTTGTGTGTTAGTTGCTTAGTTATGCCTGACCCCATATATATATATATGTATACATATATATATATGGATATATACATATATATATGGAGAAGTAAATAGCAACCCACTCCAGTATTCTTGCCTGGGAAATCACATGGAGAGAGGAGCCTGGTCGGCTACTGTCCATGGGGTCCCAAGAATTGGACATGAGCTCATATAAAATATGAACTCACTATACACAATATTTTGTTCTTGGAAAAACTGTGTATAAATCAAAACTTTTAAGATAAATAATATTCCACAGGGGAGTTGCTACTTTTAAAATATTTTTAGGAAATTCTCTTAAAAAGCTAGTTAGTTTTGGTAAATCCAGACATTCATAAATAGGATTTATGAATGTATTCACTTTAAATATATTCACAGATTTAATCCCATGTTTCTTTGACAGCTTAGCTAATAATCATACCTGAAATACATATCTACACACATGACTTGGTTTGAAGTCATTGTGCCTTAATTCACAGAATGGTCACTTTAAATATATTTCAACTGTTTCAACAACTCTGTGACATACATATGTTTGGAAATACTATGTCCTTTTGAAAAAGTAATGAAGACTCAGAGCATTTGAGTGAACTTCCTGTAGCCACAGAGCTCATAAGAGACTAACAAGAACCTGATTCACCTAATTTCTAGTTCTCTGGTCTATTTGCTGTTTATTCTCCACTGTTTTCATTTTTCTGTGTTTAATGTGCAACAGTAAGTCTTGACCAGAAGCTTTTAAATTTTTAATTGTGGTAAAATGCACATAATATAAAGTTATCATTTTAGCCATTTGTAAGTGTACACTTTAATAGCATTAAGGATATTCACTTTTTTTTGCCAGCATCACCATCATCTATCCACAGACCTCTTTTTATCTTGCAAAACTGAAACACTGCCCACTCTAAACAATAAATTGTCAATTCCCCCTCCCTCTAGCCCATGGCAACCACCATCTTACTTTCTGTCTCTATGAGTTTAATTACTCTAGATATTTCATATAAGTGGAATCATCCAATATTGTTTTTCTTGTGACTGACTTATTTCACTTAGCATAGTATTCTCTAAATTCACTCATGTTGTAAAATGTACTAGAATTTCCTTCCTTTTTAAGACAATAATATTCTATACATATTATAATAATTTATAAGCCATTATGAATAATGCTGCTATGAACATAGGTGTACAGACATCTCTTTAAGACCCTACTTTCAATTCTTTTGGATATATGCCTAAAGTGAAATTGCTGAATCATATGATAATTCTATTTTTAATTTTTTTAGGCACCACCATAGAAGTTTTCGAGAGCAGCTGTACTGTTTACATTCCCACCAATAGTGCACAAAAGTTCCATTTTATCCATATCTTTGCCAACACCGCTCAGTCATGTCCGACTCTTAGCGACCCCATGGACTGCAGCCTACGAGGCTCCTCCGTCCATGGGATTTTCCAGGCAAGAGTACTGGAGTGGGGTGCCATTGCCTTCTCCAAAATCCCATGCTTATTAGCTGCTATTCCCCATCTACCGCAACATTTCCAGCCATTGGCAGCCACAGTCTTCTTTGTGTCTCCATACATTTGTCTGTTCTGGACATTTCTTATAAATGGAGTCATACAAAGTGTGGTCTCTTGCAACCGGCTTCTTTCACCTATCATTGCTAAATAATGCTGCTATGAACATTTGTGTACAAGTTTTTTATGTACATGTATTTTCATTTCTCTTGGGTATTTTCTTCACAGTAGAATTTCTGGATTTTGTGGTAACTCTATGTTTAATCTTTTGAGGAACTGAAAAGGAACATTTTTAACCCATTGAATTTTATAATACCCTTGCATCCTTAAAAAATGAATACACTTCTAGTAGATTGAATTGCTGACAATCATCTACCTCCTACCCATAATACATAAATATTTCACTAATTCTCTGCCTCAGAAAAATTAATGTTCAACAGTGAACTTATGATTGTACTGTGATGGTTAATTTTATGTGTCAACTTGACTGGTTCAATGAATACCAGATATCTAGTTAAACATTATTGTTCAGTGTGTCTGTAAGAATGTATTTGGAAGAGATTAGCATTTGAATTGACAGACTGAGTAAACCAGATTGCCATCCCCAATGTGGATGGGTATCTCCCAATCCTTTGAAGGCACGAATGAAACAAATGGAGCTGGGACATCAGCCTTTGCCTGCACTCAGACTGACTTATCCCATCAGCATCCCTGGTTTTCACACCTTCGGGCTAGGATAGGAACTATACCACCAGCTCTCCTATGTCTCCACCTACAAAGGGAAGATTGTGGTCCATTTCAGTCTCCATAATCATGTGAACCAATTACTTAAAACAAATGTCTCTCTACAGATAAAGACTTTGAAAGATAGAGATATAGGATATACAGATATATCTTCCGGCTCTGTTTCTCTGAAAACTCTAATATAATAAAAGTATTACATTGTATGCTATCATCATTTATTAAACATTACATATGCTCCAGATGTTATTATTAGCAAAACCACACACACTCAGTCATGTCTAGCTCTTTGTGACCCCATGGACTACACAGTCCATGGAATTCTTCAGGCCAGAATATTGAAGTGGGTAGACCTTCCCTTCTCCAGGGGATCTTCCTAACCCTGGGATTGAACCCAAGTGTCCCACATTGCAGGTGGATTCTTAACCATCTGAGCCACAAGGGAAGCCCAAGAATACTGGAGTGGGTAACCTATCCCTTCACCAGGGGATCTTCCTAACCCAGGAATCCAACTGGGGTCTCCTGCATTGCAGGCAGATTCTTTATCAGCTGAGCTACCAGGGAAGCCCAATATAATACAATGTAATACAAGTATTATATTGTATTATATTATCACTTATTAAGCATTATATATGTTCCAGGTATTATCATTAGCACAACCATACAAAATAATTGCTATTATTATCACCACCTACTAGATGAGGAAATTAAAATCAACTAGAACAGTACTTCCAATAGAGACATAGTATAAGCCACATTCATAATCACTCATGACACCACATGGGGAATTTTTAAGTTTCTAGTAGCCATATTAAAAATAAATAAAAAGAAAACAGGTGAAATTAACTTCAACATATATTTAACCCAATGTATCCAACATATCATCATTTCAACATAGAATCAGTATTTAAAAAAAAAAAAAACTATTAATGAGATATTTTATATTCTTTTTTTCTTATCAAGTCTTTAAAATGTAATGTTATTATTTATATTTACAGCATCCCTCAATTCAGATATGTGTGTGTGTGTGTGTGTGTGTATGTAAAGTCATGTCTGACTCTTTGCATCCCTGTGGCCTGTAGCCCTCCAGGTTCCTCTGTCCTTGGAATTTTCCAGGCAAAGAATACTGGAGCAGGTTGCCATTTCCTACTCCAGGGGATCTTCCTGACCCAGGGATGGAAGTTGAGTCTCCTGCATCTCCTGCCTTGGCAGGTGGATTCGTTACCACTGTGCTATATGGGAAACTAATTCAGAACCACAGTTCAAAGGTTCAATAGCCACAAGTGGCCAGTGACTAAAGTAGTAGACAGCACAGGTCTGGAAACTTAATTTGACTTCCTCACACAAGAACCTGAATTCATAACTAGGCTGCATTGCTTCTCATACCTAGAGATGTCACATACAACTGATAAGAAATCAATAAACTGAGAAGTGGTATTTCATATTAAAAGGTAAATTAGAACATAGACAGTTTCTCAGAAGATAAAATGAATGACCTTCCTCTTCTTCCTCTTCTTCATGTTGCTTTGTGAATATATTAAAATGAATGCAGGAAAAAATATATAGCTATGTTTCTATATCTGTCCATAAGAAATATGAAGTTCTTTGGACCCTGTTTATAGGATGGGGAACTAGAAAAACACTTGTTAGATGGTTCTGAAAATTGGGGGAATGTAAAGAAGCTGTAGATTGCAGTTGTACACAATCTTCTAGAAATTTTTCAATCCATCAGATCTCTGGATTAAAAACTCACAAGGATCTGCTTTATCTTAGCTCACAGAAGCCAGCAGCTTCCAGATTAAATCTGACCCAAGAAGTCTCCACTGCACAAAAGTCACTGAGCCCTTGATCCTTCCATGCTTTGGCCTCAAATACCTGCTTGGGTTCAGCATTCAAAGACTTTACCCTGTAACCAACATCCACTAGGCCCAAATAAGAGCTTATCTTCCAATAGTTTGTCAAGTGCATGTCAATGCTAGAACTCAACAGATCAGAATCAAGGAAAGGATATTTTCAGTCTAGACTCTTTAAATTAAAGTAAATTTAAATTTTGGTAAATCTGAAGCCTGCTTTAAAAATTTTATGTTGCTTCATCTAACTTTGTTTTAAGTTCTAATTCATGGAGTATAAGATCAACCTTTCAATGGAAGCCTGAAATTTTGTAGCTAAATTGAGGTTTTGATAATTGGGAAGCAGAAGCAGCAGCAGGAGAAAAAGGAGGAGAGTGGTAGGGAGGGGTGAGGGGAAAGAATAGAGGAAAAAAGGAAGAGAAAGAGGAAGAGATATTGTGACAATTCTAATAAGGTTTGCACCCTATAAAATGGTTGCATATTAGAGAAAAATTTTTGACAAAGCCTGAAGTTAAAACACTGACGATTAAGGAAACTAAAAATGCTTTCTTTGCATCGTGTCTTCTTGTTACAAGTACCATTTGCAAGTCACTTTTTCACCAAGCTGTTCTAAAATTAGAGAAAATACAACCCTTCACATTAAAGAAATGCATCTATAACATACCATTTTAGGGAGATGTGATAAAAAATCAGATAGACTATGTTTTAGAAATGAAAATATGATACTTATTTGGAATTAAATCTAAAAGATATTTCACACTCTCTGCATATGGAAAACATACCTGCTTTAATTGTACATTAAACCAGAGTTCCTATTTTTTCCTTCTTTTTTTCTTTCTTTCCTTCTCTCTCTCTTTCTCTCTCTCTTTCTCTTCACCTTTCTTTCTTTTACTACCAAGTTTGATACATACAGTTCTTCATAAAATATACAGAGGCTTTTGGGTCAATACTAGGCCAACTGGTTCAATGCAAGAAAAAATAAACAAGGCATGTGCTTGTAGGTCCTGCAGTACCAGCCCCTCACGACTGTAGCCTTAAGAAACTTAAACAAGAGACTTCTGTGGCCTAGTATAACCTTCTATTAAACTGCTACTACTTTTTATAAAAACTTTGCAAACATGGAGGAAAAAACTCCCCAGCGCACAGGTGCTATGTGAATAATTATTTGTTACCTAGGGTGGCTCTGTGGATAAAGAATCTGCCTGCAATGCAGGAGACACAGGCAGACACGGGTTCAATCCCTGGGTCAGGAAGATTCCCTGGAGGAGGACATGACAACCCACTCCATGGTGAATCCCCATGGATGGAGGAGCCTGGTGGGCTACAGTCCATAGGTCACAAAGAGTCAGACACAACTGAAGTGACTCAGCACACATGCACACCATATCTTACTTGTGTCCTCATCTTTAGCCCTTGTATTAGTTTCCTTGAGATGCCACAAAAAATTACCACAACCTTGGTGGTTTAAAACAATGGAAATTTGTTCTTTCATACACTGGAGGCCAGAATTCTGAAATTAAGGTGTCAGGGCCATGCTCCCTCCAAAGACTCTAGGGAAGAATCCCTCTCTGCCTCTTCCAGCTTCTGGTGGCTCCAGGGGTTCCTAGATTTGTGGCTGCATAATTCCAATCTCTGCCTCCATCTTTACATGGCCTTCTCTTTTCTCTGTGTCTCCACTCACACAGTCTCTTTCAAGAACACCTGTCTTTGGATTTAGGACATACCTAAAATATCCATAATGATCCCATCTGAAGATCCTTAATGTAATTACATATGAAAAGATTCTTTTCCAAATAATGTCAAAACTACAAGACATACATGGATGTGTCTTGGGGGTGCCACTAACCACCACCCCCAGCAAATCTCAGCCCCCTGAAGCATGGACACAAGTGGTTCACTGGTACCTGGAATATGAATTTCCACTTAAGTTCTAAGTAAATATTTGAGAAAGAATAGTGATTGAAAAGAATCAGTTCAGTTCAGTCCCTCAGTCGTGTCTGCCTATTTGCGACCTCATAAACTGCAGCATTACAGGCTTCCCCGTCCTTCACCAATTCCTGTACCTTGCTCAAACTCATGTCCATAGAGTTGGTGATGCCATCCAACCATCTCATTTTCTATCATCCCCTCCTCCTTCTGCCTTCAATCTTTCCCAGCATTAAGGTCTTTTCAAATGAGTCACTTCTTCACATCAGGTGGCCGAGGTATTGCTGTTTCAGCTTCAGCATCAGTCCTTCCAATGAATATTCAGGACTGATTTCCTTTAGAATGGACTGGTAGGATCTCCCTGAAGTTCAAGGGACTCTCAAGAGTCTTCTCCAACATCACAGTTCAAAAACATCAATTCTTTGGCACTCAGCTTTCTTTATAGTCCAACTCTCACATCCATACATGACTACTGGAAAAAAACATAGCTTTGACTAGATGGGCATTTGACTTTGTGGGCAAAGTAATGTCTCTGCTTTTTAATATGCTGTCTCAGTTGGTCATAACTTTCCTTATAAGGAGCAAGTGTCTTATGATTTCATGGTTGCAGTCTCCACCTGCAGTAATTTTGGAGCCCCAAAAAATAAAGTCTGTCACTGTTTCCATTGCTTCCCCATCTACATGCCATGAAGTGATGGGACCAGATGCCATGATCTTTGTTATCTGAATGTTGAGTTTTAATACAACTTTCTCACTCTCCTCTTTCACTTTCATCAAGAGGCTCTTTAGCTCTTCTTGACTTTCTGCCGTAAGGGTAGTGTCATCAGCATATATAAGGTTATTGATATTTCTCCCAGAAATCTTGACTCAAGCTTGTGCTTCATCCAGCCCAGTGTTTTGCATGATGTACTTTACATATAAGTTAAATAAGCAGGGTGACAATATACAGCCTTGATGTACTCCTTTCCTGATTTAGAACCAGTCTGTTGTTCCATGTCCAGTTCTAACTGTTGCTTCCTGACCTGCATACAGACTTCTCAGGAGGCAGGTCAGGTGGTCTGATATTCCCTTCTCTTTAAGAATTTTCCACAGTTTATTGTGATCCACACAGTCAAAGGCTTTGGCATAGTCAATAAAGCAGAAATAGATGTTTTCCTGGAACTCTCTTGCTTTTTCAATGATTAACAGATGTTGGCAATTTGATCTCTGGTTCCTCTACCTTTTCTAAAACCAGCTTGAACATATGGAAGTTCTTGGTTCACTTACTGTTAAAGCCTGGCTTGGAGAATTTTGAACATTACTTTGCTAGCATATGAGATGAGTGCAATTGTGCAGTAGTTTGAGCATTTTTGACATTGCCTTTCTTAGGGATCAGAATGAAAACTGACCTTTTCCAGTCCTGTGGCCACTGCTGAGTTTTTCAAATTTGCTGGCATATTGAGTGCAGCACTTTCACAGCATCATCTTTTAGAATTTAATATAGGTGAACTGAGATCCCACCATCTCTGCTAGCTTTGTTCATAGTGATCCTTCTTAAGGCCCACTTAACTTCGCATTCCAGGATGTCTGGCTCTAGGTGAGTGGTCACACCATCATGATTATCTGGATTATGAAGATGTTTTTTGTACAGTTCTTCTGTGTATTCTTGTCACCTCTTCTTACTATCTTGTGCTTCTGTTAGGTCCATACAATTTCTGTCCTTTCTTGTGCTCATCTTTCCATGAAATGTTCCCTTGATATCTCTAATTTTCATGAAGAGATCTCTAGTCTTTCCCATTCTATTCTTTTCCTCTATGTCTTTGCATTGATCACTAAGGAAGGCTTTCTTGTCTCTCCTGGCTATTCTTTGGAACTAAGCATTCAAATGAGTATGTCTTTCCTTTTCTCCTTTGCCTTTCATGTCTTTTCTTTTCTCAACTATTTATAAGGCCTCCTCAGACAACCATTTTGCCTTTTTGCATTTCTTTTTCATGGGGATGGTCTTGATCACTGCCTCTTGTACAATGTCATGAACCTCCGTCCATAGTTCTTCAGGCACTCTGTCTATCAGATCTAATTCCTTCAATCTATTTTGTAACTTCCACTGTATAATTGTAAGGGATTTGATTTAGGTCATACTTGAATTGTCTAGTGGTTTTCCTTACTTTCTTCAATTTAAGTCTGAATTTGGCAATAAGGACTTCATGATCTGACCCACAGTCAGCTCCCAGTCTTGTTTTTGCTGACTGTATAGAGCTTCTCCATCTTTGGCTGCAAAAAATGTAATCAATCCAATTTCGGTTTTGACCATCTGGTGATGTCCATGTGTAGAGTCGTCCCTTGTGTTGTTGAAAGAGGGTGTTTGCTATGACCAGTGCGTTCTCTTCACAAAACTCTGGTAGACTTTGCCCTGCTTCATTCTGTACTCCAAGGCCAAATTTGCCTGTTACTCCAAGTATTTCTTAATTTCCTACTTTTGCATTCCAGTCCCCTATAATGAAAAGGACATCTTTTTGGGGTGTTAGTTCGAGGTCTTGTAGGTCTTCATAGAACCATTCAACTCAGCTTCTTCAGTATTACTGGTCGGGGCATAGACTTGGATTCCTGCGATATTGAATGGTTTGCCTTGGAAACTAACAGAGATCAATCATTCATTTTTGAGATTGCACACAAGTACTGCATTTCGGACTCTTTTGTTGACTATGATGGCTACTCCATTTCTTCTAAGGGATTCCTGCCCACAGTTGTAGATATAATGATCATCTGAGTTAAATTCACCCATTTCGGTCCATTTTAGTTCACTGATTCCTAAAATGCTGATGTTCAATCTTTCCATCTCCTGTTTGACCACTTCCAATTTGCCTTGATTCATGGACCTAACATTCCATGTTCCTAGGCAATATTGTTCTTTGCAGCATCAGACTACTTCCATCACCAGTCACATCCACAACTGGTGTTGTTTTTGCTTTGGCTCCATCCCTTCATTCTTTATGGAGTTATTTCTCCACTGATCTCCAGTAGCATATTGGGTACCTGCCAACCTGAGGAGTTCATCTTTCAGTGTCTTATATTTTTGCCTTTTCATACTGTCCATGGAGTTCTTAAGGCAAGAATACTGAAGTGGTTTGCCATTCCCTTCTCCAGTGAACCATATTTTGTCAAAACTCTCCACCATGACCCATCTTGGGTGGCCCTATATGGCATGGCTCATAGTTTCATAGAGTTATACAAGGCTGTGGTCCATGTAATCAGATTGATTAGTTTTCTGTGATTGTGGTTTTCAGTCTGTCTGCCCTCTTATGGAGAAGGATAAAAGGCTTATGGAAGCTTCCTGATGGGAGAAACTGACTGAGGGAGAAATTGGGTCTTGATCTGATGGGTGGGGCCATGCTCAGTAAATCTTTAACCCAATTATCTGTTGATGGGGGTGTGAGGGGGCTGTGTTCCTCCCTGTTGTTTGACCTAAGGCCAAAAAATGTATACACAGTAATATTTTATTATCATATGCGATAATATGGTTCTGTTTGTAGGGATGAAATTTATTTTTCCTCTACCCATGTTAGGTTCCTTGGCTGAGGCTCTATATACTAGATTGGCAAAAAGGAGGATAAGAAAAACAAATTTATTAACACATTTTCATGCCTGTGTGTGGGAGCACTTAGTGATGTGTAAGCTGAAGGGATGATTGGAACTTGAGCTTATGGAGCATCTTAGGAAAGGACAATTTATAAAGAAGTGACAAGGTAAAGGCAAAAGACTTAAAGCTTCTAAGGGGGCAGCAATCATGGGAAGGCAAATATGTGGGGAAACTAATGATGAATAAGGACTAGTGAGTAGGATTTGTTATACAGATTATTCTGGTGCTGATCTTGGGTGGCCTTGGCTGCAGCAGCTTGAGGTTTTTGGTTTCCAGTCAGAGACTGAGGTCAGGCCACAGCAGTAAAAGCACTAAATCCTAGGCTCTAGGCTACCAGGGACCAGTGGCCAGTGACAAGGAAAATGAATTTCCACATAGAAATGGAAAGTACTGAAACAAGTAAAGTGTTTTGTTTATTAGGCAGAAAAAGAGTACATGTAGATAGATACACTGGTGGGCTCAGAGAGAGTTATCTTAGTTTGAATCAGTTTTATGGGGCATTTTTTCCAGGTTTCCTTTGGTCAATCATCTTGCTTTGCCTGGTTCTGAGTCTATATTTGGTTTATCTCAGGATCCTCCCATGTGTGCATATGCAGCTATTTTGATCACACAAGATGGATTCTAGCAAAGAAGTTTATGAGTAGGTTGACATCACTTACTCTGAGGTGATTTGATTTCTGAGGAGCCTCTCTGCACATGTGTAATTGGAAAGGTCTCCTTGACCTAGAGAATGAAGAATATGTGGTTTCTGTCTTTTATCTGGGCAGTGCTCAGCTCTTCTCTCACTTCTGCTAGAGTATCTGTCCACAGGGGACAAGTCCAGTTGCCCAGGCTGGGGCCCATTTAGCTCCTGCCTCAAAACCAAATCAGTTGCTTTTCATTTTTTACAATGTTATTTTTTTTAATGTAAAAGGTATTAATTTACTTGCAACTTTGAATTTCCTTAACAAAAATATAGTAGGATTGTGTCTGTCCCTGTCACTATTGTTATTTATAGATACTCTCAGAAATCTGCTATGTACATTTACATGTGAAAAAGGCACAGTTTCATTCTTTGTAATATAAAAGAAGTTCTCATTACTGTGTATAATTAAAATTAGAAATCACTTAAGAAGCTTTTTGCAGGAAAGAGCTCTTTGCAAAAAAAGAGTCCTCTGCAGGAGGCTCCTTTTGTCTTGTCACTTACCAAAGTATCTTAACTAACCTCTGGCCCAAGCACACCTTTCAAGTCTTTTGATTACACAATATCTCATCTCACCTGTTAGTTCTTTCCTTAGATCAAAGAAGTAGAAATAAAGAACAGATGACCAGATCTCTTCCCCAGATTTCCCCTTCAGTAATCTCACAAACAAGCCATGTGAACAAGATAGCATCTAAAAAAAATCACAAGAAATCAACAAGCATGCACATAAGCCTGCACACAGTGGGAGATGGTAAAGACACTCCCCCATCTCAATGATTAACTGAGATTACTTCCCCTTTTTCTCTTAAAAACGTTCATGCCTGAGCAGTATCTTCTGAGTTGTTTTGGGGACATGAGTCCACCTTCTCCTCAGATTGACCACTTTCTGATTAAAGCAGCTTTTCCATTCCTACTAACACTTGTCTCTCATATTGACTTTCAAATGGCTAGCAACAGGATCTGAGTTTTGTAACAGTGATTCTATAGTAAAAAGCAAAATAATTGCCTCAAAATTTGAAAACTGTAATTTTTATAAATTAGAATGGAAAATAATGCCACATTACTTAAAAACTACTGGGGGTGGTTAGCAAAAGTATACTCTTTAGGTAGTAACTAAACAAAATTTAAAAGTTTAATAATACAGTTTTAAAGCTTTGCTAAGTATTATTGATTTGCATTTCCTGATAAATTTCCATTGGTCATGCATCAGAAAACTATGAGTGAAAAATACCAGTGTCTTTAGTTGTTATAGGCATTGCAAGCTTAACAGCTTGTCCAAAAAAAAATCACATTTGTAATCAGACATACCATCAGGCTTTGAATGAAAGAATCTTGGTGTTCATCCTCTGCAATGACAGTAGTGTTCCTTGAACAGGTATTCAGAAAGCATCTTAAGTGTGACTTCTTCATACTGAGCTAAACTTGAGTTTGGCTTTTGGACCTCTGGTTATTTTGTCAAATATCAGTAGTTCACAATGACACCACTGAAAAGTTCTCTGGTCAGCAGCCCAGAACTTTTCCCAGAGCCAGGCAAAGCTGGCCTCCGATTTCATCTAGAAAGCCAGAAAGGCACATGATTCTCATACACTTTATTTACCACTCTTAAAAAGAGGATTTGCCCTACTTTGATCAGTGAAGTAAGCACACCTCTCAGAATAGCCTGGCACAATCCTGACTCTTATAGTCTGCATTAAAGCAGATATTGAAAATAAACATTTTGATATCTGAGATATTTGTATCAGGTTTTTAAGTCACATGATTCTTGCCAAGTAATTTTCAACCATAATTAGTATCATTTTATATGGGATCTCAGTTCAAACTACATCTCAGAACAGTGGCCTTTGAAAGAATTATCTTGATTTTATTTAATTCAGATGCCTATGGAAGACTCATTAATTGGAAGGCAACAGTTCTTTCTTTCCTTTGGGTTATAGCATCATGTCAGGACAGAACTCTGAGTCAGATGAGCCCATCAGATTCCCCTGATGGGTATGTTATTTAAATCTTTACTGTAAAAGGTAATGGTACTAGTAATTCCTTCACAGGGTTTTTATAAGAACTATAATTCTAAATTATATAATAAATGCCAATCCTGAGGCCTATGAATCTGAGGGTTCTGGACCTCCTCATCAATACCTTTCCTAATGGGGTAAGAGGAACCTGAGGCAGGTGAGGCTCCAAGGGATGTGGTCACTTGAACTCAGGTCCCCACTTACTAGTCCAAGTTCTATGTACTCAGCACCCCCAGAGCCCTATTCCATGTGACTCTGGGACCACTTCCAGAGCCTATGCAAGCCTCCTTGCTGTAGTCTTCCTCCAGAGATCTGACCACATCTGAGAAAGGGCCAAGGAGCAGCTGCTGGCAAGTGTCTTCACCAATAAAAATATAACATTAAAAATATTGACTTGTAGCTTGAGGATGAACTGAGATAATGTATGGAAGCTCCTCAGTGCCTCACATGTGTTCAGAAAAAGATCTGCTCTTCGTGATATTACTGTATACAGGTAAGGGCTTCCCAGGTGGTGCTAGTGAGAGAGAACCCACTGCCAATGCAGGAGAAGTGAGAGACACAGGTTTGATCCCTAGGTCAAGAAGATACCCTGGAGTAGGGGATGGCAACCTACTCCAGTATTTTTGCCTGGAGAATCCCATGGACAGAGGAAACTGACAGGCTACAGTCCATAGGGTCATAAAGAGCTGGACGCAACAGCACACATGCACGTATGCAGGTAAGAAGGGAATGAATTGGCCTCAGTGACATGCAAGAATTTGTAGAGCTTGCTCCCCTCCTACTTCAGGGCTATGGACAAAAGCCATCTTCTATATGAGTCTGCTCTTACCACCCTATTTAAAATTGCAATCTCCTCTCCATCCCCACATTCTCTAAAGCCCTTCCTTGCTTTATTTTTCTCCAGAGCATTTCATCATCTTGCAATATACTGTATTCTTTCTTATTTGTTAATCACGTCTTCTCCCCAAAATACATTATTAGAATATAAGTCATATGAATATGTAGTAGTATGAAAATGGTGCCTCCCCTAAAAGATATGTCCATCAGAACCTTATTTGAATATGGCCTTACTTGGGAAAAGGGTCTTTGCAGACAAAATTAAGGATCTTGAGATGAGATCATTCTGGATTAGCTCAGTTCAATTCAGTTCAGTCGCTCAGTCGTGTCCGACTCTTTGCGACACCATGAATTGCAGCACGCCAGGCCTCCCTGTCCATCACCAACTCCCGGACTTCAACTCACGTCCATCAAGTCAGTGATGCCATCCAGCCATCTCATCCTCTGTTGTCCCCTTCTCCTCCTGCCCCCAATCCCTCCCACCATCAGAGTCTTTTCCAATGAGTCAACTCTTCGCATGAGGTGGCCGAAGTACTGGAGTTTCAGCTTTGGTGTCATTCCTTCCAAAGAACACCCAGGGCTGATCTCCTTTAGAATGGACTGGTTGGATCTCCTTGCGACTTACATATGAATATGTAGTAGTCCAAGGGACTCTCAAGAGTCTCCTCCAACACCATAGTTCAAAAGCATCAATTCTTCGGCACTCAGCTTTCTTCACAGTCCAACTCTCACATGCATACATGACCACTGGAAAAACCATAGCCTTGACTAGACGGACCTTTGTTGGCAAAGTAATGTCTCTGCTTTTGAATATGCTATGTAGGTTGGTCATAACTTTTCTTCCAAGGAGTAAGCGTCTTTTAATTTCATGGCTGAAATCACCATCTGCAGTGATTTTGGAGCCCCCAAAAATAAAGTCTGACCCTGTTTCCACTGTTTCCCCATCTATTTCCCATGAACTGATGGGACCAGGTGCCATAATCTTCTGGGTTAGTTCAGTTCAGTTTAGTTCAGTTACTCAGTCATGTCCGACTCGTTGAGACCCCATGAATCACAGCACGCCAGGCCTCCCTGTCCATCACCAACTCCTGGAGTTCACTCAGACTCACATCCATAGAGTCAGTGATGCCATCCAACCATCTCATCCTCTGTCATCCTCTTCTCCTCCTGCCCCCAATCCCTCCTGGGTTAGAGTGGGCCCTAAATCCAAAGTGTTTTGAGAAGAGAGGAGGAAAGGAGATGAGAGGAAAAAGGGAGAGAAGACCTGGAAGCAAATGACATGAAGATGGAGACAGAGATTGGAGAAATGTGTGTACAAGCCAAGGGAAACTGAAGATTGCTGGCAGCCACAAAGAGTCAGACATGACTGAACAACTGTGCACTACCACTGACAGATGGGAAAGAAGCACAAAATGGATGCTCTCCCAGAACCTCTCAAAGGAACTAATCCAGCCAACACCTTGACCTCAGGTTTTTGTCCTCCAGAACTGTGAGGGAATAAATTTATGTTGTTTTAAACCATCTAGTTTATAGAGATTTGTTATTATTGGGAACATAACTGGATGTATCAGGAAACCAGTATAGAAAGTACAAATTTTATCTATTTTTACTATTTTATGTAATCTCAGTGCCTACAAGAGGTCAGATTCATAATAGCGGTTCAGTGATTGTTGAATGGAAACCATGGACTCAAAATGTCTCAACATGTCTGTGGAAGCACCTTGTCCACTTTGTAGCTGCTGCTGCTGCTGCTAAGTCGCTTCAGTCGTGTCCGACTCTGTGCGACCCCATAGACGGCAGCCCACCATGCTCTCCCGTCCCTGGGCTTCTCCAGGCAAGAACACTGGAGTGGGTTGCCATTTCCTTCTCCACCACCTTGTAGCAGGCATCAACAAACTGTTCCTGTGAAGACCCAGATTGCAACTATTTTTAACTTTGTGAGCCACATGATCTCTCTTCCTATTATTCAACTCAGCTGTTAGAATGGGAAAGTAGCCATCAATAAAACATGAGTAAATGAGTACCACTCTGTTTGATAAAACTTTTTCCAGAAATTGATGACAGGCCAGATATCCTGACTCCTGGGAATTGATGAGTAACCTCTGAATCTCAAGATCAACTTCTCATCCACCCAAGAACCATTTGGGTGCTATCTCAGTTCTGATGTGCACAGGACTCAATACAAGGTATTTTTGACTTTAGTGGGTTGTACAGGGTGAAGAAAGGGGCATCAGACTCTTCAATCAAGCCGTTGTTGCCCAGCAGTAAGTAGGATGGTGACCCCCTTCAGTCAGCAGGGAACTCTGAAGCCTCAGGATGCTGGAACCCTCCCCCCAGCTTACAAACAACTTGAAGCCTGGAGTTGGAGCTCACTTGATTTATTTCCTGGTTCCCTGAAGCCAGAATTTTCAATAGAAGAAACTTGTTAAACAAAAGAAAAGCAGAAAGATGTGTTTTAAAAGGAGATATACATGTTTAGGAATGAAGGCATTTAAGTGTTCTCTTTAATCACACAAACCTCACTCAATAGACAGGAGTTCTTTGATAACAGGGTCTTTGTTTTATTCATAGTTGTATCCTTAGGATTTAGCATGCTAACACACAAATGAGAGTGAATGACTGAAAGAATGAATAATCGAATAGGCTATATTCAGATAGATAGATGCACATATTCACACATATACACACACATATGTTCCCATATATATGGTGACTTATTTTTTTATGTAATATAGATGTCTTTGCTGCAGATTTCTTTATTCTTAAACTGTTCTATAATTATTGTTTTCATTTTTTCAAAGAGCCCAATTAATTGTCACAGTTACATATTAAAATTACTCACATGTTCTTCTGAGTCCAGGAAGTATCTCTACAGATACAGCGACGATAGGAAGGAGCACATTCCATCCCCCAAGTCAAAGGTGTTTAGAGATGTGATGTCAACATGCCAGAGGTCCACTCACACCATGTGAACTCTTTGTGTTTGTTGGAAAACCTGGGCCAGAGCCAGAATGAAAATTGTATCAATACAGCTTGCCTGTGATGAGCTCCAAGCTGGCCTTTGGGTGTATTTTCCTTTAACTTAAGGACTTGACTGGCCACAGTGGGAACATAGTAGGCAGCACATCCCTGGAGAGAGAGACCAATGGTAAACAGTATCACTCCCAACACCAGCTATGGAGCCCCAGCGACTGTCTACCCAACAAAGCCATAAGACCTGCCACAGCACAGAGTCCAAACTCGAACATACAGTGCAGTAGTGTACAATGCCAGTGACGTGATGTGTGGGAGCAAGGGTCAGAGGGCTCATTCAGGATCTGAGAATATGCTAGTGAGACTTGTTACAATGCCTGAGCTGCTGAAATCCAGGGCAGTTATGCCAGTGACGTGATGTGTGGGAGCAAGGGTCAGAGGGCTCATTCAGGATCTGAGAATATGCTAGTGAGACTTGTTACAATGCCTGAGCTGCTGAAATCCAGGGCAGTTTGGGCACCCAGTGCCAACCTCTCACGCTGTCTCTGACAGTGAAGAACCAGCAGACACGCAGTGTAGTCTGTGGTGAAATTTGTGAGCTTCTCTCAAGGATCAGAATGAACTTTTACAAAGTTCCTTACATGTGATGAAATGCTCAGGGGCCTCCGTCACACCCTCAGGCTCATTTGCTTCTCCACCTTCTTCTCCAGCATGGGCCACTGCATCCTTTTCATGCACGACTGAGCAAACTGTGCGCCCGGCTAAATCGCTGTGGGGTCACCACCCTGAGGTGGTGTGCACAGTGCTCCTGCTACTGCTGCTTTTCTCCTGGAAAACTATGAAGCAGAGTGAAACTTGGCTGTCAAGAGAGTCCTGCTCCACCCAAGTATTATTAGATGGATAAAAATGATCTTTTCCCATTTACTTCTTGCATACATATCCATTTCTAAACAAATGAGGTAATAGGGATCTGGTAATATCCATTACTTCAGGAGAATTTAGCTGAATAGGAATGTACTCTGAATAGGAGACATAATTTATATGAGGCCTTTCTTTAGTTTTTTAAAATGATATTATATGAAATCAAATGTGGGCTGGTTCTAAAGAAAATTTATGAAGATAACACTTGTGGGAAGGTTTCTGGTCTATGAATTCAGATGGAAACAGTGTAAATGATGAGCTGAGCTGTAAAATCAGCTATAAACAATGTCATTGTTCAGTCAAGCAATTGGCAAATGTGTTCACACAGAAAGAAGTACAACACATTTTTAAGACTATTTCAGGATATTAAGCTGTGATCTGTAGTCTTGTTGCTTCACAAGTAAATGAAAAACTTTTTCATGTCCTGACAAGTTTTTACATGGTAGAATATAACAATGTCAATTCACAGCCCAATACTTATAGTAAAAAATAAACATTCTTTGGGACTGTCACTCACCATGCTGTGTGAGCAGGGTTTTCTGTTCCAGCAACAGGGACCCTCACTTGGCTTCTGTTTATTATCTCCACATTATTTTTAACTGACCCAGCTCCAAGAGACTGCCAGTTAATACTCTTCTACAGTTTCCTATTTCTGCTAAATTAGCTGTCTATCCTCGATTCTGTCAGTCTGTCTCTTCTTCCTCCTCTTCTCCACTTGGTCATTTCAGACATGTGTCCATCATTCCATCTGAAACCCTTACTTCCCTCCCTTAACTTCCCTTGTGCTTATTGGCTAATCCCCACATTGAAAAGAATCCTCTCCTCCTTCCTCTGGTAGCAGGCTATACACAGTGACTTCCTTCTAAAGAGAACTGTAAGGAAAGGGAAAAAAGAGTGACTTTGAAATAGAGAAACCTAACAAGGAAGCCAGGTGAGTAAAGTCAGCATCAGTATTCATAAATTATTTGCTGATAGTATATATGCCATTATTTGCTGCTGACTCAGCAGTAAAGAATCTGCTTGCAATGTAGGAGATGAGGTTCGACCCCTGGGTCAGAAAGAGCCCCTAGAGAAGGAAATTGTAACCCACCTCAGTATTCTTGCTTGGGAAACCCCATGGACAGAGAAACTTGGTGCACTACAGTCCATGGGCTCGCAAAAAAGTCAGACACAACTTAATGGCTAAACAACAACAATAACAGCAATGTACTCTATCAGTTCAGTTCAGTTGCTCAGTCATGTCCGACTCTTTGCAACGCCACGAATTGCAGCACTCCAGGCCTCCCTGCCCATCACCAACTCCCAGAGTTCACTCAAACTCACCTCCATCGAGTCGGTGATGCCATCAAGCCATCTCATCCTCTGTCATCCCCTTCTCCTCCTGCCCCCAATCCCTCCCAGCATCAGAGGCTTTTCCAATGAGTCAACTCTTTGCATGAGGTGGTCAAAGGACTGCAGTTGCAGCTTTAGCATCATTCTTTCCAAAGAAATCCCAGGGCTGATCTCCTTCAGAATGGACTGGTTGGATCTCCTTGCAGTCCAAGGGACTCTCAAGAGTCTTCTCCAACATCACAGTTCAAAAGCATCAATTCTTCGGTGCTCAGCTTTCTTCACAGTCCAATTCTGACATCCATACATGACCACAGGAAAAACCATAGCCTTGACTAGATGAAACTTTGTTGGCAAAGTAATGTCTCTGGTTTTTAATACGCTATCAGGTTGGTCATAACTTTTCTTCCAAGGAGTAAGCGTCTTTTCATATCATGGCTGCAATCACCATCTGCAGTGAGTTTGGAGCCCCAGAAAATAAAGTCTGACCCTGTTTCCACTGTTTCCCCATCTATTTCCCATGAAGTGATGGGACCAGGTGCCATGATCTTACTTCTGAATGTTGAGCTTTAAGCCAACTTTTTCACTCTCCACTTTCACTTTTGTCAAGAGGCTTTTTCGTTCCTCTTCACTTTCTGCCATAATGTTGGTGTCATCTGCATACCTGAGGTTGTTGATATTTCTCCCAGCAATCTTGATTCCAGCTTGTGCTTATTCCAGTCCAGTGTTTCTCATGATGTACTCTGCATAGAAGTTAAATAAGCAGGGTGACAATATACAGCCTTGACATATTCCTTTTCCTATTTGGAACCAGTCTGTGGTTCCATGTCCAGTTCTAACTGTTGTTTCCTGACCTGCATATAGGTTTCTCAAGAGACAGGTCCGGTGGTCTGGTATTCCCATCTCTTTCAGAATTTTCCACAGTTTATTATGATCCACACAGTCAAAGGCTTTGGCATAGTCAATAAAGAAATAGATGTTTTTCTGGAACTCTCTTTCTTTTTTGATGCTCCAGCAGATGTTGGCAATTTGATCTCTGGTTCCTCTACCTTTTCTAAAACCAGCTTGAACATCTGGAAGTTCACGGTTCAGGTACTGCTGAAGCCTGGCTTTGAGAATTTTGAGCATTACTTTACTAGCGTGGAGATGAGTGCAATTGTGCGGTAGTTTGAGCATTCTTTGGCATTGCTTTTCTTTGGGATTGGAGTGAAAACTGACTTTTCCAGTCCTGTGGCCACTGTTGAGTTTTCCAACTTTGCTGGCATATTGAGTGCAGCACTTTCACAGCATCATCTTTCAGGATTTGGAATAGCTCAACTGGAATTCTATCACCTCCACTAGCTTTGTTTGTAGTTATGCTTTCTAAGGCCCACTTGACTTCGCATTCCAGAATGTCTGGTTCTAGGTCATTGATCACACCATTGTGACTATCTTGGTCATGAATATCTTTTTTGTACAGTTCTTCTGTGTATTCTTGCCACCTCTTCTTAATATCTTCTGCTTCTGTTAGTTCCATACCATTTCTGTCCTTTGCATGAAAGGAAAGCCCATCTTTGCATGAAATGTTCCCTTGGTATCTCTAATGTTCTTGAAGAGATCTCTAGTCTTTCCCATTCTATTGTTTTCCTCTATTTCTTTGCATCGATCGCTGAGGAAGGCTTTCTTATCTCTCCTTGCTTTTCTTTGGAACTCTGCATTCAGATGCTTATATCTTTCCTAAAAGCGACATTTTACCTTTCTTGTCTTCCTCCCAAAAACCCACAACATGAGTCTTACCATGAGAAAAACATAAGACAAACTCCAATAGTGGGGCAATCTACCAAAAAAAAATCCTCTAATTTGTGTTTCTTCTCCTATTGAAAAACCATAAAGTTTGCTGGTGAATGTCTTTAAAATGAGCTGTTCCCTCGCGCATGTTGCCTTTGTCCTCAGCTGTGTTGTGAAGGAAATTTGCTCATTTCTAACTGGTGGCTCTGGATACATCTCCTTGCAAACTTGTTCCTCATTCCCCTTTGCCTCACCCTGTGGGTGACCTTGATTCCTCCCATAGTTTGGTTATAAGCATTAAAGGAAATAAAAGTACTTGTGTTGCCTGAAATCTGTGAGGAGAGTTCACAGGTACATCTTTACTCTGCTGAGAGGACAGAGTCCTGTGGGGCGACTGCCCTTGCACGCTCTCTGTTACACAAGCTCTCTCTTCATTTTCCTCCTTCCTTACTGTCAGAGGAAGAGTTGTGTCTAATGTGAATGGTGTAAAAGTCAGTGGATGTCTCTGAAAAGGAAGGTTTTATCACTTACACAGATAAATGACAAAATTCACTCATAAGTGCAAATGTTGAAATGTTGAAGTGCAAATGTTGAAAATTTTATTGGTAGTTCCCATCACAGCATCTCATTAGTTCACCCCAATCATTCCAGCCTCTTGGGGTCTCTCTTACTAGCTGCCTTTGAAAGGAGATTTTGATTCAAAAACTTTGTGTGTGTGTGTGTGTGAATAACATTAGTTTCTCTTCAAGCTTTATTGAGAAATAATTAATGTATAGCACCGTATAAGTTTAATGTATGAGTGCTCCATCATTCAATCATGTCTAACTCCTTGTGACCCCATGGACTGTAACCTGCCAGGCTCCTCTGTCCATGGAATTTTCCAGGCAAGAATACTGGAGTGGGTTGCCATTTACTTCTCCAGGGGATCTTCCCAACCCAGGGATTACACCCACATCTGCTGCATTTCCTGCATTACCAGGCAGAATCTTTACCACTGAGCCACATGGGAAGCCCAAGTTTACTGCATACAGAATAATGATTTGACTTACATATATCACGAAGTGATTATCACAATGTTTGGTGAATATTCATCTTCTTATATAAATAAAAAAATTTATTTTTAAAAAAGAAATATTAAAAGAAAAAAAGGGTTTTTTTTCTTGTGATAAGAACTCTTTTATGATTTGCTCTGTTAACAATGTTCATATGTAATACACAGCAGTGTTAATTACATTTATCATGTTGTACATTACATTCCCAGTACTTATCTATAGTCTAACTGAAAGTTTGTACCTTTCAACTGCAAGGTTCAACAAACTTTAGACAGGAAAAGAAGTTCCTAAAGATTAACCCTTTCTATGTCAAACTGTTCCACCACATCAGAGTTTACATAATCCCACGGGAATGTGTGTTAGTCTACCTGATGCTGAGTGTACTTTATGAAGTAACAAAAGATGACTTTGGGTAACTTAAAAAAGAATACACAGCGAAGGGTGTAGGGAGCGCACAATTGAAAGAAATGTGGAGAAAGGTAGCTTGGAGTAAACAAGAAATGAGAGATGTTATGGGTGGAATTGTGTTTCCCCAAGTACGTATGTTAAAGCCCTAATCCCCAGTACCTCAGAACGTGACTGTATTTGGGCCTTCAGAGAGGTGGTTAAGTTAAATAAGCCCATAAACTGGGGGAGGTGGGAAGTTAATCCAATTTGACTGGTGTCTTTATACAAAGAATAGAGTAGGACACTAAGAGAGACACCAGAGATGTGTGCACAGAGGAAAGAGTACATGAAAACCCAAGGAGAAGGCAGCCATCTGCAAGTCTGGGAGAGAAATCTCAGAGAAACCAGACTCGCCAGCACCTTGATTGTGGACTTCTAACTTCTAGAACTATGAGAAAATGCAATCTGTTGTTTAAATCACCCAGTCTGTGGTAATATTGTTACGTCAGCCCTAACAAACTAATATGGGGTATTGACAGTAAGATCTGAGAATCATCACTGGAATAAATGATAAACTTTCTTCATTTTTGTCTCACCTGATATTGAAGTCCTGGTAGAAATAATCCCATGCTGCTGCTGCTGCTAAGTCACTTCAGTCGTGTTCAACTCTATGTGACCCCATAGACGGCTGCCCACCAGGCTCCCCCATCCCTGGGATTCTCCAGGCAAGAACACTGGAGTGGGTTGCCATTTCCTTCTCCAATGCATGAAAGTGAAAAGTGAAAGTCAAGTCGCTCAGTCCTTCCGACTGTTAGCGACCCCATGAACTGCAGCCTACCAGACTCCTCTGCCCACAGGATTTTCCAGGCAAGAGTACTGGAGTGGGTTGCCATTGTCTTCTCCACGGAAGCTGCTTAGAGGACCTATTTGAGCCCCTGATGGAGAGAGCAGAAAACCTTGAGTTCTCACCAGAACTTCACTCAGTGGGCATAAAAACAAACTCCAGTAGGAAACCCAGGTGTGTATAGCTAAGGGAAGATTCTGGAATGCCCAGAAAGTGACAAATATTCTACATATATCCACTGTGGTAAACCATTTTTAAATAAACTTATCTGATTTTAAAATGACCATTTTACTTTTTTGATAGAAGATATTCAGTTTTGGATGCATGCCTTCTACTTTATAATATGGAAATTTTAAATGTGAAATAAATCAACCTTTGCTTTTGAGTTTCATTCTGTCTCCATAACACCAGTCTGCCATCAGTATCATTATCTATGCCAAAAACTTGGCCTCTGTACACCAGTGCTGAATCAAATCTTGAAGGCAGAGTTCTAGGTGAGGTAGAAACAAATAGCTTTATTGCTTTGTCAAACAAAGGAGGACACTGCAGGCTTGTGCCCTCAAAAACTGTATGTCCCAACCTGGGGTGCAGGAGGTTGTGAGGAGTTTTATAGTTGAGGAGGGGGGCAGGGTTGCTGATAAGGATTGGGGTGCGTGCAAGGCCTGCAATCCTTTCAATCTTCAAGACTACCTGATGCCAGAGATCAGGTAGTCTTTTGATCTGTGGTTTTCAAGATTATTGAACTGTGACCTTTTCGCTGGAACATCTTCCATTTGGTGGGGGTTTTAAATTGAAGAAAGTAGAGAAAACCACTAGACCATTCAGGCATGACCTAAATCAAATACCTTATGATTATACAGTGGAAGTGAGAAATAGATTTAAGGGCCTAGATTTGATAGATAGAGTGCCTGATGAACTATGGAATAAGGTTTGTGACATTGTACAGGAGACAGGAATCAAGACCATTCCCATAGAAAAGAAATGCAAAAAAGCAAAATGGCTGTCTGGGGAGGCCTTACAAATAGCTGTGAAAAGAAGAGAAGCTAAAAGCAAAGGAGAAAAGGAAAGATATAAGCATCTGAATGCAGAGTTCCAAAGACTAGCTAGAAGAGATAAGAAAGCCTTCTTCAGCAATCAATGCAAAGAAATAGAGGAAAACAACAGAATGGGAAACACTAGGGATCTCTTCAAGAAAATCAGAGATACCAAAGGAACGTTTCATGCAAAGATGAGCTCCATAAAGGACAGAAATGGTATGGACCTAACAGAAGCAGAAGATATTAAGAAGAGATGGCAAAAATACACAGAAGAACTGTACAAAAAAGATCTTCATGACCCAGATAATCACGATGGTGTGATCACTGACCTAGAGCCAGACATCCTGGAATGTGAAGTCAAGCGGGCCTTAGAAAGCATCACTACGAACAAAGCTATTGGAGGTGATGGAATTCCAGTTGAGCTATTTCAAATCCTGAAAGATGATGGTGTGAAAGTGCTGCACTCAATATGCCAGCAAATTTGGAAAACTCAGCAGTGGCCACAGGACTGGAAAATCAGTTTTCATTCCAATCCCAAAGAAAGGCAATGCCAAAGAATGCTCAAACTACCGCACAGTTGCACTCATCTCACACACTAGTAAAGTAATGCTCAAAATTCTCCAAGCCAGGCTTCAGCAATATGTGAACTGAGAACTTCCTGATGTTCAAGCTGGTTTTAGAAAAGCAGAGGAACCAGAGACCAAATTGCCGACATCTGCTGGATCATGGAAAAAGCAAGAGAGTTCCAGAAAAACATCTATTTCTGCTTTCTTGACTATGCCAAAGCCCTTGACTGTGTGAATCACAATAAACTGTGGAAAATTCTGAAAGAGATGGGAATACCAGAACACCTGATCTGCCTCTTGAGAAATTTGTATGCAGGTCAGGAAGCAACAGTTAGAACTGGACACAGAACAACAGACTGGTTCCAAATAGGAAAAGGAGTACGTCAAGGCTGTATACTGTCACCCTGTTTATTTAACTTCTATGCAGAGTACATCATGAGAAATCCTGGACTGGAAGAAACACAAGCTGGAATCAAGATTACCGGGAGAAATATCAATAACCTCAGATATGCAGATGACACCACCCTTATGGCAGAAAGTGAAGAGGAACTAAAAAGCCTCTTGATGAAAGTGAAAGAGGAGAGTGTAAAAGTTGGCTTAAAGCTCAACATTCAGAAAACGAAGATCATGGCATCCGGTCCCACCACTTCATGGGAAATAGATGGGGAAACAGTGGAAACAGTGTCAGACTTTATTTTTCTGGGCTCCAAAATCACTACAGATGGTGACTGCAGCCATGAAATTAAAAGACGCTTACTCCTTGGAAGGAAAGTTATGACCAACCTAGATAGCATATTCAAAAGCAGAGACATTACTTTGCCAACAAAGGTCCGTCTAGTCAAGGCTATGGTTTTTCCTGTGGTCATGTATGGATGTGAGAGTTGGACTGTGAAGAAGGCTGAGTGCCAAAGAATTGATGTTTTTGAACTGTGGTGTTGGAGAAGACTCTTGAGAGTCCCTTGGACTGCAAGGAGATCCAACCAGTCCATTCTGAAGATCAGCCCTGGGTGTTCTTTGGAAGGAATGATGCTAAAGCTGAAACTCCAGTACTTTGGCCACCTCATGTGAAGAATTGACTCATTGGAAAAGACTCTGATGTTGGGAGGGTTTGGGGGCAAGAGGGGAAGGGGACGACAGAGGATAAGATGGCTGGATGGCATCACTGACTCGATGGCCGTGAGTCTCAGTGAACTCCGGGAGTTGGTGATGGACAGGGAGGTCTGGCGTGCTGCGATTCATGGGGTCGCAAAGAGTCGGACACAACTGAGTGACTGATCTGATCTGATCTTAGTTATGTAGATCTCAAAGATACTGTTGTAGATATCTCTTAAGGTGGAACCGAAACCTTGCCCCAAGACTACAGTATTGTTTCTTGACTGCTCCTCCCTGTCTCTGCATCCCCTCCCTTCTGTTATTAGCAATGTTTGAACCCGCCCTTTGTAACTCATGGAAGGAATTTTGTGCCCAGAAGCCCCACGGGTCCTCTCTGGATTCATTATCACAGATCATCCTGGACCTGTTCTCTGTAACCACCTGGGGCCAAGTCTTTCTGTAAAAAGAGACATCAGCATTCACTACTGTAATGTCTTTTTTTAAGTCTTCATTTTGATCTTAAAATATTCTTTTCACATTTCCAGAACTTTTATGAAGAACTTCAATAGAGTTCCTCCCTATGTTAAACCTTTGCCTAAACAGCAACTGTGTCTTAGTCTAAGTGACCTTAGGAACTGGATCTTTTAAAAGACAGCAGCTTATTTCAAGGATAACGAGATGTGGTTCAAACCCTGTTTGAAACCAAGTGCTCTTAAAACTGAATTCCACTGCTGAGTTTCTGACTAATTTCTTTATCCAAAATTTTATTCTGTTTCTTGTCCCATAACTTTTCCCCTCAAGATTAAGGAATATCAAAGAAAAGGAGGGATTAAAACCAAGCAAGATCCTGTGGAGCCCGTCCAGGTACCAAAGCCCCTCCATGTCCCCCTCATTCTTATTCATAGGAAAAGGCTTTATCTTCTTAGATCTTCCATAAGTTCCAAAGAGCAAGCACAGCCAGTTATTAATTAGGAAAGGAGGGAATGTAGAAACAAATAAAAAACAAATAAACAAGAAAAATAATGACAATAGTTCAGCAATAGAACACAATCCCAGTTCCTCTTCAAGGAATATACAATACAATCTGACAGATATCTTTCAGTTGTTCTTCGGGAACTAAGACACTCACTGAACCCACCAACTGAAACCAGGTGGAAGATGGTGACTACACACTGACCACAAGCACACAGACCCCAGACTGGTTGGAACTCAGTTCAGTTCAGTTCAGTCACTCAGTCCTGTCCAATTCTGTGACCCCATGGACTGCAGCACACCAGGCTTCTCTGTCAATCACCAACTCCCAGGCTTACTTATGGACCATCGAGTCAGTGATGCCATCCAACCATCTCATCCTCTGTCATCCCCTTCTCCTCCTGCCTTCAATCTATCCCAGTATTAGGGTCTTTGCCAATGAGTCAATTCTTTGCATCAGGTGGCCAAAGTATTGGAGTTTCAGCATCAGTACTTCCAATGAATATTCAGAACTGATTTCCTTTAGGATTGACAGGTTTGATCTCCTTGCTGTCCAAGGGACTCTCAAGTGTCTTCTCCAACATCACAGTTCCAAAGCATCAATTCTTCGGCACTCAGCTTTCTTTACAGTCCAACTCTCACATCCATACATGACTAATGGCAAAACCATAGCTTTGACTAGATGGACATATGTTGGCCAGGTAATGTTCCTGCTTTTTAATAGGCTGTCTCAGTTGGTAATAGCTTTTCTTCCAAGGAGTAAGCATCTTTTAATTTCATGGCTGCAGTCACCATCTGCAGTGATTTAGGAGCCCCCAAAAATAAAGTCTGACACCACTTCAATTGTTTCCCCATCTCTTTGCTATGAAGCGATAGGACCAGATGCCATGACCTTAGTTTTCTGAATGTTGAGTTTTAAGTCAACTATTTTAGTTTCCTCTTTCACTTTCATCAAGAGGCTCTTTAGTTCTTCACTTTCTGCCATAAGCGTGGTGTCATCTGCATATCTGAGGTTATTGATATTTTTCTCAGCAGTCTTGATTCCAGAATGTGCTCCATCCCAACAATTCACATAATGTACTCTGCATATAAGTTAAATAAACAAGGTGACAATATACCTTGATGTACTCCGTTCCCCATTTGGAACCAGTCTGTTGTTCCATGTCCAGTTCTAACTGTTGCTTCTTGATCTGCATACAGATTTCTCAGGAGGCATGTCAGGTGGTCTGGTATGCCCATCTCTTGAAGAATTTTCCACAGTTTGTTGTGATCCACACAGTCAAAGGCTTTGGCGTAGTCAGTAAAGCAGAAGTAGATGTTTTTCTGGAACTCTCTTGCTTTTTCGATGATCCAGTGGATGTTGGCAATTTGATCTCTGGTTCCTCTGCCTTTTCTAAATCCACCTGAACATCTGGAAGTTCATGGTCCACATACTGTTGAAGCCTGGCTTGGACAATTTTGAGTATTACTCTGCTAGTGTGTGAGATGAGTGCAATGGTGCGGTAGTGTAAGAATTCTTTGGCATTGCCTTTCTTTGGAATTGGAATGAAAACTGACATGTTCCAATCCTGTGGCCACTGCTGAGTTTTTCAAATTTGCCTGCATATTGAGTGCAGAACTTTCACAGCATTATCCTTTAGGATTTTAAATAGCTCAACTGGGATTCCATCACCTCCATGTGCTTTGTTCGTAGTGATGCTTCCTAAGGCCCACTTGAGTTTGCATTCCAGAATATCTGGCTCTAGGTGAGTGATCACACCATTATGGTTATCTGGGTCATGAAGATCTTTTTTGTACAGTTCTTTCTGTGTATTCTTGCCACCTCTTCTTAATACCTTCTGCCTCTGTTAGGTCCACACCATTTCTGTCCTTTCTTGTGCCCATCTTTGCATGAAATGTTCCCCTTGTTATCTCTAATTTTCTGAAGAGATCTCTAGTCTTTCCCATTCTATTGTTTTCCTCTGTTTCTTTGCATTGAGCACTGAGGAAGGCTTTCTTATCTCTCCTGCTATTCTTTGAAACTCTGCATTCAAATAGGTATATCTTTCCTTTTCTCCTTGCCTTTGGCTTCTTTTCTTTTCTCAGCTGTTTGTCAGGCTTCTTCAGACAACCATTTTGCCTTTTTGCATTTCTTTTTTTTGCGGATGGTCTTGATTACTGCCTCCTGTACAATGTCATGAACCTCCATCCATAGTTCCTCAGGCACTCTATCTATCAGATCTAATCTCTTGAATCTATTTGTCACTTCCACTGTATAATCATAAGGGATGTGATTTAGGTCATACCTGAATGGTCCAGTGGTTTTCCCTACTTTCTTCAATTTAAGTCTGAAGTTTGCAATAAGAAGTTTGTGATCTGAGCCACAGACAGCTCCCAGTCTTGTTTTTGCTGACTGTATAGAGCTTCTCCATCTTCAGCTGCAAAAAATATAATTGATCTGCTTTTGGTATTCACCATCTGGTGACGTCCATGTGTAGAGTTTTCTCTTATGTTATTGGAAAAGGGTGTTTGCAATGACCACTGCATTCTCTTGGCAAAACTCTGGTAGCATTTGACCTGCTTCATTTTGTACTCCAAGATCAAATTTGCCTGTTACTCCAGGTATTTCTTGACTTTCTACTTTTGCATTCCAGTCCCCTATAATGAAAAGGATATCTTTTTTGGGTGTTAGTTCTAGAAGGCCTTGTACATCTTCATAGAACCATTCAACTTCAGCTTCTTCAGGTCAGGGCATAGATTTGGATTACTGTGATATTGAATGATTTTGCCTTGGAAATGAACAGAGATCATTCTGTCATTTTTGAGATTGTATCCAAGTACTGCATTTTGGACTCTTTTGTTGACTATGATGGCTAGTCCATTTCTTCTAAGGGATTCTTGCCCACAGTAGTAGATAAAACGATTGGAACCAGAAGGTTGATAATTGAGATTCTTGAAACACAACCCTGTTACCTCACTACTAACCAATCAGAAGAAAGTCAGGAATCCTGTAACCTTTACCCCAAACATTGCCTTTAGAAACCCTCCCCTGGAAACCATGAAGGAGTTCAGGTCTTTTGAACATCAACTTCCCCCACTTCTTGCTGGATCCCACAATAAATGCTGTGTTCCCCTTCACCACGGCCCAGTGTCAGTAATTTGGCTTTGCTTTTTGGTTGGTAAGAAGATCCAAGTTCTATTCGATAAAACAGTGGATGCCAGTAATTCAAAGAACGTCCTTCAGTTCACATCTGAAAAAATGCTCTTCTTTTGACAGAATATATCCAGTTCCATCGCTTCATGACAAATAGATGGAGAAACAGTGGAAACAGTGTCTGACTTTATTTTGGGGGGCTCTAAAATCACTGCAGATGGTGATTGCAGCCATGAAATTAGAAGACGCTTACTCCTTGGAAGGAAAGTTTTGACCAACCTAGACAGCATATTAAAAAGCAGAGACATTACTTTGTCAACAAAGGTCCATCTAGTCAAGGCTATGGTTTTTCCATTAGTCATGTATGGATGTGACAGTTGGACTATAAAGAAAGCTGAGCACCGAAGAATTGATGTTTTTGAACTGTGGTATTGGAGATGATCCTTGAGAGTCCCTTGGACTGCAAGGAGATCCAACCAGTCCATCCTAAAGGAGATCAGTCCTGGATGTTCATTGGAAGGACTGATGCTGAAGCTGAAACTCCAATATTTTGGCCACCTGATGCAAAGCTGCTGCTGCTGCTGCTAAGTCACTTCAGTCGTGTCCAACTCTGTGCGACCCCACAGATGGCAGCCCACCAGGCTCCCCATCCCTGGGATTGTCCAGGCAAGAACACTGGAGTGGGCTGCCATTTCCTTCTCCGGTGCATGAAAGTGAAAAGTCAAAGTGAAATCGTTCAATCATGTCCGATTCTTCATGACCCCATGGACTGCAGCCCACTAGGCTCCTCCATCCATGGGATTTTCCAGGCAAGAGTACTGGAGTGGGATGCCATCGCCTTCTCCGACCTGATGTGAAGAGCTGACTCATTTGAAAAGGCCCTGATGCTGGGAAAGATTGAGGACAGGAGGAGAAGGGGACGACAGAGGATGAGATGGTTGGATGGCATCACCAACTTGATGGACATGGGTTTGGGTAGACTTTGGGAGTTGGTGATGGACAGGGAAGCCTGGTGTGCTGCAGTCCATGGGGTCACAAAGAGTTGGACACAACTGAGTGACTGAACTGATTGACTGACTGAATGTCTAAGAGCCTGAAGCTTTGTTCAAATTCTTACTCAGCTACTTCCTAGTTTTGTGACTTGGGAAAAAAAGAAAACTTTACTACCCTGTGCTTCAGATTCTTCATCTTTAAAATGAGATGATAATAATACCACCCACCTGACAGGGACATTGATAGAATTAAACAAATGAATCCATGGAATGTGTTTAGCCCAGATCTTGAAGAGCTTCTCAGATAGCACAGTGGTAAAGATTCCACCTGCCAATGCAGGAATTGCAGGAGATGTGGGTTTGATCCCTGAGTTGGGAAGATCCCCTGGAGAAGGAAATGGCACCCCACTCCAGTATTCTTGCCTGGAGAATTCCATGGACAGAGAAACCTGGCAGTGCATGGGGTCGCAAAGAGTCAGACAAGACTGACCACAAGCACAACACAATGATAACAATTTTGTAAGAACTATCTCTTGTATGTATGCTGCTAAGCTTCTAAGTCACTTCAGCCGTGTCCAACTCTGTGCGACCCCATAGACGGCAGCCCACCAGGCTCCCCCATCCCTGGGATTCTCCAGGCAAGAACAGTGAAGTGGGTTGCCATTTCCTTCTCCAATGCAGGAAACTGAAAAGTGAAAGTGAAGTCGCTCAGTCATGTCCGACTCTTCACGACCCCATGGACTGCAGCCTACCAGGCTCCTCCTTCCATGGGATTTTCCAGGCAAGAGTACTGGAGTGGGGTGCCATTGCCTTCTCCATCTTGTAAGTATAGTCATTGTCAAAACTAAGAGTCAAGTCAAAGGAGGGCCCAGAATTTAGAGAAAAACAAACTATCTCTTTCAACTTCCAGTTTAACACTATTTTTTAAAATTTTTTTAACTTATGTTTACTTCCTTAGAGATGTCCTCCTGCTCTACTGTCTAGTAATGTTAAAAGAATAGTCTAATATTTTTAAAACTTGAGATACAACTGACAGAATTTGCTTTTCTATCACTCATAGTTCTACAGTGTTGTGAGTTAGAAAAAGGAATGAAGATTCTAAATTAAAAGAAAGGCATTAACTATAATCTTAACTTGCTGTGATTATTATAACAATTTTGTATTTACCAAAATAAATTACGATCTTTATGTTTCCTTGTGGGAAAAAAAAATCAATAACTGCGTATTTCAACTAAAACCCTTAGAACTACTAACCTAGGGCAACAAGAAAGCAAACACAGAAACCCAACTCTGGAGAGAGAAGCAATCTTGGAATTTGCAGGTTTGTGGAATGTTTTTCATTTATCTCATTTTATTTTCTTTTTGTTCATCATATAATAGAAGACAAGAATATAGTAAAGGAAAATGTTACAGAAGGAGCTTACAGTAGAATCCAATAGAAAAACAGTGCTTTCCTGGGATTGAGTAATTCCATCCATCTCTGGAAGTGATTAAACCACAATTTTTTTCTGTCACAATTCTGGAGGCCAGAAATCTGAAATGAAGCAGGAGCAGGTTTGATTTCTTCTGGAAGCTCTGAGGGGCCTTTCATTTCACACCTTTCTGCTATCTTCTGGCAGCTGCTGACAATCATTGGAGTTCCTTGGTCTTTAGCTATGTGCTGTGCTATGCTAAGTCACTTCAGTCACCTCTGACTCTTTGCAACACCCCTATGGACCGTAGCCCACCAGGATCCTCTGTCCATGGTTTGAAACTACGTAACTCCAAACTGGCCTTCACCTTCACATGGCCTTCTCCTCTGTGTCTCCTCTTTTTCTTACAAGGACACTTCTCATTGAACTAGGACTCACTTGGGTAATGGGCTTCCCAGGTGGCACAGTGGTAAAGAATCCACCTGCCAATGCAGGAGACATAAAACACAGGTTTGACCCCTGGGTCGGGAAGATCCCCTAGAGTAGGAAATGGCAACCCGCTCCAGTATTCTTGGCTGGAAAATTCCATGGATAGAGGAGCCTGGCAGGCTCCATGGAGTCACAAAGAGTAAGACAGGATTGAGTACACACACACTGGATAATCCTGGATGATCTCACTTCAAGATAACTTAATTACATCTACCAAGACTCTTTTCTCCAAATAAGATCATATTCACAGTTTCTGGGTAGACATATCTTTTGGAAGGCTGTCATTAAATCCACTACAAATATTAAGTGAAACATTATCTTGGAGAAATTACAGTTGTCCAGAAACTAGGCTATCATCAGTCATTTCTTCCTCAGGCCCTTTCCAACTTCTTACTTGATCACTCATCTCCAATATAATCAACAAGAGGTCCAGGCAATCTTACCCCAAAGAGATCTCAGCCCATCTTTTTAATTCCCCCTTCCCCTACCATGGCTATTCCGTTAGTTAAGTGAGGAAGCAGGGACTGAACCAAAATACTTTGTTTGAAATCCTAACTTTGCCACCTATTAGCTGTGTGACCTTGGGCAAGTTACTCAGCCTTACTGTTCATTAGTTTCCCATGCATAATTTGGCTTAATAAGGTTATAATGATTAAAGGAATTAATATATGTAAAGTTCTTGGAACATCTGGCACATAGTAGCTCTTCATGAATGCTAGCTGCTATTCTTATTCTATTGTAAAGTCTAAAAAAATTTAAATAAAATTTTAAATGAAAAACCTAATCCTAACTATTTTTATTTTAAATTCACTATGTTGCCAACTTTAAATTCCAAACATAAGTTTAATAAGAAATAACAAAACATAAATATTGATATGACCCTTTAGAGAAAAAAAATCACCAAAATCATTTTCAGAATTCAAAAACTGCAGTATTAACTTCTGTGTTTTTGCTTGAAGACTATAATGTAAACTAACAATTCAAGTTTCCAAATGGAATGAGGTGAAAAAAGAAGTTAAGAAGATGAAAACCTTATTTTCTTCTTAAAGTACTATATGTCTTAGTATTAACAAATATGAACTTAAAAACAATAGTGTTCATTTTTCTATTGTGTCTTTCATACATGAAAACCAAAGCAAAGAACAATATTCTATCAATGCCACAAAAGGTAGGAATAAATAACAATACCAATTAGTGGAGAGTAATCCTTCTAAAAAGTAGTTCTTAGGTGAAAATTAAGGACTTTGAGAAATGCAGTAATGCTCTTCTAGGCCCCTGAAAGTTGTATTTTTAAAAACGAGAAGGGAAGAAAAGAAGGGAGGAAGATATGGAGGGGAAAAGGAGAGAGCTGACTGAGCATACAGAGTTTTTCTCTAAGGAATCATCTATTATCAAATCTTGCCATTTCTTCTTCCTGAATATTTCCTGCATCCTTCCACTTCTCTCTGCACCCACTGCTATGATTCTGGCTCTGAGACTTCCCTCTCCTCTCTACTAAACAACTCCCAAAGAAATCATCCTAAAATGTTAAACTGTTGGTCTCACTTCTCTGTTTAAAACATTCAGTTTTAGAACTGTACTGTGTCTGCTCACCTGAGTACAGTAAAGTCGATCTACTGACACTGGATTGCAGTGAAGGAAAGCCCAGCATTTATTGCAGTGAAGGAAAGCCCAGCACTAGGTGCCAACAAAGGTCCGTCCATCTAGTCAAAACTGTGGTGTTTTCCAGTAGTCATGTATGGATGTGAGAGTTGGACCATATAGAAGGCTGAGCACCAAAGAATTGATGCTTTCAAACTATGATGCTAGAGAAGACTCTTAGAGTCCCTTGGACAGCAAGGAGATCAAACCAGTCAATATTAAAGGAAATCAACCCTGAATATTCAGTGGAAGGACTAATGCTGAAGCTGGAGCTCCAATACTTTGACCACCTGATGAGAAGAGCCGATTCATTGGAAAAGATCCTGATACTGGGAAAGATTGAGGGCAAAAGGAGAAGGGAACAACAGAGGATGAGATGGTTGGATGGCATCATTGACTCAATGGACATGAGTTTGAGCAAACTCCAGGAGATAGTGAAAGACATGGAAGCTTGGCACACTGCAGCCCAAGGGGTTAGCAAAGAGTCAGAGACGGCTTAACAACTGAATAACAACAAAACAGGGATTTCGGCTCTTCTGAGCAGTATCCACTGGAATTACTTGTTTGGTATCTGCTATAAATACTACACTTGCCTTCACCACAACCTGGTATCAGGAGCTTTCCAAGTTCCCATGTACACATCTAGGTCTGGAGTGTGTCTTTCTTCCAACAGGCACCTACGAGCACTGTGCAGAGAAATAGAGAAAAAGTGACTTTGCAGGCTGGGAAGGGACAGGAGAAAGTCTTGCACACAAGCCATCTGCATTTCCCACATTGAAAGAAGTGAGGTTGGTGGGAAAGAATAAAAGGAAGAAGAAGATAATAAAGGGACACCACACAGTGTACTTCATCTCATGCTTTGTAGAGGAGGTCGTGGTTATAGATTATTCTCCTTTTATGAAAACCACTAAACTTTTCTTCCTTTGGTTCTTTATCATGCTCACAAAGGTCAACTTGGGCTGTTTCACTAAATTTCCGTGATGAAATTTGATCACTGTAGGTGGATAGAAATGAAGAAATAGAAAAAAAAAAAGTCACTCAGTCATGTCCTACTCTTTCGGACCCCATAGACCGTAGTCCATGGACTTCTCCATGGCAGAATACTGGAGTGGGTAGCCTTTCCCTTCTCCAGGGGATCTTTCCAACCCAGGCATCAATCCCAGGTCTCCCACATTGCAGGCAGATTCTTTACCAGCTGAGCCACAAGGGAATACTAGAGTGGGTACCCTATACAATACTAGAGTGGATAGCCTTTCCCTTCTCCAGCGGATCTTCCCTACCCAGGGATTGAACTGAGGTCTCCTGCATTGCAGGCAGATGCTTTACCAACTGAGCTATCAGGGAAGCCCAGAAAGAAAGGAGGAAAGGCCTTGCCTAATACCTGCTTCCCTGGCAGGATGAGTGCCTGTCATTGTTCTCTGCAGCATCTAGCTTTGCAAGAGAGCAGCCCCAGTGGCACCTCATCTTCTGCCCACCACACCCTAAATTAGGAAAGCCAGAATGGTCTGATCATCGAGAGCTGCACGATTCCCTGGTTGTGCAATGTGCCCTCGGGTTGTCTGATGGCCCCTGCTGTGCTCCAGGATATACCTCAGGTGAGATGACCCAGCTGTGCCCAGGATTCAGGTGTGTCTCTGGCACATACAAACCCTTATGATTACACGCTAAGGGTATTTTATTCGTATGCAGGCAACATGTTTGTTCAGATGTGCACACCTGCCTTCTTCATTATTTGCTATGTAAGCATGTTTATAGATGCTTATATATATCCAAAAATTCACTAAGTATCCCATAGAATTCATAGGCTGAATGTCCTGACCATTAGAAAGAAAAAAAAAAAAAACTGATAGTCTTTTAAGTTTAAACACATTCCATAAGATCTACTTTTTTTTACTCCTCTCTCCCACATTTTGTGGTTTTGATGTCATATTTTACATCTTCATGTTTATCCCTTAACTGTTTATTGTAATTATGACTTATTTTACAATTTTTGGTTTTTGATCTTCATAGTAGCTTATTTAAGTGATTGATCCACAATATTTACTATATATTTGCCTGTACTAGTGGAATTTTTCATTTACTATAAATTCTTACTTCTTGTTGTAGCCTTTTCTTTTCTACTTAGAGAAGACCCTTTAGTATTTCTTGTTGGGTCAGTTTAGTTTTGATGAACTCTTAGCTTTTGCTTATCTGAAAAGTTCTCTATCTCTGCTCCCATTCTGAATGGTAACCTTACTGAGTAGACTATCCTAGGTTGTGGAGTTTTCCCTTTCATCACTTTAAACATATCATTACACTCCCTACTGGCCTACAAAGTTTCTGCAGAAAAAAACTGTTAGCTTTATGTGGGTTCCCTCATACATAACTGTTTTTCTCCTGCTGCCTTTAGAATTCTCCCTTTATCCTTAACTTTCATCATTTTAATTATGATACATCTTGATGTGGATCTCTTTGTGTTCATTTTCTTTTTTTTGTTTTATTTATTTTTTAATTGAGGGATAATTGTTTTACAGAATTTTGTTGTTTTCTGTGTTCATCTTCTTTGGAAATCTGTACTTCCTGTACCTGGAAAACCGTTTCCTTCTTCAGGATCAATAAGTTTTCAGCCATAATTTCATCAAATGCATTTCTGACCCTTTTCTCTTTCTTTTCTTCCTGGAACTCCTATAATACAAATGTTAGTACCCTTGATGTCCTAGAGGTTCCTTAGCTCCATTTTTATTTGTTTTTTCTTTTTGCTGTTTTGATTGGGTGATTTCCATTATTTCATTGTCTAGATCACACATGCATTCTTATGTATCACCTGGTTTACTATTAATTCCTGCTAGTGTATTTTTCATTTCATTTATTGCATTCTTCAGCTCTTGACTAATCTTTTTTTAAAAAATATCTTCTAGTTCCTTGCTAAAATTCTGTGTTCCTCTATTCTTTGCCCAAGTTCAATTAGCATTCTTATTTCTAATGCTCTAAATTCTTTATCTGGTAAATTATTATCTCTGTTTCTTTAGGTGTTCTTCCTGGGGTAGGGGAGAGGGCAGTTCTTGTTCTTTCATTAGAAACATATTCCTCTGTCTTTTCAGTTTGTTTAATTTTTTTCTGTCTCTATGAAATGTGAAACAGTTACCTATCCTGATCTTAAAGGGGAGTCTTTGTGTGTGAGCATCCCTATGCAGTCTGCATATCCCTTGTGGCTTTGTTGAGGGAACTAGATCTGAAATGAATATGGTCACATCTTCCCCTGGGGTAGCTGGGGAATCCCCTGTCACCTTGATGGGAGATGTAGCTAGAGATTCAGGGGTCAGACCCAGGTGTGAAACAGGGCTCCTCCAAGCTCAGTGGCCATCACCATCCTATCAGAGGTATGGGTGGGTCCCAAGGTGCTGGGGCAGAAGCCCTGAGGGTTGAGTCGAAGCTGGTTTTACTTCCTCCAAGTGTGTGCTCTACCCCTCCTACCTGAGCAGGTGCTGGGCAGTCCTGGCACAAGGAACTCAAGACAGAGTTCAGAACTCAAGACAGCTTCTCACTTCCAATTCTAAGAGTGCCAAACAGTGGCTGCCCTCACTTCCTTCAGATGCAGCACCAGGTCCAAACAAGCTCCATCATCACTAGCAGTAGTACTTCCCTCAGCAACACCCTAGTGAGGAGTTGGAGCACAAATAGCCAGAGCAGGCTATGATAGCAGCAGAGGGCGGGGGTGTGCACTGGAACTGTCAGGGATAACTGGCCAGAGCCTCTGGCAGTTTCAATCTGCTTCCTCCATGCAGTTCCCAGGAGTAAGTGTGTGTGCTCTTCACAAGTGAAGTTAGTTTCTTCAGCCCTCTTGTTAGTCCCACTGGTATAAGCTACATAAAAGGATTCATCTTCCCAGAGTCAGAACCCAGGACTAGGGTGCCCAATATGAACCTCTCATTCCCCAGGAAGGATCTCTAAACCCATGTAATCTGCCTCCTCTACTGGCAGTTCTCAACCTGATCACTTCTCCTCCCTTCCTACCAACTCTGTGTAGATCTTTCTTTACAGCTTTGGTTGTGCAAGAGTCTTTCTGCCAGTCTTCAGCTTGTTTTCAGTGAGAACTGCTCCACATGTAGATGTGATTTTGATGTGCATGACGGGGGAGGGAGTTCAGTGTTCCCCTGCTCCAGTATCTTCATCTCCTCTCCTGGGAAAATCATTTCAAAATGTGAAGGAAATTGACAACATTCCTCAACACTACTCTTTACTGCTTCTTTAAAAAAATGTATTCATTTTGGGTTTCAAACTCTGCCCCACGATGACTTAGGTTCACTTATTATTATCTTTGATTGGATTATGTTGACATTTGTACCTTAAAATGCTGTACTTTAGCAATCAGAAAATATTATCTAAACTTCAAGGCTTGAACAATTAATTAAAATTTGACTACTTTGCATAGTATTCTTGTGAGGGGGGGCAGGGAATGAACACTAAGTTTACTTGAAAAAATATAGGGTAAAAAAAATGTTTTCATAAATACTTTCTTATTCTTAAAATTTATTTTCTGTCAGGCTCAAACAGCAAACCCAAGCAGACATTGAGTCATTTGGGATAAGGATATAAAGTGAGTGCTATTCACTGATGGTTGATTTTAAAGGATTACAATAAGTAGTTGGTTGGACACTTCGAATTTATCTCCAGTGAAACAATAAAAATAAATGCTGTTCTATTAACATTTTTGCGTTTTTGTGAGAAACATTTCTCTTGAGAGGTGAAAAACAAAATAATTAAAGCTACAAATATACTCCACAGTGATTGATGAAATTTTTTATCCTCTCAGACCAGGCTCAAGAATCTGGCTGGTTAGAAACTATCTTCCTTACTGTCTGGAGGCACCTGTTGTGAATACTGAGTGAATGTTGGTGTCCTTTGAAATAAGTTCTCTCTCTTTATCAGCACTAGGGAAAAAAAGGAAAAACTACCAGGTTATTCATTATTTTGGCGATAACTTATTGTAGATGATCAAATATTGCTTTTATTTTGTTAGTGCTACTTTTACATAAAAGTTATTAAAGGAGGAACTCCTTTCCCTTCTAAGTGCCTATTAATCTCCTCTTCTTAAGTATATCTAATTTTTTCAGTATCTGCACACAGCAAAAAAGAGAATGATAGGGAAATGTAGGGTTAAAGTATCTGAAGTCAGCTCTAACAATCATGGTTCCAACTGTAACGACTATGTTTCCAAAAGCAATAGTGAAGTTAGTCATTCAAATTGTATTTATTACAAGTCAATCACTTTTTGGCTGGCTAATATTTCTCAAACTGCCTTAATAAGCATAATGATATACAACATGACTATTCCACGTTTAAATTTTTATTTTATTTTTACAATATTGCAGAATTACCTCTGCCTCTTCCCTCTGGTCATGACCCATTTAAACATACTTGTATAGTATGGGAAATTTTCTCCTGGAAAAATGCTGTATTTAAAGTTACAGTGTCAGTTTAAAACCTGAATCATTGGGGCGGGGGCGGGGGAGCGGGGAGTCAAAACATTTCCCTTCACTCCAGCAAACATGAATGTTACCTTTTCTTTGCTGAAGGGCAGCTCTCATGTTTGTGTTTATTGTGGGTTCTGTAAAGTTTTGGATTATGTATAATGGAGAATTAGAAAACCACTGGTGATTCTGCCATATGTTTCCAAAGCTTTCAGAACACTGAGTTGCCCTGGAGAAGGTTCCTACTATTCCAATTGCCATGTTGGGAGTAGAAAGTCAAGATCACACAGTCTCAACTCTTCCTGCACAACCACTGTGTGGTCCAGTGAAATACCTCATTGGATAAATCCAAAAGGAGCACCATGACCCTCTCTGGTTTAGACAGGAGGATGTGCAAAGGATGGCTTTCTGTGGACTTCTAATTGGCCAATAGTTGATTGATTAATTTTAAAAATTAGTTTAAAGCCAAGAATCATAAAGAAAAGAATATTTAACCTCAAACATTTTATTTTAACCTAAAACAAAAAAATATACATTCATCCATATTTTAAAGTCAGGTCAAGGTCTTTTAATAAAAGCCTATCGATTAGAAAACTAATCATCATTCTCACATGAAGCAGATCCAAAATGCGTCACCTATGGTAGCATCAGTTTTGATATCTTGAAAGTGGAACAAAAATCTAAACATACTTGTAAGTACGTTGAGTAATCCACCATTTTCAGGATTTTACCCCCCTCCAGTCTTTTACAGTTGTCTCATCCACACTTGGTTGAACCAAAGTCTTCTATTCTTCAGCAATTTCACTTTTTTTAGATTTTCCAAAGCATACATTTGGTTGTCACAAAAATACAACTCTTTCACACTCAAATCAAATGATTTTAGCCACTTATAGAATATTTTACTAAATTACACAATTGCAATAGAAAGTGCAACTGAATAAACTGGGAATAATCATTAAGTGACTCAGCAAACAACCAACTCAGTCAGGGGAAACAGGGGAGCACACGTATAACAAAGAGCAGAGCACTGGCTCAAGTGTTTGTTAGGTCAAAACTCAGTGCATCTCACCAAAGGAGCAGAGAATGTCTGTTAATCTGGTGACTTTTCCACCATGCCATATGGTGTTTGACATCTTAGTTCCCCAAACAGGGCTCAAACCTGCATCCCTGCATTCAAAGTGCAGAATCTTAAACACTGGACTGCCAAGGAAGTCCCCCTAGTGACTTTTTAAAGTAGAAACTGTTTAAAAGAGTTTCTATTATAGGTGAAATATATCTCCTACAGATAAAAATAGTAAATATATGTATATATAGCTTCTACTATTGTTCAGACTCAATGTATGAAATTATTGGTCATTTTCAGAAGGTCATCAAGAGCCTCACATTTGGGACTGCTCCTGGCCAGTGAGTTAGACTGACCCTCTCCAATGACACTAGAATATCAGCCCATGTTCCATGGAGTATTTATTCACCTAGATGTCCTTTCTACCCTTCCACTCCTGTAATGCCCCAGGTGTTTGGATATCAGTCACATGCAGGATTTAGTCCTGATAAGGGGGTTGAGATCATCACTCACCAGACATCCATTTTCTTCTTCACAAGTACAACTTCAGCACAAAATAAACAGTAAATTAACTAAAATTCATTTTCTCCTTTAATGTTTCAGTCAAGCAGATGTACTACCCTGCCCTCTGGAGGACTCAAGTGGACCTAGGCACCCAGGGGACCTTTAAGTGGCTTTCTATGCTCCTGATGTCCCTGTTATCAGGTTTTAAGCAGAACCTCTAAAAGGAAAGAAAACGACAGAACAGGGTTGAAGTTTGTTGATCATGTTGTTTTCTATCAGAATATAACTTTAAAAAAGGACTATGTTTTTAATGATTCTGTACTCACTTTGTAATTGGTTAACACATGGCAAAAGAAAAGTCTGATCTTATTTTTATTAAAATTCACTTAACACATAGAGACTTGTTGTCATAATTGTTTCTTGTTGTTCAGTCACTAAATTGCATCCCATTCTTTGAGACCCCATGGACTGCAGTATGCTGGACTTTGCTGTCCTTCACCATCTCCAAGAGTTTGCTCAAACCCATGTCCATTGAGTCAGTAATGCTATCCAAACATCTCACCCTCTGTTGCCCTCTTCTCCTCTTGCCCTCAATCTTTCCTAGCATCCAAGTATTTCCCAATGAGTCAGTTCTTCATATGAGGTGACCAAAGTATTGGAGCTTCAGCTTCAACATCACTCCATCCAAGGAATATTCAGGGTTGATTTCTTTTAGGATTGACAGGATTGATCTCCTCGCTGTCCAAGGGACTCTCTAGAGTTTTCTCCAGCACCACAATCTGAAAGCATCAATTCTTTGGCTCTCAGCCTTCTTTATGGTCCAACTCTCACATTCCTACAAGAATACCGGAAAAAATCATAGCTTTCACTAAATGAACTTTGGCAGCAAAGTAATGTCTTTGCTTTTTAATATGCTGTCTAGGTTTCTTGTAGCTTTCCTTCCAAGGAGCAAATGTCTTTTAATTTCATGGCTGCAGTCACCGTCCTCAGTGATTCTGGAGTCCAGAAAAATAAAATCAAACACCGTTTCCACTTTTTCTCCATTTATTTGCCATAAAGTGATGACACTAGATGCCATGATCTGGTTCCTCTGTCTTTTCTCAGTCCAGCTTGAACATCTGGAAATTCACAGTTCACTTACTGTTGAAGCCTGGCTTGGAGAATTTTGAGCATTACTTTACTAGTGTGTGAGATGAGTGCAATTGTGGGGCAATTTGAACATTCTTTGGCATTGCCTTTCTTTGGGATTGGAATGAAAACTGACCTTTTCCAGTCCTGTGGCCACTGCTGAGTTTTCCAAATTTGCTGGCATACTGAGTGTGTCAATTTCGGAGCATGATCTTTTAGGATTTAAAGAGCTCAACTGGAATTCCATCACCTCCACGTGCTTTGATCACAGTGATCCTTCCTAAGGCCCATTTGACTTAGCATTCCAGGATGTCTGGCTCCAGGTGAATGATCACACCATCGTGGTGATCTGGGTCATGAAGATATTTTTTGTATAGTTCTTCTGTGTATTCTTGCCACCTCTTCTTAATATCTTCTGCTTCTGTTAGGTCCACACCATTTCTGTCCTTTCTTGTGCCCATCTTCGCATGAAATGTTCCCTTTGTATCTCTAATTTTCTTGAAGAGATCTCTAGTCTTTCCCATTCTATTCTTTTCCCTTATTTCTTTGAATTGATTACTGAGGAAGGCTTTCTTATCTCTCCTTGCTATTCTTTGGAACTATGCATTCAAATCGGTATATCTTTCCTTTTCTCCTTTGCCTTTCACTTCTCTTCTTTTCTCAGCTATTTGTAAGGCCTCCCCAGACAAACTTTTTGCCTTTTTGCATTTCTTTGTCTTGGGGATGATCTTGATTACCGCCTCCGATACAATGTCATGAACCTCCATCCATAGTTCTTCAGGCACTCTGTCTATCAGATCTAATTCCTTGCATCTATTTGTCACTTCCACTGTATAAACATAAAGGATTTGATTTAGGTCATACGTGAATGGTCTAGTGGTTTTCCCTACTTTCTCCAATTTAAGTCTGAATTTGTCAATAAGGACTTCATGATCTGAGCCACAGTCAGCTCCCAGTCTTGTTTTTGCTGACTGTATAAAGCTTCTCCATCTTTAGCTGCAAAGAATATAATCAATCTGATTTTTGTTTTGACTATCTGGTGATGTTCATGTGTAGAGTTTTCTCTTGTGTTGTTGGAGGAGGGTGTTTGCTATGACCAGTATGCCGAGGACCAGCCCCGGCTGATCCAGGGTATTCGAAGGGGAGATGGCGTTGGCGACCTATTCAAATGGTAATTAGAGATATAAAGAGTAATAGAATGAGGATAGCTCAGTAGGAAAATTCAGTGGAGAAAAGAGGCTGAGTAGCTTGGTTTACGTGGAAAATCAATATAACCCATGACACCAGGTTAGCTCTGACCACGGAGGCCGCAGGCGCCCTCTCGAATAGCGGAAGGTGCCCCACCTTAGACACCTTCTCGAGTGGGTCTTAGAAGCCCAGGCAAATAAGTGGTCGTAGAGGATATCCACGCTCCAGATGGAGACTTCAGCCGGAAGTTAAAGGAAAGAATGACATGGGGAGACCAAGCATTGGTGAGCAAGGCCCGTAGCTTTATTTTTAACAGGGGCTTTTATACCCTAAGTTACACATAGAGGATAATAGGGGATGCAAAGTCAGCAGTCTTTGATTCTTATCAAAAACCAGGGTTTCTTTCCTGCAAATTTATCGTATACAAATGGTTTAGGTGATTTACATCATCTTCTGGCCAGAAGGCCTACTAACATTTTATGACTCTTGACAAGGACTTATCAACAAAGACTTATTTTCTCTAAGAGTAATTATTTTAAGGTTTGGTGCCATCTTCCAAAGATAAAATTGCATTCCTATAGGGCGGATGTGTAATGGGTTTACAACAAAGGAAAGAATTTATTACCTTAAGGGTCTAAAGTTACTAACACCAAGACCACTACTTATTTTTTCTACATACCAACTATATTAATTAATACACATTCAAGGATACAATTCAGGGGATGTGAAAACTTGGCAACAAGCATTGGCTCATCAATGAAATCCTTTACTAGTTTATTCTGACAGTTTCTAACTCTCTGAGAGGCTCTAAGCTATTTGAATATCTTAAGCTTCCCGTGCCTCTTGAGGCTGGGAGACTGTAAACAATCGTATGCATAGCTGCAGGAGTCCGGGTAAACTTGTCAGGCGAGTTAGAGAGCCATCTGAGGGGTTTGGATTTAAACACTCCTAATTGCCCAGGAACTTTATTAATTGGAGCTGTAAGTTAACTCTTTGACAGAGAGAGCGAGATGGTGGTAGGGGACATCCCCCAGTAAAGTCAGAGGTGAGAGCACAAAGCAATAAAGTAGGCAGACTCTGGTTTTTCTGGGGGAAAATGCTCGAGAATATCCGGGCGGACTCCTGAGGCTCGATCCCGCCTTTGCGTATGCTGAGCCTCCTTCCTCATGACCTTTGTCACGAGCGGAATGCCTCACCGGCTCCCGGCACCGGTGCATTCTCTTGGCGAAACTCTTGTAGCCTTTGCCTTGCTTTGTTTTGTACTCCAAGGTCAAATTTGCCTTTTACTCCAGGTATTTCTTGACTTCCTACTTTTGCATTCCAGTCCCCTATGATGAAAAGGACTTCTCTTTTTGGTGTTAGTTTTAGAAGGTCTTATAGGTCCTCATAGAACCATTCAACCTCAACTTCTTCAGGATTACTGGTTGGGTCATAGACTTGGATTACTGTGATATTGAATTCTTTGCCTTGGAAATAAACAGAGATCATTATGTCGTTTTTGAGTTTGCACCCACGTACTGCATTTCAGACTCTTTTGTTGACTATGTGGACTGCTCCATTCCTCTAAGGGATTTTTGCCCACAGTAGTAGATATAATGGTCATCTGAATTAAATTTGCCCATCCAGTCCATTTTAGTTTACTGATTCATAAGGCTTATATGTATAGTTTTTAATAAGAAAAAATATTTTAAAAGATAAACTATGACTAGTAAGGAAATGTTATTTCATTAGGGCTGCAATGAAATATAACTAAAGCTAACTGCAGGTGCAAATCAACTGACTTTTTTAGTGATACTCCAAGGGCATCCAATAGAATTATTTTATTGTTTTTCTTATGTAAAGTATGTTCAATAAAACTTGTTCACTTAGAACATTGTAAAAACTAGAATCTACTGAACAGGGAAAACACCACCTTTTTACACAGCTTACTTTTAGTGAACTTTTAAAAAACTCTCATAGCTATAGATGGCCTCAGATGCCAACTGGCAGGTGCTTCTGGAAGGAATTATAATTCCAGTAACTTTTGTTACCTAATTTTAACACGTAGAGGAATTTCCTCTGCTGGAATCAAGTTACTACTATATTGGTGTTTACATTTAGAGTCCTGAATGTGTTAAAGTCTAGCAGTCTTGATCATTAAATCTAAGAAGCATTATGTTACTTAAAATAATAGAGTTATTTTAGCCACCTAGTAGTCACATTTATCTAGAAAGCATCACTACAAACAAAGCTAGTGGAGGTGATGAAATCCCAATTGAGCTATTTCAAATCCTAAAATATGATGCTGGGGAAGTGCTGCACTCAATATGCCAGCAAATTTGGAAAACTCAGCAGTGGCCACAGGGTTGGAAAAGGTCTGTTTTCATTCCAATTCCTAAGAAAGGCAATGCCAAAGTATGCTCAAACTACCACACAATTGCATTCATCTCACATGCTAGTAAAGTAATGCTCAAAATTCTCCAAGTCAGGCTTCAACAGTACATGAACCGTGAAATTTCAGATGTTCGAGCTGGTTTTAGAAAAGGCAGAGGAGCCAGCGATCAAACTGCCAACATTCGCTGGATCATCGAAAAAGCAAGAGAGTTCCAGAAAAAACTTCTGTTTCTGCTTATTGACTATGCCAAAGCCTTTTGTAGATCACAACAAACTGTGGGAGATTCTGAAAGAGATGGGAATACCAGACCACCTGACCTGCCGCTTGAGAAATCTGTATGCAGGTCAGGAAGCAACAGTTAGAACTGGACATGGAACAACAGACTGGTTCCAAATAGGAAAAGGAGGATGTCAAGGCTGTATATTGTCACCCTGCTTATTTAACTTACACGCAGAGTACATCATGAGAAACGCTGAGCTGGATGAAGCACAAGCTGGAATCAAGATTGCTGGGAGAAATATCAATAACCTCAGATATGCAGATGACACCACCATTATGGCAGAAAGCAAAGAAGAACTAAAGAGCCTCTTGATAAAAGTTAAAGAGAAGAGTGAAAAAGTTGGCTTAAAGCTCAACATTCAGAAAACTAAGATTATGGCATCCGGTCCCATCACTTCGTGGCAAATAGATGGGGAAACAGTGTCTGACTTTATTTTTGGGGGTTCCAAAATCACTGCAGATGGTGACTGCAGCCATGAGATTAAAAGACACTTACTCCTTGGAAGAAAAGTTATGACCAACCTAGACGGCATATTAAAATGCAGAAACATTACTTTGCTAACAAAGGTCTGGCTAGTCAAGGCTATGGTTTTTCCAGTAGTCATGTATGGATGTGAGAGTTGGACTATAAAGAAAGCTGAGCACCGAAGAATTGATGCTTTTGAACTGTGGTATTGGAGATGATTCTTGAGAGTCCCTTGGACTACAAGGAGATCAAACCAGTCCATTCTAAGGGAGATTGGACCTGAGTGTTCATTGGAAGGACTGATATTGATGCTGAAACTCTAATACTTTGGCCACCTGATGCAAAGAGCTTACTCAATTTGAAAAGACCCTAATGCTGGGAAAGATTGAAGGCAGGAGAAGAAGGGGACGACAGAGGATGAGATGATTGGATGGCCTCACCAACTCAATGAGCATGAGCTTGGTAAACTCTGGGAGTTGGTGAAGGACAGGGAGACCTGGCCTTCTGCAGTCCATGGGGTCGCAAAGAGTCGTACATAACTGAGCAGAATTGTGTACGAATTCAGAATTCAGGACTGACCTGAACTGAATCCCATGTATACCTATATTTTAAAATCAAAGCACTATTATTTTCATTCAAAAAGACTTTTTTTCCAAGAAAATATTGTTATAATTTATGTGAAAGAGCATTCTATGTTGTCTTCTATAATTTTATGTTTTATGCCTTATGCTGCTGCTAAGTCGCTTCAGTCGTGTCCGACTCTGTGCGACCCCATAGACAGCAGCCCACCAGGCTCCACCGCCCCTGGGATTCTTTAGGCAAGAACACTGGAGTGGGTTGCCATTTTCTTCTCCAATGCATGAAAGTGAAAAGTGAAAGTGAAGTCACTCAGTCATGTCTGACTCTTCACGATCCCATGGACTACAGCCTACCAGGCTCCTTCATCCATGGGATTTTCCAGGCAAGAGTACTGGAGTGGGTTGCATTGCCTACTCCATTTTATGCCTTATATTTAGGTCTTTAAACTACTTTTTTTTTTTAATAACTTTTTTTAAATTTTATTTTATTTTTTAACTTTACAATATTGTATTGGTTTTGCCATATATCAAAATGAATCCGCCACAGGTATACATGTGTTCCCCATCCTGAACCCTCCTCCCTCCTCCCTCCCCATACCATCCCTCTGGGTCATCCCAGTGCACCAGCCCTAAGCATCCAGTATCGTGCATCAAACCTAGACTGGTGACTCGTTTCATATAAGATATTACACATGTTTCAAACTACTTTGAATTTATTTTTTATATAGTGTGATGGACTGTTCTAATGTCATTGATTTACGTGTGCCTGTTCAGCTTTCCCAGCACCACTTGTTGAACAGATTGTCTTTTCTCCATTTTATATTCTTGCCTCTTCTGTCACAGATTAATTTACCAAAGGTACATGGGTTTATTTCTAGGCTTTTTGTTACATTGATCTATGTATCTGTTTTTGTGCCAATACCATCCTACTGTGATTACTGTAACTTTCTAGTATAGTCTGAAGTCTGGAGAGGTTATGCCTCCAACTTTGTTCTTTTTCCTCAGAATTGTTTTACTAATTCTGAGTCTTTCATGATCCCATATAAAGTTTAGGATTATTGTTCTAGGTCTGTGAAAAACATCATGAGTATTGTGACAGAGATTGCATTAAATTTGTAGATTGCTTTGGGCAGTATGAACATTTTAATTATATTAATTCTTCCAATCCCCAAGTATAGGGAGGGTATTTTTCCATTTATTTGAATTATCTTCAATTTTCTTAATTAATATTTCATCATTTTCAAAGTATAGGTATTTCACCTCCTTGCTTTATTCCTAGGTCTTTTTTTAATGTGACTTTAAAAATGATTTTTTTTTCAAAGTTTCTCTATATTGTTAGTGTACAGAAATGTAACAGATTTCTGTATATTAACCTTAAATCCTTCAATCTTAATTCATATATAATTTCTAATAGTTTGGGGGCTCTCTATATAGAGTATCATGTCATCTGTAAATAGTGACACTATTACCACTTCTTTTCCAATTAGGATACTTTTTATTTCCTTTTCTTGTCTGATTGGTGTGGACAGGACTTTCAAACCTATGTTAAATAGAAGGAGTGAGAGTGGGCATCCTTGTCTTGTTCTTGAATTTAGAGGAAAGACTTTCAGCTTTTCACTGTTGAGTACAAACAACTATGTATAAGCTATAAGGACATATTGAACATAAGGAATATAGCCAATATTTTATAATAACTTTAAATGAAGTATAATCTATAAAAATATTGAATCACTTTGCTGTACAACTGTAACTAATACAATATTATAGATCAACTATTTGTGTGTGTGTGTGTTAAGTCACATTAGTTATATCTGACTCTTTGCAACCCTATGGACAGTAGATCTCCAAGCTCTTCTGTCCATGGAGAATCTTGCCTGGAATTCTCCAGGTAAGAATACTGGAATGGGTTACCATTTCCTTCTCCAAGATCAACTATACTTCAATTTAAAAAAGGAAGATAGAGATTTCTCTGGTGGTTCGTGGTAAGAGTTCACCTTCCAGTGTGGGGAATGTGGGTTCAATACCAGGTCAGAGAACTGGAATCCCACAAGCAGCTGGGCAGCTGGGGCAGCATTCCTTGGCTGAAGGGCCTGGACATTGCAATTACTGAGCCTGTGAGCTCTGAGCCTATGCTCAGACATCTGTGCACTGCAGCTGGAGAGGCCCACAGTTCAGTTCAGTTCAGTTGCTCAGTCATGTCCGACCCTTTGGGACCCAATGAATCGCAGCACGCCAGGACTGCCTGTCCATCACCAACTCCTGGACTTCACTCAGACTCACGTCCATCGAGTCAGTGATTCCATCCAGCCATCTCATCCTCTGTCGTCCCCTTCTCCTCCTGCCCCCAATCCCCTCAGGCATCAGAGTCTTTTCCGATGAGTCAACTCTTCGCATGAAGTGGCCAAAGTACTGGAGTTTCAGCTTCAGCATCATTCCCTCCAAAGAAATCCCAGGGCTGATCTCCTTCAGAATGGACTGGTTGGATCTTCTTGCAGTCCAAGGGACTCTCAAAGAGTTTTCTCCAACACCACAGTTCAAAAGCATCAATTCTTTGGCGCTCAGCCTTCTTCACAGTCCAACTCTCACATCCATACATGAACACTGGAAAAACCATGGCCTTGACTAGATGGACCTTTGTTGGCAAAGTAATGTCTCTGCTTTTGAATATGCTATCTAGGTTGGTTATAACTTTTCTTCCAAGGAGTAAGCTTCTTTTAATTTCATGGCTGCAGTCACCATCTGCAATGATTTTGGAGCCCCAAAAATAAAGTCTGACACTGTTTCTGCCGTTTCCCCATCTATTTTCCATGAAGTGATGGGACTGGATGCCATGATCTTAATTTTCTGAATGTTGAGCTTTAAGCCAACTTTTTCACTCTCCACTTTCACTTTCATCAAGAGGCTTTTGAGTTCCTCTTCACTTTCTGCCATAAGGGTGCTGTCTTCTGCATATCTGAGGTTATTGATATTTCTCCCAGCAATCTTGATTCCAGCTTGTGTTTCTTCCAGTCCAGCGTTTCTCATGATGTACTCTGCATAGAAGTTAAATAAGCAGGGTGACAATATACAGCCTTGATGTACTCCTTTTCCTATTTGGAACCAGTCTGTTGTTCCATGTCCAGTTCTAACTGTTGCTTCCTGACCTGCATACAGATTTCTCAAGAGGTAGGTCAGGTGTTCTGGTATTCCCATCTCTTTCAGAATTTTCCACAGTTTATTGTGATCGACACAGTCAAAGGCTTTGGCATAGTCAATAAAGCAGAAGTAGATGTTTTCTGGAACTCTTTTGCTTTTTTGATGATCCAGTAGATGTTGGCAACTTGATCTCTGGTTCCTCTGCCTTTTCTAAAACCAGCTTGAACATCTGGAAGTTCACGGATCACATATTGCTGAAGCCTGGCTTGGAGAATTTTGAGCATTAATTTACTAGCATGTGAGATGAGTGCTATTGTGTGGTAGTTTGAGCATTCTTTGGCATTGCCTTTCTTTGGGATTGGAATGAAAACTGACCTTTTCCAGTCCTGTGGCCACTGCTGAGTTTTCTATATTTGCTGGCATATTGAGTGCAGCACTTTCACACCATCATCTTTCAGGATTTGAAAGAGCTCAACTGGAATTTCATCACCTCCACTAGCTTTGTTTGTAGTGATGCTTTCTAAGGCCCACTTGACTTCACATTCCAGGATGTCTGGCTCTAGGTGAGTGATCTCACCATTGTGATTATCTTGGTCGTGAAGATCTTTTTTGTACAGTTCTTCTGTGTATTCTTGCGACCTCTTCTTGATATCTTCTGCTTCTGTTAGGTCCATACCATTTCTGTCCTTTATCGAGCCCATCTTTGCATGAAATGTCTCCTTGGTATCTCTAATTTTCTTGAAGAGATCTCTAGTCTTTCCCATTATGTTGTTTTCCTCTATGTCTTTGCACTGATCACTAAGGAAGGCTTTCTTATCTCTCCTTGCTATTCTTTGGAACTCTGCATTCAGATGTTTATATCTTTCCTTTTCTCCTTTGCTTTTTGCTTCTCTCTTTTCACAGCTATTTGTAAGGCCTCCCCAGACAGCCATTTTGCTTTTTTGCTTTTCTTTTCCATGGGGATGGTCTTGATAACTGTCTCCTGTACAATGTCACGAACCTCAGTCCATAGTTCATCAGGCACTCTATCTATCAGATCTAGTTGCTTAAATCTATTTCTCACTTCCACTGTATAATCATAAGGGATTTGATTTAGGTCATACCTGAATGATCTAGTGGTTTTCCCTACTTTCTTCAATTTAAGTCTGAATTTGGCAATAAGGAGTTCATGATCTGAGCCACAGTCAGCTCATGGTCTTGTTTTTGTTGACTGTATAAAGCTTCTCCATCTTTGGCTGCAAAGAATATAATCAATCTGATTTTGGTGTTGTCCATCTGGTGATGTCCATGTGTAGAGTCTTCTCTTGTGTTGTTGGAAGAGGGTATTTTCTATGACCAGTGCATTTTCTTGGCAAAACTCTATTAGCCTTTGCCCTGCTTCATTCCGTATTCCAAGGCCAAATTTGCCTGTTACTCCAGGTGTTTCTTGACTTCCTACTTTTGCATTCCAGTCCCCTATAATGAAAAGGACATCTTTTTTGGGTTTTAGTTCTAAAAGGTCTTGTATGTCTTCATAGACCTACATAGGTCAACTTCAGCTTCTTCAGCATTACTCGTTGGGGCATAGACTTGGATTACTGTGATATTGAATGGTTTGCCTTGGAAACAAACAAAGATCATTCTGTCGTTTTTGAGATTGCATCCAAGTACTGCATTTCGGACTTTTTTGTTGACCATGATGGCTACTCCATTTCTTCTGAGAGATTCCTGCCCGCAGTAGTAGATATAATGGTCATCTGAGTTAAATTCACCCATTTCAGTTCACTGATTCCATTCACTCTTGCCATCTCCTGTTTGACCACTTCCAATTTGCCTTCATTCATGGGCCTGACATTCCAGGTTCCTATGCAATATTGCTCTTTACAGCATCAGACCTTGCTTCTATCACCAGTCACATCCACAGCTGGGTATTTTTTTTGCTTTGGCTCCATCCCTTCATTCTCTCTGGAGTTATTTCTCCACTGATCTCCAGTAGCATATTGGGCACCTACTGACCTGGGGAGTTCCTCTTTCAGTATCCTATCATTCTGCATTTTCATACTGTTCATGGGGTTCTCAAGGCAAGAATAATGAAGTGGTTTGCCATTCCCTTCTCCAGCGAACCACATTCTGTCAGATCTCTCCACAATGACCCGCCCATCTTGGGTTGCCCCACGGGCATGGCTTAGTTTCATTGAGTTAGACAAGGCTGTGGTCCTAGTGTGATTAAATTGACTAGCTTTCTGTGAGTATGGTTTCAGTGTGTTTGCCCTCTGATGCCCTCTTGCAACACCTACCGTCTTACTTGGTTTCTCTTACTTTGGGCTTGGGGGTATCTCTTCTCGGCTGCTCCAGCAAAGCGCAGCCATTGCTCCTTACCTTGGACAAGGGATATCTCCTCACTGCCACCCTTCCTGACCTTCAACGTGGGATACTCCTGAGCCCGCGCAGCCACTGCTCCTTGGACATGGGGTTTGTACTCCCGGCCGCCACCCCACACCATGGCAATAACCCAGTGCAACCAATATTTTTTTAAAAGGAATATAATGCAAGTAAAAAAAGATTCTTTCTTTTCTCTGTGTAGCTCACCAAATGATTTGTCTTTATACTTATATTTGTGTTTTTAAATGAAGCAATAAGTGTATTACTTGAGCATACTACATACAGTCTCATAAAGAAATTTTAATTCATCTTACAGGAAGAAATAATTTTTTAAATGGTGAGACCAAGTAAATGTAGCAGCTGTTCTCCCCAAAACTGAAAAACATCAGGCTTTTCCAACTCAGTGAAGTATTGGGGTTTTTTTTAATGCCAATGCAAGTCAATTTCTTTCACTGAAGTAAGGAATAACTATGAACAGAAACTTCTGTATAACACACCTCTAGAAGTAAGAGTCAAGTTCATTCTGGTAATTGATGTGGAAACATGGACATCTCTTAAACTATACATATCCTCAGTAGAAATAAACCCCACTTGATTTTTCCAAAGATTCCAAGCTCCAATATAATTTAAACATATATTTAATTTAAAGAGAAAGACTCAAAGTAGGCCTTATCTTTGAGAAACATGAGTCTTTGATAAACAGGAGAAAACAATGTGTTTTATAAAACTAAATTTGTAAAAAATCAAAAGTATTTTCCACTTGGTTGTTGAAGAATATTTTTAATAAAATTCAGCTTTATTTCATTAATAATGTAGTGCTTGCCCATGGTTGGGTGAAGCCCACAGAAATTTTCACCAATCAGATCCCTAGACAGAGAGAGGATATTCCTACAGGCCTTTGTCATTAGAGAAAAAATTTTTTAATGTCATTATCCAGATGGAGGACTGAAGCTTGGTAATATTAATAGAATTAGTAAATTACAGTAAATGCCAACAAGCAAACTGTAGTTTGGAGCTATTTATTAAAACAAGATCTCTTCTTTGCTCACAGCTCATTTCTTTTTTTTTCCTTTCTTCCTTGTGAATGTTTGTTTCTGGTTTTGAGAACTCAGGGATGAATTTATTTCCTGTTATGGATCAAGAAGAGGGGAAAAAAAACAGAACAGTTCTGCAGTCAGTGAGCATGACTACTTAAAGAACAGTTGGAACCGTGAGGATGAAGTCCCAGAATTGAGAGCAGCTGGTGAGGGCAGCCCTGTGACCCAGCGGAAGGGCATCTCACAAACGCGTGAGCCCCTCATGGAAGCTCTTCCTGATTTCAGCCTGACCCTCCCTCTAGTCAGTGCCTTCACCTCACATGTTTAATTCCAGGGCCCACAAGCCAGAAAAATAAGAAAAAGGTAAAATTTTATGAAATTACCTCTTCTGTGATAAAAGGAGGGAAATATCCCAAACATGCCTTATATTGCTGCTTCTCATCTTGGAAACAATGAGCGTGGGAATTGTTCTCACCACGTTCACTGGCACACCCACAATCTATCAGAAGTCACAGCACTTTACTTAAATCAATAAATCCTGGCTGAGATATGCTCTTTGTAAAAGTTTCCAGGGAGTAACAAAGAAGTTCTTCTGTCTAAGCTAAGGATTTTTCATAGGCTTAGAACACAAATTGTTGTTATTGTTGTTGTTTTTTCTCAGCACAACAGTATTTTTTGCCTCCTATCCCAAGTACAATAGCCTCTGGCTCCATTCAGAAACAGCGTGAAAGCTGTTATTGCTCCCACTGTGCTTCGTGGTAGGGGAGGCCTCCCGAACTGTCTGCCCATTAAAGGGGCACCAAGGAGCTGCAGGACAGGGCCAGTTCTGTGTGGTTTCTCTGTCCAGCTGCCTCTAACAACATGTCTCTTTAGAAAGTTTCCCAAGATACTGTGTGGACCTTTATAGCTACTGCAAAGTGGCTTCCTTGGCCTTTCAATAGGAACTCCTCCTGCTCCAAAATTAAGTTGATCTTCTTAGATAGGACAGAACAAAGGGCAAGTGCACCATTTAGTTGTCAGAGGAATTGACAAGTGCAGATTATTTTTATTCTTTGGACATGTTCTGTTTTTCTACATTAAAGCCAGCTTCACAGTTCTATAGATGATAGAGATGAAAAGAACTTAAATTGTCAAATATGTCCACTCTAAATGTTGCAGAAATATCTGAATTATGTACTTGTGATCATTTGGCTTATCATTTAGGAAGTAAGCAGATTCTCTCACCTCCTACATCAGCACAAATATTCTTTATTAATATACATCCATATCTTTTTTGCATTTGCATTTGAACTTTAGGAATGCTGGCCTTTTTCCTTTTTTTAACATAACATGTATTAATTAAAATTTTATATGTATCTGGCTAGGATTTTCTACATCAGACCAGACAGGATCTCATGGTGAAAAAGGGGGAAATTAAACAACTGATGAATCCTAAAGAAGAACAATTTTAGTGATATGATGTATTTTTATGTGCATATATTATATGTAACTTTCCTTCTTCAGAATGCTAGCTTTGCTGATAACTTAATCTAAACACATTTACATATCCTTCATACACAAATCAAAGAATTCTCACCATCTTGTGTAAAAATAGGGCACTATGATCACTGACCTAGAGCCAGACATCCTGGAATGTGAAGTCAAGTGGGGCTTAGAAAGCATCACTACGAACAAAGCTAGTGGAGGTGATGGATTTCCAGTTGAGCTCTTTCAAATCCTGAAAGATGATGCTGTGAAAGTGCTGCACTCAATATGCCAGCAAATATAGAAAACTCAGCAGTGGCCACAGGACTGGAAAAGGTCAGTTTTCATTCCAATCCCAAAGAAAGGCAATGCCAAAGAATGCTCAAACTACCACACAATAGCACTCATCTCACATGCTAGTAAAGTAATGCTCAAAATTCTCCAAGCCAGGCTTCAGCAATATGTGAACCGTGAACTTCCAGATGTTCAAGCTGGTTTTAGAAAAGGTAGAGGAACCAGAGATCAAATTGCCAACATCTGGTGGATCATGGAAAAAGCAAGAGAGTTCCAGAAAAACATCTATTTCTGCTTTATTGACTATGCCAAAGCCTTTGACTGTGTGGATCATAATAAACTGTGGAAAATTCTGAAAGAGATGGGAATACCAGACCACCTGATCTGCCTCTTGAGAAACCTGTATGCAGGTCAGGAAGCAACAGTTAGAACTGGACATGGAACAACAGACTGGTTCCAAATAGGAAAAGGAGTACGTCAAGGCTGTGTATTGTCACCCTGCTTATTTAACTTGTATGCAGAGTACATCATGAGAAACACTGGTCTGGAAGAAGCACAAGCTGGAATCAAGATTGCCGGGAGAAATATCAATAACCTCAGATATGCAGATGACACCACTCTTATGGCAGAAAATGAAGAGGAACTAAAAAACCTCTTGATGAAAGTGAAAGTGGAGAGTGAAAAAGTTGGCTCAAAGCTCAACATTCAGAAAACGAATATCATGGCATCCGGTCCCATCACTTCATGGCAAATAGATGGGGAAACAGTGGAAACAGTGTCAGACTTTATTTTTTTGTGCTCCAAAATCACTGCAGATGGTGACTGCAGCCATGAAATTAAAAGATGCTTACTCCTTGGAAGGAAAGTTATGACCAATTAAATAGCATATTCAAAAGCAGAGACATTACTTTGCCAACAAAGGTCCATCTAGTCAAGGCTATGGTTTTTCCTGTGGTCCTGTATGGATGTGAGAGTTGGACTGTGAAGAAGGCTGAGTGCCAAAGAATTGATGCTTTCGAACTTTGGTGTTGGAGAAGACTTTTGAGAGTCCCTTGGACTGCAAGGAGATCCAACCAGTCCATTCTGAAGGAGATCAGCCCTGGGATTTCTTTGGAAGGAATGATGCTAAAGCTGAAACTCCAGTACTTTGGCCACCTCATGCGAAGAATTGACTCATTGGAAAAGACTCTGATGCTGGGAGGGATCAGGGGCAGGAGGAGAAGGGGACAACAGAGGATGAGATGGCAGGATGGCATCAGTGACTCGATGGACGTGAGTCTGAGTGAACTCCAGGAGTTGGTGATGGACAGGGAGGCCTGGCATGCTGCGATTCATGGGGTCACAAAGAGTCGGACACGACTGAGTGGCTGAACTGAACTGATGGAGCAGGCTGTCAGCAATCCCTCCAGGTCAGAAACTCAACATCTCATGAGAATTTTCCATGAAAACAACTTGAAACTAACTCTATAAGCCATAAAAACTTGGGATTTATTTAACCACGCTAGCTTTGCATGCTATTTCTAAATTGTATTACTTAAGCGTTAGATTCACTGTGTGTGTTAGTCACTTAGTCCTGTCTTACTCTTTGTGACCCCATGGACTGTAGCCCTCCAATCTCCTCTGTCCATGGAATTCTCCAGGCAAGAATACTGGAATGGGTTGCCATTTCCTTCTGCATGGGATCCTCCTGACCCAGGGGTTGAACCTGGGTCTCCTACATTGCAGGAATATTCTTTACCATTGAGCTATAGGGAAGTCCCTTAGATTGACTACTATCTGCCAAATCTATTCTCTCTTGCCAGATTTGTGTATTTCAAGAAGCAAAATTTATGAACAACTTTAAATTACTTTTTTTTTTTTTTTTTTTTTACGAAAAAGAAACTGATCAGAAAGATTGGCACAGTCATACCATTTCTGATGAGACAGTAAAGGAAAATTTCATTATTTTGTTTTGTTTTGGTCTTGGAACACTTGGATTTAAAAACAAGCAAACTGTGCCAAACTTAGAGGAGTTTGACAATCAAGGCTTAGCATTTACATTATTTCAGGCTGTATCCACATCATGAAATTGTGCTGAACAACTTTGAAATACTGACCAAAAACACAGAAGAGGCCAACATGTACTATCAGAAGGCTCTTCAGCTACATCCACAGTACAATTGGGTTCCCTTAAATCTCAGGAATCTCCTTAAGTAGGTGTTGTCTACCACTGATCAAGCAGCCTTGTGATTCCCAGAAGTCCTTTCCCCTCAACTCATTTAGTTGTGGTGTAGTGGCCTCTTCCAAGAGCTTATCAGAATTTTCAAGCTTTGGAAGGATGTGGCATTTATCTAAATTGATTCTATCCCAGCTTCCCTGGTGGTTCAATTGGTAAAGAATCTGCCTGCAATGCAGGAGACCCAGGTCAATCTCTGGTTCATGAGGTTGCAAAGAGTCAGACACGACTGAGTGACTAACATATTTGTCAGTCAAGATAAGTATTTATCAGAGTGTCTTCCTGGAAATAGAAGTTCTGAGGGATGTTCATAGCTGCTCACACAATATGAGTAGGAGGAGAGTTCAGTGGTCAAACAGGAATTGCTGAGCTAAGCAAAGATAAGTAGGTTCCTTTGTTATGAGAGTCACTAACTCATCTTGTGAATGTTTAAAAATGGAATATGGAATTCAGAATTTTCCAAGAGATTTTTGGGGGTGGGGGGGCAGGGGGGAGGTAAAATTTTCCCATGAAAAAGCATTCCATGGTTACATTTTTGGGAAAAGACTAGTCTAGAAAAAGAAAAAGTTGTTTTAAAGCATAACCAAAGTACCATGACTACAATTCATGACAACAATGTTTACTTAATATAGGAAATGAAGTGAGATTTGCCTGCAATTGATACTGATGTGTTGCCCTTATGAATAACTCCTAGACCTAATCAATAGTGTTTGTTTTTCACTTACTGCTCTCTTAAGGGTTGATAAAACAATCAAGGTCATTGAAGACTGGGCGACAAGTTTCACATCTTGTATTCCTACAATGTGGCAATGGCCATGGAAGTGATTTACCGAAAGTGGTGGTCAGAATAGGAGTTTCACTTCTCAACTTGAAAGTCATATTGAAAATAATATAAATGGCAAATCCAGTCTAAAAATGTTTGGAATAAGAGAAAGTATGGATTGGGACTTCCCTGGTGGTCCAGTGGCTAAGAGTACATGCTCCCAATGCAGAGGACCAGAGTTTGGTCCCTGGCCAGGGAACTAGAGTCCACATTCCACAACTAAGACCTGGCACAGTCAAATAAATGAATTAATTGATTTAAAAAAGAAGAAGAAAAAAATAGAAAGTAAGGATAGGTTTATCTCTACTTATTAGTATGTTAGCAGTTAACATACATACTGAAGTGGTTTTACCTTCTGAAAGTGAAGGTATATACTTGTCCTTTTTTGTAAATCTAAAACTATCTGCCATGGTTCCTTGTTCAAATAAACCAAAATAGCTTATCAGAAGTTTGATCACCCCATAACTTACTATGGCAACATTTCATTTTATCTACAAGGATGAAAAATAAAATTAACAGTACATTTTTCTTTAAAAGTTATTTAAAGCTTTTCCTTTTAAAATTCAAATTTTAATAAACTATTTTGAATATGACAATAAAGTTAGGTCTGCCTAATATATAAGGCATATCCCTTATATGGTATACCTTATGTATAAATGTTATGTTCAAACTCAATTAATACCTATACTAGAGTTTCTAATTTGCCTAAGGATACATAGAGGTTGCCCAACTAGCAGACATATTGACATATTGACCTGTTGACATCATTGCCTCCATTCTGTCATTCAAAAAAGCCTTGTCAAGGTCTCCACATATGCCTATTATCTGCTCCTTTACCATCTCCTTTACAATAGTTTATGTAACATATGCTCTTCACCATAACAGAAAGATTTAATTACCTCAATATTTAAGTGGAATGCATCTTTTTCTCCCACCTTTTAATTCACTTTTTTGGAGCATATTCACATAGAGATTTTTCCCCTCATACAAATCTGTGTCCTTGTTTTTGTACATATGTTTATCATCAGCCCTATGTTAATCGTCAGCCTGCATTAATTTAATCATAGAATGATCTTAACATAGTGCAAGGTGATAGATTTTATCATTTAGGATTAAGAATGGCTTCAAGCAGAGAGTCCCAAGTAGAATAAACCCAAGGAGGAATATGCTAATACACATAGTAATCAAACTGACAAAAATTAAAGACAAAGATAAAATACTAAAAGCAACAGGTGAAAAACAACAAATATCATACAAGGGAACTCCCATAAGGTTATCAGCTGATTTCATAGCAGAAACCCTGCAATCCACAAGGGAGTGGTGTGATATATTTAAAGTGATGAAAGAGAACTTACAAACAGGAATGCTATAACCAGCTAGGTTCTCATTCAGATTTGATGGAGAAATAAAAAACTTTACAGACAGGAAAGTTAAAAAAAATTCAGCACCACCAAAACCAGCTTTACAACAAATGCTAAAGGGATTTTTCTAGGCAGGAAACGTAAGAGAAGGAAAAGACCTACAAAAACAAACCCAAAACAATTAAGAAAATCGTAATAGGAACAAACATATCAATAATCATCTTAAATGTAAATGGATTAAGTACACTAACCAAAAGATATAAACTATCTGGGTGAACACAAAAATAAGACCTATATATACTCTGTCTACAAGAGACCCACATCAGACCTAGGGATTCATAAAGACTGAAAGTGAGAGGATGGAAGGAGGTATTCCACAAAGTGGAAATCAAAATAAAGCTGGGTAGCAATACTCATATCAGACAAAATAGATGTTAAAACAAAGACTGGTATAAGAAAGAAAGGACACTACATAGTGATCAAGGGATAAATTCAAGAAGATATAACAATTATATATATGCCAATATATATGCACCCAACATAGGAGCATCTCAAATACTAACAAGCATAAAGGGAGAAATGTACAGTAACACAGTAATTGTGCACATGAAACATTCTCCAGGATTGACCACATGCTGGGCCACAAGATGAGCCTTGGTAAATTTAAGAAAATTGAAATCATATCAAATATCATTTCTGATCACAACTGCTATGAGGTTAGCAATAAACTACAAGAAGAAACCATAAAAAGCACAAACATGTGAAGGCTAAACAATATGCTACTAAACAACCAAAGGATCACTGAAGAAATCAAAGAGAAAAGTCAAAAAATACTAGAGGCAGATGGGATACAGCAAAAGCAGTAACAGCAGTACAATCTTACCTCAGGAAACAAGAAAATTCTCTAATAAACAAGCTAAGATTAAACCTAAAACAGCTAGAGAAAATAAAACAAACAAAACCTAAAGTTAGTACAAGAAATCATATAACGATCAGAGAAGAAATAAATGAAATAGAGACAAAGAAAACAATAGCAAATATCAGTGAAGCTAAAAGCTGGTCCTTTGAAATAATAAACAAAATTTATAAACCTTTGGTCAAATTCATCAGGAAAACAATGGAGAGAACTCAAATCAATAAAATTAGAAATTAAAAAGGAGAAGTTGAAACAGACACCATGGAAATATAAAGGATCAAATACAAGCAACTGACTACTACAAGCAAGTATAGTCAATAAAATGGACAACCTGGAAGAAATGGACAAATTTTTAGAAAGATAGTCTCCCCAGACTATCTTTCTATTATTCCCAGAACCAGGAATAAATAGAAAATATGAACCAACCAATCACAAGCACTGAAATTTAAACTGTTACCTAAAAACTCCCAACAAACAAAAGTCCAGAACGTGATGGCTTCACAGACAAAAGTTAGCAAACATTTAGAGAAAAGCTAACATCTATCCTTCTGAAACTATTCCCCAAAAATTTCAGAGGAAGGAACACTTCCAAACATATTCTATAACACCACCATTACCCTGATACCAAAATTAGACAAAGATACCACAGAAGAAGAAAATTACAGGCCAATATCACTGATGAACATAGATGCAAAAATCCTCAACAAAATACTAGCAATTCAAATCCAACAATACATTAAATACACCATGATCAAGTGGAATTTATCCCAGGGATGCAAGTATTTTTCAGTATCTGCAAATTAATCAGTGTGATACACCACATCAACAAATTGAAAAATAAAAACCATATGATTATTTCAATAGATGTACAAAAAACTTTTAATAAAATTCAGCACCCATTTATGATTAAGAAAAACTCTCCAGAAAATGGGCATAGAAGGAATATACCTCAACATAAAACTCATATGCAACAAACCTATAGCTAACACCATGCTCAGTGGTGAAAAGCTGAAAGCATGTCCTCTAACATCAGAAACAAGACAAAGATGTCCACTCTCACCACTTTTATTCAACATAGTTTTGGAAGTCCTAGTTGCAATAATCAGAGAAGAAAAAGAAATTAAAGAAATCCAAATTGGAAAAGAAGAAGTTAAACTGTCACTGTTTGCAGATGACATGATATTATACATAGAAGATCCTAAAGATGTCACCAGAAAACTACTAAAGCCCATGAATGAATTTGGTAAAGTTGCAGGTTACAAAACTCATACAGAAATCTGTTGCATTTCTATACACTAACAATGAAAGATAAGAGAAATGCAAGAATCTATTCCATTTACCATCACATCAAAAAGAAGGAGACAAAAGATGTGTACTCTGAACACTATAAGATACTGATATGGTGATGAAAGAAACTGAAGAAGACACAGATGGAAAATTATACCATGTTTTTGGATTGGAAGAATCAATATTGTCAAAATGACTGTACTACCCAAGGCAATCTACAGATTTAATGCAATCTCTGTCAAATTATCAATGGCATTTTTCACAGATCTAAGACAAAAAAAAATCTTAAAATTTGTTTGGAGACAAAAAAAACATTGAATTTACAAAGCAATCTTGAGAAAGAAAAAAGGAGCGGAGGAATCAGGCTCCCTGACTTCAAACTGTACTACAAAGTTATCACCATCAAAACAATATGGTACTGGCCCAAAAACAGGAATATAGATCAATGGAACAGAATAGGAAATCCAGAAATAAACCCAGACACCTATGGTCAATTAATCTACAACAAAGGAAGCAAGACTACACAATATTGGAAAAACAGTCTCTTCAACAGATGGTGCTGGGAAAACTGGACAGCTACATGTTAAAAAAATAATAATAATTTTATATATTATTTAACACCACACATAAAAATAAGCTCAAAATGGATTGAAGACCTAAATGTGAAACCAGAAACTATAAAACTCCTAGAGGAAAACATAGGCAGAGCACTCTCTGACATAAATCACAGTAGTATCTTTTTCAATCCATCTCCCTAAATAATGAAAATTAAAAAAAAAAAAAAGTGGGACCCTAATTAAATTCAAAAGCTTTTGCATAGCAAAGTAAACAATAAATAAAATGTAGATAACCTGCAGATTGGGAGAAAATAACTGCAAATGATGTGACCAAGGGATTAGTCTCCAAAATTTACAAATATCATCAAAGAAACAACCCAATCAAAAAATGGGAAGAAGACCTAAATAGACATTTCTCCAAAGGAGACATATAGATAGCCAAGAGGCACATGATAAGATGTTCAACACTGGTGATTATTAGAGAAATGCAAATCAAAATGACAATGAGGTATCACCTCACTACCAGCTAGAATGACTATCATTAAAAAATCCACAAACAATAAATTCTGGAGAGAGTGTGGAGAGAAGGGAATCCTCCTACACAGTTCATGGGAATGTAAATTGGTACAAACACTATGGAGAACAGTATGGGAGTTCTTTAAAAACTGAAAGAGTTACCATATAGCTCTGCAATCCCACTCCTGGGCATATACCCTGAGAAAGCCATAACTGAAAAGACACATGTACCTCAATGTTCATCTTTGCAGCACTGTTCATTGTTTAGTGTTCATTGCAGCAAAGACATGGAAGCAACTTAAATATCCATTGACCAATGAAAGAATAAAGAAGATGTGGTGCATATACATATAATGAATATTACTCAGCCATTAAAAAGAATGAAGTTATGCCATTTGCAGAAACATGGATGGACTTAGGAACTTCCCTGGTGGTGCAGAGGTTAAAGCATCTGCCCGCAATGCAGGAGACCTGGGTTGGATCTCTGGGTTGGGAAGATCCCCTGCAGAAGGAAATGGCAACCCACTCCAGTATTCTTGCCTAGAAAATCCCATGGACAGAGGAGCCTGGTGGGCTACAGTCCATGGGGTAGCAAAGAGTCAGACAGTCATACTCAGTGAAATAAGTCAGACAGAGAAGGAGAAATATTGTATGGCATCCCTTATATGCAGAATCTAAAAAGAAATTATACAAATAAACTTATTTACAAAAGAGAAAAAGACTCATAGACTTAGAGTATGAAATTATGATTGGCCAGGGGGAAGGATGGGTGGACAGGATAGTTAGGGAGTTTGAGATCGACGTGTACACACTGCTACACTTAAAATGGATGACCAACAAGATCCTATCCTACTGTATAGCACAGGGCACTCTGCTCTGTATTATGTGGTAGCCTGGATGAGAGGGGAGATTTGGGGAGAATAGATAGATATATATGTATAACTGAGTCCCTTTGCTGTCCACCTGAAACTATCACAATACTGTTAATTGGCTATAAAAAGTGAAGTCGCTCCATCGTGTCCAATTCTCTGTGACCCCACGGACTGTAACCTATCAAGCTCATGGGATTTTCCACGCAAGAGTACTGGAGTGGGTTGCCATTTCCTTATCCAGGGGATTTTTTTCCTGACCCAGGGATCGAATCCGGGTCTCCCACATTGCAGGCAGACACTTTACCCTCTGAGCCACCAGGGAGCCCTGGCGGCCATACTCCAATAAAAAATAATGTTTTAAAAAGAGAAATATTTATTGAGCATTTAGACCATGGGGCAGACAACTTTATACTGTTTATGTTCTGCTTAGAAACCAAATAACAACAACAACAACAACAGAAAAAAAAAAAAAAACAGGAAAATTCCTTTCAATTTCTTTGTGGGCCACATAGTATAATACTGTTTTGATAATCATTCTCTGAATGCTGTCCACACATGAGTCTTATTTCAAGACTCATGTGGATGTGTGTGGTTTTGTGTGTGTTGAGAGATGGGGCAGTTTGGACAATTCTTTCTAAAGGAAGACGCTTTAATGAACTAGCTACAATTGCCATTTCATTGTAATGGAATATTCCTTCCATTAATGGTTATAACATTGTGTCAAATGTGGCTCCAAGTGAACAGAATAGCAGAGATCTGCTAAATTTCATTTTACAAAGTCCTAGGCAAGAGAATATCCAGTATTCTTGCCTGGAAAATCCCATGGACGGAGGAGCCTGGTAGGCTGCAGTCCATGGGGGCGCTGAGTTGGACACGACTGAGTGACTTCACTTTGACTTTTCACTTTCATGCATTGGAGAAGGAAATGGCAACCCACTCCAGTGTTCTTGCCTGGAGAATCCCAGGGACGGGGAGCCTGGTGGGCTGCTGTCTATGGGGTCGCACAGAGTCGGACACTACTGAAGTGACTTAGCAGCAGCAGCAGCTGGCGAGAGAATGATACTATGAACTTTCCTTTTAAATTCACATATAATCTTTGGTGAGGGGAAAGTTGATTCTTTTGATTATGAAAATGGTTATTTTTTTTACAGTAAAGTTTATCTATAGATAACTAATAAAGGAAAATGTCTAATTTCCTCAACTCCTGATGTTTTACCAAACTAGTGTCAGTGGCTTACATTTGTGTGGTATTTTGTAGTTTTCTGGGTAACAGTCATTATGTCATTTGTTGCTGTTCAGTGGCTAAGTCATGTTTGACAATTTGTGACCTCATGGACTGCAGCACGCTAGTCCTTCACTATCTCCTTGAGTCTGCTCAAACTAATGTCCACTGAGTTGTTGATGCCATACAACCATCTCATCCTCTGTTACCCGTTTCTCCTCTTGCCCTCAATCTTTCCTAGCATCAGAGTTTTTCCCAGTGAGTTAACTCTTCTCATCAGGTGGCCAAATATTGGAGCTTCAGCTTCAGCATCAGTCCTTCCAATGAATACTCAGGGTTGATTTCCTGTAGGATTGACTGATTTAATCTTCTTGCTCTAAAAAGGACTCTCAAAAAGAAGAGACATCACTTTGCTGACAAAAGTCTGTATAGTCAAATCTATGGATTTTCCAGCAGTCATTATTTCATTAGAACCTCACAATTAGTTTGTGAGATAAAAAGAGATGGTGAGGCAATGAAGCTCTGAAGTTTCAATGGCTTGTTCAGGATCATATAGAAAGTTCATTTCAAAACAGGGCTTGCCAACCTGCTTTACCATCTGCTCCACACACAGATTTACATTATCTGTAGATAATCCAGGAGAGTAAAATTGTGGCAATAGCTAACATTAGAATACTTTATAGAATATGTTTATATTCACAATTTAATTTCATCTTTTCAAAAATGTTTTGATATTAGTATTATTATAATCATTCTATTTAAATATAAAGAAACTGAGGTTTCCAAAATTAGTGGGTTTTTTCTTTTTCTTGATTGTAACAATAGAAGATTCAGGCTTGAATCAATGACCTCTGATTCCTTGTCCACCTTTTTATCCATACTCCATGGTGCTCAAATACCTCTCCAACGCAGAAATGTACATTGCTGAACTCAGGTCCAGCTGCTTGACACTCAGAAATTATGGAGAAGGAAATGGCAACCCACTCCAGTATTCTTGCCTGGAAAATCCCATGGATGGAGAAGCCTGGTGGGCTATAGTCCATGGGGTCGCAAAGAGTCAGACACGACTGAGCGACTTGACTTTACTTAATTTACTTCCCATGCTTAGACCATACCACTGCTTTTCTCATAAGAACATTTAAGTACTTGAGCATTGTTAAGTTAAAGATACCTTATTTCTGAGCTTTCACTTGGAATGTTTATTTTAATGTGTTCTTTATTTTGCACTGGTTCTACCTATAGTTACATGGTATACGTATGGCTAACTTGTAATGATTCTAGAACAGTGCTGCTTAAACAATCTGAGATGAAGAAACTTTTAAAAGATTTCTTAAATCTTTTTAAAAATTTCCAATCCTTCGCAAGCCAGAACTTACACAAAAACACAATAAAAACATCAGACTACTTAAAAAAAAAAAAAAAACATTAATACTCAGAGGCAAGTGTTGATACAAAGGAAAGTTGCTTTAAACAGAAAAGCTGGCAATCTGGGAAGAAGGCAGACTTATGTCCCTGAAACCAATTCTGAAGATTCTGCCCAGCCATGAAAGTTTTTAAAGGGAAAAGGGGAAGTAATTTCAATTAATTATGGAGATCAGGGACCAGACTCCACCATCTCCCACTGAGTGCAGACTTGTCGACTCCATGTGATCTTTCTTTGTTGTCTTGTTCACATAGTTGGTTCATGGAATTACTGAAGGGAGAGCTAGGGAAGAGATCGGGTTGTTAATTGTTTATTCTTCATTTTTACTTCTTTGATCTAGGAAAGAACCAACAGCTTAGGCAAAGTATTGTATGAAAGATGGGCTAGGGCTAGAGATGAGTAGAGCATGGGGGTGCCTGGCTTAAGATTAGTTTCAATACAGCTTTGCTAAAGTGACAAAGTAAAAGGGGCCCTTGCCTGCCAAAAGCTGCTTACAAATCCCCACTTTGTAAGAATATTATTCCATTTCTAGGGGTTTATGGGTGAAAGTCCACCTTCTGTAAATTCTTCACACTGACACACAGCACCATATTCTCAGAGTGGAAGGTATTAACATGGGTCTGTATAGTCTCTATTTGCTAACAATTTTAGTTGCCTGCTTGCTTATATATATGGGGAGAACAAGCTATAATTATTTGGATGCCTACAAAGATATAGATTATTATGAGCAATAGTGAATCACATTCACTTAAGGCCAGTTCTTGGAATTGTGCTAGCCCTATATTCAGTGTTGCTCAAGATGGATTAGCTTATGTCATGGCTGCAGTTTGCTCATCATGCTTTTTTCCTCTGGTGGCAGTTAGTCTATCTGTAAAATGACTGAGGATTGTGAGTCAGACACTGAAAGACTCTGTGACTGTATTGTCCTAATCATCAACTGCTTGAGTCTGGTCTTTTGTGATTCAGGGAGGCCTGGGAGACAGCTTTTCTATAAACAAGAGGCAGGACACACATAGGAGCCTTTGTACTTGGGTGGATGGGAGAGGGCACAGGGTTCTGCTTGGTTCTATTTATATTTAATTTTATAATTATGCATGTTTGCTTCTTTAGGGAAAACATCTTCCTGAATATATCTTTCTCAAGGAGACAATAAAGTTGGCTTACATTTCCTAAGCCAGCATCCCTAAGTGACAAAGAAAGGTGACCCAGAAAACAGCAGGGATCATCCAAATTTAGTTAACTGAATTTTAATACACTTTCCTTAAGACATCTTTGCTTCTGAATTATAGCAGCAGCAAAGGCAGAAAGAGAGGGCATTTTCAATTTGATTTTTATGTGCTCCATTTACTATTTAAGATGCTGTTTACTTCTTTCTGAGCAGCTAACTTCTTTTACCCATGAACATTATCCTTTTTGCAATATGTATCAAGATAAAATGTGAAAACCTTGTAGAGAACCAACATGATTGGTTTTTTTGTGCATGATTCTACTCTATAGAAATATAAATTGTCTCTAGCAGAATGCAATTAATTATTGCCCTCTGGATACTGACCAGTCTTGCTTCTATTTGTAAATTTCTGTCAGTTTTCCTCTGAATTCTTCGAGATAGTTACAGCATTGTACTGGTTCTCTCACTAATCAGTGAGTTAAAATTTTTAGCACACGTTTAGCTTCTATTTGTATAACAGGCATGATTTTACCTTTAAAAAACTCTTTAAATCTGGAACTTAATAGCCATTCTAGGAACCAGTGTTCACTCTTTACAAATGATGAGTTTAGACTAAATTTGAGCATCCCTGCAAGGTAGAACTAGAATACATATTACAGATATAAAAACATAAGGAAACTAAAATTGAGAAATGAGTAAGATGCTCAAAAACTATTGTAACCACCACACTCTACTGTGCTAGGGCTTCTGGCCTCTCTACTTCTTACCACTTTCACAATCCCTAGATCCATCTGTAGCTCGCTCTGCTATCTGAGTAGTAAGAAAAATTAAGTCAAAATATGTGTAACATAAAATATATAAATAGACATAGATAAATAATAAAATTAAAAAGTAACAGGGTTTAGCCTAGACTTTTTCAAGTCCTTATTGTCTTTGTAACTGCCTGGCTGGACCCAACCCTGGGTAGCCCCACTGCCTGCTTCCTGATTTCTCTAGACCTTCTCACTTAAATTCCAAAGGTTGAAGGACAAAATGACAAATTTGAATTGAATGGGACATTTGCAAAACTCTAAAGAAAACATTGGGCAAAAAACAATGTATCTTGTGTGGATTTTCTCCTAAATATATTCTTCTTTCCTAATCATGCCTCCTCCCGTCCCTTCCACTGTGTCCCGTATATACTCAATAGCAGACAACATCACTCAAAGCTTTTATTAGGAATACTGAGTTAATCTAAAGTGGACTCTTAAGGGCTTCTCTCAGGCCTCAGTCATCTTGGTTTCTCCAAAATGAAGAATTTGACACTGTTGTCCTAAACCTCTTACTATTCCCTTTTCTCCTTATCTTCTTATTCCTGCTAACTCTGACCCCCACATTTTCAAAAGTCTCTCATTCTTGGATCATGTGATCATTCATTATTTTGTTTCTCTGAAGCTGACACCACGCTTTTCCCACTCATCCTCTGAATTTACAAGATCAGAGATATTTGTGGCTTATCCATTGCCTGTACATATATTATCCAAGATCAGATCAGATCAGTCACTCAGTCATGTCCAACTCTTTGCGACCCCATGAAACGCAGCACACCAGGCCTCCCTGTCCATCACCAACTCCCGGAGTTCACTCAGATTCATGTCCAGCGAGTCAGTGATGCCATCCAGCCATCTCATCCTCTGTCGTCCCCTTCTCCTTTTGCCCCCAATCCCTCCCAGCATCAGAGTCTTTTCCAATGAGTCAACTCTTCGCATGAGGTGGCCAAAGTACTGGAGTTTCAGCTTTAGCATCATTCCTTCCAAAGAACACCCAGGGCTGATCTCCTTCAGAATGGACTTTAACATTTATGACTCTCCATAATTGAGTTACTTTTCACCACTATCTTCTATTACTCTCTTATGCTCTACAGCCCTCCAGACAAAATGATCAGTTGTCAATGAATGGAAAATACAATTCCATCTAAGTATGTTTTACGGTGCTGACAAATAGCTAATATTTTCATGTTCTGCACAACCAGAGTTTCTTGAACAAAAAAATTACCGGCAAACTGTGTTAAAGAATGACTGACCACTAACCATGCCTTGGAAGTTAGAAATGGTGAATTAATTATCCCTGAGAGATTTATAGGTTTCTCTCCCCCTGCAGCCATTTACTTATATTTCAAAGGGTAATAAAATTCTGAGCCATTCATTTATATTTCAAAGAGCTGTAACATCTAGGGACCATCTGCTTTTTTCTTCCAACATAGGATTTGTTTACAGTGAAATATACAGTTCCTCTCCTTCTCTCTAGAGAGTAGTGAGTACTTGCACAGCAGTTCCTATATAAACCCAGAGTTTCATGATTTCCTCTCCTACATTATGGACTTCTCTGTACATGCAGATGATATCTGCTCTCATCCCTGCCCCAAAGGGGAGACTGGGGCAGGAGAAACCAACACTAAGATGTTCTGTAGGTAATCACTCTGCCTCTGATCCAGAAACCTCATGTTTGTTATCAGGAGAAAACAAATAAATGTAAATATTAAAAACTTATTAAGTAGACACAAAGAAATTCATTGATGGGTATTTTGAAAAGTGAGACTCCTTTCAGTTCATTTAGAATGTTCTTTCATTTGCATTTTTATTTACTTACACTGTTTTTCTTTTTTAACTTTACAATATTGTATTGGTTTTGCCATATATCAAAATGAATCCTCCACAGGTATACATGTGTTCCCCATCCTGAACCCTCCTCCCTCCTCCCTCCGCATACCCTCCCTCTGGGTCATCCCAGTGCACCAGCCCCAAGCATCCAGTATCATGCATCGAACCTGGACTGGCGACTCATTTCATATATGATATTATACATGTTTCAATGCCATTCTCCCAAATCTCCCCACCCTCTCCCTCTCCCACAGAGTCCAAAAGACTGTTCTATACATCTGTGTCTCTTTTGCTGTCTCGCATACAGGGTTATTGTTACCATCTTTCTAAATTCCATGTATATGCATTAGTATACTGTATTGGTGTTTTTCTTTCTGGTTTACTTCACTCTGTATAATAGGCTCCAGTTTCATCCACCTCATTAGAACGGATTCAAATGTATTCTTTTTAATGCTGAGTAATACTCCATTGTGTATATGTACCACAGCTTTCTTATCCATTCATCTGCTGATGGGCATCTAGGTTGCTTCCATGTCCTGGCTATTATAAACAGTGCTGTGATGAACAATGGGTACACGTGTCTCTTTCAATTCTGGTTTCCTCAGTGTGTATGCCCAGCAGTGGGATTGCTGGGTCATAAGGCAGTTCTATTTCCAGATTTTTAAGGAATCTCCACACTGTTCTCCATAGTGGCTGTACTAGTTTGCATTCCCACCAACAGTGTAAGAGGGTTCCCTTTTCTCCACACCCTCTCCAGCATTTATTGCTTGTAGCCATTCTGACTGGCATGAAATGGTACCTCATTGTGGTTTTGATTTGCATTTCTCTGATAATGAGTGATGTTGAGCATCTTTTCATGTGTTTGTTAGCCATCTGTATGTCTTCTTTGGAGAAATGTCTATTTAGTTCTTTGGCCCATTTTTTGATTGGGTCATTTATTTTTCTGGAATTGAGCTGTAGGAGTCGCTTGTATATTTTTGAGATTAGTTCTTTGTCAGTTGCTTCATCTGCTATTATTTTCTCCCATTCTGAAGGCTGTCTTTTCACCTTGCTTATAGTTTCCTTTGTTGTGCAGAAGCTTTTAAGTTTAATTAGGTCCCATTTGTTTATTTTTGCTTTTATTTCCAATATTCTGGGAGGTGGGTCATAGAGGATCCTGTTGTGATGTATGTCGGAGACTGTTACACTTAGTTTTTTATATAAAACTGTTATTTGTAAAATGCTGACTAAAATGCTTATGTATTCTCTCAATATTTGGGAATTAAACATTTGTAATTGTTAAAGTGTTTTTTGTGAGTGTTCCTACAACCCACCTTGATCTCACTAAAATCTGTCCATTCAAATTGTGATTTCTATTGAACATAGCATGTTGTTAAGAAATTCACCACATTAAATCTGATTTGCAAAGGAATTTTTTTTCACCATCGTTTCTTTTGCTATAATGGCTGCAATAGACATTGTTGAGGCCAGGAGACAGTTTTGCCCTGAAAACACAGAAGGTGAGAGCAAAGCTGTGAGGAACCTCCTGCTTTTGTTTTCATTCTCCTGGAGAAACTGGAAGGTTTTCTTCTATTGCATAAATAGTTCCAACAGAGACTAGACTTTGTAAGTGATCAGAACTGTCAGTGGTCTCCCCTATCGGGAAACTCTTTTCCCAGCTCTGTAGGCTCAGAAACCTTCCCGAAAGAATTTAAAATTCATACCCATTAAGCTTCTGTCCTGAGTAATGACTTGAAACAACTCATGAATCAGAATGTGGGTTGAGGAGGGAATTATTGAATTAAAAGAATCTGAGAAGTTGGGTGTATTCGTTAGAAATCCCCTCTTGTACACATTGTCTTACTTTAGGGTACTGCCTCAACTTCCTTTAATTCTTCAGCTTCCTATCTTAAACCAGTCAGGGATATTTTTTTACCCTGCCTTACAGACTGAGTTTTTGTATCTAAGACTTTTGATGTTATCAAAAGACTTTCCAATCTAAAAATGCTCTATGTAGGCTTGAAAGAAACATATGAATAATTTTAGATTAACAGCAATGAGAAAAAAGTATAACAAAGTACAACACTCTGATAAGTTCCCTCTGAATCACACTTGCCCTTAGGGGAGCTGCCTGCCTATAAGACTCCCTCCTTTTGTGATGGCTTCCTCCCTTTTTTGGCAGCCAACCTGGGCAGGTCCTACCAACCTCCTATTTTCATCACTTTCAAACAGGGCTCAACCTCCCCAACCTGGTGCCTCCCATTGGTGCTACCTGTCTGTGCTTATTCACAGAGCCCTCTGTCCCTCACTTTTCTACTACTCTCCTCCTCCAAGGGAAGAGAGAAACAGAAATTGACATCTTAAAGTCAATTTACAAGGCTCTTCTCTCATGAGTCAAAATAGGAAGTCATCATTCCCATTTCTCAGAAAGGAAACAGGCTCAAGAAAGTCATCCATGTCCTACCAGTACAATTTTGGATGATCAAATGACCTCTAGAACACTCTGTTTTCATATTTTTAAATGAAGTTGTTGACTAGGTGCTCTTACAGACTGTTCTAAGAATCTGTGTTTGGAATTATATGTGTCTGAGATTCTCAACTCTAAACCCAAGTGTCAATGAAAAAAAGCACAGAGAAGAAATTATGGGTCCCTTTCCTCTTCAAACACAACATTTGAATTTTAACAGTTTTCCTTTGGAGACAGTTCACCCAATTTTGTTATCTGTGATCTTTTAGATGGAAATTTAAAGCCACGTGGGGAGCTGGCTGGTTACTGGGGAAGGAACTATGGTTTATTGAGCCTTACCCTGTACAGAACTTCTGCCAAGCACAATACCCATGTTAGAGTCTTAAGCCCTTCAGGATACTGGAAACCTTCATTTTACAGGTTAGGACCCTGCAGCTCACAGAGGTAGCACAGCTAATCCAAGCCACATAGCTGGTGAGTGGAAGACCCAGTCAATCTCATCTTCCAGTCAGTGATACACAGTTAACTGCATGCTCAAAACTGACTTCTATCAGTAGGATTCCAGGCTCCCTACTTTGCTTCAGGCACAGTAGCATGGCTTTTGTTTGTTTATCTATTAATATTAGGCTTTTGTGCATGGTTCCTTTGAAGAATGAGTTCCTCAGCTGAAATGTTTTGGGTATCACTGGCCCATACCATTCAAGGCCTTCTCTGCCCTTCTAAGCCCCCTGGCAGGCTCAGGTGCAGGCTCTTCCCTGAGACTTGATGAACCTTCCCCACCCTGAACTCCCCTCAAGGTACTGTCCTCATATAAATGCCAAGGGATGAGAAAGTTTGAAAAGGACTTCCTTGTCCTCAAAACCTAGATTAATTTCTACTGACTTTCCAAATGGGTTTCCACAAAATAAATGTATACTAATAAAATTCACTGCATCTTAGCACGTGAATATTATTTTTAAAAACAGTTTTTTAATGCCCTAGAAATCAAGGTGTGTCCTGATTTAAAAGGTCCTAATATACAAAATTTAAAACTGATAAAGTGATCAATTAGGAATTGACTCTTCCTTTTAAAAGGAAGTTTCCCCTGATACACTTGAAATAGCTTCAACTTTCCCATTTACATACAGCTCTTCAGAATTATATCTAATAGTCTTTTATATGATTATTTATACAATTTTCCTTTCTCAGGAAAACTCCTAGGAAAAAGGGACCATAGCTTGTGTGTGTGTGTGTGTGTGCGCGCGCGCATGCACGCGCGCACAAAATCATTCTGGCAAGTAGCTAGTGCCATTGTGATACACTCACTTCAAAAGCAAGATTTACAACAGGCTTCTTACCTGGCTGTGCTAGGGGGAGAACAGGCTGGCCATGTTCCAGAGACTGGTTCCCAAACGTGGACCTGAGGGCTAAATGGGAGAAAGGAAGGTGGAATGCTTCTTCTCTGTGGTGTTATGATGTGGACTGGACATTTAGATCCATGTTTGTGAACATCCATTTAGATGAATGTTTCACCTATCACCAATGAAAAAGAAAGCAACAAGTTAGATTTTAAAAGAAAAAAATAATAAAGAAACAGAAGAATGATACAATAACTGAAAAGAAGAATACATTAGAAGGAATCAATAGCAGAATAACTGAGACAGAAGAATAGATAAGGAGCCTGGAAGACACGATGGTGGTAATAACTGCTGCAGAATAGAATAAAGAAAAAACTATTAAAAGAAATGAAAACCATCTAAGGGCACTCTGCAACAACATTAAATACACCATTATATGGTGTATATATATCATCATTATATATTCATTATAAGGATCTCAGAAGGAGACAAGAGAAAGGACCTGAGAAATTTTTTGAAGAGATATAGCTGTAAACTTCCTTAACATGGAAAAGAAAAGTCACCCAAGTCCAGGAAGTACAGAGTTCCAGGCAAGATAAACCAAAGTAGGAACACAGGGAAACACACAGTAATCAAAGTGACAAAAATTAAAGACAAGGAAAAAATATTAAAAGTAACAAATAACATATAACAGAAAACCCATAAAGCTAACAGCAGATTTTTCAGCAGAAACTCTGCAGGCCAGAAGGAAATGGCATGATATATTTAAATTGAAGGGGAAGAACCTACAACAAAGAATATTCTACCCAGCAAGGCCTTCATTCAGATTTAATAGAGAAATCAAAAGCTTTACAGACAAGCAAGAACTAGGAGAATTCGGCACCACCAAACCAGCTTTGCAAAAAGTGATAAGGGAACTTCTCTAAGCAGAAAAGACCACATATAGAATACACATTTTCTCATGTATACATGAAACATTCTCCAAAATTGACCACATACTGAACCACAAAGTGAGTGTTGGTATACTTAAGAAAACTGAAACTTTATCAAGCATCTTTTCCAACCACAACACTACAAGATTAGAAACAAATTACAAGAAAAATACAAGGAAAAAAACATTAAAAAACACACAAACACATGGAGGCTAAGCAATATGCTACTAAAGAACCAATGGATCACTGGAGAAATTAGAGGAAATCAAAAAATACCTAGAGAGAAAAGAAAATGAAAGTACAACAATCAAAAATCTATGGGATACTTAAAAAAACAATTCTAAGAGGGAAGTTTATACCAATACACTCTTACCTCAAGAAACAAAAAAAAATTTCAAATAAGTAACCTAATCTTACACTTAAAATGATAAGAGAAAGAACAAAGAAGAGCTAAAGTTAGTAGAAGGAAAGAAATCATAAACTTAAAACTCACTCAAAAAACTAAGATCATGGTATCTGGTGCCATCACTTCATGGCAAATAGATGGGGAAACAATGGAAACAGTGAGAGACTTTATTTTCTTGGGCTCCAAAATCACTGCAGATGCTGACTGCAGCCATGAACTTCAAAAATGCTTGCTCCTTGGAAGAAAAGCTATGATCAACCTCAACAGCATATTAAAAAGCAGAGACATTAATTTTTCAAGAAAGGTCTGTCTAGTCAAAGCTATGGTTTTTGCAGTAGTCATGTATGAATGTGAGAGTTGAACCATAAAGAAAGCAGAGCACCAAAGAATTGATGCTTTTGAACTATGGTGTTGGAGAAGACTCTTGAGAGTCCCTTGGATTGCAAAGAGATCCAATCAGTCAATCCTAAAAGAAATCAGTCCTGAATATTCATTGGAAGGACTGATGCTGAAGCTGAAGCTCCACTACTTTGGTCACCTGATGCAAAGAACTGACTCACTGGAAAAGACCCTGATTCTGGGAAAGATTGAAGGCAGGAGGAGAAGGGGACAACAGAGGATGAGATGGCTGGATGGCATTACTGATTCTGTGGACATGAGTTTGAGCAAACTTTGTGAGTTGGTGATGGACAGGAGAGCCTGGTGTGCTGCAGTCCATGGGGTAACAAAGAGTCAGCTATGACTGAGCGACTAAACTGAACTGAGTAGGCAAACAAAATTAATAAACCTTTAGTCCAACTCATGAAGAGAAAAGAAAGAGGATGCAAATCAATGAAATTACAAATGAAAAAAGTTACAACTGATAAACTCATAAGAGATTACTACAAGCAACTGTATACCAATAAAATGGACATCCTGGGGAAAAAATGTACAAATTTTTGGAAAGATACACTCTTCTAAGGCAAAACCAGGAAGAAATAGAAAATATGGACAGACTAAGCACAAGCAATGAAATTGAAACTGTGATTTTAAAACTCTCAAAAAACAAAATTCCAGGACCAGTTAGCGTCACAGTCAAATCCTATCAAATAATTAGAAAAGAGCTAACATCTATCCTTCTCAAACTGTTCCAAAAAATTGCAGAAGAAAAAATACTCCCAACTCATTCTATGATGCCACCATCACTCTGATAGCAAAATCAGACAATGATATCACACAAAAAAAAGAAATAAAAGAAAATTATGGGCCAGAATCACTAATGAACATAGATGCAAAAATCCTAAACAAAACACTAGCAAATCTGAATCCACCAATACATTAAAAGTATCATACACCATGATCAAGTGGAATTTATCCCAAGGAAGCAAGGGGCTTTCAATATCTACAAATCAATCAATATGATACCCACATGAACAAACTGAAGAATAAATATCATGTGATCTTCTCAATAGAGGCAGGAACAGCTTTTGACAAAATTCAACACTTATTTATGATAAAAACTCTCCAGAAAGTTGGCATGGAAGGAACATACCTAACACAATAAAGATCATGTATGAAAAATCTACAGCTAACATCACATTCAGTGGTGAAAAACTGAAAGCATTTCCTCTAAGATCAGAAACAAAACAAGGGATCCACTCTCACCACCTTTATTCAACAGTGTCTTGGAAGTCCTAGCTATGGAAATCAGAGAATAAAATGAGATAAAAGGAATTCAAATTGGAAAAGAAGAAGTTAAACTGTTAGTGCAGATGACATAATACCATAAGTAGAAAATTTTGCAGATGCTCTTGGAAAACTACTAGACCTCATCAATGAATTTGGTGAAATCGCAGTCTATGAAATTAATACATAGAAATATGTTGCATTTCTACACCATAAGAACAAAAAAATCAGAAAGAGAAATTAAAGAAATACTCCCATTTACCATTACATCAAAAAGAAATAAAATACCTAGGAATAAACCCACCTAAGGAGACAAAAAGACCTGTACTCTGAAAACTATAAGATGCTAATGAAAAGAAATTAAAGATGACACAAACAAGTGGAAAGATATGCCATGTTCTTGGATTGGAAGAATCAATATTGTTAAAATGACTGTACTACCCAAGGCAATCTACAGATTCAATACAAACCCTATCAAATTACCAATGACATTTTTCACAAACCTAATACAAAAAAACTTTAACATTTGTATGGAGACATAAAAGTCTTTGAATAACCAAAACAATCTTGAAAGAAAAAAGAAACTGAAAGAATCAATCTCCCTGGGTTCAGGCTATATTACAAAGCTATAGTCATCAAAACAGTATGGTACTGGCACAAAAACAGAAATATAAATTACTGGAACAGGATATAAAGCTCAGAAGTAAACCCATGTACCTATGATCAATTCAGTTCAGTTCAATTCAGTCACTCAGTCATGTCCGACTCTTTGTGACCCTTGAACTGCAGCACACCAGGATTCCCTGTCCATTATCAGCTCCCGGACCCTGCTTACACTCATGTCCATTGAGTCGGTGATGCCATTCAACCATCTCATCCTCTGTCATCCCCTTCTCCTCCTGCCTTCAATCTTTCCCAGAATCAGGATCTTTTCCAATGAGTCAGTTCTTCACATCAGGTGGCTAATGTATTGGACTTTCAGCTTCAGCATTGGTCCTTCCCATGAATATTCAGGATTGATTTCCTTTAGGATGGACTGGTTGGATCTCCTTGCAGTCCAAGGGACTCTCAAGAGTCTTCTCCAACACCACAGTTCAAAAACATCAATTCTTTGGTGTTCAGCTTTCTTTATAGTCCAACTCTCACATCCATACACGATTACTGGAACAACCATAGCTTTGACTAGATGGACCTTTGTTGGCAAAGTAATATCTCTGCTTTTCAATATGCTGTCTAGGTTGGCCATGGCTTTTCTTCCAAGGAGCAAGCATCTTTTAATTTCATGGCTGCAGTCACCATCTGCAGTAATTTTGGAGCCCCCCAAAATGAAGCCTCTCACTGTTTCCATTGTTTCCCCATCTATTTGCCATGAAGTGATGGGACTGGATTCCATGACCTTAGTTTCCTGAATGTTGAGTTTTAATCCACTTTTTCACTCTCCTCTTTCACTTTCATCAGGAGGCTCTAATTCTTCTTCACTTTCTGCCATAAGGGTGGTGTCATCTGCATATTGAGGTTGTTGATATTTCTCCTGGTAATCTTGATTCCAGCTTGTGTTTTATCCAGCCTGGGATTTCTCATTATGTACTCTGCATAGAAGTCAAATAAACAGGGTGACAATATACAACCTTGACGTACTCCTTTCCCCATTTGGAACCAGTCAGTTGTTCCATGTCTGGTTTTAACTGTTGTTTTTTGACTACATACAGATTTCTCAGGAAGCAGGCCAGGTGGTCTGGTATTCCCATCTCTTGAAGAATTTCCCAGCTTGTTGTGATCCACACAAAGGCTTTGGCACAGTCAATATAGCAGAAGTAGATTTTTTTTTGGAACTCTCTTGCTTTTCCTATGATCCAGTGGATGTTGGCAATTTGATCCCTGGTTCCTCTGCCTTTTCTAAATCCAGCTTGAACATTTGGAAGTTCACGGTTTACAGACTATTGAAGCCTGGCTTGGAGAATTTTGAGCATTACTTTGCTAGTGTGTGAGATGAGTTCAATTGTGCGACAGTTTGAACATTCTTTGCCATTGCCCTTCTTTGTGTTTGGAATGAAAACTGACCTTTTCCAGATCCAGTCCTGTGGATCAATTAATAGATGATCAATTAATCTGTGACAAAGGAGATAAGACTATACAATGGAGGAAAGACAGTCTCTTCAGTAAATGGCACTGGGAAAACTGGTCAGCCATATGTTTAAAAATGAAATTAAAACACTCTTAAACATCATACACAATAAACTGAAAATGGATTAAAGACCTAAATGTTAGTCCAGACATTATAAACTCTTAGAGGAAAACCTGGGAAGAATACTCTTTGATGTAAATCTCAGCAATATTTTTTTCCATCAGTCTCTTAAGAGTTATGAAAATAAAAACAAAAATAAACAAATGGGACCTAGTTAAACTCAAAAGCTTTTGTGCAGCAAAGGCAACCTTAAACAAAATGAAAAGACAACCCAAAGAATGGGAGAAGATATCTGCAAACAATGTTATAGACTAGGGATTAGCTTCCAAAATTTACAAACAGCTCATGTGGCTTAATATCATCAAAGCAAACAATCCAATCAAAAAATGGACAGAAGACCTTAATAGACATTTTTCCAAAGAAGACATACAGATGGCCAGGAAGCAGGTGAAAAGATGTTCAACATCATTAATTATCAGAGAAATGAAAATCAAAACTATTGATACAGTGAAGTATCACTTCTTATAAGTTAGAAGGGCCATCATCAAAAAATCTACAAACTATAAATGCTGGAGAGTGTGTAGAAAGAAGGCAACCCTCTTACACTGTTGGTGGAAATGTAAACTGGTACAGCTGCTATGGAAAACAGTATGGAGGTTCCTTAAAAAGCTAAAAATAGTGTTACCATGTAACCCCGCAGATCAAAATTATGGTGAATTGATAAAGAAGATGTGGTAATATATACAATGGAATATTACTCAGCCATTTTTTAAAATGAAATAATGCCATGTGCAGCAACATGGATGGCTTAGAAATAAATATACTGAACCAAATCAGAAAAAGACAAATACCATGTGATACTGCTTATACATGGAATTTAAAAAAAATGATACAAATGAACTTATTACAAAACAGTAATAGACTCGTAGGCTTAGAGAACAAACTTATCATATTAAATTAAATACCACGATGGAAGAGGGGAGGGAAAGGATAGTTGGGGAATTTGGAACTGATATGCATACACTGCTCTATTTAAAATGGATAGCCAATAAGGACCTACTGTATTGCACAGGGAAATCTGTTCAATGTTATGTAACAAACTAAATGTGAAAAGAATTTTAAAAACAATAAATAACTGAATCACTTTGCTTTACACCTAAAATAACACAACACTGTTAATCAACTATTCTCCAATTTGAAATAAAAAGTTTAATAGTACTTTTAAAATAAAATAATAGAAACAAAAAAAGAGGAAAGACAAACTAGATTTCATCAAAATTGAACATTTATGCTCTGTGAAAGAGGACATCAAGACAATGAGAAGACAATCCATAGTTTGGGAGAAAATATTTGCAAAAGACACACTTGATAAAGGGCTGCTATCCAAAATATACAAAGAACTCTTGAAACTCAACAAGAAGAAAATATCAACTTAGTTAAAAAGCCAGCCAAAACATTAACAGATACTTTGCCAAATAAAATACACAGATGACAATAAGCCTAAGACAGGATACGGCTCATCACATTGTTAGAGAAATGTAAATTAAAACAATAGGATACCACTACACACCTATTTGAATGGCCAAAATCTGAGACAGTGATCACATCAAATTCTGGAAAGGGTATGAAGCCACAGGAGTTCTGAAACATTACTGGCGAGAGTATAAAATGATACAGACACTTTGGAAGACAGTCTGGTAGTTTCTCACAAAACTAAACATAGTCTTACCATATGATTGCACTCTTTGGTATTACCCAAAGGATTTGAAAACTTCTGTCCACACAGAAACCCATACATGCATGTTCACAGGAACTTTATTCGTAATTGCCAAACTTGGAAACAACCAAAATTTCATTCAGTAGGTGAATGGATAAATATACTTTGTACATGCACACAACAGAATATCATTTAGCACTAAAGAAAAATGAGCTAACAATCCATGAAAAGACATGGAGGAACCTTAAATGTATGTTATTCAGCAAAAGAAGTCACTCTGAAGAGACTGCATGCTATCAGATTCCAACTAAGTGACATTCTGGAAAAAGTCAAACTGCTAGATTAAGTAAAATGATCTGTAATGCCAGGGGATGGAAGGGAAATGATGAAAGGGCAGAGCACAGGAGATTTTTAGAGCAGTTAAATATCTGTATGATACCGTAACAATGGATACTTATACTGTTGTCCAAACCCATAGACTGTATACGATTCCCTTGCAGTGAAAGTGAAGTCGCTCAGTCGTGTCTGATTCTTTGCGACCCCATGGACACCAGGCTCCTCAATCCATGGGATTTTCTAGGCAAGAGTACTGGAGTGGGTTGCCTTTCCCTTGAAGATCAGTCCTTAAAGAATCTGCCTGCAATGTAAGAGACCTGGATCCAATTTCTGGGTCGGGAAGGTCCCCTGGAGAAGGAAATGGCAACCCACTCCAGTATTCTTGCCTGGGAAACCCTATGGACAGAGGAGCCTGGCAGGCTATAGCCCATGTAGTCATAAGAGTTGGACACAACTTACCGACTAAACCACCACCACCATAACTGTATAAAACCAAGAGTGAATCTTGAGGTAAGTTATGGACTTCGGGTGATAATGATATGTCAAAGAAGATTATCCCTGGTTTAAAACAAATGTACCATTCTGGTACAGTGATACCATGATAAAATGGATGAGGTTATTCATGTGGGGGAAAATGGTATATGGAAAATCTTTGTACATCTCAATTTTTAAAATAAAGTCCCTTTTTAAAAGACAAGAGAAATTCATAAAAGTATGTTCTAATTAATCTAAAGGAGTTAGTAATACCACCCACAATGTTTGTGGTGACTACCATAGAGCAAGTATTATAAACACAGAGTGGAAGCTCTTTTACACAATTAGCTTCTGGGTTTGAACAAAATCCTCAGTTTTATACTGATAAATGACTGTTTTCAACATGTTAGGCCACTTCCAATGCAGAAGAAATCAAAACCTTTAAACGCAAATACAAAAATAATATATGTAAGGTTCATCCATGCAGCATACCTTATATGTACTAAACTGAGAATTACCCAACAGACTGATTAATACGTGACTTAGTTAAAAATAAATTAAAGGAGGTTATTCACATAGAAAAGAGTAATATAGACACTTTATGAAAAAGTGGAAGAGGGTTACAATAATAATACATATATAGTTAATAATATATTATATATGATAAATAAAAATAAATAATAGATACAAGGCACATGTCTCAATACAATTTTTTAAAACTTTATGTTCATTAAAAAGTAACTTTTTCTTTTGGTATGCAATTCTATGAGCTTTATCACACATGTAGATTTGTGAAAACACCACAACAATCAAGATACAGAACAATTTCATCACTGGATATAAGATTCCTTTGTGTTGCCCTTTTATAACTAAATTCTGCCTCTACTCCTGACCCCTGTCAACCACTGAAGTATTCTCTGTTTCACTGGGGGGTTTTTTGGAGGGGGCAGAATTCTCTTCGTATTTATTTTATTCTCCACCCAAAGGCATTCCCAATATGTTTAAGTGTATTCTTAGGTATGTACATATCCTTGAAAGTTATGTAGTATGAATCTACATAAGTGACTTTTATTAGTTTATTGTTTCAGGGTACAATTCAGTGAGTTTTAGTATACTTGAACTTGTGTGACTATCATCAACATCATTCTAGAACATTTTTATCAAACCCCAAAAACACCTGTACCACTTAAAAGTCACCCCCCAATCTTCCCTCTACCCAGCTCTTGGCATCCAATAATCTACTTGGATTATTATTCTTCCTCTTATGCATTGGTCTATTTTGAATGTTTCCTATAAATGAAATCATACAATATGTGTCTGACTTCTTTCACTCAGCAAGGTGTTTTCTAAGCTCACCCATGTTGCTGCACATATTCATTAATAACTTTACTCTTTGTATGGAACTATTCCACTGTATGGATATATCACATTTTTTTATCCTTTCATCCATTAAAGGACATTGGGTTTTTTCCACTCTTTGATTATTGTGATTAATGCTGCTATGAATGGACAAGCTTTTATGTGAACATATTTTCATTTCTCTTGGGTAAATACCTAGGAATGGAATCGCTGGTCATATGGTAACTTTATATTTAACTTTTTGAGAAGTTACTAAACTCTTCCAAAGTGATTGCACCATTTTACATTTTTCCCAATTACTGTATGAGTGGCAATCTGTCCTTATTCTCTTCAACACTTCTTTGTTGACCATCTTTCTTATTATAGCCATTCAGTGTGGTGAGAGGTTTGTGGTTTCAACTGACAATTCCCTAGCAAGTAGTGATGTTGGTCATCTTTTCGTATGTTTATTGGCCATCCATATTTCTTCTTTGGTGACGTGTCTGTTCATATCCTTCACCATCTTTTAACTGGTTTACCTTTTTATTATTGCATTTAAGGTGTTCCTTACATGTTCTGGGCACAACACATAATCAAACATATGATTTGCAAATATTTTATCCCTCAGCAAATATTCTGTAGGTTTTCTTTTTTCTTTCTTGATGGTGTCCTTTGAAGCATGAAAGCTTTAAATTAGATGAAATTAAATTTTTCTTTTACAGATTGCACTTTTGGTGTCATATCTAAGATTTGCTTAACCCCTAATCAGGAAGATTTTTCCATGTGTTTTCTTTAAATTTTTTGTAGTTTTACTTTATATTTTTAAATCTCTGATCCGCTTTCCATTCATTTTCATCAAAGGGGTGAGGTTTAGGTTGACTTTCTTAGTCTTTTGCAAAGTGATATCTAATTGTTGCAACATCAGCTTGTTGAGAAGATTATCCTTAAAGCCATTGAATTACTCTTTCATGTTTGTCATAAGTTGATCATATTTGTGTGAGTCTATTTCTGGACTCTATTATGTTCATTGATCTAAATGTTTGTATTCATGCAAGTACCATACTGTCTTGATTGCTATAGTTTTATATTATATTAAGCCTCAAAATTAAGTAATTAAAAGTCTGTCAGAATTGTCTTGGTCTTTTTGTGTACTTTTCACTTCCAAATATGTTTTAGAGTCAATTTGTCAGTTTCTATAAAAAGACTCCTGAGATTCTGATTGGGATTTCACTGAATCTATAGATCAACTGGGGGATAATGACATCTTAACAATATGTTTCCCAACTCATGAATTTGGCTTATCTGTTTATTTATCACTTTAAAAATTTTTTTCACTAATGTTTTGTAGTTTCAACATAGAGATGTTATATTTTTGTTAGAATTTCCCCTGAGGAGTTTTATGCTTTGTGATGTTACTGTTAATGACATCTTTTAGATATTTTCTAATTTTGTATTGCTAATATATAAGAAGACAACCTCTGTATATTAACCTTTTACCTGGCAAGTTTCCTAAATAAAATTTCTGGTATTAATAAGTTTTATTATTTTTGGTAGAGTGCTTGGAATTTTCTACCTATATAATCATGTCATTTGTGAGTAAAGACCATTTACTTTTTCTTGTCCAACCTGTATACCTTTAATTTTTTTTTTCTTGCCTTATTTTACTGACATGGACCTCCAGGACAATGTTGAGTTGAAGTGATAAGAATAGACATTCTTACCTTATTCTCAATTTTGGCCTTTGACAATTAAGTATAATTTGATGTGCTTTCTGCTGATGAACACTTTTAATGCTTTCTTTCCTGTCTTAGATAGTTTAGCATAAATATTTTCGTGTATTTGAAATACTTTAGGCTTGGAACTAATGTCCCACCTCGACCATGTCAGGTCACTCTTAACAGAGAACTGGCTCCCCATGTGCAGTAACAAGATCATAAGGTAGTAAGCAACTGCCAGCTGGGGTTCAGAAGCAAATGCCTTCAAAGAGCTAGTGAATACTAGATACTTCAAAGGAACAAATACGGAGAGGCTTGGGACTAACATTACTAAGTCCCTATGTGTGTCTGACCCTGTGTGAGGTCTCTTATGTGAGTCAGTTCTGATTCTGCCCTTCTTATCTAGAGTCAGAACTTTTAGATACAGAGTCCCTGACTTACGATGGCACAACTTAACATTTTTCAAGTTTGTGATCGTGCAAAAGTAAAACACCTTCAGTAAAAACTGTACTTTAAAATTTGATCTTTGCCCAGACTAGCGATGTATAGTATGATACTCTCTCATGGTGCTGGGCAGTGGCAGCCAGCTCCCAGCTGGCCACAGGATCATAAGGGTAAACTGTCATATACTTACAACCCCTCTGCACCCATGCAACCATTCTGTTTTTCACTTTCACACAGTACTCAATAAGTTATGTGAGACAGTTAACATTTTATGATAAAACCGACTTTGTGTTAGATAATTTTGTCCAACTATAGGCTAAAAAAAGTGTTCTGTGTTTAAGGTAGGCGAGGCTAAGCTACAATGTTCAGTAGGTTATGTGTATTTACACCAGTTTAGGATATTTCCAGCTTACAGTGGGTTTATCAAGATGTAAAACCCATTGTAAGTGGAGGAAGATCAATCATTCTATTCCTCCATCTTCAGCAAGGGAGAGTGAAATGCCCCAAGGTAACCAAAGTTTTTCTAACCACACTGTGCAGAATGGACTACCCAAGCTGCCTCTCACTATTGCTGCAATGATAAGTATAATTTATAATTATTTTTGATCCCCAAACAATGTCTCTGTCAAATGAAAAAGGTGTGATTTCTTCTTGTTGTTATTTTTTTCCCCTAACAGACTGAATTATATGTAAAGATTATACGTTGTGACTTCTTCTAAAAGTATTGAGTTTTGAGAATTAAATTGTAAAAATTCTTCACGACGTATAATCTATACATAAAATTCAGTCTGTTAGGGGAAAAAAAAAAAAAAAACAAGAAGAAACCACATCTTTTTCATTTGACAGAGACATTGTTTGGGGATCAAAAATAATTATAGAGAAAAAAAGGACTTGCACAAAGGAATAGGAGTTAAGAAGCCCGTACAGCAGTTCAGGTTCACATTGTGATTAACAAGGAGTTTACTGCCACCAAGTGGTTCGCTAAGTCCACTAACTTCTGTAACGTGTTTCTTAAATTCTCCCTAAATATCAATACTTGTCAAAGTACCAAGTTTCAGTTTAAATGAAAAAATCATGAAACCTCAGACATGGAAAGCTGAAAACTTTTCCAGAATTGACAAACAAGCAAGCCTTTAATTGCCAAAATAAACTATGAAAATCTGTATCTGTATCCTATGAATGGGATCTAATTTCTAGTAAATGTTGCTCTTGTTACAGAAAGTGGGATCTGGTTGCTCACCACTCAAAAGTCAATGAAGAGGCCAGGCTGATGAAGAAGAATGTTTGCTTTCTTTTGGATGCCAACAACCAGAGTGAGGGGAGGATGAACACCTACCCAAAAGCTGACCCCCCACCCCCTGAAAGTCAGGGAGCAAGACTTTTTATACACAGAGAGAGGGGGCTACATGCAGAGACAGATCAGTCAGCTCTGACAGTCGTCTTGAAATTCATCATCAGTCTGACCAGCATCATCTTGACTGTTTGAGATATGATTAATCTTCAGTTCCAACTTCAGAGTCAGTTTGTTACCATTTCTTTGAGTCCACTTCTAGAAATAGTTGCAGCTTATGTCATGACTACAGTCTGGCCATCATATAGTTAACTACTCTACCTCGGGTTTCATTATCTATAAGACAGCACACAGGATATGGCTCAGAATATTTTCATAGCCCTTGAGAGGTACCTAAAGATTCTTGGTGAGGCTTAATGAGTTTAGTTCAGTTCAGTTGCTCAGTTCTGTCCAGCTCTTTGCAACCCATGAACTGCAGCATGCCAGGCTTCCTGTCTATTACCAATTCCTGGAGCTTGATCAAACTCATGTCCATAGAGTCAGTGAAGCCATCCAACCATCTCATCCTCTGCCATCCCCTTCTCCTCCTGCCTTCAATCTTTCCCAGAATCAGGATCTTTTCCAATGAATCAGTTCTTCACCTCAGGTGACCAAAATAGTGGGGCTTCAGCTTTAGCATCAGTCCTTTCAATGAATATTCAGGACTGATTTTCTTTAAGATTAACCAGTTTGATCTCCTTGCAGTCCAAAGAACTCGCAAGAGTCTTCTCCAACACCACGGTTCAAAAGCATCAATTCTTCGGTGCTCAGCTTTCCTTATGGTCTGACTCTCACAACCATACATGACGACTGGAAAAACCATAGGTTTGACTAGACAGACCTTTGTTGGCAAAGTAATGTCTCTGCTTTTTATTATGCTGTCTACGTTGGACATAGCTTTTCTTCCAAGGAGGAAGGATTTCTTAATTTCATGGATGCAGCCACCATTTGCAGTGATTTTGGAGCCCAAGAAAATAGTCTGTCACTGTTTTCACTGTTTCCCCATCTATTTGCTATGAAGTGATGGGACCACATGCCATGAACTTCATTTTTTGAATACCGAGTTTTAAGCCAGCTTTTTCACTCTCCTCTTTCAGTTTCATCAAGACACTCTACAGTTCTTCTTAGCTTTCTGCCATAAGGCTGCTGTCATCTACGTATCTGAGGTTATTGATATATCTCAGGCAATCTTGATTCCAGCTTGTGCTTCATCCAGCCCAGTATTTCGCATGATGTACTCTGTACACAAGCTAAATTATCAGGGTAACAATATGCTATGACCAGTGCATTCTCTTGGCAAAATACTGTTAGCCTGCTCCATTTTGTACTCCAAAGCAAAATTTGCCTGTTACTCCAGGTATCTCTTGACTTCCTACTTTTGCATTTCAGTCCCCTATAATGAAAAGGACATCTTTTTAGGGTGTTCTAGAAGGTCTTGTAGGTCTTCATAGAACTGTTCGATTTGAGCTTCTTCAGCATTACTGGTTGGGGAATAGATTTGGTTTACTGTGATATTGAAAGATTTGCCTTGGAAACGAACAGAGATCATTCTGCCGTTTTTGAGATTGCACCCACGTACTACATTTTGGACTCTTTTGTTGACTATGTGGACTACTCCATTTCTTGTAAGGGATTCTTGTCCACAATAGTAGACTGTGGGCATCTGAATTAAATTTGACCATTCCAGTCTATTTTAGTTCACTGATTCCTAAAATGATGTTCACTCTTGCTATCTCCTGTTTCACCACTTTTAATTTACCTTGATTCATGGACCTAACATTCCAGGTTCCTAGGCAATATTGTTCTTTACTTCCATCACCAGTCACATCCACAGCTGGGCATTGTTTTTGCTTTGGCTCCGTCTCTTCATTCTTTCTGGAGTTATTTCTCCACTCTTCTCCAGTAGTATATTGGGCACCTACTGGCCTGGGGAGTTCATCTTTCAGTGTCATATCTTTTCGCCTTTTCATACTGTTCATGGGGTTCTGAAGGCAAGAATACTGAAGTGGTTTGCCATTCCCTTTTCCAGTGGACCACGTTTGTGTCAGATGGTCCATGTGATCAGTTTGATTAGTTTTCTTGGATAGTGGTTTTCATTCTGTCTGCCCTCTGATGGAGAAGGATAAGAGGCTTAAGGAAGCTTCCTGATGGGAGAGACTGACTGAGGGGGAAACTGGGTCTTGTTCTGATGGGCGGGGCCATGCTTGGTAAATCTTTAATCCAGTTTTCTGTTGATGGGCGGGGCTGCTTTCCCTCCCTGTTGTTTGACCTGAGACCAAACTATGGTGGAGGTACTGAAGATAAGGGCAACCTCGTTCAAAAGGTCCCATGCATGCACTGCCCTACACAGTGCCCCCGACCCTGCAGCAGGCTACCACCAACCCACACCTCCACTGGAGACTCTTGGATACTCACAAGCAAGTCTGGGTCAGTCTCTTGTGGGGTCACTGCTCCTTTCTCCTGGGTCCTGGTGCATAGAAGGTTTTGTTTGTGCCCTCCAAGAGTTTGTTTCCCCAGTCCTGTGCAAGTTCTGTAATCAAATCCTACTGGCCTCCAAAGTCAAATTCCCTGTGGGTTCTCAGTCCCTTTGCCAGATCCCCAGGTTGGGAAATGTGTTGTGGGTCCTACAACTTTCTTAAAACAGTGCAATAATTTCCTTGGTATACTTTTTCTGCAGTTTGTGGGTCATCTGTTCAGCGGCTCTATGTGGGGTTAATGATGACCTCCCCCAAGAGGGCTTATGTCACAGGCCTGCTGCACCCAGAGCCCCTGTCCCTGTGGCAGGCCACTGCTGACTGGTACCTCCATAGGAGATTCAAACACAGGTCTGGCTCAGTCTCTGTGTGGTCTCTGGGTCCTGGTGAGCACAAGGTATTGTTTCAGCCCTCTGAGCATCTCTGATGGGTGTGGGGCATGATTATAAACGCAATTTTGCCCCTCCTAACATCTTGCTGGGGCTGCTCCTTTGCCCTTGGCATGGGGTGTCTTTTTTGGGTGGGATTCAACAATTTCCTATTGATGCTTGTTCAACAGCAAGCTGTAATTTTGGAGTTCTCACAGGAGATTATGAGTTCACATCCTTCTACTCCACTATCTTGTCAGTCTTTTTCTGCCAAGAGAACCCACTGGTCATAGCAAATACCCTCTTCCAAGAACACAAGAGAAGACTCTACACATGGACATCACCATGATGGTTAATACCAAAATCAGATTGATTATATTCTTTGCAGCCAAAGATGGAGAAGCTCTATACAATCAGCAAAAACAAGACTGGGAGCTGACTGTGGCTCAGATCATGAACTCCTTATTGCCAAATTCAGAATTAAATTGAAGAAAGTAGGGAAAACCACTAGACCATTCATGTATGACTTAAATCAAACCCTTTACAATTATACAGTGGAAGTGAGAAATAGATTCAAGGAATTGGATTTCATAGGCAGAGCGCCTGAAGAACTATGGACAGAGGTTCGTGACATTGTATAGGAGGCAGGGATCAAGAGCATCCCCCCAAAAAAAGAAATGCAAAAAAGCAAAATGGTTGTCTGAGGAGGCCTTACAAATAGCTGAGAAAAGAAGAGAAGTGAAAGGGAAAGGAGAAAAGGAAAGATATACCCATCTGAATGCAGAGTTCTAAAGAATAGCCAGGAGAGATAAGAATACCTTCTTTAGTGGTCAATGCAAAGAAATATAGGAAAAGAATAGAATGGGAAAGACTAGAGATCTCTTCAACAAAACTGGAGATACCAAGGGAATATTTCATGCAAAGATGGGCACAAGAAAGGACAGAAATGGCATGGACCTAACAGAAGCAGAACATATTAAGAAGAGGTGGCAAGAATACATGGAAGAATATACAAAAAAGATCTTCATGACCCAGATCACAAAATGGTGTGATAACTCATGTAGAGCCAGACATCCTGGAATGAAAAGTTAAGTGCGCCTTAGGAAGCATCACTATGAACAAAGCTAGTGCGGGTGATGGAATCCCAGTTGAGCAATTTCAAATCCAAACAGATGATGCTGTGAAAGTGCTGCATTCAATATGCCAGCAAATTTGGAAAACACAGCAGTGGCCACAGGACTGCAAAAGGTCAGTTTTCATTCCAATTCCAAAGAAAGGCAATGCCAAAGAATGTTCAAGCTACCACACAATTGCATTCATCTCACATGCTAGCAAAGTAATGCTCAAAATTCACCAAGTCAGGCTTCAACAGTATGTGACCATGAATTTCCAGATGTTCAGGCTGGATTTAGAAAAGGCAGAGTAACTAGAGATCAAATTGCCAACATCTGTTTGATCATCGAAAAAGCAAGAGAGTTCCAGAAAAACATCTATTTCTGCTTTATTGACTGTGCCAAAGACTTTCTGTGGATCACAACAAACTGTGGAAAACTGTTCAAGAGATGGAAATGCCAGACCACCTTTCCTACCTCCTGAGAAATCTGTATGCAGGTCAAGAAGCAACAGTTAGAACTGGAAATGGAACAACAGACTGGTTCCAAATTGGGAAAGGAGTACGTCAAGGTTGTATATTGTCACCCTGTTTATTTAACTTATATGCGGAGCACATCATGCGAAATGCTGGGATGGATGAAGCAGAAGCTGGAATCAAGATAGCTGGGAAAAATATCAATAACCTCAGATATGCAGATGACACCACCCTTATGGCAGAAAGTGAAGAGGAACTGAAGAGCCTCTTGATGAAAGTGAAAGAGGAGAGTGAAAAAGCTAGCTTAAAACTCAACATTCAAAAAAGAAGATCATGGCAGCCAATCCCATAAATTTATGGCAAATAGATGGGGAAACAATGGAAACAGTAACAGACTTTATTTTGGGGGGCTAAAAGACCCTTGCTCCTTGGGAGAAAAGCTATGACCAACCTAGATAGCATATTAAGAAGCAGAGACATTACTTTGCCAACAAAGGTCAATCTAGTCAAAGCTATGGTTTTTCCAGTAGTCAGGTATGGATGTTAGAGTTGGAGTGTAAAGAAAGCTGGGCGCTGAATAATTGATGCTTTTGACTGTGGTGTTGGAGAAGACTCTTGAAAAACCCTTGGACTGCAAGGAGATCAAACCAGTCCATTCTAAAGGAAATCAGTCCTGAACATTCATTGGAAGGACCAATGTTGAAGCTGAAACTCCAATACTCTGGCCACCTGATGTGAAGAACTGACTCATTGGAAAAGACCCTGATTCTGGGAAAGATTTAAGGCAGGAAAAGGAACGACAGAGAATGAGATGGTTGGATGGCATCACCGACTCAATGAAAATGAGTTTGAGCAAGCTCCAGGAGTTGGTGATGGACAGGGAAGCCTGGCGTGCTGCAATCCACAGGGTCGCAAAGAGTCGGACATGACTGAACAACTGAATTGAACTGAAAACATTTCAAAACATTCTTCAGGATATAGTAAGTCTGAATCCTTGAAAACTAATTATTCCCCAAAGACTCCCAAGCAAAATAGAATTATCCTCAACTGTGGAGATAAGAAGTCCTTTGCCTAAAGTCTTTTCATCTTTTAATACTCCCATATAAAAGTAAATTACTCAGGGAGATATTTTTCCCAGGAGTATGTCATCACCTCAAGGGATTTTCAGAACTACTTTTAGAACTAGTTTCCCATAAAGGGACAGAGTTCTCAGCCTATAATTTTGATGTTGATGGAAGGCCCTAAGTATTTAAATTCTCCACCTCTCTTAAGTTCCAGTCACTACAAGACTTGCTATTGTCTTAAGAAGCTCTGTTTGAAATCAAAATGAAAAATTTTGAAAAAAAAAATTTCTCTTCAAATTTTGAATAGCATCCAGGTTAAATTATGGAGACAACAACGTGTCCTGAGAAACTTAATTTTCAGCATTGGTTTCCTGGGAGGATTTCCAAGTTAACTCTATTGAGTTATGAAACTTCAGAGAGGGAGTTCTGCTAACCATGAAAGAGTAGCAAAATGACCATGATTTTTTACAAGTCTTCCTTTAAAAAATATGTTTCCATTAAGGATTGTTTCAGGATATAATATTTATGGAAACACAAATATGTATAAATATAATGGACTTCATCGTATACTTAAATACAATAGACTTCATCAGTGAAAGATGTTTGTTGTCTGAAAAAATATGTCATTTGACCTAATGAATGACTCAACAAGAAAGCATTAAGAGAAGTGCAGATGCAACTTTACTATAAACATGCAACTTTAAAACCAGGAATTGCCTGAATCATAGTAAGCCAGAAGTAGCGTGGACAGCTGTGTCCCATGGGAAAGCACTAAGCCCTGCACCCCACTCAGTGCCTGGCAAATAACAGACAGCAATAAATATTTGCAAAACAGAATCATTAAATGTAAGATCTGTGTGGGAAATTTTTTTTCACGTCTGTGGTAGGAAACTACCTTCCAGGTGAAATCACCTCCTAATAAGCTGCTCTGGCACTAAAGAAGTAAGACTAACAGAGTCAAAATTAGTTTTCCTCTGCAGAATTTAATCCTGCAGAGACTGGAGCCAAAGGGTTCTATAGGAGGAGCTGCTCCCAGCTGATTTTATGATTCATGCAGCAGTTCTGCTGAGATCTCAGTGTGCAGACAGACTGTGTGGGGTCTTGTTAAAATACAAGATCTGCAGCAATCCCACTACTGGGCCTATACCCTGAAAAAACCATAATTGAAAAAGTACGTCTACTGCAATGTACATTACAGCAATATTTACAGTAGCCAGCACATGGAAGCAGCTTAGATGTCTATCGACATTTGAATGGATAAAGAAATTGTAATACATTTATACAATGGAGAATTATTCAGCCATAAAAAGGAATGAATTTGAATCAGTTATAGTGAGGTGGATGAACCTAGAGTCTGTTATACAGAGTGAAGTAAGTCAGAAAGAGAAAGACAAATATCATATGTTAAGTCACATATATGGAATCTAGAAAAATGATGCTGATGAACCTATTTGCAGGGCAGCAATAGAGATGCAACAATAGAGAACAGATTTGTGGAGACAATGGGGGAAGAAAAAATGCTACACATTCAAAGAGTAGCATTGAAACATATACATTGCTGCTGCTAAGTCGCTTCAGTTGTGTCCGACTCTGTGTGACCCCATAGACAGCAGCCCACCAGGCTCCCCTGTCCCTGGGATTCTCCAGGCAAGAACACTGGAGTGGGTAACATATACATTACCATATGTAAAATGGATAGCCACCGGGAATTTTTGGTGTGACACAGGGAGCTCAACCTGGTGCTCTGTGACAACCTAGAGGGATGGGATAATGTAGGGGGTAGGAAGGAGGTTCAAGGAGGAAGGGACATATGTAAACCCATAGCTGATTCATGTTGTTATATGGCAGAAACTGACAAACATTGTAAATCAATTATCTTCTAGTTAAAAATTAAAATTAAAACCAGCAACAACAAAAATAAATGAATAAATAAGCAAATAAAAAGGCAAGGTCTAAGTCAGCAGGTCTGGAAGAGGCCCAAGACTCAGCCTTTCTATCAAGCTCCTAGGTGTTGCTTTTACCAAGCACAGATTCATATGCCTGACACACAGTAAAACCAAACAAACTGAAACCTTGGAGCCTGGAGCAGAAAATGGTGTATTGCATGGCCGAGCAAGGACAGGTAACTTGTGCTAACCCAAATCCAAACTCCCTGAAGGGTTTCACCAAAGCATTTTTAAAGGCAAGGTGAGAGAGGGGCATCCCAGAGTATGCAATCAGCTCATGAATAATTCTCTGGTTGGTTGATGGTGAGGTAATGGGACAGTGTAACAGGGATTCACATTATCTCCAGGCGCCAGTCAGTCTGGGGGCCATGTGCTCAGGGTTATCAAGTAGTTCATTTCTCCCATTCGGTGGTGGTTTTAGCATCTGTAAAACAACTCAGGAGATGTGCATGAGAAACTATTATGTAAATACTTCAGAGACGATCTAAGCAGAAAATTTGGGGGAGGGATCTGTCCAGGGAAGGTCCCATAGAGTCTGATCTGTTACAATGCTAAGATGGGGTCTATGGGCCACACTGATGTAACAAAGTCATAGAAGAAAAGGGGATTCCTGAATAGCCAGGCAGAGTAAGCAGATGGGGTGATGGAAGGCACTGAACCTGGAGTCAGAAGACTGGTTATATGACCCCAGAAGAATCATTTAACTTCTTTGTATCCAAATTGTCTCATGGAAAGAGGGCATCATCAAAGTAATAGGGTGATGATCCTCACCTCACCAGATCCTTATGAGAATTGGATACCTTACTGTAAACATACAGGGGAATGCTCTATACATAGCCTGTGCTCAGTAACTGCTTACTAAGTGGATGGTAAACACAGGTTATTCGTGTTGTTCTGAGGGTTCTGCTCCTCACCTGCCCCATGTGCCGAGGAACGTCCTGGCAGCAAGCAGGAACACAGGTGGCACTTGGTGAGCTCAGGTAACAGCAGAGCAAGCAATGTCTGGAAAGACATTACAGCCTAGTTGATGGCTTCCTATGGCCCTCTTTAGTAGAAGAGACTCTACCAGTAGATTCTTCTTGGTAGAATCTTCTTCTACCAGTAGAAGAGCATCTTCACTGAGAGATCAGTAACTTTGAGGCCTTGGGTAACTTCCAGGCTCCTCCAAGCCAACAGTGGGAGACAGAGGCAGCTTATTACAATAAAAAGATGGTATTAGAAGAGCTGATCTTCCACATTCTTCAACATAAATTGCACATAAAATCACCTGCCTTTGATACACGACTTATTCAGATTCTATATATAAGTGATGTCACAGAGTATTTTGTCTTTCTCTGTCTGATTTATTTCACTTCATGTAATGCCCTCAAGATCCACCCATGTTGTCACAAACAGCAGGCTAACCTTTCTCATGGCTGAATAATATCCCATTGTTTGCATGTGTGTATGTGCATATATTGCACGCACGTTCAGTTGCTCAGTCATGTCTGACTCTTTGCGACCCCATGTGCTGTAGCCTGCGAGCTTCCTCCAGCCATGGAATTTTCCCAGGCAAGAATACTGGAATAAGTGACCATTTCCTTCCTCCAGGGCGTCTTCCAACCTAGGAATCAAACCCGCATCTCCTGTGGGTTCTGTATTAGCAGGCGGATTCTTTACCTGCTGACCCACCTGGGAAGCCTGTACATTCCTATATATGATATAAATACATATTATACCTATTGTGTCACATTTTTTTAATCCATTCATCTATTGGTGGACACTTAGGTTGTTTCCATATTTTGGTTATTATGAATAATGTTGCAATAAACATGGGAATACAGGTATCTCTTCAAGATTGTGATTTCATTTTTTTTTTTTTTTTTGGATGTATATCCAGAAGCAGGATTGCTGCATTATATGGTAGCTCTAGCAAAAAGACATTTTAATGAGTTTTTCCATGGCTGTGATGAGTGGATGTAATTCATGTTTAAATAAAGAGTTGAAATAATTTTGGCCATGTCATATGGTATATACTGCCAGTCCTCACCATCCATTTGTATATTGAAGTAAAAACAGGTTTTCTCAGGAAAACATCGTCTCTACTCAGATATATCTCTTAGCCTAGCTGGTCCTTCCTCCTTAATTGTCACAAGTTGACCCTCCCCTACCTCACTAGGCTGCTTGTCACATGAACTCTTGTTAATTTGCAGTCAAGCACGGGCCCCCCTGTACATACTCACAAGTTCTGTGAGCTGAAATGTCTCCTGCTTCATTCTTCCACAAGTTGTCTTAAGTGACGAAAGTATGAAGACTATGTTATCCGGCATTCCTGCACATGTTCTAGCATTCCTTCTCATGACAGATCACTAGCAAGCTACATAGAGGCACCTCTCTGCTTTGCGCTTTCATAGAACTGCTTAATGGATTCTGCCTTGTTTGGACTGTTATGCATTCAGGCTTGTCTCCCAGCTAAAGAAACTGTTTTTTTAAGAAAAGGGCTAGGTTTTCTTTGTATATCCAGTCCTGCCAGGGCTTAATGCAGCACATTGTATAAATCAGGTGTTCAATACCATATCTCGATAATTCACTTTGTTTTTCAGTTCCCTGTGGTGTGTTATAAAACAGCAGTTGACTGCGAATTGGGCAGACCCTTGTTCCAAATCTCACCCTCCAGCAACCAGCAGTGCAGGCTTGGGCTCTGTCCTTTTCTGTGTCTATTTCAAAATCTGAAAATGAGCATTATGCTAACATTTTAGTTGGATATTTTTAAGTTTTGCCAACATCAACTGGAAAAGGTCAGTTTTCATTCCAGTCCCAAAGAAGGGCAGTACCAGAGAATGTTGAAACTACCATACAATTGTACTCATTTCACAAGGTTATGCTCAAATCTTTTAAGTTAGTCTTCAACAGTACATGAACTGAGAACCTGCAAATGTACAAGCTAGATTTAGAAAAGGCAGGAACCAGAGATAAAATTGCCAACAAATTGCCATCTGTTGATCATAGAAAAAGCAAGGTAATTCCAGAAAACATTTACTTCTGCTTCATTGACTACACTAAAGACTTTGACTGTATGGATCACAACAAATTGTGGGAAATTCTTAAAGAGATGGGAATACCAGATCACCACATCTGTCTCCTGAGAAACCTGTATGCAGATCAGAAGCAACAGTTAGAACTGGGCGTAAAATAACAGAATGATTCAAAATTGGGAAATGAGTATGACAAGGCTGTATATTTCACCCTGCTTATTTAACTTCTATGCAGAGTACTTCATGCAAAATGCCAGCTGGATGAACCACAAGCTGGAATCAAGATTGCTCAAGAGAAATGTGAATAACCTCAGATATGTAGATGATACCACTCTGATGGCAGAAAGTAAAGAGGAACTAAAGAGTCACTTGATGAGAGTGAAAGAGGAGAGAGAAAAAGCTGGCTTAAAATTCAACATTCAAAAAACTAAGATCATGGCATCCAGTTCCATAACTTCATGGCAGGTAGAAGGGGAAAGAGTGGAAACAGTGACAGATTTTATTTTCTTCAGCTCCAAAATCACTAGGGATGGTGGTTGCAGCGATGAAAATTTTTTTTTTTTTTTGTATTTAACCATTATCTGTTTTTGTTTTTTTTTTAATTTTATTTTATTTTTAAACTTTACATAATTGTATTAGTTTTGCCAAATATCAAAATGAATCCATCACAGGTATACATGTGCTCCCCATCCTGAACCCTCCTCCCTCCTCCCTCCCCATACCATCCCTCTGGGTCGTCCCAGTGCACTAGCCCCAAGCATCCAGTATTGTGCATTGAACCTGGACTCGCATCTCGTTTCATACATGATATTTTACATGTTTCAATGCCATTCTCCCAAATCTTCCCACCCTCTCCCTCTCCCACAGAGTCCATAAGACTGTTCCATACATCAGTGTCTCTTTTGCTGTCTCGTACACAGGGTTATTGTTATCATCTTTCTAAATTCCATATATATGCATTAGTATACTGTATTGGTGTTTTTCCTTCTGGCTTACTTCACTCTGTATAATAGGCTCCAGTTTCATCCACCTCATTAGAACTGATTCAAATGAATTCTTTTTAATGGCTGCAGCGATGAAATTAAAAAGCACTTGATCCTGGGAAGAAAGTTATGACAAACCTAGACAGTATATTTAAAAAAAAGCACAGACATCACTTTTCTGACAAGGGTCCCAATAGTCAAAGCTACGGTTTTTACAGTAGTACTATATGGATGTGAAAGTTGTTTCATAAAGAAGGCTGAGCACCAAAGAGTTGATGCTCTCAAATGGCAGTGCTGGAGAAGACTCTTGAGAGTCCCTTGGACTGCAGGGAGATCAAACCAGTAAATCCTAAAGGAGATCAACTCTGAATATTCATTGGAAGGACTATTGCTAAAGCTGAATCTCCAGTACTTCAGCCACCTGATGCAAACAGCCAACTCATTGGAAAAGACTTTGATGCTGGGAAAGATTGATGGCAAAAGGAGAAGAGGGCAGCAGAGGATGAGATGGTTAGATAGCATCGCTGACTCAATGGACATGAATTTGAGCAAACTCCAGGAGACAGTGAAGGCCAGGGAAGACCGGAGTACTGCAGTCCACGGAATCACAAAGAGCTGGGCACAACTTAGCAACTGAACAACTACATCAACTAACCACCAATCAATATTTTAATAACTTAAATCTCTGTTGTTCTTAGTATAATTAGTATTATAATTTCTCTACAAATAACAAAGTTAATATTAATTTTTGGAAAAAAGCTTATCTTCTTAATAATTCCCTGAAGTTCTAATTGTATTTGTTTTATGGAGGACAGGGCTGAATGTTAGCCTTTAAAATGTTTAGTCATTTAAAATTAATAAGCTCCAAGGTGGCACTAGTGGTAAACAACCTGCCTGCCAACACAGAAGACATTAGAGACATAGGTTAGATCCCTGGGTTGGCAAGACCCCCTGGAGGAGGAAATGGCAACTCACTCCAATATTCTTGCCAGGAAAATCTTATGGACAGAGGAGCCTGATGGGCTACAGTCCATTGGGTCGCAAAGAGTCCGACGTGACTGCAGCAACTTACTAGTATGCAAGTTCATGAAAAGTTACCATTTGAAAACTACTGAGATAGTTACTGATTTTGAAATTGATTTTGGTCTAGTTCTGCTGTGTTTCTACATTCATTCTTCCTCTTGACAATTTCTTATTGTTGGTGGAACTTTAAAATGGATGAAAATGCATTTTTATCTCATTTATGTTTCAGTTCAGTTCAGTTTAGTTACTCAGTCGTGTCTGACTCATTGTGACCCCATGAATTGCAGCACACCAGGCCTCCCTGTCCATCACCAACTCCCAGAGTTCACTCAGACTCACGTCCATAGAGTCAATGATGCCATCCAGCCATCTCATCCTCTGTCGTCCCCTTCTCCTCCTGCCCCCAGCATCAGAGTTTTTTCTACCGGGGTCCAGCCCCAGTTGGAGCCAGGAATTCCCTCAGGAGGATAGCGTCGGTGACTGAGAGAAATAGAGAAAGAGATAAGGAAAGAATTTTGCAGTTAAGAAAATAGAGGAGAGAAAAGAGGCTGATATTCCTTGGTTTACGCAGAAAGCCAATAAAGCCCCAGCACAGGACTTGCTCTGTTCACGTAGGCTGCAGGCGCTCTCTCAAATAGCTGAAGGTTCCCCACTTAGGCACCTTCTCGAGTGGGTCTTAGAAGCCCAGGCAGGAAAGTGAACACAGAGGGTCCCTGTGCTCCAGGGAATCAGCCTGAAAAGGAAAAGGAAAGAGAAAGAATGACTTGGGGAGACCAAGCTTCAGTAAGCAAGGCCCACACTTTATTTTCCAAAGTAGTTTTTATACCTTAAGTTGTGCATAGAGGATAATGGGGGGTGGGGTAGAGTCATGCAAGGTCAGCAGTCCTTGATCCTTATTGAAGGCAGGCTTTCTTTCTGAAAACTTATCATATGCAAAAGCTTTAGGTGATTTACATCATCTTCTGACCAGGAGGCCTGTTAACATTTTATGACCCTTTCTTCAGAAAACTTATTTTTCTCTAAAGGTGATTATTCTAAAGTCAGGCGCCACCGTCCAAAAGCATTAGATAAAGTTGCATTCCTATAGGGCAAAAGTGTGGTGGGCTATAGCAAGACAAGAATTAACTCAAGGGTCCAAGGTTACAAACATTAAAGCTACTACTTACATTTCTATATATCAACTATATTAATCAATACACTCCCAGGGACACAGTAGGTAAGGGATATGGAAACTTGGCAGCAAGCATTAGCTCAACAAAGAAATTCTCTACTAGTTCTATTCTAACAATTTTAACTCTCTGAGAAGCTCTGCATTGTTAGAATATCTTAAGCTTCCTGTGCCTCTCGTGGTTGGGAGGCTGTGAACAATCACATGCATAGCTGCAGGAATCTGAACAAACCTGTCAGGGAAGCTAGAAAGTCATCAGAGGGGTTTGAATTGAAACACTCCTATTATGCCCAGGAGGCTTATTAACTAGAGCTCTAAACTGACTATCTTCAGAGAAAGGTGGTTAGGGATAGCCCCCCATTAATGTCAGAAGAGTTGGTGAAAGTCATGAAATAGTAAAATAGACAGATTTTGGTTTTGGGGTAGATGCTTGGGCAGGTCCAGGGGGCCTCTCGAGTCCTGATTCACCTTTGCATGTCAGGTCCTCTCCGCATGACCTTTGTCATGGGTGGGAACTCCTGTGCTGGCTCCCAGCACTTTTCCAATGAGTCAACTCTTAGCATGAGGTGGCCAAAGTACTGGACTTTCAGCTTGAGCATCATTCCTTCCAAAGAAATCCCAGGGCTGATCTCCTTTAGAATGGACTGGTTGGATCTCCTTGCAGTCCAAGGGACTCTCAAGAGTCTTCTCCAACACCACAGTTCAAAAGCATCAATTCTTCAGCGCTCAGTCTTCTTCACAGTCCAACTCTCACATCCATACATGACCACTGGAAAAACCATAGCTTTGACTAGATGGACTTTGTTGGCAAAGTAATGTCTCTGCTTTTGAATATGCTATCTAGGTTGGTCATAACTTTCCTTCCAAGGAGCAAGCGTCTTTTAATTTCATGGCTGCAGTCACCATCTGCAGTGATTTTGGAGCGCCCCAAAATAAAGTCTGACACTGTTTCCACTGTTTCCCATCTATTTCCCATGAAGTGATGGGACCGGATGCCATGATCTTCGTTTTCTGAATGTTGAGCTTTAAGCCAACTTTTTCACTCTCCACTTTCACTTTCATCAAGAGGTTTTTTAGTTCCTCTTCACCTAGAACCCCATGAACAGTATGAACAGTATTAAAAGGCATTTATGTTTAAGAAATATCAAATACCAATCAATAATATGGTAAGTTTCATCTAAATAAACCAGAAAGGTAGATTGATGAGGTTTTCCACTTCACATAGTTGATATTGTGAACAATTTTAAAGAAAAGCAGTGTATTAATAAAACTAAATCTTTTCCTGAATTGAAAAGTCACACATGCTTTGCCAGTCTTTGATACCTTAAATATGATTCTAAAATGCTATGACATTGGTGAATATAGTTGAAAGATTGAAAAGTTTTGATTTCACCTCCACAGGCTGTTTATTTTCATATCAAAGACACAGAACAGCCCTCCCTGTCTCCAACTTTCATTATTTCACCATCATGTGTTGACTTCTATAGAATGCTCTAGATGCTTATGCCAGGCACCGAGAAGCTATTAAACAAAAAATTAATTTGACCCATTCTTTGGCAGCAAGGTAATCCATTCCATGGTGACATCACTCCATTCAGCATCCCAGCTTCTCAGGTCCCCGTAGTACATTAAAGCTTTGTTTTCAAACGTTGGTCCCTCTGTGAGACCTTACTTTCTATTTCACCTGAGAGTCAGTTTTGGGGTTTTATTTTAATTTGTTGATTTGGCTATGACAGATTTTAGTTGTTGCACGTCAGATCTTCAATCTTCCTTGCAGAACGCGGGATCTTTAGTTGTGGCACATGAACCCTTAGACGTAGCATGTGGGACCCAGTTCCCTGACCAAGGATTGAACCTGAGCCCCCTGCATTGGGAGCACACAGACTTAGCCACTGGATTACCAGGGAAGTCCTGAGAATCATTTATGTATCTGAGCAGAGTTGTCATGGCATTTCTTGTGTGATCTCTTGTAAGCTAAACACCCCATTTACCTCTTCTTCATTTACCCTAATTTCCTTGCATTTCTCTTTCTGCTGTTTCTATTACCTCTGAATTGTCTGCTTCCTCCTTTAAAATAAGGCACCCAAAATTAAACTATTTTTTCAAGTGTAGTAAATTCAGGGTAAAATTAAAATATGTTCTTCCATTGCTCTGGATGCTGTATTACTTTCCTACCTCAAAATGGCTTGTTTGTTTGTTTGTTTTCCCTCCAAATTACTTTGGCTCACATTGGGGATAATGTCAACTGAAACCTCTGGGAATTTGTTTTCACATGAACTTTTGTCAAGTAAAGTCTCACCCATCTGGCAATTGTTTAGCCAATTTCTTAAACCTGAATTGAAGGCTTCATACTTATCTGTACTTTAGTTCATCTTCCTAACGTTAGTCTGAAATTTTAGACTTTGGAGGACTTTCTTTTTCTCTCTTCTTTTTTTTTTTCCTGACATTCATTGTATAAACAATATCATCTAGCTATTTTAATTGGGCAAATTTTCTGTGAATACTTTCTGATTATTCATTAAATCATTGATAAAAAATGCTGAAGAGATCAGAGTCAAATAGCTTAGTTGATCTTTCCAAGTTGATCTCTATCTTAATCAAGATTCTTGGAGTAGCTTTTCAACTGGCTATGAATTTACTCAAGTAATTATCCTCTAGCTCACATTTCTTAGTCTTGTCCATAAGGCTGTCAAAGAGATTTTGTCAAATACTGTGCTGAAAACATTCCTCTGATCGAGGCTAATGAACTCAAATTAGCAAAGTAATTCTAGAATGCTTTGTTATTACTTCTACTGACTGCCGTATCTTGTCCTCAGTGACAACAAAAGCATGGCTGTCATCAACCTTCCTAGTATTTTTCTGTGACTGATATTATAGTAACCTGTCTGTTATTTCTAGGTCCAATTTTTCAATTTTTTAAATTAGCCATTAACCATAATACTTTAAGGATTATGCCATACTGCAACAATATAATATAATATCTAATATTTGTATACCACATTTCAAATATTTTATCATACTTGGATACTTAAAACGTCCATTTAGTAAGGACTGAGGATACATGGAGTAACGAATCCCCAAGTGTGGAGAGGATATATAATACACACTTGAGAGTGAATTTGGAAGCAAGAAGTAAAAAGATTGATGGATACAAAACATGAAAATGGAACTCAGAGAGCTTTCTGGCCAAAGTAGAGAATTTGAGATAGGGATATTTGGAAAACCAAAGTTGAGAAGTTAAACAGAGATTATATGGGAAAAGGTAATAAGATCAACACTGGAGTCCAATTTTGATATTGTAAATATTAGGGAGCAAAAAGTAGGTTTGTGAGGAGAGGAACTACATAAGGTAGTGTGTGTGTGTGTGTGTGTGTGTGTGTGTGTGTGTGCACACATGTGCACGCACACACACAAATTTAGTCATGTCCAACTCTTTGAGATCTCATGAGGGGTTATTAAATACATGCTGGCTACAGTGGCTGAGAGTTTGGATTTGGGTAGAAGGTGGTAATGAACAAAATCTGTTTTTGAAGAAGATTCTATGGCTCTTGGGTATAATTTGAGATATGAGAGGTAAAAGGAAAGAATTACAAAATTCAAAACTCCAGAGCTGAGCACCTAGAGGACTTGAGAAGACACACTGGTAGCCATTGGGAAAAGACTTTAGGAAGAAAAGAAATAAGATCAGTTTTCAACATAGATTTTTTTTTTTCCAACAAAAAGAGGGGTAAAAAACATAATTGCAAGCTTGGAAAAAGAGAAAACAAAATAAAGATTCACAAGTGATCTGCCATCTGAACACACAGTTATTATCATTTTCATATATTTCCTGCCAGAACTTTGTAAGTGGTTCAGTTCACATGTGTTATATTATATTATATTATATACAATATTACTCACATTTCATTGTGGCTAAAAGGAAGTAAGCCTTTCTAATAGATTTTTAGTATTTATCAGGTTGATGTATCATAAATCACTTGATCCCTTTTATTGTTTATTCAGATTCCTTTCAATTTGGTGAAGGAGAAACAATGAACATACTTTCCAAAAATATATCTTGAACTATTTCTTATTTTGGATTCCTAGAATTCCTGGGTTATATATATACATGAATATATTTCATGACTCTTAAGATATGCTATTAATTTTCTTAAAGAGGAAATTTCATTTCAACAAGCAGAGTTCAATACCTAAGCCTTGAATTCTAGTGAGACATATATATCGTAAAAGCATACAGATAATTGGGAGTGAGAGAAACTGAGGCTGGGAATATCGATTTAGGACTTTTTCATATATAGATAATAAATAAAATTAAACAGAAATTCTCCAGGGCAGTGAATAAAAATGGAGAATAATTTTGGAAATTAACCTTAAAGGAATATTTTTAACTTATTTTATAGATGAGATGCACAGAACTAAACAGCTTCCTCAAGGTCATATAATAACAAGTAATGAGGTTCATGGGGTACAGGAAGGGAAGAGAAAGGGAGGCCATAAAAGAGACTAATGAAAGTACATTGCCTTAGAAATTAAAGACTAAAACTCCCAAACAGAAAGTATTACTGCTTCAAAAAGCAACTAAGAAATTTTAAAAACTAAGAAACAAAGATAAAGTTTTGAATTTAGAAAGGGGGTGGTCCCCGACTGACAGATTCTTCTCTGATCCTCCATCAACACTGAGAACAGGCAGTCACCCTGCTTCACAGACAAATTTTTAAATATACACAAGCCCACAAACATTATGAGCTGCCTAGTTCTGCCCCAGATAATACTCACCAGCAGTAAAACAAAAAGAAATCAACATTTTTTATGGTTCTAAACATCTATAAATTACTCACCTCAAGTTTGTGAACTATTTTTTTTTTTAAACTAAGCTAATTAACTTAATAGTACATCAAATCAATTATTTTCCTTTCTTGAGTTTTATTGTATGACTTCACCCAGCACAAGAATAAAGTGAAAACTGGACCAATAAAATCTAAGTCAGCAGTACAGACCTAAAGTATCCAGTGTCAATTTCTCTTCTCCTACAAGTACAACCCCTTGGGCATTTTCAGACAATCCTGCTGCTCTCTGAGTGGGCAAGTCAAAACAAACTGTGTTTGGCCTTAAGGATTCCAGGAACAGAAAGAGGGTCAGTGTTCCTGGAAGTATAGAAAATGAAAGCATACATGTCTGAGATGAATGTGGGTCTGGAAAAATAGGAAGCTGCAATTACCTGCCACATGGTTTATTTTTCTTTTTATTCTGCCCATCCCACCCATTCCATTTCCACGGTCTCCTGACAGGGGTATACCTCTGTGTCTGTGGCTCCTCACTCATGTCACACTTTTTTTTAACTTTTTTACAATTCTCGGCATTTCCTCTTTAAAGTGATATTTCTTTCTTGCTTAAATTGTCACTGTATTATGTTGATCACACTCTGCTGGGTTCTGAGAAAACCTCAGATAAGGAAAAACACATTTGCTGGGTGGATGGGCGGGGAGAATGCCAGTCTAAATTATTCATTTCAACTGTATGTAAAAGATGAACCAGTAAGCAAATACTGAAAAGTGTTTCTCATAAAATGTCCATGTTGGTGACAGATGAGTTGGAGGACTGTTTTGTAGAGAGCATAAAAGAAGATGTAACTCCTGCTATATTGTTTTAATTAGTATGACTTGAATGGCATGTTTGTTAAAAAAAAAAAAAAATTAGCATAAACCTAAACTCCCTGGTCCTCAACTTCCTACTGGTGTAGTACCTTAGAAAGTCAGTTGGCTGTGGGGTTGATGACTCAGGACTCACTCTAGAGTGGAAGGATCTCCAGAGGTGGTTCAGCCACATGGCAGTGATGTGGGCACATGTGTTAAGTTTCCAGGGGTGACATGTGGCAAGTTACATCTCCCCTTCATTAGCTTGGAATCTCACACCCAGTGGCTTCTGTGCTGTGCTGTAGGTTTATGTTATTATACACCATCCATTAAGTAAATGCCCATTTCTCCTCCAAGCTCTTGCTACTCGAATCATAAGGGAAGTTTTCCAACTGTATCAGTTATACCAAGAAAGAAAATAGTTTTCAAGAGTCCTTCACCTTCTTCAGAAGATTCACTTTTCATTTTTTTTTCCTCAAGATAAAAAGTCACCCAGAGTGGGTGACTACAACATAAGAAGGGCATGTGTCCCGTGTTCTGCTCCCTCCCCATGGCTCGCTTTCACCTTTGTGCCACCATAGTGGTTTCTCATCCCTGGAGAGGAGCCCCAGCAGAACACTGCCCCTTGACTTGCTACCCACAAGGCTAACTTGTGTGAAGTGGTGACAGATCGGTGACTCTGGTGAACAGCAGATGGTAAGCCTGTCAACACTGTTGTTGAGGTCACGTGTGTTTTTAATTCAAGATATCCTGGGAATACTTTCTTTTCCTCCTGAACTCAGAATGCCAAGAGAATACAAATGATCAGGCTTGATTCAGAAACTTCTAATTTGATGAATTAAATGGGAGATGAACTGCTTGAAATTGACTACTTAAAAATTACTTTAAAATGCTTAAAAACTGGACTACTTAGACTACTAAAAGTAATGCACTGCCTTCCCAGAGAGCACAAAAATAGACTCTAAGATGCACATGAGGCGTTTCCCTTCTACAGTGACTCCCCTTTATAGTTTATGTGTAAAGCTTTCATCACTCCCTGAAATTTAGGATCGCGAGAGAAAGAGAAAGCAAGCAGGCTACTGAAAAGACTTTGTTGAACCAGAATTTTGAAGCTAAAGAGATTCTTTCCTCTTATTGCAAATGATTACCAGGATCCCTTGTTACCTTTCAGGACTTCAAAATTGAAATCCAGCTCAGAAATCCAGAAAACAAGCAAAACATTTTAGGTGAAAATATGATGCTTTGCCTATTTTAATCAGCAAAAAAGTGGGAGTAAAGAAAATTAAAGCCTGTAATTGCCATTGGAAACTGTTGTTTACTGTTATATATGCAAGTTATAATGTGAAGAAATTTATTTTAATGTAGCCAGTTTGACCTAATGATGCTCTTGAAATCCAAGGTTTTCGCAGAATTTTTAAAGCGCATCTTATATGATCGTGTGTTGCTAAAGTTAGTGATACCAGGTGTATAAGATGAGGTAACATCATCATCACAGCACTTGAGGAGAATTTCTAACACATTTTATTCACAAGATAAAGGTGTTATTCTGCAAAATTGTTCATTTAATTATCACTCTGCATTCTGATTTCATCTTTCTGGTTGAATGCTCAATAGTAGCAGGTTGGCATAAAGTTATGAAAAATGTCGATACTCAGATCATCTTAAAGAAACTATTGCTTTGGGCTTTATGCTGGGTCACCTGCTTTTATCTGCCCTTCAGAGCTGTACTATGAAGTCGTTTCATTGTGGTTGAACCTCAGTAATTTTAGTTAATTCAATTAATTCAGCTATCACACAGAAGTAAAAAATGTGATGATATGATCTTAGTTGTGAAAAATAAGTAGTTTGAAATTGAAAAGCTTATGCATTAAGTGTTCTTATGTTTAACCAGTGTATATGGGTGGGGCATGGCCCAGTGTGAGAAGCTGTACCCCACCCCCACAGAGCATAATTTTCTTTGAAGAAAAACTAATGTAGATCTTTCTAGGAACCTGGCTCCACCCTGACCTGGGTTGCAGTGTGTGGTGGAAGTGCAAGTCGTATTGGTGGTGCTCTTGAGCGGCCCCAGGACACACATGGAGCCCTGGCTTAGTGGCCCTGGTCTGTCGCCAGCACCTGACCCTGTCCTGCCACAGGTTAGCTGTGTGTATGAGATTGCCATGCACTTGGTTAAATCAGGATTATTTTAAATGCTTCACTTTAATGCACTCAAAACTTTCTCACAAAAGTGAATTAATGAGCAGAGAGAAACCCTGAGGCTGTGGTTAAAAATGACTGTGAAAGTTAATAGGCTGCTGTTGATCCCAGCAGGACTGTGACCATAAACAAATTAGCAGCAGGAAACATGTACTCTGATGTGTGAGGGTCTACACAAATGAATTGAATGAGGAGGGAAAGAGATTTAGTGCTGACTAACATTTATTCAGCCTGCTCAAAAGCCCTACACCATGGGATAGATACTGAAAGTGAACTTGGCGCCTTGGGCAAAAAGAAGATGAGTTTGCTTTGCTGTTTGTTTGATGTAAAGCTGTCTGAGCAAGGACTCACACAATGTAACGCCTGCAGGCAGGAGCTTTAAGTCAAATGAAGGGCATATGCCTCATTCAGTGGAGAGTCAGCTTCTCTGAGTGTGTCTATTTTAAAGGGATGGGAGTTTTGAGATGTCAGATCTTCCACGTTTTCAAAAGAAATCAAAAGGCTGGAATTTTATGTAAAATTTCTCAGTCTTTGCAACTCATGTTAAAATGTCCATTCACTTTGTGGGCCAAATTAAGCTTACTCTGTTGAGTGGCATGCACTTGCTTGCCTAGGCAGTGTGGGGCATGATTCTATCTTCAGCAGACAGAACATCAATGCCTGTTATACGAACTACATAGTGATCATACCCAGAGCCCATAGCGGTGCCAGAGACCTGCAGGGGGGCCACCAGGAAACAGTCCCCGGGGGAGGAGGCCACCAATCCAGGCCCTGAGGGTGAGATTGAGTGATGGGTCAGAAGGGATGTGGGTCCTGCCCAGAGCAGGGAAGCATAGGCTGGTCATTGTGAGTACAGTTAGTTCACATGCCATCTGCCTCCAGCTGCAGAAATCTCCCAGTAACGAATGGGCAGGAGCCCCTTACACACACAACACCTCCCAGAGGAATTGTGCAGGCAGTTAAAAGGGAATTTGAAAATTTGAAACTCTGAAAAAGTAGCTTTAGGCACTGCTGAGCCTTAAAATGCATAGTGGAGCTGCTACTGTTTCAAAGGCAGGTGGCCATCTGTGTTCGGGATCCACTGGGTTAAAAAGAAAAACCTCACATATCTTTAAGGGTAGTCTCTGCAGTCGATTACACTGAGCCCCTTCCTATCTTTTTTTTTGAAGTATAGGTGATGTACCATGTTGTGTTAGTTTCAGATATACAGCAAAATGATTCAAATATGTATGATACTTCCCTGGTGGCTCAGTGGTAAAGAACCCACCTGCCAATGCAAGAGACATGGGTTAGATCCTTTGGTCTGGAAAATCTCCTGGAGAAGAATAACCAGCCCACTCCAGTATTCTTGCCTGGGAAATCCCATGGACAGAGGAGCCTGGCAGGTTACAATACTGTCCATGGGACTGCAAACAGTAGGACACAACTGAGTGACTAAGCAACAGCAGTGTGTGTGTGTGTGTGTGTGTGTGTGTGTGTGTGTGTACACATAGTCACACATATTCTTTCTCAGATTATTTTCCATTATAGGTTATTACAAGATATTGAACATAGTTTCCTGTGTTTTAAATAGGTCCTGTTGTTCATCTGTTTTATATATAGAGTGTTTATCTGTCAATCCTAAACTCATAATTTACTCCTCTTCCAAGAAAATTGGAGACATCAAGGGAATATTTCATGCAAGGATGGGCACGATAAAGGGCAGAAACAGTAAGGACTTAACAGAAGCAGAAGAGATTAAGAAAAGGTGACAAGAATACACGAAAAAACTATGAAAAAGATCTTAATGACCTTGATAACCATGATGGCATGTTCACTCACCCAGAGTCAGACATCCTAGAGTGTGAAGTCAAGTGGGCCTTAGGAAGCATTACTACAAACAGAGCTAGCAGAAGTGATGGAAGTCCAACTGAGCTATTTCAAATCCTAAAATATGATGTTGTTAAAGTGTGGCACTCAATATGTCAGCAAATTTGGAAAACTCAGCAGAGGCCACAGGACTGAAAAGGGTCAGTTTTCATTCCAATCTCCAAAAAAGGGCAATGCCAAAGAATGTTTGAACTACCATTCAATGGCATTCATTTCACATGCAAGTAGGATTATGCTCAAAATCGTTCAAGGTAGGCTTCAGCAGTATGTGAATCAAGAAACAGAGAAGAAAACAATAGAATGAGAAAGACTAGAGATTCTTCAGGCAACAATACTGGAGTGGATTGCTGTTTCCTCTCCAGTGCATTTTATAGGGTTTAGGAAAAAATAAGGCAGCCTTTGGGGAGACAGTCCCAGTAAACTCACAGTGGGGGAGCAAAACTTGCCATCCCAAAATGTCTCAGGCATGTGGATTTTTTTTTTTTTTTTAGTTAGAGGATAATTGTTTACTATGTTGTGTTGGTTTCTGTCCTACAACAATGTGAATCCACCATAAGTATACATATATCCCCTCCCTCTGGAGCCTTCCTCCCAGCCCCTCCATCCCACCCCTCTTGGTTGTCACAAAGTACCAAGCTGAGTTCCCTGTGTTATATAGCAACTTCCCACTAGCTATCTGTTTTACACATGGTAATGTATATATTTCAATGCTACTCTTTCAATTTGTCCCAACCTCACTGTGCCCACAAGTCCATTCTCTACCTCTGTGTCTTTATTCCTGCCCTAAAAATAGGTTCATCAGTAACATTTTTCTAGATTCCATGTATATGTGTTAACATATAAAATTTGTTTTTTCTTTCTGACTTACTTCACTCTGTATAACAGGCTCTAGGTTCATCCACCTCAGTTTAATTGACTCAAAATCATTCCTTTTCATAACTGAGTAACATTCCATTGTATATATGTACCACAACTTCTTTATCCTTTCATCTGTTGATGGCCACCTAAGTTGCTTCCATGTCCTGATATTGTAAATAGTGCTGTAATGAACATTGGTGTACATGTGTCTGTTTTTTTTTTTTTTTCTTAACATGTGTCTTTTGAATTATGGTATGTGCTCAGTAGTGGGATTGCTGTGATATATGGTAGTTTTATTCCTAGCTTTTTAAAGAATCTCCATACTGCTCTCCATAGTGGCTGTATCAATTTACATTCCCACCAACAACGCAAGTGGGGTTCCCTTGTCTCCACATCCTCTCCAGCATTTATTGCTTGTCGATTTTTTGATGACAATCATTCTGACCGGAGTGAGATGATGGTAAGAGAGTAACAGGTAGGAAGGCCAGAGGTCCCCAAGTGGCAGGAGGAAATAAACTGCAAGTGGCAGGCACTTTTTCCTTCTCTACACAAAATTAAAGGAAGCTTCTTTTAATTCTGTGTTGACAACACCTGGTTCTGCCTTGAGCTAACCAATGCAAAATGGTTGTCTGAGGAGGCCTTACAAATAGCTGAGAAAAGAAGAGAAGCCAAAAGCAAAGGAGAAAAGGAAAGATATACCCATTTGAATGCAGAGTTCCAAAGAATAGCCAGGAGAGATAAGAAAGCCTTCCTCAGTGATCAGTGCAAAGAAATAGAGGAAAACAATAGAATGGGAAAGACTAGAGATCTCTTCAAGAAAATTAGAGATACCAAGGGAACATTTCATGCAAAGATGGGCTCAATAAAGGACAGAAGTGGTATGGACCTAACAGAAGCAGAAGATATTAAGAAGAGGTGGCAAGAATCACACAGGAAAACTGTACAAAAAAGATCTTCATGACCAAGATAATCACGATGGTGTGATCACTCACCTAGAGCCAGACATCCTAGAATGTGAAGTCACGTGGGCCTTAGGAAGGATCACTGTGAACAAGGCAAGTGGAGGTGATGGAATTCCAGTTGAGCTATTTCAAATTCTAAAAGATGATGCTGTGAAAGTGCTGCACTCAATATGCCAGCAAATATAGAAAACTCAGCAGTGGCCACAGGACTGGAAAAGGTCAGTTTTCATTCCAATCCCAAAGAAAGGCAATGCCAAAGAATGCTCAAACTACCACACAATTACACTCATCTCACATGCTAGTAAAGTAATGCTCAAAATTCTCCAAGCCAGGCTTCAGCAATACATGAACCATGAGCTTCCAGATGTTCAAGCTGGTTTTAGAAAAAGCACGGGAACCAAAGATCAAATTGCCAACATCCATTGGATCATGGAAAAAGCAAGAGAGTTCCAGAAAAACATCTGCTTCTGCTTTATTGACTGTGTGGATCACAATAAACTGTGAACATTTCTTCAAGAGATGGGAATACCAGACTACCTGACCTGCCTATTGAGAAATCTATATGCAGATCAGGAAGCAACAGTTAGAATAGGATGTGGAACAACAGACTGGTTCCAAATAGGAAAAGGAGTACGTCAAGGCTGTATATTGTCACCCTGCTTATTTAACTTATATGCAGAGTACATCATGGAAAATGCAGGGCTGGATGAAGCACAAGCTGGAATCAAGATTGCTGAGAGAAATATCAATAACCTCAGATACGCAGATGACACCACCCTTATGGCAGAAAGTGAAGAACTAAAGAACCTCTTGATGAAAGTGAAAGAGGAGAGTGAAAAAGTTGGTTTAAAGCTCAACATTCAGAAAACAAAGATCATGGCATCTGGTCCTATCGCTTCATGGCAAATAGATGGAGAAACAGTGGAAACAGCGTCAGGCTTTATTTTTGTGGGGGCTCCAAAATCACTGCAGATGGTGACTGCAACCATGAAATAAAAAGACGCTTAGTCCTTGGAAGAAAAGTTATGACTGACTTAGACAGCATTTTAAAAAGCAGGGACATTACTTTGCCAACAAAGGTCCATCTCGTCAAGGCTATGGTTTTTCCAGTAGTCATGTATGGGTGTGAGAGTTGGAGTATAAAGAAAGCTGAGCATCAAAGAATTGATGCTTTTGAACTGTGGTGTTGGAGAAGACTCTTGAGAGTCCCTTGGACTGCAAGGAGATCCAACCAGTCAATCCTAAAGGAAATCAGTCCTGAATGTTCATTGGAAGGACTGATGTTGAAGCTGAAACTCCAATACTTTGGCCACCTGATGCGAAGAGCTGACTCATTTGAAAAGACCCTGATGTTGGGAAAGATTGAAGGCAGGAGGAGAAGGGGCCGACAAAGGATGAGGTGGTTGGATGGCATCACCGACTCAATGGACGTGAATTTGAGTAAACTCCGGGAGTTGGTGATGGACAGAAGGCTTGGTGTGCTGCAGTCCATGGGGTCACAGAGTCGGACATGACTGAATGACTGAACTGAACTGAACTGAACAGACATAAAATGCCTTGCTAAAAACTAGGAAGTGGGCATTCTTTCTGCCCCTTTCTGATGTCTATGTCAGAAGCTTTCTCTTATACTTTAATAAAACCTTGCTACACAAAAAGTTCCAAGTAGTCAAGTCTCGTCTCTGACCCTGGATCAAAATCCTCTCCTCCAGAGATCGTGAATCCTGGTGTAATACATGGCTCACAGCAGCAACCTTTCAATGGCATGTGGATTATTAGGAGCTGAGAATAATCCACATCCAAAAGACACAGGAAAAAACTTTGACTTCCCTACTAATTGCTTAAGAAATGTAGATTGAGGACCTATTCCAGGAAGGGAGCCATCACCATACATAACTGCAGTATGAACTAGGTGTGTGGATAAGGAGGAACTTAGCAATTTCTGTTTGCTAAAATTCCTCTCTGTGTCCCCCTGTCTCCAGCATGGCCCAGCAAACATTTGTTTACGAAACATTTGCTTTTCCATCTCCATGTTAATTGGCTTCTTCCTCTTTGAAGTCCCACACCACTACTCTCAATATCCTCTTTGTGTTGTTAAAGATGAAGGTTTTGGCCAATTTGGTGAATTACTCAGATTACTCAGTTTTCCTGGGTCTCTCTCATATAAATATGTTATTGGACTTTTGAGTGATTTTCTCCTGTTAATCTGTCTCATGTCAACTTAATTCTTAGACAGCCAGAGGAACCTAGAAGGGCAGAGGACATTTTCTTTCTTGCAGACATCACTAAAGTGCAGAGGCATTCGCCCAGGCATTACAATCTCTTGCCTTTTCCCTTCCTGATACTTTATAAGATTGTTTTATGGGGGAGGTCACAACCTCTACAGAGATGATTCTGTACCCATGTCAATGAGAAACTAGTTCTGTGCTGCTATTTTTCTTCTAGTTTTGCAATGAAACAGATGTACATGAGAAAAAAAGATAACTGGTAAGCAATTCATTTTGCATGTGCAGTAGACTATCAGTCTTAAGATTTTTGTTGGAAAATAAGACTAAAAATAACCAAATTTAAAGTTAGTAAACATGGGTAAGAACTGTAGATGCTTTTATGGTTAATGTTTATATAAATGCAACCAAAGCATATAAAGTGATTATGACAGAACCTGGGATACAGTAGGTGTTCAGTAAAGGTTGGTTCTTTTCCCATTGGACCTTCCCCTCCACCAGTAGAATTGATTTTATTCTTGATTTTTTAACCCCTCTTGCCTTTTCTCTGTTACTATGTTTTAAAGAGCACGTTTAGGAAAATGGGGTAATTTATCAAGCTGGAGGAAAGAACTGTCTAGAAAGCTCAGATTTACACAACACCACAGAGTTTTGTTAGCCAAGTTTGAAAAATAAGAATGAGGAACATCTTTTCTGTTGAGATGAGATAAGCCTGACTAGGTCTTTCTACTAAGAAAAGGGCAGTGACCCAAACAGTGTCCCAGAAAGAAACCTCACTGTGCTGGGCAGTAACAGTGAGCACTCTTGACAGTCACATTGTACCTTTGGACTGTGACTGCTCTAAATCCTCAAGTTCAGCCTAGCCAAATGAGCCCAGCTCTTCTAATCATATCTTTAAGCAAAAAAACTCTGCAAGATATGGGAAGTGGTCTTCATGATTTAGGAAGTAGTGATCTGCTCTTAGCAATCTACAATCTTGAAATGCACCTCAACAGTGCTGTCCAACCTGCATTTAAATCTAGTCCCAGCACAATGTAGACACTAGTTTTCCATAGACAATACAAACCTTCAGTACTTTTTCTCTTACCTTTTAATATACTTTATAGAAGCAATATGATAATTGATACTGTGCTCTTACATGTCAGATGCTATAAAATACACTAACTGCATCTTATTTAATGTAAAATATAATTGGGCAAGAATTCTATTTTTTATGATCTGTGCAAAGCTCCATAAATTGTTGGCATATAATGAATACTAATAAATAATGAAAACAAAGATGCTGAATTTAATACAAGAACATTATTTCATTCTCATTAACTAATAGACTGGCTGCCTGCAGTAAAATTCAGCATTAATTATTTTTTCAACAAGACAAGTTTAAAGAAGTTTTTATTTTCTGCTACCTCTGAAGCTTTTCTGTTTTCTAGAACATAAATTATATTATGAATTAATTTAAAACTGACCTTCCTAAGAAATCTGCTTTTATTCTTGTGTATAAAATTGCTAGATATTCTTCAGTTCAGTTCAGTTCAGTCACTCAGTCGTGTCCGAATCTTTGTGACCTCAAGGACTGCGGTGCACCAGGCTTTCCTGTCCTTCACCAACTCCCAGACCTTACTCAAACTCATGCCCATCGAGTCAGTGATGCCATCCATCTATCTCATCCTCTGTCCTCCCCTTCTCCTGCCTTCACTCTTTCCTTGCATGAGGGTCTTTTTCAAGGAATCAGTTCTTCGAATCAGGTGGCCAAAGTATTGGAGTTTCAGCTTCAGCATAAATCCTTCCAGTGAGTATTCAGGACTGATTTCCTTTAGGATGGACTGGTTTGATCTCCTTGCAGTCCAAGGGACTCTCAAGAGTATTCTCCAACACCACAGTTCAAAAGTATCAGTTCTTCAGTGCTCAGCATTCTTTACAGTCCAACTCTCACATCCATACATGACTTCTGGAAAAACCATAGCTTTGACTAGACAGACTTTGGTTGGCAAAGTAATTCTGCTTTTTAATATGCTGTCTAGGTTGGTCATAGCTTTTCTTCCAAGGAGCAAGCTCTTTTAATTTCATGGCTGCAATCACCATCTGCAGTGATTTTTGGAGCCAAAAAAATAAAGTCTGTCACTGTTTCCATTGTTTCCCCATCTATTTGCCATGACGTAATGGGACCAGATGCCATGATCTTTATTTTCTGGACGTTGAATTTTAAGCCAACTTTTTCACTCTCCTCTTTCACTTTCCTCAAGAGGCTCTTTAGTTCTTCTTTGCTTTCTGCCATAAGTATGGTGTCATCTGCATATCTGAGGTTATTAAAATTTCTCCCAGATATCTTGATTCCAGCTTGTGTTTCATCCAGCCCAGCATTTCACATGATGTACTCTGCATATGTTAAATAGGCAGGGTGACAATATACAGCTTTGTCCTACTCCTTTCTAAATTTTTATGTGGGCGACTTTATCTCTGGTTCCTCTGCCTTTTCTAAAATCAGATTGAACGTCTGGAAGTTCACGGTTCATGTAGCCTGGCTTGGAGAATTTTGAGCATTACTTTGCTAGCATGTGAGATGAGTGCAATTGTGCAGTAGTTTGAACATCTTTGGCATTGCCTTTCTTTGTGATTGGAATGAAAACTGACCTTTTCCAGTCCTGTGGCCTCTGCTGAGTTTTCCAAATTTGCTGGCATATTGAGTGCAGCACTTTCACAGCATCATCTGTCAGGATTTGAAATAGCTTAATTATTCTTACCACTCATTTATAATCAACCTACTACAAATTAGAAGTCAATTTCAAAATAAACAAAATGCAAAAAAAACACAAAAATTAGAAAAAAATTTAGCAGTGATACACATTAATAAATTAAAACCAGAATAAACCTCAAGTGAAGTCTTTCTATTCAACAACAGACAATCAAATTTCCAAGTCAACCCACTATCCATTCTGCTTATCTTACTAAAACTATATGTCACTTTGTGTTTTCATGTTTATAAAGTTCCACCCAACTCCTGCCCTGCCTGCATATGCCACCTACTTCATTTAGATTTATCTGTGGGTTATCTCCTGTCTCCTACCAGTCAAATTTTCATTTTAAGGTGGCCCATTTGAAGAAATTGTTGGAAAGTATCAGCATTCCAAAAGGGAAAATGTATATCTTTCCAGGTGGCTCAGTGGTAAAAGGCGGAGAAGGCAAAGGCACCCCAGTCCAGTATTCTTGCCTGGAAAATCCCATGGACGGAGGAGCCTGGTAAGCTGCAGTCCATGGGGTTGCTGAGGGTTGGACACGACTGAGCGACTTCACTTTCACTTTTCACTTTCATGCATTGGAGAAGGAAATGGCAACCCACTCCACTGTTCTTGCCTGGAGAATCCCAGGGACGGGGGAGCCTGGTGGGCTGCCATCTATGGGGTCACACAGAGTCAGACACAACTGAAGTGACTCAGCAGCAGCAGCAGTGGTAAAGAATCCACCTGCCAATGCAGGAGATACAGGTCATGTGGGTTTAATCTCTGGGTCTGGAAGATCCCTTGGAGTAGGAAATGGCAACCCACTCCAGTATTCTTGCCTGGAAAATTCCATGGATAGAGGAGACTGGCAGGCTACAGTCCATGGGGTCACAAAGAGTCAGACACGACTGAGTATGCATGCATATCAAGTTCAGTTATCCAAGTTCAGAAATCTCTCTAGGAAGCTATTTTGGAGAAAGTTGCCTAGAGTAGAAAGAACTGATTCTACTTTCCACTCTGATTTCCTCTTGCTCTGGGATCTTTTTCAAAGTTCTAAACCTCTTATGCTTTAGCTTCTGTACCCATAAAAAGTAATTTCATCTATTTGGATTTATCTCTTATAACTCAAGGACTTCCCAGACAGTCCAGTGGTAAAGTACCCACCTGCCAAGTGAGAAACATAGGAAATGAGGGTTCAGTTCCCTTAGAAATTTCTTCAGGATGATTTTCTTCATCTTCATAGGATACAGATACTGTATTCGGCTAAATGAGTCACTGATAGTCTCAAAATGTCATATTAGCTAGGATGTTGACCATCAAGAAAATTTTACTAAAACAACTCAAGAAGCAAAAGAGACCAGCTTTAATTTTTATTAGTCATTATATTATTGTATATGCAATTGCACTATACAGAAAATTATTGTCATCATTATTGTTGCTTTGTTGTTATTTTCTTTGAGGATAGAAGTAAATAGAAAAATGGTCTAAAGTTAAGCAGTGGCAAGGAGAAATTTTTTTAAAGGAAGCTAATTTAAAAATAACTGATGGTATGATGCTAATGGGGCTTCCTAGGTGGCTCAGTGGTAAAGCCTCAGGTGGCTCCCTGCCAATGAGGGAGACTAGAGTTCCATCCCTGGGTCAGGAAGATCCCCTGGAGAAGGAAATGATAACCCACTCCACTGTCCTTGCCTGGCAGGCTACAGTTTATGGGGTTGCAAAAGAGTAGGACCTGATTTAGCAACTATACAACAAAAACAACAAATGACTCTGTAATAATGAAGAAGAATGATGCATCAAAGGAGAGAGTAAAGAACTCGAGAGTTTTATCAATAAGGGCCGTTATAGTCTTACTAGCCCATAAGAGAGTAGAGGGAATCCAGAGAGGGCAGGGGCCTATTGTCAATGGGTCATCAAACTTAGCCCAAGTCATCCCCGTGTGACCATGGCAAATATGGAGAGATTCTACAGACCACTGAGAGAGAACATCATGGTTGAAAAATGGAGAAATTCCTTTTCTTCACTTTGCAAATTGTTCAGAGACCTCAGCATTACACATCAACTTTCAAGATTGGGAACACGTGTACACCTGTGGCAGATTTATGTTGATGTATGGCAAAATCAATACAGTATTGTAAAGTAATTATCCACTAATTAAAATAAATAAATTTAAATTAAAAAATAAAAGTGCTGCTATGAATATGGGTTTAAAAAGAAAAAAAATTAATTGGATAATGAGGGATGCAAGGATTCTTCAATATACACAAATCAATCAATGTGTTATACCATAATAACAAATTAAAAGATTAAAGCCATATGATAATCATCTTAATAGAGTCAGAAAGCATTTTCAAAAAAATTCAGTACCCATGTATAAAAGCTCTCCAGAAAATCAGCATAGAAGGAAACTTTCTCAACATAATAGAGGCCATATATGACAAATCCAGAACAAACATTATTCTCAACAGTGAAAAACTGAAAGCATTTCCTCTAAGATCAGGAACAAGACAAGGGTGCCCACTCTTGCCACTATTATTTAACATAGTTTTGGAAGTCCTAGCCACTGCAATCAGAGAAGAAAAAGAAATAAAATGAATTCAGATTGGAAAAGAAGTAAAACTCTCACTGTTTGCAGATGACATGATTTAAAAAAAAAAGAAAGAAAGAAAAAAACCCTAAAGATACTCTCAGAAAATTACTAGAGCTAATTAGTGAATTTATTAAAGTTGCCAGATACAAAATCAATACACAGAAATCCTTTGCATTCCTATATACTAACAATGAAAAATCAGAAATAAAAATTGAGGAATCAATCCTATTCACCACTGTAACAAAAAAGAATAAAACACCTAGGGAAAAACCTACCTGAAGAGACACAAGATTTGTACACAGAAAACTATAAGACACTGATGAAAGAAATCAAAGTTGACATAAATAGGTGAAAAGACATAATCATATTCTTGGATCAGAAGAATCAATATTGTAAAACTGACTACACTACCCAAAGCAATCTACAGATCCAATGCAATCCCATCAAATTACCATTGGCATTTTTCACAAAACTAGAACAACAACAAAAAAAAAACAGTCACAATTCGTATGAAAGCACAAAAGACTCTCAAATAGTCAAAGTAATCTTGAGAAAGAAAAATGGAGCTGGAGGAACAAGCTTTCCTGACTTCAGGTTATACTACAAAGCTACAGACATCAAGATAGTATAGTACTGGCACAAAAACAGATATATAGAACAATGGAACAAGATAGGAAGCCCAGAGATAGCCCACACACCTCCAGGCACCTTATCTTTGACAGGGAGGCAAGAGCATACAGTGGAGAAAAGATAGTCTTTTCAATAAGTGGTTCTGGGAAAACTGGACAGATACATGTAAAAGAATGAAATTAGAACAGTTCCTAACACCATACACAAAGATAAACTCCAAATGAACTAAAGACCTAAATGTAAGATCAGAAACTATGAGACTTTTTAGAGGAAACAAGCAGAACACATTTTGCATAAACCACAGGAAGATCTTCTATGACCCACCTCCTACAGTCAGTCAGTTCAGTCGCTGAGTCGTGTCCAACTCTTTACGACCCCATGAATCGCAGCACGCCAGGCCTCCCTGTCCATCACCAACTCCAGGAGTTCACTCAAACTTAAGTCCATCGAGTCGGTGATGCCATCCAGCCATCTCATCCTCTGTCGTCCCCTTTTCTTCCTGCCCCCAATCCCTCCCAGCATCAGAGTCTTTTCCAATGAGTCAACTCTTCGCATGAGGTGGCCAAAGTACTGGAGTTTCAGCTTTAGCATCATTCCTTCCAAAGAACACCCAGGACATATCTCCATTAGAATGGACTGGTTGGATCTCCTTGCAGTCTAAGGGACTTTGAAGAGTCTTCTCCAACACCACAGTTAAAAAGCATCAATTCTTTGGTGCTCAGAATTCTTCACAGTCCAACTCTCACATCTATACATGACCACTGGAAAAACCATAGCCTTGACTAGACGGACCTTTGTTGGCAAAGTAATGTCTCTGCTTTTGAATATGCTATCTAGGTTGGTCATAACTTTCCTTCCATGTAGTAAGCGTCTTTTAATTTCATGGCTGCAGTCACCATCTGCAGTGATTTTGGAGCCCCAAAAATAAAGTTTGACACTGTTTCCCCATCTATTTCCCATGAAGTGATGTGACCAGATGCCATGATCTTTGTTTTCTGAATGTTGAGCTTTAAGCCAACTCTTTCACTCTCCTCTTTCACTTTCATCACGAGGCTTTTTAGTTCCTCTTCATTTTCTGCCATAAGGGTGGTGTCATCTGCATATCTGAGGTTAATGATATTTCTCCCGGCAATCTTGATTCCAGCTTGTGCTTCTTCCAGACCAGTGTTTCTCATGATGTACTCTGCATACAAGTTAAATAAGCAGGGTGACAATATACAGCCTTGATGTACTCCTTTTCCTACTTGGAACCAGTCTGTTGTTCCATGTCCAGTTCTAACTGTTGCTTCCTGACCTGCATATAGGTTTCTCAAGAGGCATGTCAGGTGGTCTGGTATTCCCATCTCTTTCAGAATATTCCACAGTTGATTGTGATCCACACAGTCAAAGGCTTTGACATAGTCAATAAAGCAGAAATACATTATTTTCTGGAACTCTCTTGCTTTTTCCATGATCCAGCGGATGTTGGCAATTTGATCTCTGGTTCCTCTGCCTTTTATAAAACCAGCTTGAACATCTGGAAGTTCATGGTTCACATATTGCTGAAGCCTGGCTTGGAGAATTTTGAGCATTACTTTACTAGCATGTGAGATGGGTGCAATTGTGTGGTAGTTTGAGCACTCTTTGGCATTGCCTTTCTTTGGGATTGGAATGAAAACTGACCTTTTCCAGTCCTGTGGCCACTCCTGAGTTTTCCAAATTTGCTAGCATATTGAGTGCAGCACTTTCACACCATCATCTTTCAGGATTTGAAATAGCTCAACTGGAATTCCATCACCTCCACTAGCTTTGTTTGTAGTGATGCTTTCTAAGGCCCACTTGACTTCACTTCCACAATATCTGGCTCTGGCTGAGTGATCATACCATCGTGATTATCTGGGTCATGAAGATCCTTTTTGTACAGTTCTTCTGTGTAGTCTTGCCACCTCTTCTTAATACCTTCTGCTTCTGTTAGGTCCATACGATTTCTACCCCACGTCCAAGATCAGGGGCAGTGGCCAAGAGTACCAGGCTGTGACGGTGCAGGAACGGCTGAGAGGAACTACCCTATGTCCGAGGTCAGGGACTGTAGCCGAGAGGAGCTACCGCACATCTGAGGTCAGAGGCGGCGGCCAAGAGGAGCTACCCCATGCCCGAGGTCAGTGGCGGCGGCTGAGAGGAGCAACCCCACGTCCAAGGAGCGGTGGCTGCATGGGCGCAGAAGGGCCTAGAGGAGCTACTCCACGTTCAAGGTCAGGAGGGGCAGCAGTGAGGAGATACCCCTTATCCAAGGTAAGGAGCAGCCATGAAGAGATACCCCACGTCCAAGGTAAGAGAAACCCAAGTAAGATGGTAGGTGCTGCAAGAGGGCATCAGAGGACAAACACACTGAAACCATAATCACAGAAAACTAGTCAATCTAATCACACTAGGACCACAGCCTTGTCTAACTCAATGAAACTAAGCCATGCCCTGTGGGGCCACCCAAGATGGACGGGTCATGGTGGAGAGGCCTGACGGAATGTGGTCCACTGGAGAAGGGAATGGCAAACCACTTCAGTATTCTTGCCTTGAGAACCCCATGAACAGTATGAAAAGGCAAAATGATAGGATACTGAAAGAGGAACTCCCCACGTCAGTAGGTGCCCAATATGCTACTGGAGATCAGTGGAGAAATAACTCCAGAAAGAATGAAGGGATAGATCCAAAGCAAAAACAATACCCAGCTGTGGATGTGACTGGTGATAGAAGCAAGGTCTGATGCTGTAAAGAGCAATATTGCATAGGAACCTGCAATGTCCGGTCCATGAATCAAGGCAAATGGGAAGTGGTCAAACAGGAGATGGCAAGAGTGAACATCGACATTCTAGGAATCAGCAAACTAAAATGGACTGGAATGGGTTAATTTAACTCAGATCACCATTATATCTACTACTGTGGGCAGGAATCCCTTAGAAGAAATGGAGTAGCCATCATGGTCAACAAAAGAGTCTGAAATGCAGTACTTGGATGCAATCTCAAAAACGACAGAATGATCTCTGTTTGTTTCCAAGGCAAACCATTCAATATCACAGTAATCCAAGTCTATGCCCCAACCAGTAATGCTGAAGAAGCTGAAGTTGAACGGTTCTATGAAGACCTACAAGACCTTTTAGAACTAACACCCAAAAAAGATGTCTTTTTCACAATGGGGGCTGGAATGCAAAAGTAGGAAGTCAAGAAACACCTGGAGTAACAGGCAAATTTGGCCTTGGAATATGGAATGAAGCAGGGCAAAGGCTAATAGAGTTTTGCCAAGAGAACACACTGGTCATAGCAAACACCCTCTTCCAACAACACAAGAGAAGACTCTACACGTGGACTTCACCAGATGGTCAACACCGAAATAAGATCGATTATATTCTTTGCAGCCAAAGATGGAGAAACTCTATACAGTCAGCAAAAACAAGACTGGGAGCTGACTGTGGCTCAGATCATGAACTCCTTTTTGCCAAATTCAGACTTAAATTGAAGAAAGTAGGGAAAACCACTAGACCATCAGGTATGACCTAAATCAAATCATTTATGATTGTACAGTAGAAGTGAGAAATAGATTTAAGGGACTAGATCTGATAGATAAAGTGCCTGAAGAACTATGGACTGAGGTTCATGACATTGTACAGGAGACAGGGATCAAGACTATCCCCATGGAATAGAAATGCAAAAAAGCAAAATGGCTGTCTGGGGAGGCCTTACAAATAGCTGTGAAGAGAAGAGAAGCGAAAAGCAAAGGAGAAAAGGAAAGATATAAGCATCTGAATGCAGAGTTCCAAAGAATAGCAAGAAGAGATAAGAAAGCCTTCCTCAGCAATCAATGCAAAGAAATAGAGGAAAACAACGGAATGGGAAAGACTAGAGATCTCTTCAAGAAAATTAGGGATACCAAGGGAACATTTCTAGAGTAATGGAAATAAAAACAAAAATAAACAAATGAGGTCTAATTAAACTTAAAATCTTTTGCACAGCAAAGGAAACTATTAGCAAGGTGAAAAGACAACCCTCGGAATGGGAGAAAATAATTGCAAATTAAGCAACTGACAAAGGATTAATCTCCAAAATATATAAGCAGCTCATACAGCTCAACATAAGAAAAACAAGCAATCCAATTAAAAATATTGCAGAAGACCTAAATATACATTTCTCTAAAGAAAACATACAGATGGCAAATAAACATATGAAAAAATGCTCAACATCACTTATTAGAGAAATGCAAATCAAAATTACAATGAGATATCACCTCACACCAGTCAGAATGGTTCATCAAAAAATCTATACACAATAAATGCTGGAGAGGTATGGAGAAAAGGGAACCCTCTTGCACCATTGGTGGAAATGTAAATTGATACAGCCACTATGGAGATCAATGTGGAGATTTCTTTCAAAACTAGGAATAAAACTACCATTTGACCCAGCAATCTCACTACCAGGCATATACCCTGAGAAAATCATAATTGAAAAAGACACATGTAGCCCAGTGCTCATTACAGCTCTATTTACAATTTCCAGGACATGGAAGCAACCTAGATGTCTGTCAATAGATGAATGGATAAAGAAGCTGTGGTACATATATACAGTGTAATATTAACTCCATCATAAAAAGGAATGCATTTGACTCAGTAGTTCTAATAAGGTAGATTAACCTAGAGCCTGTTACAAACAGTGAAGTAAGTCAGAAAGAAAAAGACAAATATTATATATTAACACATATATATAAAAACTAGAAAAATGTTACTGCTGAACCTATTTGTAAGGCAGGAATAGAGGCTCAGACATAGAGAACAGACATGGACAGAGCAAGGGAAGGAGAGGATGGGACTAATTGGTTGAAATACATACATTACCATATGTAAAATAGATGGCCAATGAGATGTTGCTGTATAGCACAGGGAGCTCAACCTGGTGCTCTGTGACAACCTAGTGTGGGATGGGGTGGGAGTTGGGAGGGAGGCTCAAGGAGGTGGGGACATGTGTATACCTATGGTTGATTCATGTTGATGTATGGCAGAAATCAACAGAATATCATAAAATAATTATCCTCAACTACAAATAAATACAGTTTTAAAAAAGAAAAAAAGAGTAACAAATAAATACATATAAAAATATTAATTGAATAAGATATGCTCTTAAGATATTAGCTAATTTCTTTCATTTCAGTTCAGTTCATTTCAGTCACTCAGTCGTATCCAACTCTTTGCGACCCAATGGACTGCAACACGCCAGGCTTCCCTGTCCATCACCAACTCCCAGAGCTTACTCAAACTCATGTTCATTGAGTCATTAATGCCATCCAACAATCTCAGCCTCTGTCATCCCCTTCTCCTCCTGCCTTCAATCTTTCCTAGCATCAGGGTCTTTTCAAATGAGTCACTTCTTCGTATCAGGTGGCCAAAGTATTCAAGTTTCGGCTTCAACATCAGACCTTCTAATGAATATTCAGGACTTATTTTCTTTAGGATGGACTGGTTGGATCTCCTCATCCATTTGGATAGTATCAATTTTCTTTCTCAAGAAGAACAATATATATGCATCCTCTTGTTCATTGCAGCATTATTTAGAATAGCCAAGATATGGAAACAACCTAGTGTCCATCAATGAATGAATGGACAAAGATGTGGTATATAGACACAAGGGAAAACAATTCAGTCATAAAAAGGAAGGAAGTTTTGTCATTTGCAACAATATGGTTGGACCTTAAAGGCATTATGCTAAGTGAAATAAGCCAAACACCACATGACCTCACATACATGTGAAATCTTAAAAAACAAAACAAACAAATGAAAAAACAAGTTCTTAGATACAGAAAACTGATTAGTAGTTGCCGGGGAGTGGGGGTGGGGATGCTAAAATGAGTGAAGGAAATCAAACCTCCAGCTATAAAATAAATAATTTACGGAGGTGTAATGTACCATATGGTGACTATATACTGGAGTGGGTTGCCATGCCCTCCTCTAGGGGATCTTCTCAACCAGGGATCAAACTTGGGCTTTCCTGCATTGCAGGCAGATTCTTTACTGCTGAGCCACAGGAGAAGCCCAGCTGAATATTTATTTTGTATAATATATAGTTAATAATACTACATAATACTGTATTGCATATTTGAAATTGCTAAGAGAGTAAATCTTAAAAGTTCTCATCACACACACAAAAAATTTGTAACTATGTATAATGAGGAATGTCAAATAGACTTATTACAGTGATCATTTCACAATATATATAAAAATTGAATCATTATATTGGACCTGTGAAAGTAATGTTATATTTCAATTTTACCACCAACTAAAAACAGACAAATAATATGCAAAATATTATTTTTAATATAAATTTATTTTAATTGGAGGCTAATTACTTTACAATATGGTTTTGCCATACATCAACATGAATCCACCATGGGTGTACACGTGTTCCCCATCCTGAACCACCCTCCCACCTCCCTCCCCATACCATCCCTCTGGGTCATCCCAGTGCACCAGCCCTGAGCATCGTGTATCATGAATCAAACCTGGACTCACGATTCATTTCACGTATGATATTATACATGTTTCAATGCCATTCTCCCAAATCATCCCACCCTCACCCTCTCCCACAGAGTCCAAAAGACTGTTCTATACATCTGTGTCTCTTTTGCTGTCTCGCATACAGGGTTATCGTTACCATCTTTCTAAATTCATATATATGTGTTAGTATACTGTGTTGGTGTTTTTCTTTCTGGCTTACTTCACTCTGTATAATAGGTTCCAGTTTCATCCACCTCATTAGAACTGATTCAAATGTATTCTTTTTAATGGCTGAGTAATACTCCATTGTGTATATGTACCACTGCTTTCTTTATCCATTCATCTGCTGATGGACATCTAGGCTGCTTCCATGTCCTGGCTATGATAAACAGTGCTGTGAAGGACATTGGGGTACACATATCTCTTTCAATTTTGTTTTCCTTGGTGTGTATGCCCAGCAGTGGGATTGCTGGGTCATATGGCAGTTCTTTTTTTTTTTTTTTTTTAACTTTACAATATTTGTATTAGTTTTGCCAAATATCAAAATGAATCCGCCACAGGTATACCTGTGTTCCCCATCCTGAACCCTCCTCCCTCCTCCCTCCGCATACCATCCCTCTGGGTCGTCCCAGTGCACCAGCCCCAAGCATCCAGTATCGTGCATCGAACCTGGACTGGCGACTCGTTTCATACATGATATTATACATGTTTCAATGCTATTCTCCCAAATCTCCCCACCCTCTCCCTCTCCCACAGAGTCCATAAGACTTATCTATACATCAGTGTCTCTTTTGCTGTCTCGTACACAGGGTTATTGTTATCATCTTTCTAAATTCCATATATATGCGTTAGTATACTGTATTGGTGTTTTTCTTTCTGGCTTACTTCACTCTGTATAATAGGTTCCAGTTTCATCCATCTCATTAGAACTGATTCAAATGTATTCTTTTTAATGGCTAATACTCCATTGTGTATATGTACCACTGCTTTCTTATCCATTCATCTGCTGATGGGCATCTAGGTTGCTTCCATGTCCTGGCTATTATAAACAGTGCTGCGATGAACATTGGGGTACACGTGTCTCTTTCAATTCTGGTTTCCTCAGTGTGTATGCCCAGCAGTGGGATTGCTTTATCATAAGGCAGTTCTATTTCCAGTTTTTTAAGGAATCTCCACACTGTTCTCCATAGTGGCTGTACTAGTTTGCATTCCCACCAACAGTGTAAGAGAGTTCCCTTTTCTCCACACCCTCTCCAGCATTTATTGCTTGTAGACTTTTGGATCGCAGCCATTCTGACTGGTGTGAAATGGTACCTCATAGTGGTTTTGATTTGCATTTCTCTGATAATGAGTGATGTTAAGCATCTTTTCATGTGTTTGTTAGCCATCTGTATGTCTTTTTTGGAGAAATGTCTATCTAGATCTTTGGCCCATTTTTTGATTGGGTCATTTATTTTTCTGGAGTTGAGCTGTAGGAGTTGCTTGTATATTTTTGAGATTAGTTGTTTGTCCATTGCTTCATTTGCTATTATTTTCTCCCATTCTGAAGGCTGTCTTTTCACCTTGCTAATAGTTTCCTTTGATGTGCAGAAGCTTTTAAGTTTAATTAGGTCCCATTTGTTTATTTTTGCTTTTATTTCCAATATTCTGGGAGGTGGGTCATAGAGGATCCTGCTGTGATGTATGTCGGAGAGTGTTTTGCCTATGTTCTCCTCTAGGAGTTTTATAGTTTCTGGTCTTACGTTGAGATCTTTAATCCATTTTGAGTTTATTTTTGTGTATGGTGTTAGAAAGTGTTCTAGGTTCATTCTTTTACAAGTGGTTGACCAGTTTTCCCAGCACCACTTGTTAAAGAGATTGTCTTTAATCCATTGTATATTCTTGCCTCCTTTGTCAAAGATAAGGTGTCCATATGTGCGTGGATTTATCTCTGGGCTTTCTATTTTGTTCCATTGATCAGTATTTCTGTCTTTGTGCCAGTACCATACTGTCTTGATAACTGTGGCTTTGTGATAGAGCCTGAAGTCAGGTAGGTTGATTCCTCCAGTTCCAGTCTTCTTTCTCAAGATAGCTTTGGCTATTCGAGGTTTTTTGTATTTCCATACAAATTGTGAAATTATTTGTTCTAGCTCTGCGAAGAATACTGTTGGTAGCTTGATAGGGATTGCATTGAATCTATAAATTGTTTTGGGTAGTATACTCATTTTCACTATATTGATTCTTCCAATCCATGAACATGGTATATTTCTCCATCTATTAGTGTCCTCTTTGATTTCTTTCACCAGTGTTTTATAGTTTTCTATATATAGGTCTTTAGTTTCTTTAGGTAGATATATTCCTAAGTATTTTATTCTTTCCGTTGCAATGGTGAATGGAATTGTTTCCTTAATTTCTCTTTCTGTTTTCTCATTATTAGTGTATAGGAATGCAAGGGATTTCTGTGTGTTGATTTTATATCCTGCAACTTTACTATAGTCATTGATTAGCTCTAGTAATTTTCTGATGGAGTCTTTAGGGTTTTCTATGTAGATGATCATGTCATCTGCAAACAGTGAGAGTTTTATTTCTTCTTTTCCAGTTTGGATTCCTTTTATTTCTTTTTCTGCTCTGATTGCTGTGGCCAAAACTTCCAAAACTATGTTGAATAGTAGTGGTGAAAGTAGGCACCCTTGTCTTTTTCCTGACTTTAGGGGAAATGCTTTCAATTTTTAACCACTGAGGATAATGTTTGCTGTTCAGTTCAGTCGCTCAGTCATGTATGACTCTTTGTGACCCCATGAATCACAGCATGCCAGGCCTCCCTGTCCATCACCAACTCCTGGAGTTCACCCAGATTCACGTCCATCGAGTCAGTGATGCCATCCAGCCATCCCACACCCAAGGTAAGAGAAACCCAAGTAAGATGGTAGGTGTTCCAAGAGGGCATCAGAGGGCAGACACACTGAAACCATACTCACAGAAAACTAGTCAATCTAATCACACTAAGACCACAGCCTTGTCTAACTCAATGAAACTAAGCCATGCCCATGGGGCAACCCAAGATGGGCTGGTCATGGTGGAGAGATCTGACAGAATGTGGTCCACCGGAGAAGGGAATGGCAAACCACTTCAGTATTCTTGCCTTGAGAACCCCATGAACAGTATGGAAAGGCAAACACGTTTGCTGTGGGTTTGTCATATATAGCTTTTATTATTTTGAGGTATATTCCTTCTATTCCTGCTTTCTGGAGAGTTTTTATCATGAATGGATGTTGAATTTTGTCAAAGGCTTTCTCTGCATCTATTGAGATAATCATATGGCTTTTATTTTTCAATTTGTTTTTGTGGTGTATTACATTGATTGATTTGCGGATATTGAAGAATCCTTGAATCCCTGGGATAAAGCCCACTTGGTCATGGAGTATGATCTTTTTAATGTGTTGTTGGATTCTGATTGATAGAATTTTGTTAAGGATTTTTGCATCTATGTTCATCAGTGATATTGGCCTGTAGTTTTCTTTTTTTGTGGCATCTTTGTCAGGTTTTGGTATTAGGGTGGTGGTGGCCTCATAGAATGAGTTTGGAAGTTTACCTTCCTCTGCAATTTTCTGGAAGAGTTTGAGTAGGATAGGTGTTAGCTCTTCTCTACATTTTTGGTAGAATTCAGCTGTGAAGCAGTCTGGACCTGGGCTTTTGTTTGCTGGAAGATTTTTGATTACAGTTTCAATTTCCGTGCTTGTGATGGGTCTGTTAAGATTTTCTATTTCTTCCTGGTCCAGTTTTGTAAAGTTGTACTTTTCTAAGAATTTGTCCATTTCTTCCACGTTGTCCATTTTATTGGCATATAATTGCTGATAGTAGTCTCTTATGATCCTTTGTATTTCTATGTTGTCTGTTGTGATCTCTCCATTTTCATTTCTAATTTTATTGATTTGATTTTTCTCCCTTTGTTTCTTGATAAGTCTAGCTAATGGTTTATCAATTTTACTTATCCTCTCAGAGAACCAGCTTTTGGCTTTGTTGGTTTTTGCTATGGTCTCTTTTGTTTCTTTTGCACTTATTTCTGCCCTAATTTTTAAGATTTCTTTCCTTCTACTAACCCTGGGGTTCTTCATTTCTTCCTTTTCTAGTTGCTTTAGGTGTAGAGTTAGGTTATTTATTTGACTTTTTTCTTGTTTCTTGAGGTATACCTGTATTGCTATGAACCTTCCCCTTAGCACTGCTTTTACAGTGTCTCACAGGTTTTGGGTTGTTGTGTTTTCATCTTCATTCGTTTCTATGCATATTTTGATTTATTTTTTTATTTCTTCTGTGATTTGTTGGTTATTCAGCAGCGTGTTGTTCAGCCTCCATATGTTGGAATTTTTAATAGTTTTTCTCCTGTAATTGAGATCTAATCTTACTGCATTGTGGTCAGAAAATATGCTTGGAATGATTTCAACTTTTTTGAATTTACCAAGGCTAGACTAATGGCCCAGGATGTGATCTATCCTGGAGAAGGTTCCGTGTGTGCTTGAGAAAAAGGTGAAATTCATTGTTTTGGGGTGAAATGTCCTATAGATATCAATTAGGTCTAGATGGTCTATTGTATCATTTAAAGTTTGTGTTTCCTTGTTAATTTTCTGTTTAGTTGATCTATCCATAGGTGTGAGTGGGGTATTAAAGTCTCCCACTATTATTATATTATTGTTAATTTCCCGTTTCATACTTGTTAGTATTTGTCTTACTTGTTGCGGTGCTCCTATGTTGGGTGCATATATATTTATAATTGTTATCTCTTCTTCTTGGATTGATCCTTTGATCATTATGTAGTGTCCTTCTTTATCTCTTTTTACAGCCTTTGTTTTAAGTCTATTTTATCTGATATGAGTATTGCTACTCTTGCTTTCTTTTGGTCTCTATTTGCATGGAATATCTTTTTCCAGCCCTTCACTTTCAGTCTGTATGTGTCCCTTGTCTTGAGGTGGGTCTCTTGTAGACAATATATATAGGGGTCTTGTTTTTTTATCCATTCAGCCAGTCTTTGTCTTTTGGTTGGGGCATTCAACCCATTTGCATTTAAGGTAATTATTGATAAGTATGATCCCGTTGCCATATACTTTATTATTTTGGGTTCGAGTTTATACACCCTTTTTGTGTTTCCTGTCTAGAGAAGATCCTTTAGCATTAGTTGGAGAGCTGGTTTGGTGGTGCTGAATTCTCTCAGCTTTTGCTTGTCTGTAAAGCTTTTGATTTCTCCTTCATATTTGAATGAGATCCTTGCTGGGTACAGTAATCTGGGCTGTAGGTTATTTTCTTTCATCACTTTAAGTATGTCCTGCCATTCCCTCCTGGTCTGAAAAGTTTCTATTGAAAGATCAGCTGTTATCTTTACGGGAATCCCCTTGTGTGTTTGTTGTTTTTCCCTTGCTGCTTTTAATATTTGTTCTTTGGGTTTGATCTTTGTTAATTTGATTAATATGCATCTTGGGGTGTTTTGCCTTGGGTTTATCCTGTTTGGGACTCTCTGGGTTTCTTGGATTTAGGTGATTATTTCCTTCCCCATTTTAGGGAAGTTTTCAACTATTATCTCCTCAAGTATTTTCTCATGGTCTTTCTTTTCATCTTCTTCTTCTGGGACTCCTATGATTCGAATGTTGGGGCATTTAACATTGTCCCAGAGGTCTGAGATTGTCCTCATTTCTTTGAATTTGTTTTTCTTTTTTCCTCTCTGAATCATTTATTTCTACCATTCTATCTTCTACCTCACTAATCCTATCTTCTGCCTCCATTATTCTACTATTTGTTCACTCCAGAGCATTTTTTATCTCATTTATTGCATTATTCATTATATATTGACTTTTTATTTCTTCTAGGTCCTTGTTATACCTTTCTTGCATCTTCTCAATCCTTGTCTCCAGGCTATGTATCTGTGATTCCATTTTGTTTTCAAGATTTTGGATCATTTTCACTATCATTATTTGGAATTCTTTATCAGGTAGATTCCTTATCTCTTCCTCTTTTGTTTGGTTTGGTGGGCATTTATCCTGTTCCTTTACCTGCTGGGTATTCCTCTGTCTCTACATCTTGTTTATATTGCTGTGTTTGGGGTGGCCTTTCTGTATTCTGGCAGTTTGTGGAGTTCTCTTTATTGTGGAGTTTCCTCGCTGTGGGTGGGGTTGTATGGGTGGCTTGTCAAGGTTTCCTGGTTAGGGAAGCTTGTGTCAGTGTTGTGGTGGGTGGAGATGGATTTCTTCTCTCTAGAGTGCAATGAGGTGTCTAGTAATGAATTATGAGATCTCAATGGGCTTGGAGTGACTTTGGGCAACCTATATATTGAAGCTCAGGGCTGTGTTCCTGTGTTGCTGGAGAATTTGCATGGTATGTCTTGCTCTGGAACTTGTTGGCTCTTGAGTGGTGCTTGGTTTAAGTGTAGGTATGGAGCCATTTGATAAGCTCCTGTCGATTAATATTCCCTGGAGTCAGGAGTTCTCTGGTGTTCTCAGGATTTGGATTTAAGCCTCCTGCTTCTCATTTTCAGTCTCATTTTTACAGTAGCCTAAAAACTTCTCTGTCTATACAACACCATTGATAAAACATCTAGGTTAAAGATAAAAAGTTTCTCCACAGTGAGGGATGCCCAGAGAGTTTCACAGAGTTTCATGGAGAAGCGAAGAGGAAGAAGGGAGATAGGGGTGACCCGAATGAGATGAGGTGGAATCAAAAGAGGATAGAGCAAGCTAGCCAGTAATCACTTCCTTATGTGAGCTCCACAGTCTGGTCGCTCAGAGACGTTCACGGAGTTATACAGAGAAGAGAAGAGGGAAGAAGGAGACAGAGGTGGCCAGGAGGACAAAGAGGGAAATCAAAAGAAGAGAGACAGATCCAGGCAGTAATCAGTTCCCTAAGTGTTCTCCACCATCTGGAACACACAAAGAGATTCACAGAGTTGGGTAGAGAAGAGAAGGGGGAGGGAGGAGATAGAGGTGACCTGGTGGAGAAAAAGGAGAGTCCAAAGGGGGAAAGAGTAGTTAAGCCAGTAATCTTGCTCCCAAGTAAAAAAGGGTACTGAAGATTGGGTTCTTAAAAGTACAAAATTGATAACAAATACCATAAAGCAAAGATTACAAATCTAGAGTATAGGTTGGATTTTTAAAAGTACAATATTAAAGAAAAGGAAAAAAAAGTTGCAAAAATTTTAAAATATTATATATATATAAGTTTGCTTTAAAAAATAGGGTCTCTTTTTTTTTTTGCAAAGTAATAGTAGGTTATAAAAATGAAAATTAAAGGAGTAATAGAGGACTTAAAATTTTTTAATTAAAAAAAATAATGACAGTAAAAATAGTAAAACCATATCTAGGACTTTTTCTCTGGTGTTGTTGTTGGCAGTGTGGGGTCAGTTCATTTTTGGATAGTTCCTTGATCCAGCTTATATTTCTCAAGATCTATAGGCCCCTTCCTATGTAGTCGGTACTAACTACAGGGTTTTAATCTATTGCACCTGTCACTTCCAAGGAGGTTCCCTCTGTTTTAGCTTCTTCTGTTTGCTGGTCTCTTCAATGTTTAATTTCCACCCTGACACAAGGGGGCGGTGGTGGATACTTTTTTAGGTTCGCTTGTTCTGTCATCACAATAAACTGTGGAAAATTCTGAAAGAGATGGGAATACCAGATCACCTGACCTGCCTCTTGAGATACCTATATGCAGGTCAGAAACCAACAATTAGAATTGGACATGGAACAACAGACTGGTTCCAAATAGGAAAAGGAGTATGTCAAGGCTGTATACTGTCACCCTGCTTATTTAACTTCTATGCAGAGTACATCATGAGAAACACTGGTCTGGAAGAAGCACAAGCTGGAATCAAGATTGCTGGGAGAAATATAAATAACCTCAGATATGCAGATGACACCACCCTTATGGCAGAAAGTGAAGAAGAACTAAAAAGCCTCTTGATGAAAGTGAAAGAGGAGAGTGAAAAAGTTGGCTTAAAACTCAACATTCAGAAAACGAAGATCATGGCATCCAGTCCCATCACTTCATGGGAAATAGATGGGGAAACAGTGGAAACAGTGTCAGACTTTATTTTTCTGGGCTCCAAAATCACAGCAGATGGTGACTGCAGCCATGAAATTAAAAGACACTTACTCCTTGGAAGGAAAGTTATGACCAACCTTAATAGCATATTCAAAAGCAGAGACACTACTTTGCCAACAAAGGTCCGTCTAGTCAAGGCTATGGTTTTTCCAGTGGTCATGTATGGATGTGAGAGTTGGACTATGAAGAAAGCTGAGCACTGAAGAATTGATGCTTTTGAACTGTGGTGTTGGAGAAGACTCTTGAGAGTCCCTTGGACTGCAAGGAGATCCAACCAGTCCATTCTAAAGGAGATCAGTCCTTGGTGTTCTTTGGAAGGAATGATGCCAAAGCTGAAACTCCAGTACTTTGGCCACCTCATGAGAAGAGTTGCCTCATTGGAAAAGACTGATGCTTTTCAGAGCATCAGAGGGAGGGATTGGGGGCAGGAGGAGAAGGGGACGACAGAGGATGAGATGGCTGGATGGCATCACCAACTCAATGGACATAAGTTTGAGTGAACTCCAGGAGTTGGTGATGGACAGGGAGGCCTGGCGTGCTGCGACTCATGGGGTTGCAAAGAGTCAGACACGACTGAGCCATTGAACTGAACTGTTCAGTCATGCTGTGGGGAAGGAGGGACACGGCAATCCAATAACACTGCCGTGTGCTCGCAGTGTCTCAGCCACACTGGGTTTGCCCCCACTCACGGTGTGTGTGCCCTCCCTGCCCACACTGCTCATGCTCTAGGTTGCTCGGCCAGGAACCATCTGAGGCTGGCCCTGGGTTGTATGCACTTCCCAGGTCTAAGCTGCTCAGGTTCAGATACTCAGGTAGTCCTCAGAGGCGCTGACTCGGTTGGGCCTGCGTTTTGTGCCCTTCCCAGGTCTGAGCAGCTTAGGTGATCAGGTGTTTGGTGAGCGCAGTGGCTGCGACTTATCACCTCCCCTGTTCCTGCCGCTCAGTTTTCTGGGTGTACAACCAGCGCACATTCTCAGGCGGATGTTGACCGTCCAAAATCCCAAGAAGTCTTAGTTAGCAACAAAGCCTGCTTGCAGTTTGGTAGATAATGCCTCTCTGGGGCCACGATTGCCCGCTTCCGGCTCTGGCTGCCTGTCACCAGAGGGGGATGGTCTGCAGCTGGCTAGCTCTGCTCAGTCCTTTGTTCTGTGAGCAGGCCTGGCGGTGTTTTAGGTTAAGGCTTTTCCCGAGGTAGCTATCCCACAGGCTGGTTAGCTAGCCCAAGTTAGTTCCCTCAGATTGCCCTTGGGGCATTCAGACCCAGTCCTTACTCTAAGCAATGCAGCCCACACCTCCCTGCCCAGCCCTTTCTTGCTAGTAGAGGGTGCAGGCGTCTGCACTCCTTCTCTGCTGGGGGAATTACCATTGGGCACATAATCTGTGGGTTTTAATTATTTATTTATTCATATCAGATCCATTGCCAAGTCACAAAAAATGTTTTATCTCATGAAAAATCTCTTTAAATAAGCTCTTCCTTCTCATTCAGTTCAGTTCAGTCATTCAGTCGTGTCCAACTCTTTGTGACCCCATGGACTGAAACACGCCAGCCCTCCCTGTCCATCACCAACTTCCAGAGTTTACTCAAACTCATGTCCATCGAGTCGGTGATACCATCCAACCATCTCATCCTCTGTTGTCCCCTTCTCCTCCTGCCTTCAGTCTTTCCCAGCATCAGGGTTCTTTGCATCAGGTGGCCAAAGTATTGGAGTTTCAGCTTCAGCATCAGTCCTTCCAATGAATATTCAGGACGAATTTCCTTTAGGATGGACTGATTGGATCTCTTTGCAGTCCAAGGGACTCTCAAGAGTCTTCTCCAATACCACAGTTCAAAAGCATTAATGAACTTTTCTAACAAACACACTGCTGTGTGAAAAATATAAAAAATTATTTGGCACTGTGGCTCTGGGTCATGATTTGACATAGTCAACTTTTCATTTAAAAGCTCAAGTTATTTCTGTAGGTTTTTTTGTTTTTGCTTTGGCCATCTTTGCTAGTCACACACAATTAAAGATACACAACTATAAACTGTGGTACATACAGCTCTATATGTTGCTCAATAGATACTGAAAATTTTTGTCAGGAGAACAAATATAATGTTATACATATATATGCTTAGGGGCATGCTCAATGGTGTCTGACTCTTTGCAACCCCATAGACTGTGGCCCACCAAGTTCCTCTGTCCATGGGATTCTCCAGGCAAGAATACTGGAATGGGTTGCATTTCTTTCTCCAGGGGATCTTCCCAAATCAAACTTACATCTCCTGCCCCTTCATTGGCAGGCAGATTCTTTACCACTTGAGCTACCTGGGAAGTTCTTGTTCTAAATATATATATATTTAATATACATAATATGTATATTTTTTAGAAAAGTATTTTTCCAGTGCTGCTATTCAAGGTTGCCTTATTTAATAAGCTAATAACCAAATGTCTTCTAAGCCAAGGCCAGCGTGGTTTTGCAGGCTCAGGTTTTGGCTGTGGTGAATCAGATAAAAAAAGCTGAAAAGACAACAATGACATTGTGTCAGAGGAGACTGGCTGCCTTGAATGCTGTCACCTGTTGTCTGTCACCCACAGCAAGCAGGAGCATCATGACAAGAAAGCCACTCTTAAAGTTCTATTTGGACTCAAAAGTAGAAAAGGAAGTGACATAAATAATTCATAAATTTGCATGTTGGAAAGGCTGAGCAGTCCCAAATATTGTCAGTTGGCATATTATTCTCTTGTGGAAGCTTTTCACACATTACTATCCATCTTAGATTTCCCTTTGAAATCGTATGGTTTTTTAGCTCACCTCTGGGCTAAAGATTTTCTGTGGAATCATCTCATCTCATCCTCAGTGATCTCTATAATAAATACAGACCGGCATTTGTGTATCATGTGGTTTGTCATTCTCATGAGGATACATTTAATCTTGATAACAAAACCTTCAAAGCAGGTAAACCATCTTCCACAGAAGCTGTTATTATTTATCTCTATTTCCACCAGGGAAGCCCTATTTTAAAAGTCACACAACCATAAATTCATGAATGAACTCAATAAATATTTTTGAATGTTATGTACTAGACCGTCTATGGACACCAGGAATTGATGAGTGACAAGAAAAAAGACACTGCCTTTACCCTCATAGAGCTCACAGCCCAAAGGAGGAGATAGGTATTAAACATGTAATCACAAAACCAATGTAGGACCATAGCCATGCTCTCTGACATCACAAAGAGCTGCAGAGTCCCTACAGAGCATATAATCAGTGGACCTGAGTGGCCTGGAAAGTCAGATTTTCCTGCAGAGTGATGTGGAAGTGAGGACTGGGTGATGAAGTTTCAGAGAAAAGAAGGTAGCAAAATAGAGCATACAAAGGCCCTGTGTTCACTATTCAGCCTTAAAAGGGAAGCGAATTCTGACACATGCTGCAACATGGATGAACCTTGAAGACATTATGCTAAATAAAATAAGCCAGTCACAAAAAGACAAATACTATATGATTCCACTTATATGAGTTACCTAGCATAGTCAGAAAATGTGAAAAGATGGGGAGAGAGGAAATGGGAATTTTTGTTCAGTGGGTACAGAGTTTCAGTTTTTCAACATGAAAGTAATTCTGGAGATGGATAAGGCTGATGGTTACACAAAAATGTAAATGTACTTAAAGCCACATTCAGTGTATAGTTCATATATACTTTAAAATGGTTAAGACTGCATATTTTACGTACCACAATTTTTAAAAAGGAGAAAAAAGTTTACCAACTCCATTTTTAGTAGTTTTTAAAACAGCTGAAAATCACCATTTTTTTACAGGTCAAGGCTATCAGAAGGTGATGCAGTAGAATGCAGTTCACCTGGATTCCCTGCAGGCATCTCCAGTCTCTTCAAGTCCACAAAATTCTCTCAGCAGGGAAATTACATGTTCCAGTTTCCTTCTCTTTAGAACCAACACCTTTTGCTGTGTGTTACATTTTGCAAAATAATAGTGAATGGTTTTAGAAAATAACTGTTCAGTTCAGTTTAATTCAGTCACTCAGTCGTGTCCAACTCTTTGCGACCCCATGAACTACAGCACGCCAGGCCTCCCTGTCCATCACCAACTCCCAGAGTCCACCCAAACCCATGTCCATTGAGTCGGTAATGCCATCCAACCATCTCATGCTCTGTCATCCCCTTCTCCTCCTACCCTCAATCTTTCCCAGCATCAGGGTCTTTTCTAATGAGTCAGCTCTTCGCATCAGGTGGCCAAAGTATTGGAATTTCAGCTTCAACATCAGTCCTTCCAATAAATACCCAGGACTGATCTCCTTTAGGATGGATTGGTTGGATCTCCTTGCAGTCCAAGGGATTCTCAAGAATCTTCCCCAACACCACAGTTCAAAAGCATCAATTCTTCTGCACTCAGCTTTCTTTATAGTCCAACTCTCACATCCATACATGACCACCAGAGAAGGAAATGGCAACCCACTCCAGTATTCTTGCCTGGAAAATCCCATGGATGGAGGAGCTACCGTCCATGGAGTTGCAAAGAGTCAGACATGACTGAGTGACTTCACTTTCAAAATAACTGTGATATAAATCATTTAAATTTGTGTATGTGAAGAAAATGGTTTCCACAACCCTGTAGTGTTAAAGATGCATTCTCTTTAACACTATTTATTTAGATGATAAAGCAGCCATGGAACAAAACCAGATGAAACACACGTCAGGATGAGCATGAATAGAGAAGAAACGTGCATGTGGGCTGGGATTTCCCTTTTGTGTTTTTTTCTTTCTTCCCTTTTAAATGATTAAAAACCTGTATCTTCATTGAATTCTTTGAATACTAAAAATATGCATATTAAAAGTGAAATTAACAGTTTACACTCTGCTTTATGTATCTGAATGTTGAATATCACAAATCCCTTGTTCTTTTTTTTAAAGTGTATTAATGAAGCACCGTGACTCTACTGATCATGACTAGAATCACATGGATCAGGAAGTATTACTCTGCAGTTACAAAGTAATTCATGCGAACTCAGTAGAAGCCTACTGGCTGATTTTTACCATAGTTTTACTCTAACGTCAAGACTGAAGAGTTACTTAAAAATAGTAGTTTCCTGTATCTATCTCTTTTTTTCTTTGCTGACATTTTACTGGTAAACAATCTTGCTTTTTCTCCCCCCATCCTTTTTTTTTTTTTTTTCAAGACAAAATCTACCCTTGATGAATCTTGCTGAAAAAAAAAGGTTTGCAAATTATTTAAGATCTTTCTAACAAAAGTGAAAATTTACCATCTTTTCTCCATTTTTCCCACCCTAACTCCATACTCAACACCTATCCACTCCCAACTCTTCCCCTTCTCCCCAACTTTCCCCCCCACCCCATTATATGGTAGTAGATTTTCGTTGGGGCTACCTCAGCAGGAAGGTCTGAGGATCCACCTGCCCCTCCACCAGCACATCTTTCCATGAGGAAAATGGAACAAGGAAGACTGGGCACTTTCCCTGGCTTAGCTTCCTGCTTATACTAACACAGCAAATGTTGTAGGTTTGTTCCTTTCATGTGGGCATGTCATCTCAGTCAGCTACTCCCACACCTGGGAACTCAGCTCCCTCCAGCTCAGTTGAGCTCTTGAGAATTAGACAGAGGGAACCAGAGGAATCCTGACAGAGGTTGGAGGAGGAAGCACCAGGAATGGGCTCCCCACGTAGACAGCAGTTGCACAAGCAGAATCTGTCTTGTGGGATAGTGCCAGTGCTTCCAGAAGAGAAAACAGGAATGGAGGCCTTGCTTGCACACCAGCAAGGACACAGCCAACAAAACTTCCCTCTAACTCTGAAGTCAGAGTGGCACGTTCAAGGACACATGTTGTGAACCCTGGTGCTGAGAGACTTGCACTTCTGTGGCAGAAAACATACAGAGCAACTAGGACAGGAAAGCAGAGGGAAGCAACAGTGTTTTATCCATTTCTGCTTGATTTCACATAAGCTTCTACTCATACATTTTCTACACTTGCAATCTGGAGATCTAATTCCATCTCTCAGCCTTTAATTTCCAAAAATACAAGGGCTTGGATGCTATGAAAGCAGAGCTCTTATTCTTGAAGGAGTGAGATATTTTGAAGTGGTCAAGTCTTCCAGGGGTAAGCCAACTGAGGAGTGCTAGCAAGAGAAGGCTCATTGGAGTCTAAGAGACATGCAGTATTTAGGACATTCATATACTGGAAAAAATGGTCATTCTTTATCTGAAATTCAAATATAACAAGGTATCTGCTTTTCATTTGTTTGTTGCATATCTGGCAATTCTCCTTCACCTGGGAACACTCACTGACATATTTGTCACTTTTGACCCATACCATAGATCAATGGGACCCCACTCCAGTACTCTTGCCTGGCAAATCCCATGGACGGAGGAGCCTGGTAGGCTGCAATCCATGGGGTCGCTAGGAGTTGGACACGACTGAGCGACTTCACTTTCACTTTTCACTTTCATGCTTTGGAGAAGGAAATGGCAACGCACTCCAGTGTTCTTGCCTGGAGAATGCCAGGGACGGAGGAGCCAGGTGGGTTGCCATCTATGGGGATGCACAGAGTCGGACACGACTGAAGCGACTTAGCAGCAGCAGCAGCAGCAGCAGCAGCATAGATTGACTAGATGGAGAATAGTCAAGTCAGTATTCACATTCTTACTGGAAATCTGGCTCCAGGAATGATATGAAAGTAAGTTATATCACCCCATCCTGGAGGACTTGGTATCCAGAGAACTTGCCCAACACCTTGCACATGGCAATCATTCCCGAAATCCTTGTAGATGGTTGAGGAAGTGAACAGTACTGTGGGGCTTTCGTGCGACTGCTACAGCAGGGCATGTAGGAAGCATAGATACAGATCATAGTGGTTTCAAATTGTCTTCAGGGAACAGGATGATGCTGGTAATAAAGATCTTATTGGGGAAAAAAAAGATAGTCTGCAGAGAGATAGGAATTCCATTTTGAGGGAAATAAATCTGACTGAACAAAACCAAAAACCATTATTAGTTTGGTGTGTGTTTTCTCACTGCAATATGATGGATTAGAAGCTGCAGTTGCTGGCCCCCCCCCCTTTTTTTTTTTTTTTTTGGTTGAAATTTGCCACTTCTTCACAGGTGGTATTTAAATGGAAGGTTTTTTAATTAAGGCTGAAAGTGCTGATCTGAGTATTTATCAGGTATGAGGCCTGCATCAGATTTAGAGCTGAGGATATCAACTGAATTGGGTTTCAGGCCCTGAAACATTGTACTGCCATTCACCAGTCTTTTTGAAAATATGTTCAACTCCAGTAAATTCAACTATTATTTATGGAGAAACAAGTGTTGTGGGCAATGTTGTATGGACAGAGATTCGTTAGAGTCTCCCCATAAGAAGCCTGTGGAGAAAGAGACCACTCATTCCTCCCCCTCCAGGAGATCACTCCAGCAACATCCCTGACAGCAGCATTGTAACCCAGCAGGACCCTGTGGAACCGTCCTAGAACAGGACCCCCTCCCCATGTCTTCAACCTGACTTTTGTCTGTAGAAAAACTCTAGTCAAAGAATAAATTTAATCAGAGAAGTAAGAAAATGCAGAAAGGAAAACAATCAAGCAAGACAAAATAATGATTGTTTAGCCATTAAACAAAGTCAAGGACCTTTGGTTCCTCCTTAAGGGCTATAGATAATATTCTGAGCCATGCCCTTTGAGCTGTTTTACAGATACTGAAATGCCCACCAGTGGAAGAAGTTAACTGTACACTGCCCACAAGCATGTTGACCCCAGACTGGTTGGAACCAGGTTGATGATGTTAACTCCCAATTACCTCACCACCAACTGATCAGAAGAATATCCACAAGCTGATCACACACCCCACAACCCTCCTTCCTCACCCTGTCTTTAAAGACTTTCCCCGAAAGCCTTCAGGGAGTCCAGGTCTTTTAAACACTAGCTGCCCTGGATTCCTTGCTTGGTGCCCTGCAATAAACACTTCACTTTCCTTCACCACAACTGGTAGTGGTTGTTTGGCTTTATGCACAGATGAGTGGGCCCAAGTTTTATCTGGTAACAGCACCATCATTTCTCTTCTAGGCTGCCCCATCACCATACAAACATGCTGCTATTTCTTCCATCTTAAATTTGAAACAAAACTTTCTTTAGACCATACTTTTCCTTCTCTACTTCTTTTCACCAAAACTCCTAACAAGATTTTCTGCTCTCTGTCTCCAATGCCTCATCTCCCATTCTCTCTCAGACCTGCTCTAATCATAGTTTCTACCCACCCATCCCCAAGTCCCTGACACTGATTTCTTATTAAGTTCACTGATACCTCCTTGTTGTTAAATTCAGTGTCCATTCTCAGCCCACAAAGTATCAATAACAGAGTTAATAGCAGTATTTGAAACCATTCTTTGCTACCCCTCCTTGAAGCACTTTCTTAACTTTCAAAAATTTTCCCAGGTGGTTTAAAGCTCAACATTCAGAAAACTAAGTTCATGGCATCTGGTCCTATCACTTCATGGGAATTACATGGGGAAACAGTGAAAACAGTGTCAGACTTTATTTTTCTGGTCTCCAAAATCACTGCAGATGGTGATTGCAGCCATGAAATTAAAAGATGCTTACTCCTTGGAAGAAAAGTTATGACCAACCTAGATAGCATATTGAAAAGCAGAGACATTGCTTTGCCAACAAAGGTCCATCTAGTCAAGGCTATGGTTTTTCCAGTAGTCATGTATGGATGTGAGAGTTGGATTGTGAAGAAAGCTGAGCGCTGACGAATTGATGCTTTTGAACTGTGGTGTTGGAGAAGACTCTTGAGAGTCCCTTGGGCTGAAAGGAGATCCAACCAGTCCATTCTAAAGGAGATTATTAGTCCTGGGTGTTCTTTGGAAGGAATGATGCTAAAGCTGAAACTCCAGTACTTTGGCCACCTCATGCGAAGAGTTGACTCATTGGAAAAGACTCTGATGTTGGCAGGGATTGGGGGCAGGAGGAAAAAGGGACAATAGAGGATGAGAGGGCTGGATGGCATCACCGACTCGATGGACATGAGTCTGAGTGAATTCCAGGAGTTGGTGATGGACAGGGAGGCCTGGCATGCTGCAATTCATGGGGTTGCAAAGAGTCGGACATGACTGAGTGACTGAACTGAACTGAACTGACCTGAACAGTATACCTACCAATGCAGGAGACACAAGAGACACAGGTTCCATCCTGGGTCAGGAAGATCCCCTGGAGAAGGAAATGGAAACCCACTCCAGTATTCCTGGGCTTGGAAAATCCCCTGGACAGAGGAGCCTGGCTGGCTGCAGTACATGGGGTTGCAAAGACTCAGCACCCACGCACACAACATAACTTTCAAAAGCACATAGTCTCTAGGCTTTCCTTCTTATTCCTCAGATTTTGGCTGCAACAACACTGCACAACAATCTCAAAATCTCAGTAGCATGAAAAAAAAACACTTTTATTTCTCACTTACAGTTCTGAAGGTGGGCCGTGGCTTAGTTGTTCTAGGTTGGGCTCAGCCGCGCCAGACTTCTGGTTCAGCTCTATAGAACTTTTTAAAGGGTTCTTTTATTGAGTGTAATGTTTTTTGAAATTTAACCATGTTGTTGCCTGTATAAGTAATTCTGAATTGATCATTTTTAAAAACACATATCATAGCTCTATCTATTGAATGGGTCTAAAAACAATGACATCTTGACAACAATGAATACAAACAGTACTCAGACTTGATTTCTAAATACCATCCCCACTAAAGGGAACCAAAGCTCATGGGAAACACAGCTGATTCCAAGATTGATCCAAGGAAAGTGGAAAGTGATTCTTGAATACTGTCTACCAGAAAGCAAGGACATGCTTAAAGACTAATGGAAACATGTTAAAAGAACACAATAGCACTTTTAAAAGGTTCTCATTTGCCCAATTAATTTATTGAATTGTTAAAAAGAAAAGAATCTATGAGTCTATAAAGAGAAATAGATGGAATGAAACAGGTGATATTATTCTTTATATAATACCTCCTGTGAATAAATGTAAAAGGAATAATCACCATTTTGCAGTCTCCAACATAATCATGATTTAGACAAAGATTATCAATGAAATGCTAAAACCATTTTGCAGAACAAGATACCCACACGGTCTCCAAGCATGATTTCGCAGGTGATTATGTGTCAATTTCTAAGTGCTACTAATTTCAAAGGGAATTAGTACCTTTACTATCAAGAGCATAGGTCAGGCACCCCTATAATCAAGTAATCAAACATAGAATTACCAATATTGGGACAAACAAACAGTAAGTGTTTCTTGATGTAATAGCATAAAAAGTATATATCACCTCTATATTATTCTTGCCAAAAATATTTAATCTGAAAGCTAAACATGAGGAAACTATCAGAAAATGCAAACTGTGGGACATTTTATAAATAAGTTGACCCAAATTTGCCAAAATGTCAATGTCACAAAAGGTTATTTTTTAAAAAACAAGATTGAGAGCATGTTCTGGATCAGAAATTCTCAAACTGTGGACTGCGGCTCCCTCAGGGTCCATGAGACTAAGGAGTCCACAAAGTCAAAACCATTTTCATAATAATAATAATAGTTTGCCTTTTTCACTGTGTTGAGATTTGTAGGGACAGTGCGAAAGCACTGGTGTATTAAACCACCTTAGCAATCCAAACTCTGCAAGTAGTAATATTCTTTTTCAAGAGGTACCCTAATTTTTAAATGTCAATTTCACTTAAGAATATCCTTGAAGCAGCCAAAGTTATTAATTTCATAAGATTTCAATTCATGAATACACATATTTTTAAAACTCTGTGTGGTGAAATAGGAAGTACACTTCCAAAGCACTTCTGCAAAACAAAGAGCAATGGTTGTTTCAAGGAAAAGCCTGTGCACACCAGTTTGAACTGCACGTTGATCTGGTCACATTTTTCATGGAACATAATTTTTACATGACAGAACTACTGACAGATCCATGGTTTTTCAGGCTTGAGTATTTGGCAGGCAGTTTCTCCAAAATGTACAAAGTGAGCTCATCACTTCAAGAAAATCATTGACATTATTTTGTTTCCAATAATAAAATCCCAGCTTTCAAGCAAACAATTGAATTTTGAAAAATTGTATTAATCATATTCATTTACATTCAATATCAATTTTTCAGTTCTCAAAGACGTTTTGTGAAACTGGTGGTATCGGTGTAAAAAGAACTAACATTTGAGTACTCACTATCCACTACACATTGTGCACGGTAGTTTACATACTGCACCATAACAATTCAGATTTTCTACAAGTCTATGCAGGGTTTCACCTCAAAACAACTGGAAAGAACAGTAATAATGACATGGGGGAGAGCTTTAATATAGTTTGGGAAATGCTTTAGATGCAAAGCAAATAAAGAGAAAGGTTAATAAGATGTTAATTAAAAGTTTCAACTGAAGCACCAAAATACAATGAATACTAAGAGTGTCAGGCAGACCCATCCTCATAATACGGTGATTTCAAAGGGTTCAGAGTGTTGATGCAGATGAAGCCCTCAACATATTTGGAGAAAACAACTGACTCCCTGACTCACCCTTATGGGAAGGGATGGGTACTCTTCCCTCAGCTCAAGTCTAGGGTTAAAAGCTTCAGCAGGCCACCTGGAGAGCTTTCGTGTGTCCCTGCAGTTATAGGGGTACAAAGGACAGTGCCTGATTCATGAGAAGGACAGCAAAAGTGGCCTGCACAGAACACAGGACCACATCAGGAGCAGCCCAATGCTCAGAATTTGTCAGAGCAGGGGAAGCATGAGGGGTTCCCATGGACTGTAAGTGAGCAGGTGACTGGAATCATTTTGACCACTGCCTGAGAGGGTAATTGGACTTCAAATAGTGAAAATATGTGCAGAATAGACTATCAGAAAAAGTGGGGCTGAGGGAGAGAATTGTAGAAAAGAAAGAGAATACACCATCCATGTCAAGACAGTTGTAATCAGAGTTTTTAACCAAGCAAACCAGGAAGACATCCATAGGAGTCAGTTCTAGATTTCTTCCAAGGCCCAAGCGTAAAAAGCCAGTATATGATGGTACCATTCAAGCAAGAACCGTCTGCTCCCTTTTCATTGCTTCTTCCAAATCACTGGCTACAGGCTACAAGGGGAGGTAGGGGAGCTGCTGCTGCTGAGTCACGTCAGTCGTGTCCGACTCTGTGCGACCCCATAGACGGCAGCCCACCAGGCTCCCCCATCCCTGGGATTCTCCAGGCAAGAACACTGGAGTGGGTTGCCATTTCCTTCTCCAATGCATGAAAGTGAAAAGTGAAAGTGAAGTCGCTCAGTCGTGTCCGACTCTAGCGACCCCATGGACTGCAGCCTTCCAGGCTCCTCCATCCATGGGATTTTCCAGTCAAGAGTACTGGAGTGGGGTGCCATTGCCTTCTCCAGGTAGGGGAGAAGTCATTTTTAAATCAAGATTGAAGTATTCCATAGTATACTGAACTCTACATTCTAACTTATGAATCTTCAGGATTCACAAATTCTTTCATTTGTTCAATGAAGTCTTTGAGGTTTCCAAATGACATCAAACTTTGCCAAGTAGTGAAGAGGTGGACTTAAAGATAAAGGATAGACCACAGCACTGTAGAAAAGCAGTAAGTTACATCCCAGATTGAATAAATCCTCACTGGTCTATAATTTCCTCTGGGGGTTTCCTTGTGAATTGGTGTTTCCTGGAGTGCCTACATATGGCCTAATTTTGAGGAATGTTTACAATATCCACAGTCTACTGTTCAGAGTTAGTTTTATCACATGGCACCAATAATGTGGACACAACTCATCCAAAATACTAGTCCTTGACCAAAGGCTCCATCTAAAGGCTGGCTGACCAGAGGCCCATCTCACATGCCCTGTCCAGCAAGTGCTTTCTAAACTAATTCTGTCCTTCTTCTTGGGGTGTCTAAAAAGGCACAAATACAGAACTAAGGGCCTGTGAATAGGGTGAAGATGAAGAAAAGCACAGAGTAAAGAGGTAAATAGAAGTCATGACAATTCCTCAAAAAATTAAACAAAGACTTTCCAGGAATACACTCAAAGCAACTCTACTCTCAGGAATACACTCAAAAGGATTAAAGACAGTATTTTATAGAGATATCTGCACTCTGCATATCTGTATTCACTGCAGCATGATTCACTAGCCAAGATTTGGCAATACCCTATATTTCCATCTATCGATGAATGGATAAAGAAAATATGGTGTCTACATACAGTGGAATATTACCCAGCCTTAAAATGGAATGAACTCTGAAGCATGCTGCAACTTGGAAGAACCTTGAAAACATCATGTTAAGTGAAATGTTAGATACCAAAACACAAATATTATCTGATTTTTTATGAGGTACACAGAAGAGGCAAATTCATAGAGACCGAGTAGAATATGGGTCACTAGGGCTTGGTGGGGAAGTAATGAGGATGGGGAGTTGATGTTCGAGTTGAGTTTCAAGAAGATGAAAAGGCTTTGGAGGTAGATGGTGGGGATGGTTGCACAACATTGTGAATGTAGCTACTGTCATAAAACTGTATACATAAAAATTGCCAAAATGGTAAGCTTTATGTCATGTATGCTGCTGCTGCCAAGTCACTTCAGTCGTGTCCTACTCTGTGTGACCCCATAGACAGCAGCCCACCAGGCTCCCCGATCCCTGGGATTCTCCAGCCAAGAACACTGGAGTGGGTCACCATTTCCTTCTCCAATGCATGAAAGTGAAAAGTGAAAGGGAAGTCACTCAGTCGTGTCTGACTCTTCACGACCCCATGGACTGCAGCCCACCAGTCTCCTCCATCCATGGGATTCTCCAGACAAGAGTACTGGAGTGGGGTGCCATTGCCTTCTCTGTTACATCATGTTTATTTTACCACAATAAAAACATTCACTTAAAAAAATTGTTCCAAGTTTCTCTCCAACAATTTGTTTCACTGCAGTCTTTTATGAGAACGTGCACTTCTCTTCTCCTGCAAGAACTCCAAAATTACAACTTGCTGCTGAACAACCATCAACAGGAGAATGTTGGATCCCACCAAAAAAAGATACCCCATGTCCAGGGGCAAAGGAGAAGCCCCAGCAAGATGATAGGAGGGGTGAAATTACAGTTAGAATGAAACCCCATAACCTGCCAGAGACACTCGGAGGTCTCAAACAAACCTTGTGCACACAGGACCCAGAGACCCCACAGAGACTGAACCAAAACTGTGTGTGACTGTCTCCTGCGGAGGTACGGGTCAGCAGTAGACTGCTGCAGGGGCAGGAGCTCTGGGTGCAGTAGACCTGGGTATGGCATAAGCCCTCTCGGAGGAGGTCGCCATTAACCCGACCATAGAGTCAGCAGAACTTACACAGGACTGGGGAAACAGACTCTTGGAGGGCACAGACAAAAGTTAGTGCACACCAGGACCCAGGAGAAAGGAGCAGTGACCCCACAAGAGACTGACCCAGACTGACCTGTGAGTGTCCAGGAGTCCCTGGCAGAGACATGGGTCAGTGGTGGCCTGCTGCAGGGTTGGGGGCACTGAGTGCAGCAATGCTTGCATGGAACCGCTTGAAGGAGGTCGCCATTATCTTCTTTACCTCCACCATATTTGGCCTTATGGCAAACAACAGGGAGGGAATACAGCCACCCCCCATCAACAGAAAATTGGATTAAAGATTTACTGAATATGGCCCTGCCCATCAGAACAAGATCCAGTTTCGCCCTCAGTCTGTGCAATCAGGAAGCGTCCATGAACCTCTTATCTTTCTCCATCAGAGGGCAGACAAAATGAAAACAACAATCACAGATAACCAATCTGATCACATGGACCACAACCCTGTCTAACTCAATGAAACTATGATCCATGCATGTAGGGCCACCCAAGATAGATGGGTCATGATGGAGAGTTCTGAAAAAAACGTGGTCCACTGAGGAAGGAAATGGCAAATCACTTCAGTATTCCTGCCTTGAGAATCCCATGGAAAGTATGAAAAGGCAAAAAGACAGGACACTGAAAGATGAACTGCCCAGGTTGGTAGGTGCCCAATATGCTACTGGTGATCAGTGGAGAAATAACTCCAGAAAGAATGAAGGGATGGAGTCAAAGTAAAACCAACACCCAATTGTGGATGTGACTGGGGATGGAAGTAAAGTCCGATGTTGTAAAGCGCAATACCTGCATAGGAACCTGGAATCTTAGGTCCAAGAGTCAAGGCAAATTGGAAGTGGTCAAACAGGAGAAGGCAAAAGTGAACATCAACATTTTAGGAACCAGTGAACTAAAATGGACTGGAATAGGTGGTATGGACCTAACAGAAGTAGAAGATATTAAGAAGAGGTGGCAAGAATACACAGAAAGAACTGTACAAAAAAAAATCTTCATGACCAAGATAATCACGATGGTATAATCACTCAGCTAGAGCCAGACATCCTGGAATGTGAAGTCAAGTGGGCCTTAGAAAGCATCACTATGAACAAAGCTAGTGGAGGTGATGGAATTCCAGTTGAGCTATTTCAAATTCTAAAAGATGATGCTGTGAAAGTGTTGCACTCAATATGCCAGAAAATTTGGAAAACTCAGCAGTGGCCACAAGACTGGAAAAGGTCAGTTTTCATTCCAATCCCTAAGAAAGGCAATGCCAAAGAGTGCTCAAACTACCAAACAATTGCCCTCATCTCAAATGCTAGCAAAGTAATGCTCAAAATTCTCTAAGCCAGGCTTCAACAATATGTGAACCGTGAACTTCCAGATGTTCAAGCTGGATTTAGAAAAGGCACAGGAACCAGAGATCAAATTGCCAACATCCACTGGATCATTGAATAAGCAAGAGAGCTCCAGAAAATATCTGATTCTGCTTTATTGACATGTGGATCACAACAAACTGTGAACATTTCTTCAAGAGATGGGAATACCAGACCACCTGACCTGCCTCTTGAGAAACCTATAAGCATGACAGGAAGCAACAGTTAGAACTGTTCATGGAACAACAGACTGGTTCCAAATAAGAAAAGGAGTACGTCAAGGCTGTGTATTGTCACCCTGCTTATTTAACTTCTATGCAGAGTACATTATGAGAAACGCTGGGCTGGAAGAAGCACAAGCTGGAATCAAGATTGCTGGGAGAAATATCAATAACCTCAGATATGCAGATGACACCACCCTTATGGCAGAAAGTGAAGAAGAACTAAAAAGCCTCTTGATGAAAGTGAAAGAGGAGAGTGAAAAAGTTGGCTTAAAACTCAACATTCAGAAAACGAAGATCATGGCATCTGGTCCCATCACTTCATGGGAAATAGATGGGGAAACAGTGGAAACAGTGTCAGGCTTTATTTTGGGGGGCTCCAAAATCACTGCAGATGGTGACTGCAGCCATGAAATTAAAAGACGCTTAGTCCATGGAAGGAAAGTTATGACCAACCTTGATAGCATATTCAAAAGCAGAGACATTACTTTGCCAACAAAGGTCCATCTAGTCAAGGCTATGGTTTTTCCAGTGGTCATGTATGGATGTGAAAGTTGGACTGTGAAGAAAGCTGAGTGCCGAAGAATTGATGCTTTTGAACTGTGGTGTTGGAGAAGACTCTTGAGAGTCCCTTGGACTGCAAGGAGATCCAACCAGTCCATTCTAAAGGAGATCAGTTCTGGGTGTTCTTTGGAAGGACTGATGCTAAAGCTGAAACTTCAATACTTCGACCACCTCATGTGAAGAGTTGACTCATTGGAAAAGACCCTGATGCTGGGAGCAGGAGGAGAAGGGGACGACAGAGGATGAGATGGCTGGATGGCATCACCAATTCGATGCACATGAGTTTGAATAAACTCCAGGAATTGGTGATGGACAGGGAGGCTTGGCATGCTGGAATTCATGGGGTCGCAAAGAGTCGGACACTACTGAGCGACTGAACTGAACTAAACTGAGGTGAATTTAACTCAGTGACTGTTATATATACTACTGTGGTCAAGAATCCCTTAGAAGAAATGGAGTAGCCATCAGAGTCAACAGAAGAGTCTGAAATGCAGTACTTGGATGCGATCTCAAAAACAACAGAATTACTCTGTTCCTCTCCAAAGCAAACCATTCAATATCACAGTAATCCAAACTATGCCCCAACCAGTAATGCTGAAGAAGCTGAAGTTGAACAGTTCTATAGAGACCTACAAGACCTTCTAGAACTAACACCAAAAAAAAAAAAAAAAAGTCCTTTTCATTATAGGGGACTGGAATACAAAAGTAGGAAGTCAAGAGATACCATACCTGGAGTAACAGGCAAATTTGGCCTTACAGTACAAAACGAAGCAGGTCAAAGTTTACCAATTTTCCCTAGAGACACCACTGGTCATAGAAAATACCCTCTTCCAAGAACACAAGAGAAGACTCTACACATGGACATCACTACGATGGTCAATACCAAAATCAGATTCATTATATTCTTTGCAGCCAAAGATGGAGAAACTCTATACAGTCAGCAAAAACAAGACCAGGAGCTGGCTGTGGCTCAGATCATGAACTCCTTATGTCCAAATTTAACTTAAATTGAAGAAAGTAGGGAAAATCACCAGACCACTCAGGTATGACCTAAATCAAATCCCTTATGATACAGTGGAAGTGACAGATTCAAGGGATTAGATCTGATAGAGTGCCTGAAGAACTATGAGACAAGGTTCATGACATTGCACAGGAGGCAGGGATCAAGACCATCCTCAAGAGAAAGAAATGCAAAAAGGCCAAATGGTTGTCTGAGGAGGCCTTACAGATAGCTGAGAAAAGAAAAGATGCAAAAGCAAAGCAGAAAAGGAAAGATATACCCATTTGAATGCAAAGTTCCAAAAAATAGCAAGGAGAGATAAGAAAGCCTTCCTCAGTGATCAATGCAAAGATATAGAGGAAAACACCAGAATGGGAAAGACTAGAGATCTCTTCAAGAAAATTAGAAATACCAAAGGAACATTTCATGCAAGTTCAGTTCAGTTCAGTCGCTCAGTCGTGTCCAACTCTTTGCGACCCCATGAATCCCAGCATTCCAGGCCTCCATGTCCATCACAAACTCCCGGAGTTCACTCAGACTAACGTCCATCGAGTCAGTGATGCCATCCAGCCATCTCATCCTCTGTCGTCCCCTTCTCCTCCTGCCCCCAATCCCTCCCAGCATCAGAGTCTTTTCCAATGAGTCAACTCTTCGCATGAGGTGGCCAAAGTACTGGAGTTTCAGCTTCAGCATCTTTCCCTCCAAAGAAATCCCAGGGCTGATCTCCTTCAGAATGGACTGATTGGATCTCCTTGCAGTCCAAGGGGACTCTCAAGAGTCTTCTCCAACACCACAGTTCAAAAGCATCAATTCTTCAGCGCTCAGCCTTCTTCACAGTCCAACTCTCACATCCATACATGACCACAGGAAAAACCATAGCCTTGACTAGACGGACCTTTGTTGGCAAAGTAATGTCTTTGCTTTTCAATATGCTATCTAGGTTGGTCATACCTTTCCTTCCAAGGAGTAAGCGTGTTTTAATTTCATGGATGCAGTCACCATCTGCAGTGATTTTGGAGCCCAAAAAAATAAAGTCTGACACTGTTTCCACTGTTTCCCCATCTATTTCCCATGAAGTGATGGGACCGGATGCCATGATCTTCGTTTTCTGAATGTTGAGCTTTAAGTCAACTTTTTCACTCTCCACTTTCACTTTCATCAAGAGGTTTTTTAGTTCCTCAAAAATTTCATGCAAAGATGAGCACAATAAAGGACAGAAATGGTATGGACATAATAAGCAGAAGTTATTAAGAAGAGGTGGCAAGAATACACAGAAGAACTGTACAAAAAAGATCTTCATGACGCAAATAACCACAATAGTGTGATCACTCACCTAGAGCCAGACATCCTGGAATACAAAGTCAAGTGGGCCTTAGGAAGCATCACTACAAACAAAGCGAGTGCAGGTGATAGAATTCCAGTTGAGCTATTTCAAATCCTAAAAGATGATGCTGTTAAAGTGTTTCAGTCAATACACCAGCAAATTGGAAAACCCAGCAGTGGCAACAGGACTGGAAAAGGTCTGCTTTCATTCCAATTCCAAAGAAAGGCAATGCCAAAGAATGCTGAAACTACCGCACAATTGCACTCATCTCACATGCTAGTAAAGTAATGCTCAAAATTCTCCACCGGGCTTCAACAGTACGTGAACCGTCAACTTCCAGATGTTCAAGCTGGTTTTAGAAAAGGCACAGGAACCAGCGATCAAATTGTCAACATCTGTTAGGTCATTGAAAAAGCAAGAGAGTTTCAGAAAACCATGTACCTCTGCTTTATTGATTATGCCAAAGCCTTTGACTGTGTGGATCACAAGAAACTGTGGAAAATTCTTAAAGAGATGAGAATACCAGACCGCCTGACCTGCCTCCTGAGAAATCTGTATGCAGGTCAAGAAGCAACAGTTAGAACTGGACATGGAAAAACAGAATGGTTCCAAATGGGGAAAGGAGTACGTCAAGGCTGTATATTGTCACCCTGCTTATTTAACGTCTATACAGAGTACATCATGAGAAACGCCAGGCTGGATGAAGCACAAGCTGCAATCAAGATTTCCGGGAGCAATATCAATAACCTCAGATATGCAGATGACACTATCATTATCGAAGAAAGTGAAGAAGCACTAAAGAGCCTCTTGATGAAAGTGAAAGAGGAAAGTGAAAAAGTTGGCTTAAAACTCAACATTCAGAAAGCTAAGATCATGGCATCTAGTCCTATCACTTTATGGCTAATAGATGGGGAAACATGGAAACTGTGAGACACTTTATTTTGGGGGGCTCCAAAATTACTGCAGATGGTGACTGCAGCCATGGAATTAAAAGACGCTTGCTCCTTGGATAAAAAGCTATGACGAACCTAGACAGCATTTTAAAAAACAGAGACAATACTTTCCCAACAAAGGTCCATCTAGTCAAAGCTATGGTTTTTCCAGTCATCATGTGGATGTGTGAGTTGGACTATAAAGAAAGCTGAGCACCAAAGAATTGATGGTTTTGAACTGTGGTGTTGGAGAAGACTCTTGAGAGTCCCTTGGACTGCAAGGAGATCCAACCAGTCCATCCTAAAGGAAATCAGTCCTGGGTGTTCATTGGAAGTACCGATGCTGAAGCTGAAACTCCAATACTTTGGCCACCTGATGCAAAGAGCTGACTCATTTGCAAAGATCCTGATGCTGGAAAGATTGAAGGCAGGAGGAGAAGGCGATGACAGAGGATGAGATGGTTGGATGGCATCACCGACTCTATGGCCATGAGTTTGATTAAGCTGCAGGAGTTGGTGAAGCCTGGCGTGCTGCTGTCCATGGGATTGCAAAGAGTCAGACATGACTGAGTGACTGAAGTGAGTCTTTTTTTGACAAGTCAGGTAACATGGAAAATCATTTTTAAGTAGAAGAAGAGATGCAATCTCCTTTTATTGATGCCTGCTCTGGACACATTCTTGCTTTTATCTCCAGATTCTGCCCTTTTTTTGGAATGTTGAGATAGAAGTCAAGAAATGGACACTAGTAACAACATGGACTCTATAAAAGGACCCTGAACTTTCAGATGAAACACTGAAGGCTTGTAAAGTAAAACAGGTCACCTGTGCTCATCAAGTCCTCTCAAACTGGCCTACTCAGAGCACAACCCATGGACCCCATACAGAAGCAGGAAGTAACCAGAGGTCAAGACAGCACAGACACAAATGTGGGGGCACTGTGGAGGCCATAGAGAATGACAAGAAGCCAAGGACTTGGCTGGATCCAGATCCTTGACAAGGTCTTATGGCCTTAGAGTTGGGCAGGAGGACCACTGAAGACTCCAAGAGGGGACAGCACAGCCAAGCCACCAATGTCTGCGGGTGGAGACAGGGAGTGGGCAGTGGGATCAGGCTCCTGGTTGGGGAAAAGCAGAAGGAGAAGGAAGGCTGGACATGCTGCCTATTGGGAGCTCTAGTCTGAAATGAACTTGTTTGGACAGAGAATTTCAGGCTAACTTCTAAGCATAAGGAAAGTCTCATCTGTCCATTTCAACTTCTGCCTGGGGAGGAACACCAACTGGGACTTTTTACGTTAAGGCTATGATTATGGAAAAATTCCTTAAGGCAGACAATTATGTCAACATATTTTTCTAGTTTGTATTTTACATTGTCAAGTGTTCCCAGAGGCCTTGTGACAGACATGACTTTTATAAATATAAAGAAGTCAAACAGTCTGCGCACAACTGCCAGCCTGCTTAAGCCTCCCACTCCTTCCCGATTTAACCCATCAAACTTGTTAAAGATTATTATGTTTTGAAATTTTAAACACTCAGCTAGTTATGCTGAGGGAAATGAGAGTTTACTCCAACAACATTTCAAGGAGCATTTCCTTCAACTCTGATTTTTTCAGCATTAAAGCCCTTCCCTTGAAATAAGAGTCAGCAGAGCTCTTCACATCATGAAAGATGTGGAGAAAAACCCAGCTTGCAGATAGGCATATTTTGGAGTGATGAAGGGAGTGCAGGTTCTGCAGAGATGCCAAGGTTTAAGGCCCAGTTATGTTCCTTCTAAGAGGCATGCCCTTGGCCAAATTACTAAACCTGCATCTCAAGTGCTGGTTTAGTGTGGCAGGTGGACTTTCCTAGGTTCAAATCTTCTTGTGCCTCCTCCTTGCTGGGACTCCTGGCCATGGGACAGTGACAACACAGCACCCAACTCATGGCATTATTGTCAGGTTATAAATGAGTTAGCTTTCACAAAGTACTTAATAGAGTACTGCCATGCAGAGAACAGTGTATAAATGTTTGCTATTCTATCACCAGTTTTATTTAAACAAAATAAAAGCATATGCTCTCTCCCAGGGCACTTGTGATGGGGAGTAGGGCAATATAAAAGGATTCAAATACTAAATCCTAGCTCTACCACTTATTAGCTGTATGTCCCAAAACAATTTCTTCTACTTTCCTGTACTTCAATTTTGAGATTGAAAGAGACAATGCACTTTCAGAATTTAGCATAAGACCTTGTACATAGTGAGTAGACAGTAGCTGTGGGCTGCTGTCATGTCATATCAACAACAAGCGTTACTTTCTTCTATCCTGATCATTCTCACTACAAGATTTTTTTTTCTTCTAAAAGGAGATGATCCCCTGGTCTGTTGAAGTCAACAGGGTAGTCCCCAGATGAGGGTTGTTATAGACTGTATTGGGTCCTAATAATTCCTGCTATGAAGTCCTAGTCCCTAGAACCTCTGATTGTAACCATAAATACTTTAAAGAGGTAATTCAGTTCAACTGGGCCTTAATCCAACTTGACTGGTATCCTCATATAAAGAATACATTTAGACACAGCGCAACACCAGACACTTGCATATACTGTAGAAAGACCACATGAGGACACAGCAAGAAGGCGGCCATCTGCCAGCCAGGGAGAGCGGCCTCAGAATAAAACCTGCTAACACCTTGGTCTTGGCTTTCTAGCCTACAAAACAGAGAAAATTAATCATTGTTGTTTAAGCCATCCAGTCAGTGGTATTTTGTTATGGCAGCCCCAGCAGATTAGTATAGTACAAGGGTTTAAATCTATTCTGCATATTTTTAAGAGAAAGATACTCCATTTTCCAAGCTTCCTAGTGGGTGCTGATTTATTCAGCAAACATCTGTTGACCACCTGATATGTACGGGGTGCTGTTCTAGTGCTGGAGATGCCACAGGAAGTGTCATGTGTCCACAGGGAAGCGCCTTGTGTCCTCAGGGAGCACATGGTCCTGTGCGTCCATGAACACATGGCCTCCAAAGCCATCACAGCCAGAAAAGAGGAAGACAGGAGGCCAGTCACAGGACTTACGTCAGTCCCACTCCCACTTGATTATCACATGGTCCCAACCTAACTTCACAAAAGGCTGGAAAACATCAGGTAGTGAGTGGGTGAAATATTTGGTGAGTAACTGCCTCAGGTAGATGCCTTTATTATATCCCCACTCTCTTAGCGAGGTTAAGTGTATTGCCCAAGGCCACATCACTCACAGGCAAAGGAGCCAGGATTTTATCCTGCTGCCTGGTTCTAAACCCACGTCTTAGCCACTGCACTGTACTGCACTGATGCAAATCATGAAAAAGTTTTTATTGTAAGAAGTTTGGCAAAATCTTATAGAAAATGGGGGCTACTGAGGAGTTTTAAGCAGAAGAACAGCATGATCATATTCTCCTTTTAGGTAGATCACATGTGCTGTGGTTTGGATGATGAATTTGAAAAAGCAAAACTGGAAGCAAGAAGACCACTTAGGGAGTTATTGCAATTTCTCAAACCAGAGCTGATGAAGCCTCAGGGAAGGCAATGACAGAAGGACTGGAGTGAGGGACATAGTGGAGGAGTTTGGGGATAAAGAGAAAATTAGTCAGACTTATTTAGTGTGGGGGTGAGGAGGAGGAAATATTCAAGAAAAACACCCTTGTGTTTGAATGGTCACCTGGAAGGATGACGTCACTGATGAAAACAAAATACAGAAGGAGGAACAAGTTTGCTGGAGAAAATGGTGATTTCACTTTAGAAATGCTGAGTTTGAAGAACTTGGAAGATAAGCAGCAACACATGATCAACTGCTTGTGGAACAATTATTCCAAAGCTTGGGAAAGTTGGAGTAGGGAGTCACGAATATGCAGGCGTTAGTTGAATAAGAGAAGAATTGGAATCTTGTGAAACACAATCATCAAAAGACCGAGTTCACAAGTGATGATAAAATCAAATGCAGTAGAGTCCAGTGTAAACAATATCAATTGGGTTTTGTCATTAAAAGCCATTGATGACCTTAGTGATAAGAGCTTTCAAAGAGTGAGAAAAGGAGTGGGGGACAGAAGCCAGATAGCCACTTTCTCCAGAGTGAAAATGAATGTAAAATACTACCATTTTCAACCCTCTCAATAAGTGGGTATTATCATCCCTCCTTTATAATGAAACTCCAAGTGGTGGCTTGCAATACTGTGTAGTAGCTAGAAACTCAGACTCAGGAATGCAGCTATCTCAGACTGGGTTCCTTGAATTAGACTGAGGTAGGTAATTTTATGTCGGCTTGTTAGGGAACATTGTCAAAAACACCTTTTAGGAAATGAGGGAAGCAGGATTGGGCAGAGTTGATGAAAGGACTAGTCTGATCTTGCTGAGAGTTCCTGAGTTGGAAGGGAGTTCAAGTCGTCCTTAATGTGGACAAAGAAGTTTTGACCAGGGTTTTGGCCACATATTGACCAGACATTGGATGTACTATCCCCAAGAAAGAATGTAATTTGAGAGAGGCAACTTCCTTTGGCCAACTTCCAGAGAGGGACTCAGCTGAGAGGCATCAAGAACCTGCTCTCCCAGCAGCTGGGAAAATGAGCACCTCAGTTGTGACCAGGCATCTGGGTGGTGCATGACAGCATCCATTACACTGCCTGTCCAGGTGCCAATCTTAGTCCAGCCACTTACTGTGAGACCTCAGTTGATTTCTTAATTTCTCTGTGCCTCAGTTTCCTCATTTCTAAGGTAGGGATATCAATAAATGTGCCTCATAGGGTTGTTGTGAGAATTAAATGAGTTAATAAAACTGCTAGAAAAAATGCCTGGCATATGGTCAGCATTTCATAAGCTATTATCATTTAACATAGCAAAACCACTGCACCCAGCTTTTATGATTTCTAGTCCTGTGCCAGTTCTTCAGATGATTCAGCCTCCATTCTCATTGTTTCCAGTCTATGTAGTGGTAAAGAATCCACCTGCCAATGCAGAAGACATAAGAGACACGAGTTCAATCCCTGGGTTGGGAAGATCCCTTGGAGTAGGAAATGGCAACCAACTCCAGTATTCTTGCCTGGAAAATTCCATGGACAGAGGAGTCTGGTGGGCTACAGAATGGAGTCGTAAAGAGTCAGACGCTACGGAGCAACCGAGCACAACACAACACATACAGCACATTAGCACTGAGGACTACACTGTGTTATCTATAACTGTTTTGTGTTTTACAAAAGTACGTATAAATGTAGTCCTACCTAAACAAAGATACCTCACAAATAACCTGGATACTTCAATGGCTTACAGAAGCATGCTGCTCTCTCACACATCTGTAGACTTGGCTGATGTGGCCTGGCTAACCTGGGCCTGACTCCCAGCTGCAGGCTGCATCCAGGTCTGCTCCATGCCTTTCATCCTTCTTACATGAGCAGTGTCCACATCATGTTCTTCTCATGGTGAAAGTCAGGAGCTCTAGAGACCAAAACAACGTGTGCAAGCACATTTCAAGCCTTTGCTCACCTCCATTGACATCCTGTTGCCTAAAGCAATCAGGTGACTGAGTCCAGAGTCAAGCCCGGCAGGATGTGAAGGCAGGCGCAGCACCCATGGAGGTTGGGGGAAAAGAGGGATTGGAAATTTGCAGAACAATAGTCTCCCATATATCCGAATGAACAAAGACTCTGTAATAGTAAAGAAGATACTTCTGACCAAAATAATACAGTAAAAACTTTAATTGAAAGCTTTGGCTAAATATTGCTGGTATTTCTGAATATGTCCTTATAGATTCTCTCTATTTCTGTTTCCTCATTAGTAAAACATAATTACAATACTTCCTTCCATTCAACTCACAGAAATGAGAAATCATCATCCTTATTGATGTATCATGTATTTTTTTAACACTGCAGCACTTCTTTGAATAATAATTGGCATCTTCTGCCATCCAGCATGCTTCTAAACATTTACTGAGATCCCAACATGAGCATTGATCTCCCAAGACTACCATAGAAAGCCAGGAAGATGCAGAAGTGGTGTCCTTAATAAACCACAGTGGCTGAAATCCAGTGTACTGCAGATTTCTGAAGCACTGGGTCTTCACGTTTTGGGCTTCTGCTTATTTTGACAATGCTGAGTATACAGTAAGCAAGTCATAATTGCTAGTTGAATTTCTTGAATACCGTATGTTTGTAAGCAGTTAGATTAAGTAACCAAACACTGCTGAGATCTGAAACTCCATTCAACGAGTGGCCTCTGTGAAAAATCTAACACAAGCTCATTGCCTATCTTAGCTACTAAACACTCCATTCAACACTTTGCTCCTTAATTCCAAAACCTTATATTTGGACACTGTTTATGAAGAAGCAGTGAATTTCCTCAGAATGGAATGAAAGAATGATGGTTCAGCAAACTGCAACTTTTGGTCCCCCAAAATTGTATTTCCAATTCATTAAATTATAGTGAGACAGTACCCAACTTTTATGGCTTCAGTGAAATTAGTTTTCACAAAGATGAAATCCACTTCTCTCTACTTGCCAAAACAAAGGCAAAATTTCTTTATTCCTATAAAAATTTTATTGCTACAAGCATCATCCAGCTCTTTAAACTCATTCTGAAATCATTTTGATCTCAGGAACTTTTTCATATCTCTGCTGTATTAATCTTACAAAAATGCTACAGGACCTCTAGTTAAAAAGTAGGAGGAACTCCACGGAGGAAACCAGAATTGAAAGAGACATGTGTACCCCAATGTTCATCGCAGCACTGTTTATAATAGCCAGGACATGGAAGCAGCCTAGATGTCCATCAGCAGATGAATGGATAAGAGAGCTGTGGTACATATACACAATGGAGTATTACTCAGCATTAAAAAGAATACATTTGAATCAGTTCTAATGAGGTGGATGAAACTGGAGCCTATTATACAGAGTGAAGTAAGCCAGAAAGAAAAACACCAATACAGTATACTAACACATATATATGGAATTTAGAAAGATGGTAACAATAACCCTGTATACAAGACAGCAAAAGAGACACTGATGTATAGAACAGTCTTTTGGACTCTGTGGGAGAGGAAGAGGGTGAGATGATTTGGGAGAATGGCATTGAAATATGTATAATATCATATATGAAATGAGTCACCAGTCCAGGTTTGATGCAAGATACTGGATGCTTGGGGCTGGTGCACTGGGATGACCCAGAGGGATGGTATGGGGAGGGAGGAGGGAGGAAGTTTCAGGATGGGGAACACGTGTATGCCTGTGGCGAATTCATTTCGATATATGGCAGAATCAATACAATATTGTAAAGTTTAAAAATAAAATAAAATTAAAAAAAAAAAAGTAGGAGAAACTCTTAGTGACTATATTAGTTTGCTAGGACTGTTATAACAAAGTACCACAAACTGAATAGCTGAAACAACGGAAATATATTATATCACAACTCTGGAGAGTGACAGCCCAACGTCAAGGTGTTGGAAAGCTCTCCTTCTGAGAGCTGTGAGGAAGTATATGTTCAATGCCTTTCTCTTCTTCTAGTGCTGTGCTAACATTTGGGGGATGCTTTGGTCTATAGATATATCACATTCTTTCTGTGTATCTGTGTGGGTGTGTGTCTCCAAATTTCTTTTCCTTATAGGAATAATCTGTTTTGAAAGTGAAAGTGAAGTCATGTCCAACTCGTTGCGACCCCATGGACTGTAGCCTACCAGGTTCCTCTGTCCATGGGATTTTCTAGGCAAGAATACTGGAGTGGGTTGCCATTTCCTTCTCCAGGAGATCTTCCCAACCCAGGGATTGAACCCAGGTCTCCCACATTGTAGGCAGACGCTTTACCATCTGAGTCACCACGGAAGTAAATCTGTTATGACTCACCCTAATAAACTCATTTTAACTTGCTTACCTTTACAGAGATTCTGTCTCCATATAAGGTTACATTCCAAGGCAGTCAGGGTTAAGACTTTAACATACTAGTTTGGGCCAGAGTGAGTACACGTTTCAAACAGTAACAGTGACCTTGCATTAGTTAGGCAAAGATATCTCACAAACTATAAAAGAAGAAAATTGATAAGTTGAATGTCATCAAAATTACATACTTCTGCTCTTTAAAAAAAAAAAAAACACTATTAAGAAAGTAGAAAAACAAATGAGCCATAGACTGGGTGGAAAATATTTTGAAAATATACATTCAATAAAGCACTTGTGTCTAGAATACATAAAGAAATTTTACTCAATAATAAAACTTAATAGGAAAAATACAACTCATGATACAACTCATACAACACAATTAGAAATGGGCTAAAGATTTGGACAGATACACCATCAAAAAAGATACATAAATGACCACAATCAAAACAACTGACAATCCCAAGTGGCAGCAAGAATGTGGAGCAACTAAACCCTCATGCAGTTACTCTGGAAACAAGCAGGGCAGCTTCTTTTAAGAGTACTCATAACCTACCATGCAACACATCAACCCAAATCCTAGGTAGTTACACAAGAGAAACAAAAATCTATGTTCACATGGAGACCTCTACATGAATGTTCACAACAGCTTTGTTCATGATAGCCAAGCCTGGAAATACTTTAAATGCCCATTAACTGGAGAATGGATAAACAAATTTAATATGTATGTACAATGGAGCACTACTCAGCAATAAAAAGAATGAATTATCAATACACATAAGAAAAGACTACATAACCTTTACTTCTATTTACACATTGTTCTAGAAAAGATGGTACCACAGATAGAGAAAATCAACCAGCAGTTGACAAGAGCTGGAAGTAGTGAAAGAAAACTGGCTGAAAAGGAACACAGTGGAACTTTTGGGGACAATGGATGATGGTTAGATGACTATACACTTGCCAAAATTCACTGAACTATATTTAAGAAAGTAGTTGAATTTTTTTTTTTTTTTTTTTTTTTGCTACAGTACTTTTCACTTTCTCTATCATTCACAGACATTTCTGGAAAAATGCTCCGCCACTCTCCCCACCAGTCTTCAACAACTGAGTAGTGTAGCTTTCTCTTTTCAGCTCATTCCTGGAGCCGGTTTCCTAACAGGAATGTAATAGATATTTGCTGAGCCTGTTATTCTCCATCTAAACATTCTATGAAATTGTTACTGGAAGGAATGGAGTCTGGCTGTTCCCCACCCACAAGCCAACAAACAGGCCAGGCTGGTGGACAGGGAGGTTTGCTTCATTTCAGATGCTGGCAACTAGGGGCTGGGGTGGTGAACATCTATGCATAGGCCGACTCCACCAACTGGCAACCAGTGGGGCAAGAGCTGGTTGGATAGAAGGAGGGAGCTACATGCAGAAACAGCACAGTCAGCTGGGACAGTCATCTTCAAATTGGTCATCGGTGGTCTGACCAGTGTCACCTCGATTGTTTTAGGTACAGTTAATCTTCCTGACTGAGACAGGAAGACAAGAGTGGGAGATGAGATGGCAGAGGGAAAGGATGTGTGTTCACCTTCTCCTGCAAGAACACCAAATTGCAACTAGCTGTTGCCGTGAGGAGATACCACACATCCAAGGTAAGAGAAACCCAAGTAAGATGGTAGGCACGGAGAGAGGGCATCAGAGGGCAGACAGACTAAAACCACAATCACAGACAACTAGCCAATCTGATCACATGAACTACAGCCTTTTCTAACTCAGTGAAACTAAAACATGCTATGTGGGGCCACCCAAGACGGACGGATCATGGTAGAGAGCTCTGACAGAATGTGGTCCACTGGAGAAGGGAATGGCAAACCACTTCAGTATTCCTGCCTTGAGAAACCCATGAACAGTATGAAAAAGCAAAAAGATAGGACACTGAAAGATCAACTCCCCATGTTGGTAGGTGTTCATTATGCTGCTGGAGATCAGTGGAGAAATAACTCCAGAAAGAATGAAGGGATGGAGCCAAAGCAAAATCAACACCCAGTTGTTGATGGGACTGGTGATAGAAGCAAGGTCCGATGCTGTAAAGAGCAATATTGCATAGGAACCTGGATGTTAGGTCCATGAATCAAGGCAAGTTGGAAGTGGTCAAACAGGAGATGACAAGAGTGAACATTGACATTCTAGGAATCAGTGAACTAAAATGGACTGGAATGGATGAATTTAACTCAGATGACCATTATATCTACCACTGTGGACAGGAATCCCTTAGAAGAAATGGAGTAGCCATCATGGTCAACAAAAGAGTCCGAAATGCAGTACTTGGATGCAATCTCAAAAACGACAGAAAGATCTCTGTTCATTTCCAAGGCAACCATTCAATATCATGGTAATCCAAGTCTATGCCCCGACTAGTAACGCTGAAGAAGCTGAAGTTGAACAGTTCTATGAAGACCTACAAGACCTTCGAGAACTAACACCCAAAAAAGATGTCCTTTTCATTATAGGGGACTGGAATGCAAAAGTAGGAAGTCAAGAAACACCTGGAGTAGCAGGTAAATTTGGCCTTGGAGTACAGAATAAATCAGGGAAAAGGTTAATAGGGTTCTGCCAAGAGAACACACTAGTCATAGCAAACACCCTCTTCCAACAACACAAGAAAAGACTCTACACATGGACGTCACCAGATGGTCGACACCAAAATCAGATTGATTATATTCTTTGCAGCCAAGATGGAGAAGCTCCATATACTCAGCAAAAGCAAGACCTGGAGCTGAGTGTGGCTCAGATTATCAGTTCATTTTTGCCAAATTCAGACTGAAATTGAAGAAAGTAGAGAAAACCACTAGATCATTCAGGTATGACCTAAATCAAATCCCTTATGACCATACAGAGAAAGTGAGAAATAGATTTAAGGGACTAGATCTGATAGACAGAGTGCCTGAAGAACTATGGACAGAGGTTCATGACATTGTACAGGAGACAGGAATCAAGACTATCCCCAAGAAAAAGAAATGCAAAAAAGCAAAATGGCTGTCTCAGGAGGCCTTACAAATAGCTGTGAAAAGAAGGGAAGCAAAAAGCAAAGGGGAAAAGAAAGATATACTCATTTGAATGCAGAGTTCCAAAGAATAGCAAGGAGAGATAAGAAAGCCTTCCTCAGTGATCAATGCAAAGAAATAGAGGAAAACAACATAATGGGAATGACTAGACATCTCTTCAAGAAAATTAGAGATACCAAGGGAATATTTCATGCAAAGATGGGCTCAATAAAGGACAGAAATAATATGGACCTAACAGAACCGAAAGATTTTAAGAAGAGGTGGCAAGAATACACAGAAGAACTGTACAAAAAAGATCTTCACGACCAAGATAATCACAATGGTGTGTTCACTCACCTAGAGCCAGACATCCTGGAATGTGAAGTCAAGTGGGCCTTAGGAAGCATCACTACAAACAAAGCTAGTGGAGGTGATGGAATTCCAGTTGAGCTATTTCAAATCCTGAAAGATAATACTAGGAAAGTGCTGCACTCAATATGCCAGCAAATCTGGAAAACTCAGCAGTGGTCACAGCACTGGAAAAGGTCAGTTTTCATTCCAATCCCAAAGAAAGGCAATGCCAAAGAATGCTCAAACTACCACACAATTGCACTCATCTCACACACTAGTAAAGTAATGCTCAAAATTCTCCAAGCCAGCCTTCAGCAATATATGAACCATGAACTTCAAGATGTTCAAGCTGGATTTTAAAAAGGCAGAGGAACCAGAGATCAGATTGCCAACATCCACTGGATTATCAAAATAGCAAGAGAGTTCCAGAAAAACATCTATTTCTGCTTTATTGACTAGGCCAAAGCCTTTGACTCTGTGGATCACCACCAACTGTGGAAAATTCTGAAAGAGGTGGGAATACCAGACCACCTGACCTACCTCTTGAGAAACCTGTATGCAGGTCAGGAGGCAACAGTTAGAAATGAACATGGAACAACAGACTGGTTCCAAATAGGAAAAGGAGTACGTCAAGGTTGTATATTGTCACCCTGCTTATTTAACTTCTATGCAGAGTACATCATAAGAAATGCTGGGCTGGAGGAAGCACAAGCTGGAATCAAGATTGCCGGGAGAAATATCAATAACCTCAGATATGCAGATGACACCACCCTTATGGCAGAAAGCAAAGAAGAACTAAAGAGCCTCTTGATGAAAATGAAAGAAGAGAGTGAAAACGTTGGCTTAAAACTCAACATTTAGAAAACTAAGATCACGGCATCCGGTCCCATCACTTCATGGCAAATAGGTGGGGAAACAGTGGAAACAGTGGCTGACTTTATTTTTCTGGGCTCCAAAATCACTGCGGATGGTGATTGCAGCCATGAAATTAAAAGATGCTTGCTCCTTGGAAGGAAAGTTATGACAAACCTAGACAGCATGTTAAAAAGTAGAGACATTGCTTTGTCAACATAGGTCCATCTAGTCAAGGCTATGGTTTTTCCAGTGGTCATGTATGGATGTAAGAGTTGGACTATAAAGAAAGCTGAGCGCAGATGAATTGATGCTTTTGAACTGTGGTGTTGGAGAAGACTCTTGAGAGTCCCTTGGACTGCAAGGAGATCCAACCAGTTCATCCTAAAGGAGATCAGTGCTGGGTGTTCATTGGAAGGACTGATGATGAAGCTGAAACTCCAATACTTCAAGACCCTGATGCTGGGAAAGATTGAAGGCGGGAGGAGAAGAGGATGATAGAAGATGAGATGGTTGGATGGATCACCGACACAATGGACATGGGTTTGGGTGGGCTCTGGAAGTTGGTGTTGGACAGGGAGGCTTGGCGTGCTGCAGTTCATGGGGTCACAAATAATCGGACACGACTGAGCAACTGAACTGTACTGCTGAAGAACCATCGACAGGAGGATACTGAAACTTACCAAAAAAGATAACGCATGTCCAAGGACAAAGGAGAAGCTGCAATGAGATGGCAGGTGGAGTGCAATCACATTAAAATCAAATGCTATACCTGCCAGGTTGGTGACCCAAACTGAGAACAATTATACCAAGGAAGTTCTCCCACAGTTGCAAAGTCTCTAGACCCCACATCAGATTACCAAACCTGGGGATCCAGATAAGGAACTGGGAATCCCAAGGGAATCTTATTTTGAAGGTCAGTGGAATTTGATTACGGAATTTCCACAGGACTGGAGGAAACAGAGACTATTGGAGGGCACAAATAAAACCTTGCATGCACCAGGCCCCAGGAGAAAGGAGCAGTGACCCCAGAGGACACTGAGCCAGAACTCCCTGTGAATGTTTGAGGGTCTCCTGCTGGGGTGTGTGTTGGCAGTGGCCTGGCATGGGGACAAGGGCACTAGCAGCAGCAGCCCTGGGAGGCACGTGTTGGCATAAGTCTTCTTGGAGGTCACCATTAGCCCTACCATAGAGAATGCAGACTTCAGGATTGGGCGACCACCGGCCAAACAACTAGCAGGGAGGGAGCACAGCCTCACCTATTAGCAGACAATTGGGTTAAAGATTTACTGAGCATAGCCCTGCCCACTAGAGCAAGATTCAGTTTTCCCCAAAGTCAGTCCCTTCCATCAGGAAGCTTGCACAAGCTTCTTATCCTCACCCATCAGAGGGCAGACAGAGGAAACATTCCCACAGCCTCCAGAATTACACAGCCTCCAGAATGAAAACCACAATCACAGAAAGCTAACTAAAATAATCACATGGATCACAGCCTTGTGTAACTCATTAAAACTATGAGCCATGTCATGCAGGGACACCCAAGACGGATGGGTCATGGTGGAGAGTTCTGACAAAATGTAGTCCATTGAAGTAGGGGATGGAAAACCACTCCAGGATTCTTGCCTTGAGAACACCATGAACAGTATGAAAAGGCAAAACAAAATGACATTGAGAGATGAGTGCCCCAGGTCACTAGGTGTCCAATAAGCTACTGGGGAAGAGTGGAGAATTCGCTCAAGAAAGAATGAAGAGGCTGGGCCAAAGCAGGAACAACCCACAGTTGTGGTTGTGTCTGACGGTGAGAGTAAAGTCCAATGCTGTGAAAAACAATATTGCAAAGGAACATGGAATGCTAGATCCACAAGTCAAGGTAAATTGAAAGTGATCAAGCAGGAGATGGCAAGAGAACATCGACATTTTAGGAATCAGTCGATTCCTAAATGGATGGGAATGGACGAATTTAATTAGATAACCATTATATCTACTGCTATTGGCAAGAATCCCTTACAAGAAATGGAGTAGCACTCATAGTCAACAAGAGTCCGAAATGCAGTACTTGGGTGAAATCTCAAAAACAACAGAATGATCTCGGTTCGTTTCCAAGGAAAACCATTCAATATCACAGTAATCCTAGCCTATACCCCAAACACTAATGTCAAAGAAGCTGAAGTTGAATGGTTCTACGAAAACCTATGAGACCTTCCAGAAATAACATCAAAATAAGATATCTTTTTCATCAAAGGGGACTGGAATGCAAAAGTAGGAAGTCAAGAGATACCTCAAGTAACAGACAAGTTTGGCCTTAGAGTACAAAATGAAGCAAGGCAAAGGCTAACAGAGTTTTGCCAAGAGAACGCACTGGTCATAGCAAACACCCTCTTCCAACAACACAAAAGACAACATTACACATGGACATCACCAGATGGTCAATACCAAAATCAGATTGATTCTATTTTTTGCAGCCAAAGATGGAGAAGCTCTATACAGTCGGCAAAAACAAGACCTGGAGCTGATTGTGGCTCAGATTATCAGTTCATTTTTGCCAAATTCAGACTTAAATTGAAGAAAGTAGGGAAAACCTTAATCAAATGGCTTATGATTATACAGTGGAGGTGAAGAATAGATTCAACTGATGAGATCCAGTAAACAGAGTGCCTGAAGAACTATGGACAAAGGTTCATAACACAGTATAGGAGGAAGTGACCAAAACCATTCCCAAGAAAAAGAAATTCAAGAAGGAAAAGTGGTTGTCTGAGGAGGCCTTACAAATAGCTGAGGACAGAAGTGAAAGGCAAAGGAAAAAGGATAAGATATACCCAACTGAAGGCAAAGTTCCAGAGAATAGCAAGGAGAGATAAGAAAGCCTTCTTCAATGAACAGTGCAAACAAACAGAGGAAAACAATAGAATGGGAAAGACTAGAGATCTATTCAAGAAAATTGGTGATACCAAGGGAATATTTCATGCAAAGATGGGCTCAATAAAGGACAGAAATTGTATGGACCTAACAGAAGCAGAAGAGATTAAGAAGAGGTGGCAAGAATACCCAAAAAATCATATAAAAAAAATCTTAATGACCCAGATAATGACGACGGTGTGGCCATTCACCTAGAGCCAGACATCCTGGAGGGTGAAGTCAAGTGGGCCTTGGAAAGCATTACTATGAAAAAACTGGTAGAAGTGATGGAATTCCAGCTAAGCTATTTAAGATCCTAAAAGATGATGATGTTAAAGTGTTGTACTCAATATGTCAGCAAATTTGGAAAACTTAGCAGTGGCCACGGGACTGGAAAAGGTCAGTTTTCATTCTAATTCCAAAGAAAGGAAATGTGAAAGAATGTTCAAAATATGGTACAATTGCATTCACTTCACATGCTAGCAGGATAATGCTCAAAATTCTTCAAACTAGGCTTTAGCAGTATGCAAACAGAGGACCTCAGATGAACAAGCTGTCTTTAGAAAAGGTAGAGGAACCAGAGATCAAATTGCCAACAACCAGTAGATCTTAGAAAAAACAAGGGAGTTCCAGAAAAATGCCTATTTCTGCTTCATAGACTATGCTGAAGCCTTTGACTATGTGAACCATAACAAACTGTGGAAAATTCTTCAAGAGATGGGAATACCAGACCACTTTACCAGCCTCCTGAGAAACCTGTATGCAAGTCAAGAAGCAGCAACAGTTAGAATAGCAGAAGAAACAACGAAAATTGGGAAAGGACTACATCAAGGTTGTATATTGTAACCCTGATTATTTAACTTATACACAGAGTACACCATGTGAAATGCCAGGCTAGCTGAATCACAAGTTGGAATTAAGATTGCTGGGAGAAATATCAACAATCTCAAATATGCAGATGATACCACTGTTATGGCAGAAAGCTAAAAGTAACTATAAAGAGACTTTTGAGGAGAGTGAAAGAGGATAGTGAAAATGCTGGCTCAAAATTCAACATTCAATAAACTAAATCATGGCATTCAGTCCCATCATTTCATGGCAAATAAATGGGGGAAAAGTGGAAACAGTGACAAATTTTCTTAGGCTCCGCAATCACTGTGGATGGTGAATGCAGCCATGAAATTAAAAGATGCTTGGCCCTTGAAAGGAAAACTATGACAAGCCTAGACAGTGTATTAAAAAGCATAGACATCACTTGTTGACAAAGGTCTATATAGTCAAAGCTATGGTTTTTCCAATAGTCATGTACGAATGTGAGAGTTGGACCATAAAAAAGGCTGAGCACTGAGGAATTGACGCTTTTGAATTGTGGTACTAGAGAAGACTGTTGAGAGTTCCATGGTTGCAAGGAAATCAAATCAATTAACCCTAAAGGAAATCAACCCTGAATATTCATTGGAAAGACTGATGCTGAAGTTGAAGCTCCAATTCTTTGGCCACCATCTGAAGAACTGACTCACTGGAAAAGACCATGATGCTGGGAAAGACTGAGAGCTGGAGGAGAGGAGGGCCACAGAGGACAATATGATTGGATGGCATCACTCACTCAGTGGACATGAGTTTGCACAAACTCTGGGAGATAGTGAAGGACAGGGAAGCATGGTGTGCTGTAGTCCATGGGGTCACAAAGAATCAGACATGACTTCACAACTGAACAACAACAATCTTCAGTTCCAGGGTCTACTTGTTCCTATTTCTTTGAGGTCAATTCTCAGAATTGTGATAGTTTGTGTCTTGGGTACAGTCTGGTGATCATGTAATTAATGTTCCACCTGGGGTTTCTGTATCTATAAGACAGTTCACAGGATATGGCTCAGAATATTATCTATAGTCCTTGAGAAGGAATTAATGGTCTTTTGCTATGCTTAATGACTACATTATTATTATTTGGTCCCCTTTTTCTATTTTCTTTTGTTTCAGCATTTCTCATCTCTGTGATTAAACTTATTATTTGGCCAAAGTTTTCCACAGACAAAAGGCAGACAGGAAAGGACCTTAGGGTCCTGCTCTGTTTCAAAGTCAGATAAAAATGGTGAATGTTTCAACTCTTCTTTCTGCCAAATAAATTGGGTCCTGATTCCATTCACTGCTTAGTTCTTTCCCCCTTCTTCCTCTGAACAGGATTGAGAATATTCAGTCTCTTGGAGGCAGAATTAGGAAAAAGAGTTGAGGATAAAGACTTAGTCTAGTGAAAACAAGAATGAGAGTAAAAGGAGCCTCCATCCCTAGGGAATCTCACATGTGGAGGTGTGGAGGGCCCAGTGCAATGCTGGGAGAGATGGGTTTGTGGTGGGTTAGAGAGAATACAAGGCTTTCTTGGTGGGTCGGTGATAAAGAATCTGCTTGCCAAGCAGGAGATGTGGTTTAATCCCTGGTTCAAGAAGATCCCCTGGAGAAGGGAATGGCAGATCAGATCAGATCAGTCGCTGAGTCATGTCCGACTCTTTGCGACCCCATGAATCACAGCACGCCAGGCCTCCCTGTGCATCACCAACTCCCGGAGTTCACTGAGACTCACGTCTATCGAGTCAGTGATGTCATCCAGCCATCTCATTTTCTGTCGTCCCCTTCTCCTCCTGCCCCCAATCCCTCCCAGCATCAGAGTCTTTTCCAATGAGTCAACTCTTCGCATGAGGTGGCATGGTTCTATGAAGACCTACAAGACTTTTGAGAACTAACATCCAAGAAAGATGTCCTTTTCATTATAGGGGACTGGAATGCAAAAGTAGGAAGTGAAGAAACACCTGGAATAACAGGCAAATTTGGCCTTGGAATACGGAATGAAGCAGGGCAAAGACTAATAGAGTTTTGCCAAGAAAATGCACTGGTCATAACAAACACCCTCTTCCAGCAACACAAGAGAAGACTCTATACATGGACATCACCAGTTGGTCAACACCGAAATCAGATTGATTATATTCTTTGCAGCCAAAGATGGAGAAGCTCTATACAGTCAGCAAAAACAAGACCAGGAGCTGACTGTGGCTCAGACCATGAACTCCTTATTGCCAAATTCAGACTTAAATTGAAGAAAGTAGGGAAAACCACTAGACCATTCAGGTATAACCTAAATCAAATCCCTTATGATTATACAGTGGAAGTGAGAAATAGATTTAAGGGCCTATATCTGATAGATAGAGTGCCTGATGAACTATGGAATGAGGTTCGTGACATTGTACAGGAAGGAGACAGGGATCACGACCATCCCCATGGAAAAGAAATGCAAAAAAGCAAAATGGCTGTCTGGGGAGGCCTTACAAATAGCTGTGAAAAGAAGAGAAGCGAAAAGCAAAGGAGAAAAGGAAAGATATAAACATCTGAATGCAGAGTTCCAAAGAATAGCAAGAAGAGATAAGAAAGCCTTCTTCAGCAATCAATGCAAAGAAATAGAGGAAAACAACAGAATGGGAAAGACTAGGGATCTCTTCAAGAAAATCAGAGATAACAAAGGAACATTTCATGTAAAGATGAGCTCGATAAAGGACAGAAATTGTATGGACCTAACAGAAGCAGAAGATACTAAGAAGAGATGGCAAGCATACACAGAAGAACTGTACAAAAAAGAGCTTCACGACCCAGATAATCATGATGGTGTGATCACTGACCTAGAGCCAGACATACTGGAATGTGAAGTCAAGTGGGCCTTAGAAAGCATCACTATGAACAAAGCTAGTGGAGGTGATGGAATTCCAGTTGAGCCATCCAAATCCTGAAAGATAATGCTGTGAAAGTGCTGCACTCAATATGCCAGCAAATTTGGAAAACTCAGCAGTGGCCACAGGACTGGAAAAGGTCAGTTTTCATTCCAATCCCAAAGAAAGGCAATGCCAAATAATGCTCAAACTACCACACAATTGCACTCATTTCACATGCTAGTAAAGTAAAATTCTCCAAGCCAGGGAATGGCAAGCCACTGCTATATTCTTGCCTGGGAAATCACATGGACAGAGGAGCCTGATGGGCTACAGTCCATGGGGTTGCACAAGAGCCAGACATGACTTATCAACTAAACCACCACCAGAGAGAGTAACGGATGGGCCAGGGAGGGTGAACGAGAGGGTTTTCTGTGGGAGAAGGGTGACAATGACAACTTGAGAGTTGCAGGCTGCTAGAGAACAGGAAACTCAGCAGTGGCCACAGGACTGGAAGTGGTCAGTTTTCATTCCAATCCCCAAGAAAGCCAATGCCAAAGAATGCTCAAACTACCACACACTTGCGCTCATCTCACATTCTAGTAAAGTAATGCTCAAAATTCTCCAAGCCAGGCTTCAGCAATACATGAACCATGAACTTCCAGATGTTCAAGCTGGTTTTAGAAAAGGCAGAGGAACCAGAGATCAAATTGCCAACATCCCCTGGATCATGGGAAAAGCAAGAGAGTTCCAGAAAAACATCTGTTTCTGCTTTATTGACTATGCCAAAGCCTTTGACTGTGTGGATCACAATAAACTGTGGAAAATTCTGAAAGACATGGGAATACCAGACACCTGACCTGCCTCTTGAGAAACCTATATGCAGGTCAGGAAGCAACAGTTAGAACTGGACATGGAACAACAGACTGGTTCCAAATAGGAAAAGGAGTACATCAAGGCTGTATATTGTCACCCTGCTTATTTAACTTATATGCAGAGTACATCATGAGAAACCCTGGGCTGGAAGAAGCACAAGCTGGAATCAAGATTGCTGGGAGAAATATCAATCACCTCAGATATGCAGATGATACCACCCTTATGGCAGAAAATGAAGAGGAACTAAAAAGCCTCTTGATGAAAGTGAAAGAGGAGAGTGAAAAAGTTGGCTTAAAGTTCAACATTCAGAAAACAATGATTATGGCATCTGGTCCCATCACTTCAAGGGAAATAGATGGGGAAACAGTGGAAACAGTATCAGACTTTATTTTGGGGGGCTCCAAATCAATGCAGATGGTGACTTCAGCCATGAAATTAAAAGACGCTTACTCCTTGGAAGGAAAGTTATGACCAACCTAGACAGCATATTGAAAAGCAGAGACATTACTTTGCCAACAAAGGTCCATCTAGTCAAGGCTATGGTTTTTCCTGTGGTCATGTATGGATGTCAGAATTGGACTGTGAAGAAAGCTGAGTGCCAAAGAATTGATGCTTTTGAACTGTGGCGTTGGAGAAGACTCTTGAGAGTCCCTTGGACTGCAAGGAGATCCAACCAGTCCATTCTGAAGGAGATCAGCCCTGGGATTTCTTTGGAAGGAATGATGCTGAAGCTGAAACTCCAGTACTTTGGCCACCTCATGTGAAGAGTTGACTCATTGGAAAAGACTCTGATGCTGGGAGGGATTGGGGGCAGGGGGACAAGGGGACGACAGAGGATGAGATGGCTGGATGGTATCACCGACTGGATGCACATGAGTTTGAGTGAACTCCGGGAGTTGGTGATAGACAGAGAGGCCTGACGTGCTCCAATTCATGGGGTCGCAAAGAGTCAGACACAACTGAGCGACTGAACTGAACTGAGAGAACAGGAGGGGAAAGGGATTTTAGTAAGAGCTGCCTTAGAGTTCTGCATTTGATTTGTTAGTGATTTGAATTTCTCTTTGTTCTGTTCTCTAAACATGGCTCCAGTCCTGAACGAATTACAAGGGTCATGATTTTAGGGTGGTCATACATGGAAAAAGCATTTATTAAGCACCTTCTGGTGATCCCTCATCTTACTGTGCAGCTCAGAGGAGGCAAAATATATAAAAGACAATATTGAAGACATTTGGTGAGCTAAGAAATGAAATTTACAATCATTTATAACTTTCAAAAATCCTCATTGGATACATTAATGTTTGATATGCTCTGATTTTTTTGAACCCTTGTAAGAACTCTGTGGGGTAGTCTGGACAGACTGTAATTGAATTATCTGAACTAAATGATCTGACGGTGGCTGATATTGAGCTCAAGAGCAAGAATCTGAACCCAGGGACTCCAAAGTGTGTCCTCTTTGTTCTTTCTGCAACTTTTTGCTCTCTCTGGTCTGGGAAGAAACATGGAATACAGACAGAGACCCTAAAGCAGATACCTAGTTGCTAGTGTACAGAGTGGTTTTCAGGGTTACAAGAAACAAGTCTGGTGACCTTCAGTGACAAGGGTCTCTCAAGAGATTCAGGGGCATGTTAATTTTCACAAGTAATCCTCTTCCTCGACTGTTCAGTCCCTCTTGATCCCAAAGACTTGGGTAGAGGGCAGGCCCCATGGAGCACCAGCCCACATCTCAGCAAACATTGGGATACAATTTCCATTTCTGCATGTCTCATGGAATCCATATTTATTAAAAAGGATAAAGTTGATCTGTTTGTCACCATTCCCTATGGAGTTCCTCTGTAGAACGTGGTTTTTGCCCAAAACCCCACAAAGGCATCTGGCCTCTCTCATTTTTATCAGAAAAGGACTGTAGGTGTGGGAAGGGGATGAGGCAGACAGACTGTGACTTCAAGGCAGATGATACAGGTAACCCTGCTATTGTGCTGTTTCCTGAAGTAATAAATACACAGGCTTGTGTTTTGTGTTGGGGACGGGAGGGGGGTGTGGCACATGTAAACTTAGCAACCTCATGTGCTTTTACATTTTTGTTCTAAAATCCTTTCAGGTATCACAGGACTTCAGAGCATCTATCTCAATTCCCCCTATTTCTCACCCACTCACCATTTCTCCACTATATTCTCTCAGCTTTGCCACTCTGGTGTGTTGATCTAGAATTTAACCAGTAAGTGAGGAGAAACACCCATGCTATTATTTTTTAAATGACCTGAACCCATTTCAAGAGCAGCATTCATATGCAGGCATCACTTATCATAAGGGATTATAAAAGTCCCCCAAATAATCATTTTTTAATACTGATACAAATTATCAGTGGATTGTATTATTCATTACATAAAGTTTCCTAAAAAAAAAAAAAATGAAACAATCTGGTCTGTGATTCAAAGTCTAAGTGTTTTCAAAACCAAAAATACTTGATTTTTAAATATAAATACATTTTAATATAGTAGACAAATGAAGAGACGTGCCTGTTGTATTCAGAGTAACTATATAACTCCATTCTATAACACTGTCATAAAGATTATCAGTTCCACAGCTGCACTGTAAGTATGTCCATTGTTGTTGGAATTCAGAGGTCTACAAACTATTCCATCATATTTAACTAAACCAAAGCATATACAAAGCAGTTGTTGAATCAATACAGGATTAAAAAAAGATTGTTGACATTACATCACTTTAATCATAGATCTTAATCCCTATAATAAAGTCAATCATTACAATGTTTGCAAAAAAAAGAATGAGATCATAGCACTGACCTTTTAACCTAGGATGAAACACTCCATCTGGCAAGATCATGTTACAGAAACAGCCTTTGCTGTCTCTCTCTTGTATCCCATCCCAGCATTCCATGGTAGGCCTTCCCATCTTGTCTGGGTGAGTTCATTAGGAGTTATTATGTCTAGACTCAGCAGTCAAAAACTAGCAAGCAGCCATCTATGCTGGGATTTGGAGATTATGGAGAGGATCCCCTTCACAAACAGATCTCCTCTAGCTTCTATTAGTATATCTGATATCAAGCTCTTTAAGTCTTCCTGACTTTCTTGTTGCTAAAGAGGCTGGTTGGTTCTTTCTTCAAAGCACAAGACTTGAAGAGCTGACCTTGTCTTCTGATGGATGGTGATGCATACAACACTGGAAATACAATGAGTTTGGAAAGATAACAGACATATGATGAGGTTGATAATCCAGTCATTGATGGCTTTTCTGTTAAAATGTGCATGCGTGCTTAGTCGCTTCAGTCATGTCTGACTCTTTGTGACCCTATGGACTGTAGCCCACCAGGCTCCTCTGTCCATGGGATTCTCCAAGCAAGAATACTGGAGTGGGTTGCCGTTTCCTTCTCCATGGGATCTTGCAGACCCAGGGATTGAACCTGAGTCTCTTATATCTCCTGCATTGGCAGGCAGGTTCTTTATCACTAGCAGCACCTGGGAAGTTCCTGTTAAAATGAGTATTAGCTAAATACACAGTATAACATACAGAGCAAGACTTTTAAAAATTACATGATACCACTTTAACTGAAGTATATCAATTGAAACAACTTGCTTTTGGTTTACAAATGTAAAATGAAAGTTTTCTGGAAATATCACAAGGCTCTGAAACTGTTTTTTTAATAATTGTACTTATTTATTTATTTTTGGCTGTGCTGGGCCTTCATTGCTGTGTGGGCTTTTCCCTAATTGCAGTGAGTGGGAGCTACTCCCTAGATGCAGTGCCTGGGTTTCTCATTGTGGTGGCCTCTTTTGTGGAGCGTGGGATCTAGGGCATGTGGTCCTCAGTAGTTGCAGCATGTGGGCTCCAGAGCACAGGCTCAGTAGTTGTGGTGCAAAGGCTTAGTTGCTCCACGGCATGCAGGATCTTCCAGGAACAGGAATGGAACCTGTATCTCTTGCAGTGGCCCATGGATTTTTCACCACTGAGCCACAGGGAAGTCCCTGAAACGATGTTTTATATCAAAAACCCATTTGTTCACTTCTGTGTGCTTTCTTGTCTAATCAGAGAAAGAAATCACTTTTTTTCTGTCCTACTCATTAGCCCAAAACATCATCTCCACTTGCATCTTCTATTCTGTTTGCAGAATTCCATTGCCTTTTCTCTTTCTTTGCATCTTTGACTTATTTCTCTAAGATTAACCAAAGAATTCACCAAGAAATGATAATAGTTTCATATTTGATGTAGGTCCTGTTAAGGACCTCAACCTGCTCAAAATTCACCTTAGACATGTGACCAGTCTCTTGTAACATCACACTCCAACCCCCTTGAATGTTGTACACTGAAGTGAACAAAATGACAGACACAACATCTGACTGAAACTCTAGGCCAACTTTGGTTTTGTCTTGTCTTTCTTCTGAACATTGTAAATAGATTTTTTTTTAAATACACTAGAAATTTTTTTAACATATATGGGGGCTATTTGGTATAGCTATAGTGTTCATTTAATGAATCTTCCCATGACTTCTCTTGGAAAAACACAGGAGAAAAAAAAAACCAGAGTTTTAAAAGCCACAAATTCAGTTTTCATGCAACTGGGAAAAACAAAAATCCCACGAAGTCTAAATTGAAATAGAAGTGTTTTTAAAAACAGCTGACCAGAATGCAGAAATGAGAGAGCAAAGGAGTACACAGAGGGATGTAGCAGTAAAAGACCTCAGAAATCACCAGCAAAATATTCCCCCAGAAGGTGAGGACCTCACCCTGTATGAGACCTGTTGTAGACAGGACTGGCTTTGAATAGATATCACGTGCTGGAGAAGAGAGAGAGAAAAAGATGGAAGGTGTCTGTGGGTATCTGGAGTAGCAAATATCAAAAGCATCAGCCAAAATGAAGGATCACCTTCCAAGGAGGTACAGCATTGGGTGAAGAAACCAGGGGCATGCAAAAGAAGGCTGAAGACACCATACTGAACTAGGTGAAGTTCAGAGGGGCATACACAGAGGTGCCACTTTTAAAGAGAAAAAGGCAGTGTAGCAGGGCACAGAAAAAGATTTTAAATAGTAATGACTGAGGTTTCCCAAGTGATCCTAGTGGTAAAGAACCCATCTGCCAATGCAGGAGATATAAGAGTCAGCATTCGGTCCCTGGGTCAGAAAGATCCCCTGAATGAGGGCATGGCAACCCACTTCAGTATTCATGCCTGGAGAATCCCATGGACAGAGAGCCTGGCAGGCTACAGTTCATGGGGTCACAGTCAGACACAACTGAAGCAACTTAGCACACACACACAGTAATGACCGAAAACTTCCCACATTTGATGAAAAACATTAATCCACACAGCCAAGAAGCTCAACAAGCCCTAAGTAGGATAAATTCAAACAGATCCATACCTAGACACATCATATTCAAACTGCCAAGGGACAAAAAGAAGTTTTTCCACATAGCAAGAGAAAAGCAATTCACCATAAAGGACCCTCAGTAAGAGTAACAGCTTCATCACAACAGTGGAGGCTGGAAGAAAGTGGGATGATATATTCAAAATGCTAAGATTAAAAAAAAAAAAAGTCAACTAAAAAGTACATATCTAGTAAAACTATCCAAAATGAAGGTGAAATAAAGACATACCCAGATTTTTAAAAGACAGAGAAACTGTTGCTTGCAGATCTACTTTTACAATAAGTTCTAAAAGACACTCCCCTGGCTGCAAAATAAATAAATAAATAAATTCACATGAAAAAAGCAAAGAACATGGTAAAGATAATTACATAGTCTGTTAGTTTCTTATGGCTTTAGTGAAGTCGCTCAGTCATGTCCGGCTCTTTGCGACCCCATGGACTGTAGCCTACCAGGTTCCTCCATCCAAGGGATTTTCCAGGCAAGAATACTAGAGTGGGTTGCCATTTCCTTCTCCAGGAGATCTTCCCGACCCAGGGATTGAACCCGGGTCTCCTGCATTGTAGGCAGACGTCTTACCATCTGAGCCACCAGGGAAGTCATGGCTTTAGTTAACAGATTACCAAAGACTTAGCAGCCTAAAATGATGCAAAAATACTATAAGTTTAGAAGTCCAAAACAGATCTCACTGGGCTAAAATCAAGTTGTCAGCTGGTCTACATTCTTTCCTGGTAGTTCTAGGGGAAAATCCACTAAGTTCTCTCATTCAGCTTCTATAAGCTATCTGCATTCCTTGACTTGTGGTTCTCTTCCTACATCTTAAGAGATAGAAATGGTGGGTTGGGTCCTTCTCATATCACTCTGATTTTCTCTTCTGCTTCCCTTTTCCACTTTTAAAAACACTAGGATTATGTTGTATCCACTGGGCTAATGCAGAATAGTCTCCCCTCTCTTAAACTCAGCAGCTGAACAGTCTTAATTCTATCTAGAACCTTAATTTTTCTTTGTTATATAACCTAACATAATCACAGGTTTTGAGGATTAAGACATGAACATATTTGGGGAGTCATTATTCTGTCTACACACATAGGTAAATGTATAACATAATATAAATGCATTTTTTACTTATTTCTTCTCTTGATTTAAAAGACAACTGTATAAAATAATAATGATACAGCTATATTGATGTACTTCTAACTAACAAAGATATAATCACTATGATAATGGACCTCCCTAGTGGCTCAGCTGGTAAAGAATCTGCCTACAATGCAGGAGACCTGGGTTCGATCCCTGTGTTGGAGTGATCCCCTGAAGAAGGGAAAGGTTACCCACTCCAGTATTTTGGGCTGGAGAGTTCCATGGACTGTATAGTCTAAGGGGTTGCAAAAAGTTGGACACAACTGAGTGACTTTCACTTCACTTACACTTCATTATAATAGTGTATTATACATGATTAATAATAACGCAATGGAGGAGGAAGGAAAGAGAGGTATGTTGAAGCAAAATGTATATATATATAAAATAGATATTATGGAAAGCACAATAAGAGATAGGCAGGAAAAAAATGAGAAAAGCAAGCAAAATTAAGCCAAAATAGAGAAAAATATCAACAGGATTAGAGATAAAATCATAGATACAGACGACAAGTAAAGTGTATCTTAGACATACAGAGTCCAAAAGAAGAAAGTCAAAATGGTAGAATAGAATGCATATTTGAAAATATAACTATAGAAAGTATTTCTGGAATACATGATCTAAGCCTACCTATTGAAAAAGCACACTGTATATTATGAAAACTTAATCCACCTCCAACAAAACAGACATATCTTAGTAAATCCACTGTCTTTAAAGAGTCAGAAAATCATTTGGAAATCCAAGCAAAAAGATGATATCATTTATGAAAAAGAAAAAGAAAATAAGGATGATGGTAGATGTCAGATTACTCAAAAATAACTTTCAATGTCAGAAGGTAGTTTTAACACTTAAACTCAAGGTCAGTATGAACCAGCCAAATTTTACTTCTAATATAAAGTTTCAACCTCAGGGTGTATAAAACTAGTCAGAATTCTTGGCTCAAAGCATATTTTCACTCTTAGTCCATACATGTCATTTATGTATTATATATATATATATATATTTATTTGATTTATGATAATTTATGTTAATGATTATTAAAATAAGAAATGTTAAATAATAATCTAAATATCCATGAAACCAACATGAGAACTCAAACAGTAACTTTCATCTACCTTTCTTTCATATCTCATCAATTTGACTTCCCCCACCAGAAGGAATCACCATCCTGAATTTTTTTATTACCCCCTTGGACACACATAGTATTGTCATACATACATGTTCATAAATAAAATTGCTTAGTTTTAGTTGTTTCAACCTTACACAAAGGGCACCATATTGAATGTAATCTTCTGACACTTCATTATGTCACATATTATTACCGTATGTCCTTGAATACAAGTTCCCATGAAATGTAAGATACAGTGTTATTTTATATAATAAGAAAAGATAATATCCTCTAATTAAACAATGACGTACCATGAATTGTAATATATATCACAATTTTACAAGTGTTAAAACGACAAGGATGAGAATTAGTAAAATATAGCACATTGCTAAGATTTTGTCTATACTGTTGAATGTGACTATAGATTTTTCATTTTGACTGATGTATAAAATTTGACAAATACACCTTGATTTACTTATCATTTGCTTTTTGGTTGTCATTCAATTTTTTACTGTTATAAAGAATCTTGTTATGAACAGCCCTCTATGTGACTTCTGAAAACCTGTGTATGAGTTGTCCCTGAGTAGACATGAAATTTCTGAGTCATAGAGTAGTGAGTGTTTAACTTGATAAGTTGTTGCAAACCTGCTTTCCAGTGGTTTTACCAATTTATATTCTTGCCAGAAACAGAGCTTTTAGTCACATTCATTCCAATGGTTAATACTATCAAATTGCCTTGAACATTCCAGAATTCAGGGAATAATGTTCGTGTATATTCCTCCCAAGGAAACTACTAGAGGAAAAACTGTAATCAGCCAAGGGATGACTGAGGAAGCCTCAGTTAAAAGACTTCTCAATGGCAGTAAATATATCTACCAACAGATATAAAATTTAAAAGGGGGGAAAATAGAGTGGCAGAATAGAATATATGTGGTATATGACCTGACAACTTAAAAACAATTTTTTTAAATGGAAAGAGGGAAAGCAGAAAAAAGAATAAACTCATTGATTGCTTCATCTATAATACCAAGAAACCAAGAGATATTTAAAGTTGAAAATTCAAGTTTTTGAAGTAAAACATATTTGACAGTACAAAAGTCAATACTAAGAAAGATAGCATTATTTACCAGAACTGTGGGATGGAGAGGACAGGATGAAGGGGAAGAAGAGAATACACGCAACTTTAATGCTGCTTATGTTAGGAAAATTTTACATATTATTCTAAAGAAAAAAGAGAATAAAAGTATTAAATAAAGATATAATTATGTAGCCACTATCAGAAAGAAAGAGGCTGCAAAGAAGAGACTTTTAAAATGTTACACATATCATAGGTCTAAAATTAATCATACCAATATGTGTAGGTTTAATTTAGCTTATAAAAGAAAAAGATTGATTTTCAGATTGATTCACAGATCTAGGTCACAAACCCAATTCCTAGGCTATAATACAGAATAACAATGAAAACAAAATTATTCAGAAAAGCTAAAAAGATGAACAACAACAAAAAATACCAGAAAAAGCAAAACAAAAAGAAAGTGGCTAGTGTAATAAAATATTAGAGAAGGTAGAAATCAAGCCAAAAAGCAATAATAAAGGCACTTCACAGTGTCAGAGCACACAAACCAAAATGAGAATGTAACAGCTATGAATACCTCTGTACTAAACTATGTAGCAACAATGTTGATAAAAACAGAAACTATTGCAAGCACAAAGAGAAACAGATGGAAACAGCAGTGGAAGGCTACTTCATTTCTCTCAGTTCACATCAGATCAAACGGACAAAAAATAAAAGGCATATTTCTGCATCTGGATATGACGGAATTCATGGCAGGAAAATGCTCCTACTGAGAACTACAAAACCCAGATAAACTTTTTAAACCTTTAAAAATTTTTAAGGTAACAGAGAGATACAAAAGCAAACAGTAACAGAGGGACTAAAATTTCAGAGACTAAACAGACAGAACCTTCTGTAAAGCTGTTGAGAACCAGCAGTTGACTTTTCCAGGACGTATCTGTCAATTCTGGGCATAGGCTGAAGACTGAGGATCTGAGCTTGGTCCAGACAGGTCTCTTTTGGGAAGACAAAAGAAACTCACAGAGCTTTGTGTGGGCATTCAGGACTGAAATGCCAAAGCTGGAGATCTGAGACCTAGTCTCCGACATCAAGGCATTTAGCTAACTCCAAAGATGTGCATAATGGGAGATTAAAGAGCATTTCTGAAAACCAGTGAAAAGCAGGGCAGAAATTCCCATAGTTCTCAGAGCTAAGGAGATCCAGACCTACTAGTCTCTTAACTGAAATCCTGAAGAGCAAGCCCTAGGTACAAGGGACAAAGAGTAGACTGAATCTTACCAGAACTGCAATCTAACCTCATAACAGCCCAGTCGCTGATAGTATTAAAATGTTTCCCTTCTTCCAACTCTGTTTTCTTAGGGAAAATTTTGAACTTTCTCCATGGAAAGACATCATCATGTGGAGCCTCTTTTATTTTTGGCCTTGCAGGATCTTAGTTCCCTGATCAGGAATGAAACGCATGCCCCCTGTGGAGTCTTAACCACTAGACCACCAGGGAAGTCCCAAGCCTTTTTTGTTTTAAGTTTCCAGTATTAAATAAGAATTTCTCACCATGCAAAGATATGCAAAAAATATGACTAATTATCAAGAGAAACAAAGAGAGGAGCTTGGTAAGGAAAGGATCTATAGAGTTTTCCCTAAGTGCATTTTAGAACTAAGGGCAGAGGAAACAGTCAATTTCCCTCATCCCAATCTCCCAGCTGTCATCCTGTAACATACCAATTACCTAGAGTTCTTGCAATTTTAACTTCCCCCTGCCTCAGGTACAAGGCTCACTTTGCCCTTCCAAATTCCTTTCTCTCTACATAGCTTAGCATAAAGTGGGCGGAGGGGTGGAGGAGGGAGGATTATATTCTTAAAAAGAGATGATAGAGGTTTAGGAACATAAAAACCTAATCAAAAATCACAGTAATGGCCATCTCCACCAGTTTCTCAGGCAACTACTTTCAAAATTTCATCTTGTTTTTTCTTCTTAAAGAAGCATCTACTTGAATGGGTAACGAAGATGTGGTACATATATATGATGGACTATTACTCGCCCATAAAAATAGAAGTGAAATTGGATCATTTGTAGCAATGTGGATGAACCTAGAATCATACAGAGTGAAGTCAGAAAAAGAAAAACAAATACCATATGTTAATGCATATAATTGTGGAATCTAGAAAAATGGTACAGATGAATCTATTTGCAGGGCAGGAATAGAAATGAAGATGTAGAACATGGACGTGTGGACACAGGATGGGGAAGGGGAGGGTAGGATGAATTAGGAAATTAGGTTTGACATAAATATACTTCACTACCCTGTGTAAAATAAACAGCTAGTGAGAACCTGCTGCATAGCAGAGGGAGCTCAGCTCGGTGCTCTATGATGACTTAGATGGATGGGATGGAGAGGGGGGAGGTCCAACAGGGAGGGGCCTGGGTTCACTGCTGGGGCTCAGGTTCAATCCCTGGTAGGGGAACTGAGATCCCAAACCATGAGGCATGGCGAAAAAAAAAAAAAAAAAATTCAGTGTGAACCAGACTGAAAAATCATTCCATCTCTAAAACCCTAGTAGGTATTTAATGAACTTGGCATGTAGACTTCCCAGGCTTCCCAATACAAACTAAATTTTCAGACAAGAGTACAGTGAAATGAAAAAGAATCTAAAGAAAAATTAGAAGCCAGAGGGGAAAATAAATGAGAAAGATGAGGCATAAAAGCATGCCAAAAGTAGAGTCAATGACCATTAAACAGAATGTTGGCCCATAAATGTTTTTTCTAAAGGCAAGAAAATCTGTACCAAGCATCAAGAATTCTAGAGTGTTTTACAGAGTATCAAGAAATTTGCATGTGTTTGGTTGAGGAGGGAGGGTTTTTGGTGGCCTAGTGGTTGGGACTCCAGACTCCCACTGCCGTGACCTGGGTTCAATTCTGGTCGGGGAATTGAGATTCTGCAAGCTACTCAGCATGACCCAAAAAAGAAAAGAAAAAGAAAGAAATTTGTGTGGGCAAAAATAGCTTTTAGAATTCTAGGAACAAGAAAAGTCACCCTTTCTCTGCCTGGTATTGGTAATAGAGAATGAAGGTGGCCCCGGGCTGAAGGCGGATGGTCTGATGGCCTGTCACTTGCTTGTCCAGTGTGCGTGGGCAAAGCAGAAGCTGGCCATATGGTCCAGCTCACTCCCATATTCTTGTTTGTTGACTTTTAGAAGTTATTCCAAATTTCTAACTGCTTCTTTGAGTTTTGCTTCTGTGAAATCTTATGAATATGAAAATGAATAAAAAAACTGTACTTTTTCTGTTTTCTTTTCTTAGGTTAATTCTCAAGACCACAGTTACTGAACCTAAGAGAGCAGAGGAAAAGTTTTTCCTCAATACATTGTTATGCCATAAATGTCGCTCCAATGACATTTACATACACACACACACACACACACACACTATATATATATGTAAATATAATCAAATGCTTTTAAACAGCATGTCTAAACTTTGTTTTGAAAGTGTCACAGGTTAAAAACTGCCTTGAGTACCACACATACAATCTTATAGAAGCATGCAGTGGGAAGCTAGATCCACCATACTGAAATGCTCTTTGTAGCATTCAATAACTGAAGGGCTACTTCAGTTATTAAGGTACATTGCTAATCACAGAACAACTGGACCATGTTGCTTTCATTCCATTACAATTTCTCATAGAGGGTCTGTCAAACTTGATTGACAGCATAATCCATTACCCTAATTTAGCGGTTCTCCACAAGGGAGAATAAAAAAACAATGTCACCAAATAACCATCAGCAAGTGACAGCTCAACAAAAGACCTAGGGAGGCAAATGCCTGTGTTATTATATTACAAGAGCAATTCTGTTCTAGTGTTTAAGCCCCACAGTCAATTCTAAACACAGATGTCTCTGAAAATCAAATTTCCAAGTTGAATATAAACAGGATGCAGTAAAAATAGAGCCCAAGGGCAGAGACACACGTCCAAACTTGTGAATCTTTTTGAAAGGGACTGAGAAGTAGCTTTACAGCAATGCAAGATCATCATGCATGTAAAAGTGATCTGCGGACAAACTGCACTGCATGAGTTTGTACAGCTGACCCACGGGGTCAGTATAACTCAAGATAATGTCTGAACACACAAAAAAATTAATTCAGTCATGGTTTCAACTGATACTTCATGACAATAAAAACATAGCCTATAAACAGCACCATGCCTTTTTATTTATAGAAAGTTTCACGTTAAACAATAAAGCTGACTAAAAATTAAAATAAAGGATAATACCTGAGAACAAACACCTAACATCCATAAACAAGATGTAAACTGAATCTAATCTGCAGGTTCTTTCATATCTGTTTTTAGATACAGTTCAGTTTGAAAGTAGAAAATCTAGATTATTTTAGGAAAATTCAGTTATTATAGTCAGTCTTCAAACTATTGTAGAATCTTGGGGTGGGGAGAAATCTTGGAAAATATCTAGTGCTACCTCATATCAGATGTCAGCATTCTATTTCCTGGCAATCCAGGGTGTATTATTTATTCATAGTAGAAAGTATAGGAGAGTTTTTGTAAACAGTGTATTAGTTATTTATAGCAGCATAACAAAATGTCACCAAACAGCTAGAATCAACAGTCATTTATTGTCTGTGTCTGAGAATCAGGAATCTAGGAGTGGCTTGGTTGGATGCGTATGATTTAGGGTCCTTCATGAGGTTATTACAGTCAAGCTGTCAGCCAGGCCTGTGATCGCTGAAGACTTGACAAGCTTGAAGATCTATTTCCTAAATCATGCTGTGTCTCCTGGCAGGCTTCATTCAGCTCCTCACCATATGGTCCTCACCATAGGGCCACTCACAACATGGCTCCCACCAGAGCACATGGAGAGAGGGAGAGAGAAAACACATCCAAGACGTTAAGTCACGTATTTTTATAATCTAATCTTGGAAGTGACACACCATAATTTCTACATGCTATAGCTCTCACAGCTTAACTGTGGAACAATCTGAGAGGGAGCAACCCAAGAGATATCAAAGCTCGTTGTGGGCAATCGTGGAAGCTGGCTACCACAGCAAGTAGACTCCATCTGGAGTCACACAGCTCTCTAGATCCAAAGTCTGGGTTGTACCATATTCATCAAAACTTGATTGGAAGCAAAGAATGAAGGCCTGTCAGATGCTGGCATGTTGAGAGAGTAAACAATCTGCTTATTTAACTTGTCACTGCCTCAGGGAATCTCTGGTGAAAGTGCCCAACCACAGCCCCACGAAGGGGCTGGCCAGAGGGTGTGTCCTGGAACTCCCGCTGTCGGGAGAGCTGACCTCACTGGGACGCCCAGGAAACAGGGCGCCAGCTGATGACAGTTTCCAAATACAGCTCATTTACCAACTAGTGAAATGAAAACCAGTTTTATTGTTCCCACCAAAGTAGAAAAGATAAACACTTCCTGCTGATATCTACTGATGTCAAACATTGTTTTATGTGGAAAATGCCCCTAATTTTGGCACCACCTAGCTGAGGGTTGTCTTATATCAGCAGCTGCAGGAAGCTAAAAACTGAGAAATTGAGTTTGTAGTTTTCGTTATTGGGAATGACCAGTATTGGGTTACCTGGCTTGGAAAACTGTGTGTAATAAATGTATAGAAGTCTCTTATTTTGAAAATATTTGTATACAGTATCTATTAATAAAAAATTTCTCCCCAACTTCACCAAATAAATATTGAGTAAACACATAAACAGTACTAGGTTAAAGGGGAGACCAAATTATTAACCTTTTTTAAATAATTGCTTGAGAATTCACTGGGTGGTCCAGTGGTTAGGACATGGTGCTTTCACTGACATGGCCTGGGTTCAATCTCTGGTCTAAGAAATAAGATCCAAGAAGCTGAGAGATATGACAAATAAATATTTGTTGCACAGCAGCCAGGCACAGAAATAATTCAATTTTAGGTGGGATGTTTCAAGTCCCCCTGAATTCTCCAGTCTAGTTATTAGTCTTCTTTGTGGGGACTTGGTACCAATGATGGACTTCTCCAATGGCTCAGCTGGTAAAGAATCCGCCTGCCAATGCAGGAGACTCAAGAGACGCAGGTTAGAACCCCAGGTCAGGAAGATCCCTGGAGTAGGAAGTGGCAACCCACTCCAATATTCTTGCCTGCAAAATTCCATGGACAGAGAGCCTGGTGGGCTACAGTCTATGGGATCACAAAGAGTTGGACACAATTGAGCAACTAAGCACGCACGCTCTCTAAGGTCACTCCTGCCTGAATTGCTCTTAGCTCCAGGTATATTCCAGACCCTCTGTGAAGCCTCTGATTCTTAGCTCTTGAGAGATATCCACGTACTGCTTGAATCTTTTTTTCAAACTGGATGATCTCCAAGGTGAACTTCCTCTCAGGTGCTCTGTAGGGAGCATGGGCCTTCACTCACCTTCCCCCTTGATGGAAGAGTCGTGCAGACCCTCTCACAACACAGCCCTCTTCTCTCTGCCAGCACTGCTGTCTGCCCCAGACTCTCCTGCCACTCAACCCACCGCTGCATACACAATCTCTCTCCTGGCTACAGAATTGGCCATGGTTGCACTGGTGTTTGTGCTTCTTCTTAAAAATACAGCCCAACCTTTCATTCACTGACTTTGTGGTCTTAGTCACTAATGGACTGCCTGAGATGTTTCCAATCCACTTGTACACTAATCTCAGTGGAGAGAGTGAAACAGGAGCAGGATGGATTTCCACTTAAGGCTTATCTGAACTTTTTTTTTTTTTAAAGATGAAACATGTGCGCACGCACGCACACACACACACACACACAAAACTGGCAGGCTCTGATCACACGGAGAAATTTCCTTTGATTTCCTCCATAAATGTATTGCAATTTTCAACCTCCACTGTTGAACAGAAAACTGGACTGTAATTCACTATATTAAACAAATAACCTAATTTATTTTCTTTCTTTGTAATTTTCACAGATGAACAATTTACTGGTTCAGTGCAGTCTTAACATAAATCAGAGGTAGGGAGGAGAAGCTTACTGTCATGCTAGGTAAATATTTGAGAAACAAAAGGCCAGCACTTACCATTCCACTGTTTCAACTGCTCCTAATTTGATGGCCACCCATCAAAAAACTGGGGCTTCCCAGGTGGCACAGTGGCAAAATATCCACCTACCAATGCAGGAGACACAAGAGACTTGGGTTTGATCCCTGAGTCAGAAAGATCCCCTACAGGAGGAAGTGGTAACTCACTCCAGTATTCTTGCCTGAAAAATCCCATGGACAGAGGAACCTGGGCGACAGTCCATGGGGTTGCAAAGAATCAGACATGACTTAGCATGCACATACACATCAGAAAATGGCTCCACTTTTCCTTTTCTTCAGGGTCCTGATGTGGTTGAATGATCTTGCTTTTTCAGAGCATCTGCAGTTCTCATTTGGACACCTTGGTTTATAAGATGGGCTCTTGTCCCCAAACACTCCCCACTCTTTAGCTGTTTCTGATGAGCCCTTTTTATCCTCCCCAACCTATGCCCACCTTGCTTCAGGTCCCCAGGAGTCAGGAATACATCCTGATGGGTGTTTCAGAAAATATTTCACACAGAGGAGTTCAGGATCCTGGGAATCAGCCCGCATTTTATTATACATTCATATGAGTTCCTGCATTTCCAAGGTTATCAGATCACATTCAGGTTAGCACTGCTGGTAACAAAACTGTACAACTACCCTGGCTTCAAAAACAAGATAGGATGATACACATTAACACTTCTTTCCCTTTAATACTGCAGGAGACAATACATCACAAAAATAAAATCACATGCCTTTTACAATCCAGTGTGAAGGCATATTATGTTAAAATTAAACCATTTGGGACATAAGGAGAATAAGAAGAGTTTCAAAGCTTAAGATGTTAACAATTTCCCCTAATGCCATCTTTCTCTTCTAACTCCCATTTGGCACACTATCAGTGCCTTGGGATGAGTGGGGCAGAGGAAAGCAGGGGATCATTTAACTGAAACTCATGGCTTCTTGGGCTACTTCTGTAAAATCTACTTAAATAACCTAAAATTCTAAAAACAGTTCATATTAACAAGGGATGGTAATCTAGAAAGCACCTGGAGGAAATTCCTCCAGTCACTGATGGAAAATATAAGCTGCAAACAGTTCATAAAAAAGGACAACTGTATCATATCCAGAAATATATTAAGTTCTGAAAATCCATTTTCACTTTACAGAATGAAAACACTATGACCCATGTTCTGGCACTGAATCAGTTCAGAAAAACAGCTGTAACCTCTATCTGTAATATTTCTCTTGGGCTATCTTGCATAATTACAATGTAAGAGTGCAGTGACCAATATCCCAACCCCTGAAAAATAGAAGCCAAACTGAGCTAAAATAAAAACAGATTCAGTTCAGATTAGATAGGAGAAAAGTCAGATGTGTGAGAAAGCAAGAAGTTAGATTTACTTGGGTCTTTTTCCTAGATAAAAAATACTGTTACAAAATGTTCTGGACCCAGGTCCAACACAGCTGGAATGATAAGTTATTGACAATGCAAGCCCCCATCCAGAAAGACAGCATGCTTATGCAGCACCTTTCTCTTAGAAGTTCAATGTGCTTTAGCATAATTATCAATTAACTGCATAATTAAGTACATGATTCAGAAAATACTCGGACTTATTGTTAATTCCAGTGACTAAGGAGTCCCTGCCACTTGCTGCCAAGAAATTTTTGAGTCCTGAACTTACCAGGTTATGAATGAAATCAATACTCATATAGATTGATTCAAAAGAAATACTACCCCTTTCAGGGCTGAAAAATATGACAGAAGAGAGAATAAGACACTTCTTAGGAAAGCCACATCCTTAGGAAAAAACACATTATGAAAAACCAGAGCCAGTGCATATTGTACAACCCCTGAAGAAAGCCCCCAGCAGCAGGGGGATCAAGGGGAGCAGTGATGATTTTGAAACCAGAGTGACTCATAGCTAACTGTCTAACAGGAAATTCACATAGTAAAATACAGAATAAATCAACATATAGCCAAGGTTTACATTTATCTAGAAATATGTTTTATGCTTTAAAAAAAATTGCAACACACTCCAAAAAAATTTTTTTTCAGATAATTCATGTACAACAGAAGGCACTGTTATTCGCATAAATCCATTGATTCTGCATGGCAAAACCTGAGACGTGCAATTCCATCCAATCCTCTAAATCCACCTTGGTCGTTCATCCTTTGGAGCATATGCTTTGTCCTTTTCAGTCCTATGATTTTGTTTTTCTTTAATTTCATACATTACAGTAGCTGCTTAAAATATATATTTCAGGGTGAGAAAGATCAAAGGGGACACAGGGGCAGAGAAAGGTGCTGCCAGAGGCCAAATGTAACTGGCACAGCAGGTGGCGCCAACAGCAGCCCCTCCCAGCTCTACTGACCCTCTCCTTCCAGCTGACGTTCAATGTAATAATGACGTTTGGTCAGTTGGTGCTCCTTCTTTCAGTTGTTGGTGGGCATAGTCCCAAAATTAAATGCAGAAAGGACTCCTTTGTTTTCAAAGGTGAAGCCTCCCTGTTGTTCAATCTTCTTCTTTGCCTCTAGAATTTGAAGAGAAAGCAGGGAAAAGAGAAAAGTATCTAAGGTGACAAAGTTGGAAATATCCTCAAAGGAGCCAGATTCTTTAGAGTTAGCGCTGTGAAGGAATGTGAATCGTGGTATTAATTATTCTGCCCAATTGAACACTAGCCTTTAACAAACCCATGTCAGTAAGTACCATCGTCCAGGTATCTGGGGATATGTAACCCACAGACACATAGGATATAGAGGGCCCACTGCACCACACCATTTTAACAAGGAACTTGAGCATCCTAGGATTTTGGTATTTGAGGGGAGCCCAGGAACCAATCCCCTCTGAAGATACTGAGGAATGACTGCAATTATAATCTCTATTTTGGAAAAACTGTTTGCTAAAACTGAGCAAGATAAAAACAAGGCTCAAAGCCATAGTGTCTACTCCTAAAAGGGCACACTCACTTCTCCCATCAGGAGAGGCGATACAGAATCTAGGCAGGACTGAAGTCTAAAGTCCATGCAGAAGAACCTGGGTTCTAAACTCTAGATTCCTATTCCATAATGTCTTCCACTAAAATACTTCTGTAATTACAAAATCTTCCATTAATTTTCCAGAAGTGACCATAATAATGTCTGCATAAAATAATTTCTCTAGCTCAAAAACTGAAAATCAACAAGAACCACCAACTTCTACATAAAGCCCAACAAAAAGAAACGGAGAGTATTTCATTTCTAGAAATATAAGGTCCTTATAAGAACTCATAAAATGCCTCTGGTTCACTGTTTAGATGGTTAGGTGGGTGACCCAGCTGGTTAACTCTCCTTTAGCAAGATTCATCCCACCTTTATGTCTTACCTTTGGCTCCAAAATAGGATAAAGGTGTGAATAAGAACACTACTGAAGACAGATGTTAACACAGGGTGTTTTGCAAAAGTATCGTAAGTGATTAAAAAGATCATAAAATAATGATAATTTCTTATTATCTTGAAAGGTTGGCCTCTAAAAACAAATTTTAGAACAGTATTTAGGTGCCACCAGGCTGGTAAAAATAAAGGCTGACTACCGACACATGCGCTCCGATCAGAAAATCATGCTGGCTGACCTGCCACTGTCCTCCGGTGCTCGGCCAATGTGTACACCTCCTGCAGCGCCCTCCTCTGATCCTCACTGAGTGGCGCCATCAGCAGTTGATACCACGCAGCATCCCGATTCTGCACAGCTGTTGTAATGCGGAGTGTTTCAGGGAAGAAGGAATGATAAGGGAGTCCAGTGACAATTATTATTTCAGATAATAACTAATGATATAACCAAATTACAATGAAATGATAACAGACAATAGGTGATAAAACTTATTCCAACAAAGAATGACTCCTGAGTACTCACTTTAGTACTCAACCTGTGGGGCTACAAGGGAAGGTTGAAGTGAAGTGAAAGTCGGCCAGTCGTGCCTGACTCTTTACGACCCCATGGACTATATATATAATTCTCCAGGCCAGAATACGGGTGTGGGTAGCCTTTCCCTTCTCCAGGGGATCTTCCCAACCCAAGGATTGAACCCAGGTCTTCGCATTGCAGGTGGATTCTTTACCAGCTGAGCCACAAGGGAAGCCCCTTGTGGAAGGGTTGAAACACCACAAATCTCTCCTTTGCCTAGTTCTCTGCCTCCTTTGCCATCTCCTCTTCTTCTTGGGGTTTCACTAACTATGAAAGCTCCCTAAAATCCAGATCATGGGAAACACTTTACTCACTTGTTATCATTTTCCTCAGGAATTCTCATGCTGCCGGCACATGCCACATGCTACCTGCATCTACACCAAAACCTCAAATTTGTACCTTTAGGCAAAACTGTTCACTAAACTTCCTGGACTTTTACATTGGATAGGTCACCTGAAACTCAGCACAACTATAACCAAATTTAACATTTACCTCTCAAACTCTCCTTGGATCTCCCCATTTCCATCACTAGTTCTTTTAGTCTCCTAGTCAACCACTGTCATACCCTCTCCACATCCAATTCTGTGCTGCTTTCTTGATGGTTTTTACCTATATGCTTTTTTCATCAAATGCCATCCTTTCTCTCGAGGGCCCTAATTACATAAAGCAATTTCCTAACATTTGGTTCCCAAGTCTAGTCCACTTCAGTTCTTTTTGGACCTTATCAATAGATAATAGCCCTGAAAGAAACTACCACATCCCCAAGATCACTTCCTTATACAAAAATATTCAACAACACTCTAATCGGCAATGCGATAAAGACAACCTCAGTCCAGAATCCAAGGCTGGTACAATTTGGTACAATTTTACCACTTCACAGAGACTTAAGCAGTGGTCCCTATGTGCTGACTGAGCCAAAGCTGGTTGCCTGTCTCTTGAGGAGCATTTTCAAAATACATATCCTGAGATCCCACCCAAGACCAAAGAGCTTCTTTGTTGCTTATGATGAACACCCAGGTCCAGTAGCAACTGCCTTAGAGAACACCCTCTGCATTTCAATTTCCACATTTATGCTCTTTATCTTCCTCATATTTTGGAATATCATTCCCTGGACTCTCAAACTCTTGTTCCTGCTAAATTTCAATAAAACATAGAGGTGATTCATTAATGGTATTTGTAATTAGCAATATATTGGCATACTACATAATGCCAGTATATTAGGCTACCACTACATTGTTAGTACCAAGATTACCGGGAGAAATATCAATAACCTCAGATATGCAGATGACACCACCCTTATGGCAGAAAGTGAAGAGGAACTCAAAAGCCTGTTGATGAAGGTGAAAGTGAAGAGTGAAAAAGTTGGCTTAAAGCTCAACATTCAGAAAACGAAGATCATAGCATCCGGTCCCATCACTTCATGGGAAATAGATGGGGAAACAGTGGAAACAGTGTCAAACTTTATTTTGGGGGGCTGCAAAATCACTGCAGATGGTGACTGCAGCCATGAAATTAAAAGATGCTTATTCCTTGGAAGGAAAGTTATGACCAACCTAGATAGCATATTGAAAAGCAGAGACATTACTTTGCCAACAAAGGTCTGTCTAGTCAAGGCTATGGTTTTTCCTGTGATCATGTATGGACGTGACAGTTGGACTGTGAAGAAGCCTGAGCACCGAAGAATTGATGCTTTTGAACTGTGGTGTTGGAGAAGACTCTTGAGAGTCCCTTGGACTGCAAGGAGATCCAACCAGTCCATTCTGAAGGAGATCAGCCCTGGGATTTCTTTGGAAGGAATGATGCTGAAGCTGAAACTCCAGTACTTTGGCCACCTCATGCGAAGATTTGACTCATTGGAAAAACTCTGATGCTGGGAAGGATTGGGGGCAGGAGGAGAAGGGGACGACAGAGGATGAGATGGCTGGATGGCATCACTGACTAGATGGACGTGAGTCTGAGTGAACTCCAGGAGTTGGTGATGGACAGGGAGGCCTGGTGTGCTGCAATTCATGGGGTCGTAAAGAGTCGGACACAACTGAGCAACTGAACTGAACTGAACCTTGTTAGTATTAACAACAATATTTTAGGGTTGGTGTTCAAATTGAACAAGGATGTTCAATTTAATATTCTTTATAACAGCAAAGAAACAAAAACTGGAAATATCCTGTATGTCCATCAGTGGAAATAAGCTAAATTATGATACTGCCATAGAAATACAATGTAACTATCAAACAACCCATATAGTGGGATTTCTTTTCATTATACCTTGTTTATAATAATTTTCCAAATATTCTCATTGGTTTATTACTTATTTTTAATTCTGTAAGTTTTCTATTTATGTATCTCATTCTTATACAAGGTTATTGGTCTTATTCATTTATAGAAGGTTTCTGTAATCTGTGGATCTTACATGACAGTATTTTCTTCCAATCTTTTATGAGTACTTTAACTGTATTTCTAGTATCCTTTGCTGTAAAAAATTGGTATATTGCTTATATAGTTAAAAATTTACTCTCTTATGGACCCCATTCCTTCCCATGGGGATTATGAATTGCTGATAAGTTTATGGCCACAATTTTTAAGCAAAATATGTGAGATACTTCATTCTGTAAAAATCTTTGTTTATACCTAGAGGATGAACAATATATACAGATACTCTTGCCTTAAATCACTATTATAAGGATATCCTGCAACCTAACCCTGACATTATGCTATCTGCTCTCATTTTATGTATGTTTGGGGATTTCTATAATTAAAAATAAATACAATTTTTACAGGGAATCCTAAACCAATTTGGGGTAGACCCCCAAACAACTTCTAAAAGATGGAAATGAAAAACATATTTGATGATTCAGGGAGTAACAACATACTCAGCAAAGCTTGTGTAAAAAATTGATATTCATCCACACTATTGTCAAGGTCCAGCGGAGTACTGAATCCCTCAAGAGCAGTTTCTTCCAACACTTCTTCATCCCAGTCATCATCATCTTCCTCTTCATCTTCACCTCTTCCATTATTTGACTGCATTGCTTGAGCAGTTACATTAGTCTCCTCTTCATCACTTGAAATCTCTTCTGTGAATCCATTATTTATTCAAAAGGAATCAAATCACATAAGGACAAAAGATAAATCCAAATGAAAACAAAAATTATAAAGTGACATTCTAGAAATGGAAAAACTATCAAATAATTTTATGTAAAATTATAAAAATAAACCTTACCTTTACTATAGCTTGCTAAATTGAAAATGACTTTATCTTCCTCGTTTAAAACAATTTCTAACTATCTCTAAATCTGTGATCTAGATGAACTATTATTACTGTTTTACTATGGCTGCTTCATATCCATTAATATAAAAATACTATTTAGCCACAGATTCCCAAATTAACCTTTTTGTAAAAAAAAAAAAAAGACATAAAATGATTGTGTACTCAGTGCATGTGTTTTAAACAACAATGACCTCCCATTGAGAATGTGAGTCTCTTAACAATTAACTAAGATATTGCTGCTGCTACTGCTGCTAAGTCGCTTCAGTGCGACCCCATGGACTGCAGCCCACCAGGCTTCTCCATCCATGGGATTCTCCAGGCAAGAACACTGGAGTGGGTTGCCATTTCCTTCTCCAACTAAGCTATTAATAATTACCAATTGCTTGGAAATGCTCAAATGAAGAGGTCATTTCAGCTAACAGAAACAGAAACGTTTAGAAATATTAAAGAAAAATAATTAGCTACACATGGGTTAAAAAGTTGACAGCTGAACTGTGTATCTCCATAGACTGAGTTTCTATTTTCAGGGCCAGTCTGTTCCAGACAGACCAGTACTGTAAATAACTGGAAGATACTAAATGCAGGGCAAAAATCAATCTAAGAGGAAAAACCTGGAGTAAACTTAAACCAGGCATTATTAATCTAAATCTAGTTCTATAAAACATACCATATTGAAGCACGTGTATTAAGCTGCAAAATAATTTTAGGGATAAGGCAAGAAACCATAGTTTTTACCACATACAAAAAAAAATTAAAAACTATATACAATGGATAATAATAAGACAGCAAGAGATACCTTTGTTGGTTAATGGTCATACACTTAAGTAGGCAATTCAATAAGAAAGTCTGGGATATTACTAAAAAATCTTCCCTCAAGTCTTAATAATTATAAGCCAAGAGAGACCAAAGTAAGAAATTAGAAAGAGTGCAACATACTGGAAAAAAAGAATTCTGATTGCTTGAAGAAACTAATTTCAGGGTTAAAGACACACACAGATGGAAATGTAGTTTGGCGGTTTTTCTAATGTGTCTAAATGAACATCAGACCACTTGAACTTAACAGATATCTACAGGACATTAGATCCCCAAAATGGTAGAATGCACATTCTTCCAAGTGCACGTGGAGCATTCTCCAGGACAGAACACATGCTAGGCCACAAAATAAGTCTCACCGAATGCAAAGGGATAGGAATTTTATTAAGCATTTTTTCAGACCACACTATGAAACTAGAAATCAATCACAGGTAGAAAAATGAAAAACATAAACACATGAAGACTAAACAACATGCTACTAAAACACCAATGGATGAATGAAAAAATCATAAAAGAAATCAGAAAATACCTTGAGACGAAAACAAAAACACAACTTTGCAAATTTACAAACACTGCAAAATTTAGGTTTACCTCAAGAAACAAGAAAAATATCAATAAACAGCCTAACCTACCATCTAAAAGAATAAAAAAAAGAACAAACAAAGCCTAAAGTCAGAAGAAAGAAATAATAAAGTTTAGAGGGGAAATAAATAAAATAGACCAAAAAAAAAATAGTAGAAAAGATCAAGAACTGTTTTTGAAAAATAAGCAAAATGTATAAGCCTTTAGTGGGAGGAAAAAAGAGAGGGCTCAAACAAATAAAACAAGAAATAAAAGAAATTGCAACTGATATCACAGAGATACCAAAAAAAATCATAAGTGAATGCTACAAATAGTTATAAGCCAACAAACTGAACAACCAAGAAGGAATGGAAACATTTCTAGAGATATACAACCTTCCAAAATTGAATAAGGAAGAAACAGACAATCTAAATAAAAAGATCACTCTAGTAAATTGAATTCATAATCAAAAAACTCCCAGCAAAAAGAAGTCCATGACTGGATGGCTTAACATGAAAACTCCTCCAAATGTATAAAGAAAAGCTAATACCTGTCCTCAAACTATTCCAAAAAGCCGAAGAGGGAGGAACACTCCCAAACTCATTCCACAGTGCCACCAAAAGCAAAGACACTACCAAAAAAAATAGAAAGAGAATTATAGGCTAATATTTCTGATGAATATCAATGCAAAAATCCTCAACAGAATTATTAGCAAACCAAATTCAACAACTTATAAAAAGGATCATACACAACAATCCAGTAAGATTTATTCCAGGAATGCAAAGATGACTCAATATCCACCAATCAATGTGATACACCACAAAAAAAAAAGAATAAAATCACATGATGATCATAATACCTACCAAAAAGCACTTGACAAAATTCAACATCCATTCGTGACAAAAATTCTCATCGAAGTAGGTATAGAGATAACATATCTCAACATAATAAAGGCTGTTTATGGCCAACCCACAGCTAACATCATATGGTACAGTGAAAGCTACAAGATTTTCCTCTAAATTCAGGAACAAGGTAAGGATGCCCATTCTTGCCACTTCTATTTAACATACTATTGGGAGGTGAGCCATGCAATCAGACAAGAAAAAGAAATAAGAAATAAAGGAATCCAAATTGGAAGGGAAGTAAAACTGTCACTATTTTCATATGCCATAATACTATATATAGAAAAGCATAAAGTCTCCACCAAAAAGCTTTTAGAACTAATAAATGAATTCAGTAAAGTTGCAGAAAGAGAAATCAAGAAAACAAATCTATTTAAAATCGTATTGAAGAAAATGAAATACTTATGAATGAACTTAACTGAGGGAAGTGAAAAGACCTATACTCTACAATGGAAGAAAATACCAAAAAATGGAAAGATATCCTGTGTTTATGGATTGGAAGAGTTAATATTGCTAAACTATCCATACTACCAAAGCAATCTATAGATTTAATGTCTATCAAAATACCCATGACACCCTCCACAAAATTAGAACAAATTGTCCTAAAATTTATATGGAACCACAAAAAACCCTTAACTGTCAAAGCAATCTTGATGAAAAAGAACAGGGTTGGAGATATCATGTGCTTTAACTTCAGACTATCCTATAAAGCCACAGTAATCAAAACAGTATGGTAATGGCACAAAAACAGACACATAGATCAACAGGAAACAATTAAAAGCCCAGAAATAAACTTCTACATTTGGAGTTGATTCACCTACCACAAAAGAAGCAAGAATACACAATGGAAAATATCAGTTTCTTCAATAATAAGCATATTGGAAAAACTGGACAGCTACATGTAAAAGAATGAAACTAGAACATTTTCTCACATCATAGATAAAAATAAACTCAAAATGGATTAAAGACCTAAATGTATAACTAGAAACCATAAAACTACTAGCAGAAAAACAGAACACTCTTTGATATAAATTGCAGAAATATTTTGGGGGTTCTGTCTCCTAAAGCAAAGGACATAACAACAAAAACAAATGGAACCTAATTAAACTTAAAAGTTTGGGGGCATCAAAGAAAATCATTAATAAAATGAAAAGACAACCAATAAGTGCAAGAAATGATATAATATGATAGGGGTTAATACTCAAAATATATAAATACCTCATACAACTCAAATGTCAAAAAACCAACTGACCCAATTAAAAAATGAGCAGAAGACCTGAATAGGCATAAAAGATATTCAACATGGCTAATCACTAGAGAAATGCAATTCAAAATCACAATGAGATATCATTTCACCCCTCTCAATAAGAATGGCTATCAACAAATAACAAATGTTGGCAAGGATATAAAGAAAAGGGAACCCTTGCATACTGTTGGTGGGAATGTAAACTCGTACAACCCTTATGGAAAACTATGAAAAGTTTCTCAAAAAACTAAAAATATGATCTAGCAATTTCACTCCTGGGTATATATACATATATTAAAAAATAACTCAAAAAGCTACACACACCCCCCACTGTTCACAGCAGCATTATTTACAATAGCCAATATAAGGAAGCAATGCAAATGTCCATCAACAAATGAATGGATAATGAAGATGTGGTGAGATATACAGTGGATTAGTACTCAGCTATAAACAAAGAATGACATCTTGCCATTTGCAACAAAATGGGATAGACCTAAAGGATATTATGCTTAATGAAGTAAGTCAAACAAAGATAGACAAGTTCTATATGTTACATTTAAATATGGAATATAAAAAATGAAAGAAACAAATGAATATAAAACAGACTCACAGATACAGAGAGATAACTAGTAGTTACCATTAGGAAGGGGGAAGTGGAGGGCCAAGAGTAGGAGATTAAGAGGTACAATCTTAAGTTTTAAAAAAATAAGCTACAAGGATATATTGAACAGCACAGGGAATATGTTAATATAATAACTTTAAACAGTGTAATCTATAAAAACAATGAATCATTATATATGCTGTACATCTGAAACTAAAGACCTAAATGTATAACCAAAAATATAATATTGTAGATCAACTATACTTCAATGGGAAATAGATAAATAAAGTTATGAACTGTTTATTTCTGGAATTTTCCATTTAACATTTTTAGACAACTAAAATCATAAAACCAAAATTGTGGTAAGAAGGGACTACTATATAATTTAGTCAATCAAACTCAAAATATTTGTTAAACATGTAGCAAGCCAAGAAATGTAAATCTATTTAATGTTTGTAAATAGACTAAAACTCAAAGAAAACATATACTCAAAAAAATCAGTTCTAGCATTCACTGCAGTTAGAACACTTTACCATTTTCTTCTATATTGGCTTTATCTGCTTTTGAGTGATCCTCCCGGTTTACCAGTTGTCTGGTAGCGCAGACCTGCTTTAGTCCAAGGAAAAGGAAAAGAATTGAGGGCACAATCTGTCCCACCACAGCATCTACTGCAGGAGGTCGATTTTGCAATTCCAAAAGGATACTCAGTCCTATTATACACATCTTCCGATCATGATGCCTACAAATCATAAAAGGGAAAAAAGTGTGCACATGAGAAATAAGAAAAATTTCTGAAGAAATTACAAAAAGGAACATCCAAGTTGTGCTCTAAGGTTCATTCACTGGAGCTACACAGAGGTAAAACCATTTTGTACTATATGAATTCCTATGCAAATCAAGTTTTGCAAACCAATTCTCATCATCAAAGACCTATGGGAGCCTACAATTGATATGATGAATCTTGCTGTAATATCAATTTATGATTAATACAAATGCTGCAACTGGTCCTTGACAAAACAAGTTTTATTAAAGCAAGAATACCTATATATGACAGCATAAAATTCCTATCCAGTGAAAAAATAAAAGTCCCTTAGACTTTGATTCATTGTACTGGTCTACAAGGTACACTATATTGTATACTAATCCCCCAGGTGCCAAAAGCTAGTCTAAAAATCTCAACGTCTAATAAGCTGAACTTAATGCGGGCATGCTCAGTTACTCAGCCATGCCCTATTCTTTCAGGTCCCATGGACTGTAGCCTGCCAGGCTCCTCTGTCCATGGAACATTCCAGCCAAGAATACTGGAGTGGGTAGCCATTTCCTGCTTCAGAGGATCTTCTCAACCCCGGGATGGAACCCAGGTCTCCTGTGCCTCCTGCATTGGCAGGTGGATTCTTTACCACTGCACCACCCGGAAAGCCCTGCTGAACTTAATAGCTGCAAGTAAATCTATTAAATGTTCTGCGCTATAAAATAAGATAAGGAAAACTAATTCTGAAGGAAAAAAAGTTTGACCAATGGTGGAGCTAGTGGTAAAGAACTCACCTACCAATGCAGGAGACATAAGATACCCAGGTTCAGTCCCTGGGTTCAGAAGATCACCTGGAGGAGGGGATGGAAACCCCTTCCAGTATTCTTGCCTGGAGAATCCAATGAACAGAGGAGCCTAGCAGGCTACAGTCCATAGGGTCGCACAGAGTCAGACATAACTGAAGCGATTTAGCAAATACACAATATACATTACAAAGATTTTTACATGAGTGCTTCTAAATTGTTTAAAACTAAAAATATTAAGAATGAAAAGGTTACTGTATTAGTGTAACATTCACACAGACATGAATAAAAAAATTTACTGGCAGTAATTCAAAATTAAATATACAACAAAAAAAGTGAAGTGTTAGGTCACTCAAACATGTCCAACTCTTTGAGACCCCATGGACTGTAGCCCACTAGGCTACTCTGTTCATGGGATTCTCCAGGCAAGAATACTGGAGTGGGTAGCCATTCCCTTTTCCAGGGGATCTTCCTGACCCAGGGATCAAATGCCAGTCTCCCACATTGCAGGCAGATTCTTTACTGTCTGAGCCACCAAGAAAGCCCCAATATACACCATGCGCTCCTCAATATACAACAAACCTAACAACAAATATAGCTTCTGTTATTCTTCATTATTTCCATTGCTTGATTCCAGTTACCAATGCCAAAGCAGTATACTGTAACAGGTGCTGTGCTTGGCCTGATGACTTTCTCATTAATGCAGCTCTACCTAGTAGTGTACACCAAGGGTCAAATGGATTACAGTACAAAAGACGATTACTGAGTGGGGCTCTGAAGAATCCAAGGGAGCACAATCCACACATGCCCAATCTATATAATTGCTGAGACACCTTCTATTTTGGGGAAATTGCTTATAGATGCTACTAACTGTGTAACTGGGCTTCCTTGGTGGCTCAGTGGTACAGAATCTGCCTGCCAATGCAGGAGAAGTGGGTTCAATCCCTAGGTCAGGAAGATCCCCTGGAGAAGGAAATGGCAACCCACTTCAATATTCTTGTCTGGGAAATCCCAGGGACAGAGGAGCCTGGCAGGCTATAGTCCATGGGGTGGCAGAAGAGTTGGACATGACTAAGTGACTAAGCAACAACTATATAACTGTGAATGACTAAATCTCTACTCTGTAAACCTTTGTCAGATATAACTAAGTACAATTTCTTTCTAAAGTATGCTCTTCCTTTCAAAGTATTAGTAAGAAATCTAAATCCGGGACAAATTCTAGTCTCCTATATGTAGAAAAATTAGAATACACATAGCAGCTTTTAAGTATGTTTCCCTATTCCTTTTCCACCATCCTAATTCAGGCCTCCACCATCTCCCCATCACTTGGTAATATTCTAACTACTCCTGCTGGAATTATTTCCCCCTCAGTAAATTTTTCTAAATGATATCTTACAAGACGTAAAAAGAACACTAGTTATTTCTAAATTAATCAGCAGTCTCTCAAATTCTAACACAACAGGGTCACTTATATGTGTGGGGTCACCTGAGGTGGGTATATAACTATGACTTAGGATCTCACTTTTCCTACGTTGGAAAGCTAGGAAAGTGCTTCACACAAAGCTGAACTCTCCTACCAGGATAGGACCTGGACTATAGCTAACAATCCTCTGATTTCACATTTGAGAACAGGCTTCCTTGAGGTTTTCATATTTTTACCAGACTAGTACTTTCCTTAGAAACATGACTCCATTTAGAATGTTGTTACCCAGAGACACTTAAAGTCAAGGAACCCAAGTAGACACTTAATTCTTGTTGCCAAGACATATAACAATACACGTAAGTCAAAAACAAGTGAAGAAGGGTAATAAATCTAATTTTCAGAGTCTGTGTTCTTTTCCACTAGATTATACTCCTGAAACACATTCTTAATTCTCTAAAAATTAAATATTATGTTAACAACACACTAAAAAATTCCTAAGATATAAAAACTATCTTTCAATATGCTATTATACATGCATATTACAAGTCACCTTTCCAACAACAGAAATGCAGTGTAAAATCAAAAAGACACAGACCCAAGAAAACAATCTGTATCATTCATCCACTGATTTATAAATTGTACAGTTACAGGTCCAGGGTTGTGAGGCAACTGAATTCGTTCTAAAGTATGTAGCAGCAAATCAGGGTTGTAGTACAAGGCAGCAATTGCAACCTGAAGACACATAGTACGAAGCTCACTAGTTTTGACCCCTCGGGTTAATCTCTCCAAAACAAGTTGAACGAAGAGTGGAATGCACTAGAAGAAAAAAGAAAAAGAGAAATCAAGTAACTTTTACAGAAAGCTGAATGCTGGTAAAGTGTAATCATTAAATAAGACACTCTTAAAGACAATAGAACTTGCTAGTTTAAATCATTTTCAGAATTATTAAACTCAGAGAGATTAAATGACCAAAAAAGGTCCTAGAGCAGTACCAAAATGTCTCCTTTCCTTTTAACTGAAGATTACAGTTAGATGAAGGTTGTCCTACAAGAATACACAATCAAAAAACTGCAATAATCCAAATGTAGACTCAGTCATTTCCATGTTTAAGTTAAAATGACTAGGATGGAGTTTTTCTTTGATAAATCAAATTGGAAATACACTTGACCCTTGAACAAAATGGGTTTGAACTATATGGATCCATTTAAATGCAGATTTTTTCAACAATTAATACTACAGTTCTACACTATCCATGGTTAATTAAATTCAGATAGGGAGAAATCATGTATACAGAGGGCCAACTAGAAGTTATACACGGATTTCTAACTGCACAGAAGGTGAGCACCTCTAACTCCTGCATTGCTTAAGAATCAAGTGCAAAAAAAAAAAGAGAGAGAGACTTAGAATAAGCATGATGTGATCAGAATTTCTCTTGAGGAAAAAGAATTCCCAAAAAAGTCACAGGGATATAACATATAACATGGTTTGCTGTTGTTCAGCCACTAAGGTGTGTCTGACTCTTTGCAATTGCATGGACTGCAACACCCCAGGTTTCCCTGTCCTTCACTATCACCCAGAGTTTGCTCGAACTCATGTCCATTGAGTTAATGATGCCATCCAACCATCTCATCCTGTCACTCCCTTTTATTTCTGCTCTCAATGTTCCCCAGCATCAGGGTCTTTTCCAATGAGTCAGCTCTTTGCATCAGGTGGCAAAAATATTGTAGCTTCAGCTTAAGCATCAGTCCTTCCAGTTGAATATTCAGGGTTGATTTCCTTTAGGACTGACTGATTTGATTGTGCTTTCCAAGGCACCCTCAAGAGTCTTCTTCAGCACAAATCAAAAGCATCAATTCTTTAGCACTCAATCTTCTTTATGGGCCAACTCTCACATCCGTACATGACTACTGGAAAAACCAAGCTTTGACTATATGGACCTTTGTCGGCAAAGTGATCTCTCTGCTTTCTAATATGCTATCTGGGTTACATCAAGCAAAATGCTGAGCTGAATGACTCACAAGCTAGAATCAAGATTGCCAGGATAAATATCAACAACCTCAGCTATGCAGATGATACCACTCTAATGTTAGAAAGTGAAGAAGAACTAAAGAGCCTCTTCATCAGGGTGAAAGAGGTGAGTAAAAGAGCTGGCTTAAAACCCAACATTCAAAAAACTAAGATCATGGAATGCAGTCCCATCACTTCCTGGCAAACAGATGGGAAAAAAGTGGAAACAGTGACAGATTTTATTTTCTTGGGTTATAAAATCACTGCAGACAGTGACTGAGGCCACGAAATTAAGACGCTTCCTTCTTGGGAAAAAAGCCTATCAGGCTCCTCCATCCATGGGATTTTCCAGGCAAGAGTGCTAGAGTGGATTGCCATTTCCTTCTCCAGGGGATCTTCCCGACCCAGGGATCAAACCCGGGTCTCCCGCATTGCAGGCAGACGCTTTACCATCTGAGTCACGAGGGAAGCCCATGACAAACCTAGATAGTGTATTAAAAACTAGAGATATCACTTTGCCAACAAAGGCCCACATAGTCAAAGCTATATTTTTCTAGTAGTCATGTACAGATGTGAGAGTTGGTCCATAAAGAAAGCTAAGTGCTGAAGAATTGATGCTTTCAAACTGTGGAGCTGGAGAAGACTCTTGAAAGTCCCTTGGACAGCAAGGAGATCAAACCAGTCAATTCTAAAGGAAATCCGTCCTGAATATTCACTGGAAGGACTGATACTCAAGTTGAAGCTCCAATACTTTAGCCACTTGATGTAATGAGCAGACTCATTGGAAAAGACCTTGATGATGGGAAAGATTGAAGGCAGGAGGAGAAGGGGGAGACAGAGGATGAGACCATTGGTTGGCATCACCAATTCAATAGACATGAGTTTAAGCAAACCCCAGGAGATACTGAAGAACAAGGAAGACTGGCATGCTGCAGTCCATGGGGTCACAAAGAGCTGGACACAACTTAGCGAGAGAACAACAACACTACTACTTAAGAAGGTGAGGAGATAACGAATGTAACTATTTGCTTATTTTTTTTAATGAAAGTATGAACTAAAACTGGGGTTGGGGGAGATGGAAATAGGGAAAGACAGTAATGGTAGAGTGGACAGGGATGGAAGCTAGATTTTTCTGAATATACATTGAATATACATTGTTTTTTATAAACCAGACTTTAGACTATGCATATATTTTATTTATTCATAAAAAAATTTAAGCAATCCCTAGGAGTTAAAATAAAATGAATAATCAAACAGGGATTATTCTAAATTACTTTAAAATTTGTGACTTGACATGTTTGGCTATAAATATTCCTAGAATATACCCTTGAGACAAAAAGAGCTACTAAAAAATCTTAAACACACATGTTTAAGACAATGTAATCACATGTTTGTGACAATGCTGGTATAACTTTACACTGACACTGTGTATATACTTTTTATTATTATTTTTAACTGGAGAATGATTACTTTATGATGTTGTGTTGGTTTCTGCCATACATCAACATGAATCAGCCACAGGTATACATTGTTCCCTCCCTTCTGAACCTCCCTCCCATCTCCCATCTATCCAATCCCTCTAGATTGTCAGAGTACCAGGATGAGCTCCCTGTGTTACACAGCAACTTCCCATTTGCCATCTATTTTACATATGGTAATATGTATGTTTCCATACTACCTCTCAATTCATCCCACCCTGTACTTCCCCCACTGTGTCCACAAGTCTGTTCTCTATGTCTGTGTCTCTACTGCTGCCCTGCAAACAGTCTCATCAATACATCTTTCTATATTCCATATATATCTATTAATATTCAATTTGCTTTTCTCTTCCTGACTTACTTCACTCTGTATAACAGGCTCTAGGTTCATCTACCACACTAGAATTGCCTCAAATTTGTTCCTTTTTATGGCTGAGAAAGAGTCCATCATATATATGTACCACAACTTCTTTATCCATTCATCTTTATCCATATGGACATCTAGGTTGCTTTGATGTCCTGGCTATTGTAAATAGTGCTGCTGTGAACACTGTGGAACACACATCTTTTAGAATTGTGGTTTTCACAGGGTATGTCTAGTAGTGGGATGCTGGTCATATGGCAATTTTATTCCCAGTTTTTTAAGAAGTTTCCATACTCTCCATAGTGGCTGCATCAATTTACATTTCTACCAACTGTGCAAAAGGGTTCCCTTTTCTCCACATTGTCTCCAGCATTCACAGTTTGTAGATTCTTTGATGATAGCCATTCCAACTGGTGTGAGGTGATATCTCATTGCAGTTTTAATTTGCATTTCTCTAAAAATAAGCAATGTTGAGCATTTTTTCATGTGTCTATTTGCCATCTGTATATCTTCTTTGGAGAATGTCTATTTAGGTCTTCTTCCCATTTTTTTTTTTTTTTTTTGGAGAAGGAAATGGCTCTTTTGATTGGGTTGTTTGTTTTTCTGATATTAAGCTGCATGAACTGCTTGTATATTTCAGAGATTAATCCTTTATGAGACTCTATATATTAATACATATTAGTGGGATAAAGTAAATGAGTAATTATGATGAAAACAAGGATTCTGGGTTTAGGGGATATTGATTAGGATCAATTTGGTTAAATAAAAATAATGTAGTCTTGAATTTGAACTGGAAATATCCATGTCTTCTAATAATGCATTAGTCTTAAAATAATATAGCGTGTATTTCCTGGTTCTCTTTTCTGGAAATAATGACCAACTCAATAGCAGAGGCTATCCCTTCTGCTTATAGTCCTGGAATACCATATCCCAGGGTAGGGCAGGAAATGTACAAGATGAACCTGGAGCATCTAGTCACACCAGATAGCAGAAAATTCCCAAACACTACTAGAGTCAGGTCAAAAGCACTCATATGGCAAACTCAAGAAGCTCCCACTAGCCAAGGCTGAAAGAACTCTGTGTGCCTGAAACATTCTGAAGTATTATTTTAGTATTATTTGAACTTACAGATTTAAATGAAACACATCAAATAAATGTGAATCTGTAAGTTCAAGTAATACTAAAATCCAAAAACAAAAAAACCCAAAACATCTCACTGGTCATCTTTGGAAGATGCTAGGAAACAAATTTATTGCCTCAGTCATGATAAATAAAGAGAAATACTCAAACTGTTCCTCAGAGGAACCTAATAAATTGATGAGAAAACACTTTTCTTCATAGAAATATTTCTACTCATAAATGAAGAAAGAATGACAGAATTAAAATATCATCACCATCAGCACTAAGATCATAAGATGAGAAACAACCAGACATCTGTGCCTCCTGGTAGGAGCACACACCACCACCTATGAAGCATTCTTGCCAAAAAAATCACAAATAAATCTTACCAAAATATCTAGATATAACTACCAATTTATAGGAAATACTGAGGAATTTAATTCCAAGGTGTTATAATCTTTCAGCACAGTAGTGCTAACCTCACTAAGATTAGAAAGTAAGCTAACTCAACTTTCTGACGTAGAAATGCTTGGATACCAACTTTTCAATCCCTCTGACAATCCAGTTTTAGAAGTAGAAATCCACAGTATTACACCTGAAATTCTTATTTGCTAACTTCAAATGAGTCTATCCAACTAAAAGCAATTCCTTTACTCAATTTTTCTTTACTAGACTTACTAGACTTCTCCAAACTGAAATTTAAACTTTCTTCATTTCTTAACAATTCTAACTAAGAAGATAAAGCCATTGGACTTAAGTTTTGACATCCCTTCTTTCTACCTCAAGACACATCTCTGTATCAGCATTATCTAAGGTGGAAATAAGAACATATTTTGAGATGAATGAATATGAACATATACCAAAACTTATTAATGTAGTTAAAGCAGCAGTTAGAAGGAAATTTATAGCTATCAATCTCTATAATAAAAAGCAAGAAAGACCTCAATCTAATAACCTAAATTTCCACCTCAAGACTCTGGGAAAAGAAGAGCAATCTAAACTCAAAGAAAGTAGAAAAGACTAAATTATGAGGATTAAAGCAAGAACTAATGAAATAGCAAACAGAAAAACAAGAGAGAGAAAAATCATAAATTGGTTCATTGAAAAAATGAACAAAATTGACAAATTTTTACTTGAAATAACAAAAGGGGAAAAAAGAGAAAGAAAGAGAAGATGATAATTACTAAAATCAAAAACAAACAAGGTCATTACAAAAAGATAACAAAATATTATGAACTGCATGCCAACTAATTAGATGAAATGGACAACTTCTAAGAAAGATGCAAACTCCCATATTAACTCAAAAAGAAATAGAAATACAAGTAGACCTATAACAATTAAGAGATTGAACTGGTAATTTTAAAACTACCCACAAAATAACCTCAGGCAAAGATGGCTTCACTGCTATATTCTAATATTTAAAAAACACCAACCTTCATAAATTCTTCCAAAAAATAGAAGAGGAGGGAGCCCTTCCCAACTCATTCCACGAGGCCAGCATAACACTGATTCCAAATCCAGACAAAGATATCACAAGAAAAAAAATTACAGATCAATATCTCCTATAAATATAGACACAAAAAGTTATAAAAAATACCATCTAACTGAATCTAGAAATATATAAAAAGGATCATATTCCATGATCAAGTAGGATTTACACCAGGAATTCAATGTTGATTTAACATGTGAAAATCAACAAATCCACCATATTAAAAGAACAAAAACCATATGATCATGTCAAGAGAGGCAAAAAAGCATCTGACACTCCTTCATGATTGAAACACTCAACAATCCAGGAGTAAACAGGAACGCACTCAATCTGATAAAAGACAGCTATGAAAAACCCACAGCTAACACTAGACTTAATGGTGAAAGGAATGCTTCCCAACCTAAGATTAAGAACAAGACAAGGTGTCACCATACCAATCACCCTTGCACTGAAGGTTCTAGCCAAGGCAACTAGGCAAGAAAAGTAAAAAAAAAAAGCACCCAGGTTTGAAAGGCAAAACTCTATCTGCAGATGAGATGACCTTGTATACAGAAAATCCAAAGAAATTCTCTGAAACTCTATTAAAACTAATAAACAACTTTGGCAAAGTTGCAAGAAACAAGATAAATATACCAAAATATGTATTTCTAAACACAGGCAATAAACAACTTGAAAATAAAATTAAGAAAATAATACCATTTACAACAGCATTAGAAAGGATAAAATATTTTAGGAAGATTTTAACAAAAGAAATGTACTTGAAAACTACAAAACATTTTTGAAAAAAACTAAAGATAACCTAAATACAAGGAAAAGGAAAGACATCCTATGTTCAGGGATTGAAGTATTCTCAAAGTGACAATACTCCCCAAAGTGATCTAAAGATTTAGCACAATGCCTTATCACAATTCCAGCTGTCTTCTTTCCTTAAACTGACAAGTCAGTCCTAAAATTCATATGGAAATTCAAGGGTCTAGATTAGCTAAAAGAATCTTATACAGGAAAACCGGAGGACTTAAACTTCCTAATTTCAAAAACTTACTACAAAGCTACAGTAATAGTGCAATCCTGGATTAAGGACAAAAAAATTCATCAAAACTGAATTAAAGTCCACAAATACATCCTCCCATTTATAGTGAATAGATCTGACAAGTGTGCCAGGACATTTCAACAGGGAAAGAACAGTTTTTCAACAAATAGTGCTCCTAGACACCTTGACATCTACATGTAAAATGATGACTTTGTACCTTTTCCTCACACCATCTACAAAAATTAACTCAAAATGAATTAAAGACTTAAATATTAGAGCTAAGACCATAAGTCTCTTAGAAGAAAATGGAAATGTTTTGTAAATTTGAATTTAGCAATGATTTCTTAAATATGATGACAACCACAACAACAACAAAAAAATAAATTAGACATCATCAAAATTAACTTTCCTGTGCTTCAAAGGACATCAAGAAAGTGATAACACAAAAATTGGGAGGAAATTTTTACAAAGTACATATCTGATAAGGAACTTGAGTTTAGAATATATACAAAGAATCCCTAGAACTCAAAAACAAATAAACTAATCAAAAATAGGCCAAAAAATCCTAATAAACATTCTTCAAAAAAATACAAACAGCCACATGAAAAGATGCTCACTATCATAAGCCATCTGGGAAAATGCAAACCAAAACCATGAAATATCACTACTAGGATGGCTATAACAAAAAGACCAACCAAGTGTTAGTGAAGATATGGAGAAATTAGAACTCTCATTCACTACTGGTAGGAACAGGAAATGGTGCAGCTACTTTGGAAAAGTTTGGCAGTTCCTCAAATGGTTAAACACAGAATTACCACTCCTATATATATACATATATAAACATATATACCAAGAGAAACGAAGACATGTCCACACAAAAATCAGCATACAAATGTTCATGTCAACATTGTTCACAATAGCCAAAATGTGTAAATAAGAAAAATGTCCATCAATTGACAATTAGCTAAAATAAATGTGATACAATTGTATGATGAAATATTTATCAATTAAAAGAAATACAGAATTATCAATTAAAAGAAAGTAGAATAATGGTTGCCTAGGGTTGAGGGTCATTTAGGTGAAATGAGAAATAACTACTAAAGGGCACAGAGTTTTCTCAGGGGTAGTGACGAAATATTCTGAAAACTGACGGTGATAATAGTTGTACAATTTGGTGACTATATTAAAAACCAGTGAAGCATAAACTCTAAATGACTGACTGGATGGTATATAAATTATATCTCAATAAAGCTGTTATACAAAAATACATGGAGTAAATATTACAGAATTGGAAAAAAAAACTCTACACTTATACTTGAACATTTTTCTCAGTAACTGAATATCATACCACAGTTGTATCAAAAACTGAATTAATCTTATTAAAAATATATATTTTTATATCAATAGAGAAAAACTTTTTCCTTTTTGCACCTTCATTTCTGGTTGAAAAAGATATCTGGGAATATTTCAATAGCATGCACAAAAACAAAGGAAAAAAGCAAATCTCTGGGAATCAAACTGAGCAGGATTTGTACATTTATCTCCTTCATGATTTACTTGTTAGTCTCTTAAGTTATTACATATTTTTCGGTGTATCTAGAATGCAAGGAACAATTTCCAAATTGCATGGGTATTTTTGTTATAAGATTTGTACCAGTAAATACAAACTATAGGCTATCTTTATAATTTTTCATCATAATATAAACAAAATGTCAAGCAGGCATTGTAAATTTAAAATTTTAAACATCAAGTAGGATGTTTTCTATACATGTATTACCTGATCAATTCCCCTTCCTTTGCACTGAAGAATGATGACTTCAAGAAGTTTGGCTGCATGACATTCTGCATCTTCTCCTGCATCTCCACATAGTACCTGCAGTAATTAAAATTTCACTCAGCAGTGAACAGCATTGTAAAACCTTAATCAAGTTTACATAAAGTAAGTATCAGGTAAAAAACAGCCATTAGAATCATGGCGTTTGCATCATGAGTTTACCTTGCCAAACCAAAAAAAGGACGTTCAAAATGAAGTCCATCTATCTTTTTTATCTACTCTAATTCCTTATATGAGTAATGATTCACTTTATTTAACTCTGGATTAAAAAGTAGGCTGTTACCTGTCTATACAAAAAAGCTTCTCTTTAAGTAAGGCACCAAAAACAATAAAATGATACAATGAAATTTAAAAAAAAAACGAAAACCTTCTTAAACAATGAAACAAACCCTGTATTTTTCGTATTTTTCTGTTCTTTTTGAATCCTGTCTATATCCACCCAGTTTTTCATAATGAAACCATAAATATAATATTACATACCATTTAATTTCCTCACATGGACTTTATAACTCGAAGTACTTTCTGAAGATATTAAACCATTTAGGACTAAACAGTATTACACAAGATGAATATAACAAAGCTTACCAGACTGTTCCCCTAATGACAATTCTGTATTTTCACTGAATGAACAATTATAGAAAGCACATGTTCATACTGAACTGAGACCTAAATTAGATAAACTGAATATGAGTTCAGCACTCTTTAACAGAGCCTGGTACATATCTCTCCTAGGAAGGAAAACAGGCTGTACACTAGCTATCTTACTAACAACTCCAAAGCCAAACTTAGGTTTCTGGCTATTTGAGCTTTCTAAAATCTGCCATCTCTATGTAATACAGTTTTATATTTGTGAATATACACATATTCACCTAAAAGAGGAGGAAAGCATTAGTCATGAGTCACTCCTAGATATAACCAAGGGGGCATTTGTGACAAAGATAACGTAGTAGACAATCATGCTTGTACATAAATACAACAGTAGTCATTACGTGGCTTACAAACTACCCTGTATTGAGTTAAATGATGCTATCTTTCCAACTATTCCAATATTTTGTGTCTTGTTTATGTTCAAATTACCTATACCTAGTGTTTTCCAATATATACATTCAATTAAAAGAAAAATCATAATTCACAAAGTGTGGTATTTTCCTAGCACTCTTCTTTAATCAAGTAGTAAGTCTATATTTTTTAAAGAAAAACTACATGGAAAATTATTTACCTAAGCATTGTGAAGTACACAGCTACAGAAGTAGCAAACATTAAGTATAACACACAATATGAAATTTTCAGAATATAATTCCAAACTCCATTTGAAAACACAAAATGACAAATATATGTTCATAAGAGCAATATACAACTAAATATATAAAAAATAAATTGAGAGAGTACCTAAAGTGAAATACAACACTAGTCAGTAAACATTAGTAAGAATCATTATGACAAATTGATTAGGACATGCTTACCTTTCTACACATTGTAAAAAGTATTTCTAAATGCTTTGGATTTGACAGTAAAGTATTTGTATCTATTGTCACATAATTATGCAGAAGAGGCATCATGTCTGGAAAAAAATTCAAACGCTCAATGAGATTTGAGCAACAGAAGCAGAAACCAATTATTACCACTGTAAGCACATTTTTATACCACACACACATTACTATCTTCCCTTGCAACCACAAAATGCGAGAAACTAAAATGGTACACCTGCCCTATTTATTGATGAGGGAAATGTGGATCAGAAAGATTAAAATTCTCATCATTTACTGTAGTGATTGTTATGAATTTTCTTCTTTTTCCCCATAGCACTCATTACCATCTGACACACTCTATTTGCTTATTTGTCTGTGTGTTTCCTAGCCTATCCCACCCCATACTAGAATGGAGGTGTCAAAAGGGCAAGGGCTGTCTATTTTGTTCTCTGATGTACTGCTGAGCTTAGAACATTGCTTGGAATATAGCTGACATTCAGAAAATATTAATTAATATATGGATATATACTCTGACTGCAAAGTAATTTAAGTAAGATTCAGTAGGAAATATAGCCTTCCTACCATGACCTCTATTCCTAGGGCTAAAAAATAGTCCTACAATAGCACCAGTCAACAGGAAAGGAAGAACAATTATTTTCTGATTAGTACTGGAATCATATGTCTTTATGTTAAGTGTCAGAGGAAATAATACCTATCTAGACACAGAACAGCAAAAATGTTACATGGTCAAAGTCATACCTGTAAAATATTCAAAACAATCCTGCTGAAAAACCTCATATAAGATACCTAGAAGCTGCCACATTTGAGGAGAAATACCATGGCAAGTTAAACTGTAAGCCAGTGAAAGAATTTCTTCATAGAATTCTAGAAAGAAGAGAATCTCCAGTTAGAATCCTAGGAAATAGCAAAAATTAAACACAAAGACCACACAGAAGAGGATTTAGGCTATATACTCACACATATCTTATATCTAACATACTTTTGAACATCTGTTTCTCAGCTCCCATCTCTTGCTATCTCTATTAATATTTGCCATCTTCCATTTCTCACGAAGATCTGCCCCCTACTCAATAAGATATGGCAAAGATTTGCTTTTACTAAACTTACTTGTAATACTGAAAAGTTATATTTTTTGTGTTTTGTAATATAGAAAATAAAGTTTATATATAAAACTATATCAGAAATGGATACAAGAAGGAACAATTATTGTATGTGTCTCATGCACAGGATTTTAAATTTACAAACAATTAATGTTCTTCAGAGAACTTAATTCATCTATGTGAAAATATCTGTCTGCTGCATGTATTTTTTACAAACTATATACAGAATATATTTTGCCAATTTACAAAGCTTGTAAAATAGTACAATATTTTTCAACTTACTTCAAGATAATTATACTTACTATTAAAAGAGTCCAAAGGGAATATTCTTGCATTTGTACATATACTTATTATTCTTACCCTCATTCAGAAGGAAATTATATCTAAACATACAATCAGAAAACACAAACCTCAACACAAAAATTTCAAAAATTTCCTACCATGTCACTGAAAAAAAAAGTCTAACTTCAAAGTTTTGGGGGTTTTTTTTTCCTTCTTCTTATTTAAGGGAACCAATATTCACCCTGGAAGCTTGAATAAAATTTTTTTCTGTAATCTTATTCAAATTTTAATATATTTAAAAGCTAGCAATACAGATATTTGCCTTACCAAAAGCAAAATTAGATGGAAATCATAGATATTGGGAAATAATTTAGGAAAGACAATCATTTGAAATACAACCAATGGCCTGAATAAAAAATTTCTGAAAGTTCTGTTCAGGAAAGCAAATGCCTCTTCCTAACATGAAGCCTAAAAGAAAGAAAAGAGGCCCAGTATTTCCTTTCATGCTCTTGATGGCTACAGCCTGTGTACTTTATTTACCAGGCCACTCGAGATGCTCAAGATGAGGACTATGAATCTGAGGGAGAAACTAAAAGGCACAAAGCTGTTCCAGTTTTTTTGTGGAGGGTGGGAAGAATCAGGAGGCTCTCGGTCTGTGTTGGGAGTCTGGACTATGGTGGGCAGCAGTGTAGGACCCAGTGTTGAGCAAGGCAGCACAGGCCTTCTAAGCAGACCATTTTTATGGCAGAATCCTGGCTGACTCTGGCCAACTCCAGCCTTCCCACTGCTTTGGTGAGCTACAAATATCCTTCCATCAATTCCATTTATGTTTAAATTAACCAGAAGCTTTTTCATTTGGTCTCAGCCAAGACAATGGACTATTAGGGTAGGATGGTTGTACTAACTTTGACTTACTACATAAGATAGAGGAGTTAAATCAGTAATGGCTAAGCCTAGCTTTTAATAACATGAAGTTCAAGAGTAAATTAGCAATAAAAACAGGCAAAAGAAGGAGGCAAAAGTGGAACAGTGGAAAAAGACTGGACTGTGGACATAAACATGGTCAGACTGCTATGTAATGCACAGCAAAGGGGATATAGTCAGTATTTTATAACTTTGTATATAGAATATTCTATAAAAATATCCAGTTACTATGTTGTAAACCTGAAACTAATACAATATTGTAAGTCAATACAATATCCACATGTTTGAAGTCCTTAAAAAAAAATTTTTAATGGAGAATTTTCAGTTGCATCTCTTCACAAAAAGGACATAAGTGAATACATTCTTTCTGATGTATCAGAATCTCTGAATTTATGGTCCAAGAAGCCTCATTTTAACTAGATCCTCAGTGATTCTTATCCACATCAAAGTTAGAGAACTACTGCTTTAAAGTGATGATTTCAAAAGTAAGGACTACTTTAGCAAAGTAGAGGATAACGCTCTAAAATGGGAGAAGAATGTATTAGAACACTTAGTAGAGATAAATATATTCATTTATATTTAACTTCACATTTTACATTTCTCTTTATGTATGTAAATGTATCACAGTAACATGTATATTGCATATAAATATATATTCAAGTATTATTCACATACATTAGAAGTACATGCTCAATTTTTTACTAATGGTGTGAATGATAAAAGTTTGGAGATGGCTGCTCTAATGTGATAACCTGCTTTTGTTCCATCTTTCTATCTCTTACACTATACAGGCTACATTTCTCTCCTACCCACAAGACTTGTGGCTGGTATCTTCAAAATGCTTGGATACTATGAAAAGTTGCCTCTTCTACAAATCCCAATCAATCTATAACGTCCAGTATTAACTACTGACTCTACTCAGAATTCAGGTACCATAACATAAACAGAATAACAATTAATGCACACTTCTGATAGAATATATGCCTATCATCTCACATTTTTCAATCCTAAAGTAACCTCACCTGAACCTCATCTTAGTTCTTTCTTTCTAAAAAAAATTTAAAATCTCTGTTCTTTAAAAACTCCAACAACAAAAATTCTTAATTGGGTATGTTAAGCTTACCTCTAAATGAAAATCTAGAAATCTAATATTAGAAAGTATATCTAAAAATTGAACAGAAGGCAAGCTTCTCTTTCTCAAAACTGTCCATTTTGTTGAATTTGAAGGGCTAAAATGCATTTTTCATCAAATTTTAAAATAGTCTCAATTTACCTTTTTATTCTATCTTTGAACTTACCAATTACATGTTTCTGTAAAACAAGATCAATGATCCGTAGACAGATATTCTCTAACTGCTGAGTAACCTAAAGACAAATTTTAAACATTTAGTTTAAAATTCATCATAACCCTTAATTTAATCTATAAATTTAATATTACCCCAATAAAAATACCAATAGGTTTTTTTTTCCCAATAGTAGCTTTTTGAGAAGAGAAATTAAGAAGTTAATTCTAAACTCCATGTGAAAAATTAAACACCAAAGAATAACCAGGAAATTCTGAAAAGTGGGCTAATGATGGAACTGTGAGTTAAAATCATAATAAAATTACAAGTTAAATTAATTCCTTATCTCATATTTTATACCAATATTTTAATTCATAATATATCTAGGGCTTCAATGTGAAGACTTAAGCCATAAAAATACTAGCCATCTTTTTCCGATTTCTAATTTTACTCTTCATACATTAAGTATTTATACACATGTAAATATTTCTTTTAAGGAAATCTTGCTTTCAAAGCTTGCTTTTAGTAAGTCAAAGTTCAAAATCATAAGACTGGCAGTCAGGAGACCAAGATTCCAGTCCTTGTTTTGCCTCTAGTTACCTATGACCTTGGCAAAGCCATCTAGCTAAAGGCTTTAAGATTTTTCATCTATAGGTTAGGGAAGCTAGATTTGATTAGTGTATCTCAACTTTAACCCATTCCTCCTTTGATAATCACAATAAGGTCACATGCTCCTTTAACTTTATTTGAAATTCAAAATAAAAGTAATATCAAGAATTAAAAAATTAAAACAGAAAGATAAAACGGTGGGTTTTTTTTTTTTTTTCCCCAAACTAATCCTGATGTTTATCCTACTACTGCCCATCCTCCAGACAAACATATTTGGGAAAACTTGACAAGACGATTTCTAAGCTCTCTTCAAATTTAAAATACAAGTTCTACATATACGGGGAAAGAATAATCCTTAAGTATACATGCAATTTAACTTGAAAATCTCACCATTACAGAGAGGCCCATATACTTTCAACAAGGACACAACAATACAATAATGAATATAAAAACAAAAATTCACATTAAGTCTTTTAGGCAAAGAAAGGCCTGCCCAGGAGAAGAAAATTGAACCATTTTTAAGAACCTGGTAAGCATCCATTGCTTACCAAAGTATGCGATAAACACAGGATAAGTCAACAGCCACAGGGTTTAACAATGCTATTTAAAGAACCAGCACCTGCTTCCTAAGTCCCACTGTATAAAACGAGAGCTGCCAACATTGCCAAACAAGTCAACTGTGCTGGCAGAAGTAATGAACACAAATCTAATTTAAGTAAAGGCTATATAATATATAATACTTGGGGAGGAGAGCAGCAGGTTTTAGGTAGGCAATAATTGATATATTATCAGGATATATCAATTGACTGCAACTCTAAATCTACAAATTCCCAACTCCGTGAACATGAGATACTACCTGAACCTTGTGCTGTACTTCTGCAGAAGGGCACTACCATTACCCGCGCTGCAGCGGGGGACATGGTGACATTCTGTCAGCTAATGGATAAGGGGACGACAGAGGATGAGATGGCTGATGGCATCACCGACTTGATGGACATGAGTCTGAGCAAGCTCCGGGAGTTGGTGATGGACAGGGAAGCCTGGCATGCCACAGTCCATGGGGTCGCAAAGAGCTGGACATGAATGAGCAACTAAACTGAACTGAACTGAACGGATATGAGAGTGCTTGACAAACATCTGCACAAATTCTTAATCCAATATTGTTCTGGAATTCAGCCTAGGGAAGATGATGTTTTAAGCTCTTCTTCCCTTGCATTCTCAGGTATTTGTTACATCAGTATTTTGTTCTATTATTTAAAATTTGCCTCTGTAACTGAATGGCAGTCTCTCTCTACCAAGAGGACCAGACTGTGGATTCCAAACAGTGTGGCTTATGTCCTATTAAATTTGGTTTTCCCCCAAGCCTACCCTGGCACATAGCAGATGTGATGAACTAAGTTTAGCAAAAGAGATATACTATATACTATATACTATATGTCCTATTAAATTTGGTTTTCCCCCAAGCCTACCCTGGCATATAGCAGATGTGATGAACTAAGTTTAGCAAAAGAGATATACTATATACTATATACTTTAAAATCACATGCAACATTTCCCTTCAATCATTTTAATACTTTTCTTTAAGATTTGAGGGTAATTTTTAAAATCCAGCAACATAAACAGCAATTTAAAGGTCAAGAATTTAAAATTCATGACCAATAATATACATTTCAGTTACTATAATGACATCATAAAACACAAGGAAATCCTACCTCTTTGTGATCTTCTACAACTGTCAAGATAGTATCAATGGTATGTAAAATTCCCATAGCCATTACAGTCTTGTCTTCAACTTCTTCATATTCATCACTTTGAAGAACTTTGCCAAATATCTCAGCCTACAAAAATAGCAAACACATTCAACAATTAGTACTGCTACATGCACACTTCTCTATGAGAAGTGAGCAAAAGGACAGTGTCACATCTCCAAATGCCACCACTGCTCAAACTTTAAGATATGCAGTTTGCCAAGTGAATATTGATGATAAAAACTGTCATCTTTTAAATATAGCCACTTTGCCCTTATCTAGTCACTAAAGTGGAATATATATTAGCTATTATAATCAAACAGCAAATAATTAACTTCTGGTTGCATTAAATAAATAAATCCAAAATCTAGGAAAACTGAAAACTATACATTGAAATTAACTGTCAGAATTATTAGAGCAAATATTTTTACATTAGCATTTCAGTTACATACAAACTAAACTTCAAATTTTGGAGTTTAATTTACTTAGATCATTCAAAGCCTTTATACCAAACTAACATAAAACTGTGCCCAGTCTTACCAAATGCTGAGTCATATCCACAGCAATTGAGGCAACCTCTTGGCTGTATTCACATATCATCTTCTGGATAACATTAGTAACATCATCATTTTCTGTCTCTCTAACAATGTGCAACAGCTCCTGCATAATAGGCCTTACATGTGGCTTCATATATTCCTTGGCTAATGCAATAAAAAACAAACTCAGTAAAAAATATTAGCGATTCACAAGTGAAAGTTACTTGGTCACAAGGTAAATAACACAGGGTAGTAGGTTCCAGATACATATTTGCCTGATGGTAAGTAAGTTATAAAGTTGTACCAAAATAATGTTCACCAATGTATCCATTTTCCCATGAGCAACATACAATCAGTCCTGCACAGTAAAGAACTCTCCTGCCCCAAATGCCAATAGCTCCCTTGAGAAATTTGAATCACATGTGTCCTCTGTCATCAGCATGACTTATCAAACATGAATATGACAGCATGATACAAGTGTAAAAACCATTTACATAAAGACTGTGCCCAACATTGATGATGCTCATTCACTCTTTCACCCCATCTCCAACCACCCTTCTCCCCACATGTGTTTATCTAATATTGCCTTCCATTGGAACAGTGTTGTATAGGGATAAAGGCTAATGTTATTCATAATGCAGAATTTACTTTTAAAGGTTTATTTGAATTTTGAACAGAGCCTTCTTCTCAACAAAGGAGATATGTGTTATCACTCACTAGAAATGCAACTTGCTACTTTCAGAACTGTGAGAATCACAGAATCCTAGAGCTGAAAGGAATCTTAAAGCCATCTAGTCCAATCCCCCTAAATTTAAATATATGGCAATCTAAGCCTTGACAGATCATATATCTTGCCCAGGTCTAGACAGCAAGGCAGAAGCTCAGTCAAAACTAGACTCCTAGGTCTCTTGATTCCCCATCTACCCTAATGTTTAACAATCAACTTGTTTCCTAATTTCAAATTTTTCTGGAAACCACGGTTAACAGACATTTCTAAAAGTGGCAAGAATAAACTCTTATAAAATTCTGAGGGGGCAAAACCTCAAAAACCCAAACTCTGAACTTTAAGACAAGGAAGTAAACAAAACTATTTGAGAAGACCACATCAAAATAATTATTTAATTAAAAATACCCTCTAAAAAATGTATTTTTATTCTAAATTTTAAATTTTGTTAATTTAATAATAATTTTGGCTTTACCTTGTGTCTGGTTAGAAATTAATGACTGAAGAGCAAGGGCAGCTTCAACCTTGACAGGCATCTCCTTATCCTCAATCAGGCTCTTCTTTGCTAGATCAACTGCATTTCTTAGGTTGAGCTCATTATGAAATTTCAAAGAACTGAATGCATGAAGTACCCAACAGGACTATGTTATAAGGAAAAAGTTAGTAGGAAACTATTAGGATTATGGTTTTATGTAATAATGAATATAAAAACTTCTAGGTAAAACATCATTAATCCTACCATGTACTATTCATTTATTTGTTTTTTGGAGGGAAACATATTAGTCTCAGTTGCTAACTTCTCGATTCCATACTTCTTATAAGAAAGGCAATTTTATTACTTCTAAATTACCTTTATGCAATATCGTTATTCATAAGAAAGATTAAACAGAGCCCAACTTAAGTGTCTCTAAAAAAAAATCCTGTCAATGCTTTAATAAATATTATGACTCACAACTTATTATTTATATGCAAAAGCACTACAAGCCAGTGTTGACATTCATTTACTGGTCTTCAAAGCAAATGAATAAAATATTATTTTCCTTTACACTAATCAGCTTAAGAAACTTGACTTTTTCAGTCACAGAAGATAAAAAAAATTTTAACCTTGTATAAATTATCAAACTTTAAACTATTAGACCACTAAATCATATTATTTTCTTAAATCTATTGCATAAAATACAATTGACAGTAATTAATTTGAATGACTAACGACTTGCAAGAGACATACAATTAATAGTCTGTAAAAATAGTAGCCTACTTATAAAAATACTTGTGCACCCTCTACATTTCTAACCTACATTCACACAAATATTTCTCTAGTGACTATTATTTCTTTTTAAATATTTTTCATTTATTTATTTATTTGATTGCTCCAGGTCTCAGTTCCCTGATCAGGGATTGAACCCAGAACCCATGCACTGGGAGCACAATCTTAACCACTGGACCACCAGGAAAGTCCCTGTCTTTTATTTATAAAATGCTTTGGTGTGTACAAGGCATGATTAACATATATTGGTTTTAGCAAGATATTTTGTTGTGTTGATATAGTTACAAAAATAAGCACTAGGCTGTTAAAAGTTCTATTTTAATTTCTCCATAAAATATATTGCTTCTATAAATAATATATACTTAGAATACAAATAAATGTACATGGATTATTATTTTCTCCATGTTATTAAAGTCTATCTAACTATTATACTGGAAATCATAATCAAGAGTTTAGCCAAAATATAATTTTCATGCTGTTTTGGGCACTAAAAATTAATCAGCCTATGAATTTACATGGTACCACCACTGCAGCATCACCCCTCTCACAGTATGTTCTGCATATGCAGCAAGTGAGGCAAGAGGGGCAGTTGCAGTTAAAATCTATACATCCCTTTATTTACTAATTTGCTCTTTATTCAGCTTTTATGATTTTAAAAGACATTCTCACTAACTTCATTTTGTCCCAGTGTGGTAAAAGATAAATTTGTCCAAAAGTATTTAGTTCAATAATTAACTTACAAATGAAGATTTCGAAACACTATAATGAAACATGGAAAAACCTACTCTGGCTCGAAGGTATCCCAGGTTAGACAATAGTAATGGAAATACGTGATTCTGCAACAATAACTCCATTTGGTCCTTGAATAAACTCTTCTGTTAGGAAATAGAAATTGAGTTTAACTTATTAATGTCTTTTTCATATGTAAAAATCACTTCCTAATAAAGCATGTTTCTTATGATTTACACTTAATATACTTTTATTTAAATTTTGTAAAATTATTGACCTACATAATGCATTTTAAAACAAGAGAGAAATAGTCTTTAGATAGAAACTTGATATTAACTGATCTTTCTAGAAACAACACTAAAGTTATTTTGTATCATCTTTTTTACATAGCAACAGTTTCATACTGAAAAAGTGAATAAAAAGTCATTTTAAATTAAAAAAATAAAAATGACAGAAAAATATTTACAGTCAACTCAATTATGCAGAGTCAGCAGTTTTAAATTATCCATAATTCTCATATTATCTCATTTGCCTATGCTTCACAGTGTTATTAAGTAAATTAAATTTGAGTAGCTTAACCTTCAGTAAAATATCAGCTAGGGAACCAATCACATGCAGGGCTCCATCTTTCTTCCTAGGATCAAAGTTCGGGTCTGTTAGGATTTGATAACAGAATGCCATCATTTTTGGCAACACCTAAAGAAATAGAAGAATCCACTTTAGTCTACATGAGCTTTCACTGCTTTACTATCATATTAAAAATGATGTACAAATTTTCAAAAATAAAGACATTTTATTGTGTTCTATCAAGCAACTACAATTAAGAAAAAATATTCCTTTTCCCTTATGAGGACACAAAAATTTTTTAAAGTTACAGATTATAACTACTAACATAATTTTTCAATTACAAGGGGCATTCATTAGAATGTCAAATCAACACAGGTCACCTTTCAGTTTTGTATTTAAAAAGAATAACTACATACCTCTTTTCTTTTCTTTGCAGCGGTATATAAGAGAGTCTGGGCTGCTGTGGTAGGAGAAGCATAATCTTCGAAAATATCTAAGATTTTAGATTTTAAAAGTTTAAACCATGTTAGCAAAAATACAACTACTTATTATAATTTAAACCTGACTGACCACTATTCTAAAACCAAGAAATAAAACAGTCCATATATAACACTGGTTATAAGCTAAGAACATATCACGACTGCTCTCATACACAACAATATTTATCAAACTCTATAGGTTGTCCTTTTAAATAATCATATTAAAACAAACAATACAGTTCCACTGAGGATAGGAAAAATGCTTTACCTCTATAAGAAAACAATAAAAATTTATTTACTGCTTATTGTGTGCCAGGCTCTGTTCTAAGCTCTGGGAATACAAATATCAAAAAAAGGTTCTCATGTTGCTTACACAGTAAGAGAAAGAAACAAACTGATTACATACAAACGCACACAAGTCAGTACAGCTGAAAGCACCGCATCTCAGAGAGGTTAGGTGATTTGTCCACAGTTACACAGTAAGCGACTAGGCCGGTATTCACAGCCAGACTGTCTTAACATCAAGGCCTAAGCTCCTTCAGTCTGTTTTTTTAAAAATTATTTATTTATTTCTCTGGCTGTGCTGGGTCTCAGTTGTGGCTGTGGGATTATTGATCTTTGTTGGGGCATGTGGGATCTTCTAATTATGGCATGTAGGATCCAGTTTTCTGACCAGGGATCAAAACCAGGCACCCTGCATTAGGAGCATGGAGTCTTAGCCACTGGACCGGCAGATAAGTCCCTCTCCTTCAGTTTTTACCAAATCTAAACACACCATTATTAATATCAGTCAATATACTTAGAAGTATTTTGTTCATATAAATAACTGCACATGACAAAAATATAAAAAGGAGACTAGTAATTGTTTTCCCCAATAGCTTTCTAAAAGTAAAATACACACACTAGCCACTGCGTTCTAGTCCACAGAAGCAAACTATTAAGGAAAAAAAGGCACTTAACCTAGTCTTGAGTTATCCATATTCTCCTTTAATCAATAAAATGTAACACACAGAACTCTTAACTATTATATTTTTCCAAAACCTGAGGTACTTTCTTATTTAATATGAAGAGTAAGTAAAATAACAGTAGTTTTCTGAAAGCTAAACAAATACACTGCACTTATAAAAGTTCACAGGTATAGAAAAGCCAAACACTAAAAAGAATGCCTTAAATAAGACAGAAGAAAGATTGGCAAATAATTCTGTGCTATTTAAGGCATTGTGCATGTGCCGAGTCACTTCAGTCGTGTCCGACTGTGCAGTGCTAGGGACTGAAGCCCACCAGGCTCCTCTGTCCAAGGGATTCACCAGGCAAGAATACTGGAGTGGGCTGCCATGCCCTCCTTCAGAGGATCAGCTGGCACAGGGATCGAAGCAACATCTCTTAAGTCTCCTGCATTAGCAGGTAGGTTCTTTACCACTAGTGCCACGTGGGAAGCCCATTAAAGCATTAGGAAGGGGAATTAATAAATCCTGCATTATGTATCATGATTTGAAAAGGAAATGATAGAATGGAAGGATAAACCAGTGGTAAATACTTTTCTCATACTTGTGCTTTTCCTGTACTTTGTCTCCAAGAGAAAGAGGCACTTCCTAACTTACCGAATCAAATAATACTAAACATAAGCATTGTGAAAACAACATGGACCAATAATCTGGCATCTATTCTAGTAGGCTTAATTCAGGTAACCAGAAACACATGTCCCAAGAAGAGGAAAGCACTGTGGTCACAGCCCCTTCAGCATGCCTTAGGTAATGCTAGTCTTAACATTATTTATTTGAACATTTCACTGAATGCAGACTAGTGCCAAGAACTTGCAAAGTAGTGTAGAGCTCTAGAAGGGATGGAGAATGCAAAATAAAGCAAGACAGACCACCAGATGGTCAATACTGAAATCACACTGGCTGATTCTTTGCAACCAAAGATGGAGAAGCTCTATACAGTCAGCAGAAACAAGACTGGGAGCTGTCTGTGGCTCAGATCATGAACTCCTTATTGCCAAATTCAGATTTAAATTGAAGAAAATAGATAAAACTACTAGACCATTCAGGTATGACCTAAATCAAATCCTTACGATTATACAGTGGAACTGACAGATTCAAGGGATTAGATCTGATAGACAGAGTGCCTGAAGAATTACAGACAGAGGTTTGTGACATTTTTCAGGAGGCAGTGATCAAGAACATCCTCAAGAAAAAGAAATGCAAAAGACAAAATAGTTGTTTGAGGAGGCCTTACAAATAGCTGTGAAAAGAAGAAAGCTAAAGGCAAAGGAGAAAAGGAAAGATACATCCATTTGAATGCAGAGTTTCAAAGAACAGCAAGAAAAAGAAAATTAAGGAAACAATTACAGTCACCATTGCAATGACAAGAATAAAATACTTAGGAATAAATCTACCTAAAGAAACAAAAGATCTATATATAGGAAACTATAAAACTGATGAAAGAAAAAAAAAAAGGAAGTCTTCTTTGAGAGCTCTTGTTTAATAGAAGAGATGAATGGAAATAGACATTTTTTTTTCTTTCTCTTGTGAAAGTCTCCCTCCCTGAGCTATTTCTCATACAATCCTTTCCCCAGCAGTGTGTGTTCTTTATAGAAATAAAACTGACTCTGAATCCGGATTCTACAGCTAGAGTATTCTAGAGAGTAGTTCAGACTAACTAACCCTTCCCACTGGCTTCCCTGGAAGCAGCTCTTCTTACAGAGACCTTGGTGATTGCATGAAGAGCTTGATTCCACCCCCACCCCTCTTTATTGAACTCCTTTTAGCGAGTAACCATTAGCAGAGAATCTCTTCCAGTTGAGTTTTCCTTTAATAAAAAAAATGAACACCTTTATTGAGATATAGTTGACATACCATAAAATTAACCTATTGAAAGCGTACAATGTGTGGGTTTTTAGAATATTCTCAGACTTGTGCACTCATCATCACAACCTACATTTCGACTATTTTCATCACCCTAAAGGGGAATGCAGCATGTAGTGGCAACCATAGCCCGTTCCTCTCTCTGGCCCGACGTGGCCAGCCCTAGTCAACCACTCCTCTTCTTTCTGTCCCTATTGATTTGCCTCTTCTGAACACTTTTATGGAAAAAAAAAAAAAAGAAAGAAAGCCTTCCTCAGTAATCAGTGCAAAGAAATAGAGGAAAACAATAGAATGGGAAAGACTAGAGATCTCTTTAAGAAAAACAGAGATACCAGGGGAACATTTCATGCAAAGACAGGCACAATAAAGGACAGAAATGGTAAGGACCTAACAGAAGCAGAAGGTATTAAGAAGAGGTGGCAAGAAACACAGAAAAACTATACAAAAAAGATCTTTATGACCCAGATCATTATGATGGTGTGATCACTCACCTAGAGCCAGACATCCTGGAATATGAAATCAAATGGGCCTTAGGAAGCATCACTACAAAGCGAGTGGAGGTAATGGAATTCCAGTTGAGCTATTTCAAATCCTAAAAGATGATGCTAAGAAAGAGCTGCACTCAATATGTCAGCAAATCTGGAAAACTCAGCAGTGACCACAGGACTGGAAAAGGTCAATTTTCATTTCAATCCCAAAGAAAGGCCATGTCAAAGAATGTTCAAACTACTGCACAATTGCACTCATTCACATGCTAGCAAACTAATGCTCAAAATTCTCCAAGTGAGGCTTCAGCAGTACGTGAACCAAGAACTTCCAGATGTTCAAGCTGGTTTTAGAAAAGGCAGAGGAACCAGAGATCAAATTGCCAACATCCATTGGATCATCTTAAAAGCAAGAGAGTTCCGGAAAAACATCTACTTCTGCTTTATTGATTATACCAAAACCTTTGCCTGTGTAGATCACAACAAACTGGAAAATTCCTCAAGAGATGGGAATACCAGACCACCTTACCTGCCTCCTGAGAAATATGTATGCAGGTAGAAGCAACAGTTAGAACCAGACATGAAGCAACAGACTGGTTCCAAATTGGGAAGGGAGTACATCAAGACTATATATTGTCAGCCTGGTTATTTAACTTATATTCAGAGTACATCATGCGAAATGCCAGGCTGGATGAAGCACAAGCTGGAATCAAGACTGCCAGGAGAAATATCAATAACCTCCAATACACAGATGACACCACCCTTATGGCAGAAAGGAAAGAAAAACTAGAGCCTCTTGATGAAAGTGAAGGAAAAGAGTGAAAAAGCTGGCTTAAAACTCAGCATTCAGAAAATAAGATCATGGCATCCAGCCCCATCACTTCATGGCAAATAGAGTGGGGAAACAACAGAAACAGCACCAGACTTTATTTTCTTGGGCTCCAAGATCACTGCAAATAGTGACTGCAGCCATGAAATTAAAAGGCGCTTGCTCCTTGGAAGAAATGTTATGACGAACCTAGACAGCAGATCAAAAAGCAGAGACATTACTTGGCCAACAACAGTCCATATAGTCAAAGCCATGGTTTTTCCAGTAGTCATGTAAGGATGTGAGAGTTGGACCATAAGAAAGCTGGGCACTGAAGAACTGATGCTTTTGAACTGTGGTGTTGGAGAAGACTCTTGAGAATCCCTTGGACTGCAAGGAGATCAAACCAGTCAATCCTAGAGGAAGTCAGTCCTGAGTATTCATTGGAAGGAGTGATACTGAAGCTGAAATTGCAATATTTTGGCCACCTGATGCAAAGAACTAACTCTGGAAAAGACCTTGATTCTAAGAAAGATTGAACGCAGGATGAGAAGGGGATGACAGAGGACAAGATGGTTGGACGGCATCACCAACTCGATGGACATGAGTTTGGGTAAACTCTGGGAGTCGGTGATGGACAGGGAGGCCTGGCGTGCTGCAATTCATGGGGTCACAGAGAGTCGGACATGAGTAAGCAGCTGAACTGGACTGAACTGAAGACAGTCCCTGCCCCCAGATAGCTTCTTCACTGTGGGAGAAACAGCAGTACACAAGTAACACCTTCCTATACTAACTGCCTGAGTATGCATGAAGTGATTAATTCATACTGGGAATAAAGGGGAATGAATTTGGGCAACCTACAGAGTCCGGCAGCTTCCAGGAAGATGCAAGGCTAAAAGAATCCACAGAGAACAGGGCCACACACTGGTGTCAACATAAGTATTTCATTCCCCTGAGGAATATTCAGTCCCTAGGATAAGGACACAAACTATATTGGAGCATTCCTAAAATATGCAGATACGCAAGTGATCTCCCAGACCAAGAACAAACCCAAATGTGTAGCCCAAAAGGCATAGAAAGGAATGGACTCTGCAGATCAGCATCACAATAGAAAGAGTTGTATAGAGATGATAATGCTTCAGCATCCTTGAGAGGGTTAGATAAATAAAGTAGCTTCTCATCTCAAGACCACTGGCTCAGCAGAACATCAAACTTTCATGAGTTTTGGAGTTTATCATGCAAAGCAGAACTCTGGGAATTTCACAAAGTAATAAATCTACTTAAAAGTATAAATTTAGTTATATTACTTCATATAACCAGGTACTGATGAAGAATAAAATCATCTCAATTACCGAATTTCATCCTTATATACTCATATGGATCTTCCTGCCACAGTTCTTCATCCTCATCTTTATAGCACATCACAGAAAAAATCACATCTTCAGAGATATTCTAAGAGAAAAAAACAAACCAATAAATGGATATAGAGTATTCATATTTGGGGAATATCAATAATGAAAGGCTTTAGGAAGTCAGTTTTCCAAACTGTCATATTAATGTTTCTAACAGATCTTTAAGATCTGTAATAAGATAACACTAAACAAAATCTATCCTAGATTCCAAAGATAAAAGAATTTGCTTTACTTTTCAGCTACCGTCTTAGAGATTACAGAATTAAAGAATGCATTCTTTGAGAGGAAAAAATTTAGTTCCTAAATTCTTCAAATTATCCAGTTATCTGTATGTAAATATTACTTTATCAATGGTCTATAACTTTTCATTGATTTGTTCTTTATCAATGCTGAATTAATCAATGCTTAACAATGCTGAATTCTACCTTTAAGTAAAATTGATACAAACAGAAAACTTTAGCTTTTGCTGTAGAATTTAACAACCTAAAAAAAGAAATAAAAACCTACAAAAGAAAATGGTCATGTATCAGGCTGCATTTCCTACAAAAGAACACTACCTTAACTACAGGCCTGGTGACTGTTTTCAAAACGCTATTATACAAAATACCTCATTTGATCCTAGCAACTTGCAGGTAAGGAAGGTAGAAAACTACTATCTGACGTATCAGAGGAAAAACAGAGACTAAATGAGATTCCAACCAAGATCAACTCATTTAACTTGAAGGCCTCATTCTTCTCAAATATTTAAACTTCTAAACTCTTTATATGAAACATAAGATACTCTTCTGAAATTATTAATGAAAACAAAAATATGTTAAATATAAAATATTGGATTAGTTAACACTGACCTTGTCTAGAAAATTTTTAACCAGAGGATAATTTCGGAGAGCTGCTCACTGCCACTAACCTGTATGTGCGGCTTCATCTGCTTCCAGGTCACAGAATGAACAATTCCTTGGTTGAGATAGTTGAAAGCCTGCTGAAGAACACGGGGAGCTACGTACTCTTTCTGCCTATACTGGTCTAAAATTTTTAGTAGTACCTATAGGAAAACAGGAAGAGAAAACATAGGAAAACAAACAATTTTAAAGTTAACAGGAGGGGCATTTTAGGCATGACATAAAATCAAGTCAGAGGTTATAGAGATAAAAAAAAATAACAGATTTTTAGAGAAATAAATATTTTGTGAGAAAGCACATGAGCTTAGATATGTCCTTGTTATACTGAACTGAAAGGTATCTCACTGTGATTTTCTGCCATTTACCCTACTTCTAACCTGTGAAAGTATTCAAAATAAGTCTATATTCTATTCCACATACTAGCTCTTCAAATAAATTAAAACTACTGTAAAATAATAGACTTGGCTAAATGAACACTGAAAACACTATATCCATATAGTGAGAGACACCATAAACAGATTTTTAATATTTGATAAAGGTGCATTTCAACTGGAAGAGAAACAAGGTCATTCAAAAGAAAACAGTACTGGGATAGTTGACTAGGTAGCTCCTAAAAAATTAACGTAGCTGCCTAACTAAACTTCACACCAAAATAAATTCCAGATGGGCAAAATATTTCAACAGCTACAAAAAAATGAAACCATAGAATAACTAAAAGAGTGTGGAAATTTTTTATTTTATAATCTCAGACCATGGAAAGTCTTTGTAGAAATAACACAAAATTGAGTTATTAATTTTTTTTTTTTTAAAGACTGTTTCTAAGGAAGGAACCATGCCCAAAGCCACTGCAATGACCCATGTCGGAGGCTGCACTACCACATAGCCGAAGTATTCCGGTTCCTGATCTCCAGAGTCCTTCACTACAACAAGCTTATCTCTGAACTGCTGCATAAATTTAAAAGTGTCCTTTTAAAACACATACAAAATTTATAAATTCAGAACATGAATTCAGTTCAAGTCACATAAAATTCAGGTTTATAAAATTTGTCAGAAATCCTATCACCAAGAAACTCTTTCTGGAATTCAGACTAAAAAGGGATGCTATTGAACACAGTTCTCCCTAATACAGCTGTGGTTCACGCGAAGTGCAGGTAGCAGATGAGACACAACACTAACGAAGGAACAGCTTTTGATTTAAAAAAAAAAACATTAAAAAATATGAGGAATATACATCTTAAATAACCAAGGTTCAGTTTATGGCGTGGATGCAGTTCAGTTTAGCTGTTCAGTCATGAGCGCCATTTTGTGAAGGGCTTCCACAGCATGGATGCAACAGCATGGAATTTAAATGTGTGTGTATTTACACATGTTTATGTGACGCTGAAAACCTCTAATGAACACACTATAAGAAGGATTCAATTTTAGGATGCTTACTGGGGCTTTAATAGCAGTGGAAAGAGCAGAGAAAGAGCTGACCAGCTCCTTGATTATCCTGGTATCCACAACGAAGTATATATTTCAGTTCAGTTCAGTCACTCAGTCATGTCTGACTCCTTGTGACCCCATGGACTCCAGCACACCAGGCTTCCCTGTCCATCATTAACTCCCTGAGCATGCTCAAACTCATGTCCATCGAGTTGGTGATGCCATCCAACCATCTCATCCTCTGTCGTCGCCCTTCTTCTCCTACCTTTAATCTTTCTCAGCACCAGGATCTTTTCGAAGAAGTCAGTTCTTCCCATCAGGTGGCCAAAGTATTGGGGTTTCAGCTTCAGCATCAGTCCTTCCAATGAATATTCAGGACTGATTTCCTTTAGGATTGACTGGTTGGATCTCCTTGCAGTCCAAGGGACTCTCAAGAGTCTTCTCCAACACCACAGTTCAAAAGCATCAATTCTTCAGTGCCCAGCTTTCTTATGGTCCAACTCTCACATCCTTACGTGACTACTGGAAAAACCATAGCTTTAAGTAGATGGACCATTATTGGCCAAGTAATGTCTCTGCTTTTTGATATGCTGTCTAGGTTCATCACAGCTTTCCTTCCAAGGAGCAAGTGTCTTTTAATTTCATGGTTGCAGTCACCATCTGCAGTGATTTTGGAGCCCAAGAAAATAAAGTCTGGTGCTGTTTCATTTTTCCCCACTCTATTTGCCATGAAGTGATGGGACAGGATGCCATGATCTTCATTTTTTATCATTGAGTTTTAAACCAGCTTTTTCACTCTCTCCTTCACTTTCATCAAGAGGCTCTTTAGTTCTTCTTAACTTTCTGCCATAAGGGTGTCATCTGTATATCTGAGGTTACTGATATTTCTCCCAGCAATCTTGTTTCCAGTTTGTGTTTCATCCTGCCCGGCATTTCACATGATGTACTCTACGTATAAGTTAAATAAGCGGTTGACAATATATAGCCTTGACGTACTCCTTTCCCAACTGGGAACCAGTCCATTGTTCCATGTCCGGTTCTAACTGTTGCTTCTTTACCTGCACACAGGTTTCTCAGGGGGCAGGTAAGGTGGTCTGGTATTCCGATCTCTTGAAGAGTTTTCCAGTTTGTTGTGATCCACACAGTCAAAGACTTTGGCGTAGTCAATAAAGCAGAAGTAGATGTTTTTTTGGAACTCTCTTGCTTTTAAGATGATCCAATGGATGTTGGCAATTTGCTCTCTGGTTCCTCTGTCTTTTCTAAATCCAGTTTGAACATCTGTAAGTTCTCGGTTCACGTACTACTGAAGCCTCACTTGGAGAATTTTGAGCACTGCTTTGCTAGCATGCAAAATGAGTGCAGTTGTCCAGTAGTTTGAATACTCTTTGGTACTGCCTTACTTTGGGATTGGAATGAAAACTGACCTGTTCCTGTCCTGTGGCCAGTGCTGTGTTTTCCAAATTTGCTGACATATTGAGTGCAGCACTTTAACAGCATTATCTTTTAGGATTTGACATACAAACTGTCTAATGGAATACAAACTGCCCTTAAGGGCAGAAAACAAAGAGGAACTAAAGAGCCTCTTGAGGAGGGTGAAGGAGGAGAGTGAAAAATCTGGCTTAAAACTCAAAATTCAAAAAACTAAGATCATGATATCCAGTCCCATCACTTCATGACACAGATGGGGAAACAATGAAAATAGTGACAGACTGTATTTTCTTGGGCTCCAAAATCACTGCAGATGGTGACTGCAGATGTGAAATTAAAAGACACTTGCTCCTTGGAAGGACTTCCCAGGTGGCTCAAGTGGTGAAGAACCCGCTTGCCAATGCAGGAGACATAAAAGATGCGGGTTCAATCCCTGGATTGGGAAGATCACCTGGAGCAGGGCATGGCAACTCACTCCAGTTTTCTTGCCTGGAGAATCCCTTGGACAGAGAAGCCTGGTGGGTTATGGCCCACAGGGTCACAAAGAGTCAGACATGACTGAAGCAACTTAGCACGCATGCACACTCCTTGGAAGAAAAGCTATGACAAACCTAGACATCATATTGAAAAGCAGAGACATTGCTTTGCCAACAAAGGTCCCATCTAGTCAAAGCTATGGCTTTTCCAGTAGTCATATAAGGATGTGAGAGTTGGACCATAAAGAAAGCTGAGCACTGAAGAACGTATGCTTTTAAACTGTGTTGTCAGAGAAGACTCTAGAGAGTCCCTTGGACAGCAAGGAGATCAAACCAGTCAATCCTAGAGGAAATCAGTCCTGAATATTCATTTGAAGGACTGAGGTTGAAGCTGAAACTCCAATACTTTGGCCACCTGATGCGAAGAACCGACTCAATGGAAAAGACCCTGATGCTAGGAAAGATTGAAGGCGGGAGGAGAAGGGGATGATAGAGGATGAGATGGTTGGATGGCATCACTGACTCAATGGACATGGAGTTTGAACAAGCTCCAGGAGTTAGTGATAGACAGGGAGGCCTGGCATGCTCCAGACCGTGGGGTCACAAAGAGTTTGTAAACATTAAAATCAACTTGGAGTATTTCTTAAGAGTTCCTAATTTTCACTGTATAGAAAAGTTCCCAAACTTCCACAAAAATGTGTAAGCTCTCAGCTGAATGTCAACTTTTGAGTTCAACTCCTCTTGAAATAGATCAATTCCTATTACCTAAATCTTCCTATATGAAAACTTAAAACAAAGATGTGCAGGCTTCAAGAAATAGCGGGTAAGAAACTGATATGAGGTCAGAAAGTTAACTGAAGAACATGATCTAATACTGGTGACTGCTGTACAAGTATCAGTCAACATACTTGTTTGCTTGGGAGGGGAATTCTTGCAGTAGGTACCCTAGTACATTTGCTTCTACAACTGACTGCATTGCATTAGATTCCCAGATCTGCCATTTCATCCTTAAAAATAGGTAATGTATTAATTAATATTTTATAATCTACTTTTAAATGATAGAAGTGACTTTAACTACTTTCAGTAGTAACCATCCTTTTATTTTTTAAATGTTAAGTTTATTACCTGTTGAATTCCCACTGCATAAGTTTTCAAAAAGAATTCAGAAAATTCAAAGTATTCTTTTGTGACATTTCCTGGGCTTCCATATCTTAAAACACAAAGAGAAAATGTTTAAATATTGAGAATTTTGTAAACAAAACATGCTCATTAGTTTAAATACGTTTTGATAGATACATTTTATTGGGGCAGAAAACTAACACTTTCCCTTTTATTCACAAGCCCCAAAATGATATTATGACAAGCAGCACTTAGACTGCAGGCCATACTTAAAATTTCAGACAGAAATATCATCTCTCCATCCTTTTTTACAGAGACTAGAAAGACCCAGCGAAGACTGTTCACCTCATTATGATCTCAAAGCCAAGGATCACAGTGAAACCTGATTTAAAACAAGCACAGGATAACTTTTTGCCCTCTAAAGAAAAATGATCAAATACCATACAGCATCAAGGGGACCTATTCAATTTTACTATATCCAATACTGAGATACTAACCACAGATGGTGAATCTAATAACCAGAATTACCGTTCAAAGAGACGAGCTACAATGTGTAGTGCCCACTTCTTGCATTTCCACCAGACTAGTTCTGGTCTATCATCCTCATCAATCTGCAGAGTCTCCTAGGAGGACAAAACACCCAGATAAAATTCCTACAGTGAAAGGGTTTGTGTGACTAACAAAGGCAGAATAAATGTTGATATGAATTAAGCAATATTAAATATGAATTCAGATTGCCATACAAATCCAAGTTCTTACTTTACAGATTGCTAGGTAGGAATTAAACAAGCAAAACTTCAACTAACTAGTGCTACTGTTCACATTTATCTCCTGTCTTTAAAAGGCCCAAATAAGTAGAAAACAAAATACAAAGCACCATATCCCTCAAGGAAACTCTCTGGGATACCAAAAAGTTCTGTATCTTGATCTGGGAGACAGTAACACAAGTGTCAGTCTGTCAAAATTCACTGAACTGTTCATTAATTTCTGTGCATTCATGTGTATAAACTAAACCTCAACATAATTTGTCACAAGATATAGACAAAGGAAGGAATATTGAGACATCTGGAGACAACATCAGGAGACAAACTCAAAATTTTAAATATTTTATAATTTTTATAATTTTATATTTTAATATATTTTAATATATTTAATATAATTTTATATATAATTTTTAAATTTTAATATATTTTAAGTTAGTTAACCTGATTAGTTATTCGAGTTATTTTGATAGATGAAATATAGTATCACATCTATTGCAGATAAAAATGAGACACCATCTTTCACCTATCAAACTGGCAAACACAGAATTTAACAAAACAGTATCAGTCACTGCTTATTAAAGTATAAGCCAAACACTGTTTCTGGAAAGCTGTTTTCAAGATCTGTCAAAGTAGAAAATTATAGCCATTACTTTCTACTAACTTTTAATAGAATATAATCTATAAAAATACTGAATCACTATGCCAAACACCTGAAACTAATATAAGATTGTGAGTCAGCTCTACTTCTATTAATTAATTTACTAATTAGCTAAAGATCTGTCAAGGCCTTAAAACAGCAAGGAGGTTATCAAAACAAAATAAGCATGTATGTGCATAGAAATGTAACTACATCCTTATAGTTAAACCTATAACAAGCTAAATATCTAGCAAATGAAGCATTAAGCAAAAATGTACCATACAAAAAAATTCAAAATCGTATAAAATATTTCTAAGAAATTTTAAGTGAAAATTAATATCAAAACAGTACCCACTCCAGTATTCTTGCCTGGGAAATCCCATGGACAGAGAAGCCTGGTGGACTACAGTCCATGGGTCACAAGAGTCAGACATGACTGAGCACACACGCATGCACACAACTATCTATATATATCATTCTTACAAATATAATAAAATATAATTGTTCTTCCTGACGGATTTCATTAATGCTTCTTTCTCTGTATACCCTTTTTAATCACTTTTTAATAAGATTCTGTCAGTATAGCCTTTTCAATCACTTCTTCCTATAAAGATTTTATAGTATTTTCTGTAGGAAAAAATATGTTGTATATGAATGCAGAGAAAAAAAGAGAATGATTATCAAGTTTTAAAAATGGCTATTTTTAGAGGATTAAACAGTTATTTTATTAATTTTGTTTATCCGAATTTTCTATAGCTGAGTATGTATCATAAATTGTTTTTATTACAGTAATTTTTTTTTCCTCAAATAGCTGGCTGGGATAATAATCAGTCTACCACAAATAACCCAAATCCAACTTTTTCCAATTCTTAGAAACAGCAGCCCTTTCTTACAGGAGGAACAGTCCTGTCAATAATAGTTCGGAAGATCTCCATCCACGCTGTCATGGTTTGGTTATTCACCAGTTGAAGAGGCAATGCATACTGAAAACAAAGGAAACAATATCAGACAATAATTCCTCCCCTCTAAAAAATCTGCAACTTATCTATATAGAAAGGTTGAAATACATGAAATGGCTAACATTTGACCATGAAAATAGTAATTTCAGATGATTCAACCTAAAATTTAACTTAAAACAGCTCTATAAGCATATGTGTGTAAGTTAAATTTTTAAAATCTAGAAAATATACATGCTATAAATTATTTCTCTGAGCTCCTCCTTTATTTTCAGCCATGCTGTGCATCATCCAGGCTTTTAGTTCCCCAGCTACGGGTCAAACCCATGCCCCCTGCATTGGGAGCATGGAGTGTTAACCACTGGACCTCCAACGAAGTCCCTGGTACATTTTTAAGTAAAAAATAATAAAAATAATACAGAAAGAGGTCATTTAATCAGCATGAGACTCTAGATAAGTGATTTTTTACCATTTACCACTTTGGGTGTCAAACTTCACCTTTCCAGTTTTATTGAGATAGAATTGATATATAACACTATGTAAGTTTAAGGTATACAACATGATCATTTGATACACATATTGTTAAATTACTTTTACAGCAACATTAGTCAATACTTCCATTACCTTTTATCATTATCTTTTTATTTTTGAAATGTAGTTCATTTAAAATATTATATTATTTTCAGGTATACAAGTAACTTCACAATTTAATAGACATATTCCATTTAAAGTTATTACAAAATAATGGCTATATTTCACTGTACAATACATCCTTGTTACTCATTTATTTTATACACAGTAGTTAATATCTCTTAATCCCATATGCATCTTGACCCTCCCCACTTCCCTCTCCTGTTAATCACTAGTTTATTCTCTGAATCTATGTATCTGTTTCTGTTTTGTTACAAACACTTGTTTATTTTTTCGATTCCACATATAAGTGATAACAGTATTTGCCTTCTTTGCCTGACATTTCTCTAAGTGTAAAACACTCTAGGTCCATCCACATTGCTGCAAATGGCAGAATTTCATTCTTTTTTATGGCTGAGTAATATTCCATTGTATGTACATGCATGTACATAAACATACAACATCTTCATTCATTAATTTATTGATGGACACTTAAGTTGCTTCCATAATATGGCTATTGTGAATAATACTGTTACCAACACTGGGGTGTATATATCTTTTGAATTAGTGTTTTCATTTTTTCCAGATATATACCTAGCAGTAGAATTGCTGATCATATGGCAGTCCTATTTTTTGTTCTTTGAGGAAATGCCATATAGTTTTTCATAATGGCTGTACCAATTTACATTCCCACTAAAAGTGTATGAAGATTCCCCTTTCTCCACATCCTTGTCAACATTTGTTATTTGAAGATTTTTTCATGATAGGTATTCTGAAATGAAGTGGTATCTCATTATGGCTTTGATTTACATTTCTCTGGTGATTAGCAATGTTGAGCATCTTTTCAAGTGCTTGTTGGCTCTCTATATTTCTTGTTTGGATAAGTGTCTATTCAAGTCTTCTGCCCATTTTTTAATTGGGTTTTCGTTGTTGTTGTTCATTTTTAATTGGGTTTTCGTTGTTCGTTATTGAGCTATATGAGCTGTTTATATATTTTGGATATTAACCCCTTATTGCTAATATCATTTGCAAATATCTTCTCCCATTTAGTAGTCTGTCTTTTTGTTTTGTCAATGGTTTCCTCTGCTGTGCAAAAGCTTTTAAGCTTAATTAGGTCCAATTTGTTTTTGTTTTTATTTCCTTGTCTTAGGAAACAAATCCAAAAAAAATATTGCTATGATTTATGTCAAAATGTGCTACCTGTTTTTTCTTCTAGTTTTATGGTTTCCAGGTCTTACATTTAGGTTTTTAACCCATTTTGACTTCATTTTTGTATATGATATGAGGAAATGTCCTCATTCATTTACATATGACTGTCCAGTTTTCCCAGCACCACTTACTGAAGGGACTGTCTTTTCTCCACTATATATTCTTGCTTCCTTTTTTGTGGATTAACTGACTGTATGTGCATGGGTTTACTTCTGAGTTCTCTGTTCTGTTCCATTGATCTATAAGCTTGTTTTTGTGCCAGTATGATACTGTTTTGATTATTGTGTATTTGTAGTGTAGTCTGAAGTCAGGGAGCGTGATATCTCCAAGTTTGTTCTTTTTTCTCAAGGTTGCTTTGGCAATTCTGTGAAAAATGTCATCAATATTTTGATACAGATTTCAGTAAATCTATAGACTGTTTGGACAGTATGGACATTTTAACAGTATTAATTATTCCAATCCAAGAACACAAAATATCTTTCCATTTCTTTGTACTGTTTTCAAACTCATTCATCAATGTTTATAGCTTTCAGAATATAGGCCTTTTACATCCTTGGATAACTTTATTCCAAAGCATTTTATTATTTCTGATGCAGTTGTAAATAGGGATGTTTCCTTAATTTCTCCTCCCATAATTATCTTTTTGTGATGCAAACCCAATTTAATGACTTTAATGAAAATCTTTCCTTCAAGAAACACTTTTTTCAATAATTTTGTCTACACTGTGGCATGATGTCACAGTCCACTACACTATGTTACAGTGTACAACTCCCCTCCCTACTACACCCTGAGCTACAGGAGATGAGGCTTAGCACCTCTGCATCCATGCATTCCAAAACCTGCTACATGCTAAGGATATAATAAGTAAAGCTTACATTCTAATTGAGGGGGGAGAAACATTTAAATAAGAATTACAATATGGTGTGATAAACAGGACAGATAAAAGCATTACAATGTTGGTAAAAGCACCCATGAGGACCATGTAAACGCAGCCTGCTAATAGAAGAGACAACTTCTGTGGAAGAAGTGATACGCAAGCCGAGACATGGAGAAGGAGCACAAATGGACCAGGGCAGAAAGGGGAAGGAGGGTGCTCAGGCCGCACGGTGCCTTAAAGGCTCAGCAGTGACAAGAGGACGTGACCTGCTCATGAAGCTAAAAGAATTTCCATATGGCTGGAGTGTAAAGAACAAAGCTAAAGCTAAATATAGTATAAGATGAGGCGAGAGATGAAAGGTTTTATAGGACATGTGAAGAAATTAACACTTTATTCTAAATGCAGTGGGCAGTCAGTTGGTTTTAAGATGGAGCAAAGAGGAGCAGCAGGCTCAGGGTTAGGGGAAAGATAATAATGAGTTCACTTCTGGACAAATGAGTTCTGAAATATGTATAAAATATTCAAGAGCCCTGTACACAATAAATATTTAATAAATGCTTACACAAAATCAATTTCATTATATCATACTTTTTATAACATAAATTTTTCTGCCTTTTCCTTTATAGACAATCACTCTTTACTTACATAAACACTGGAACTATGCCACTTGAAGCCTTCTAAATTTTTGCTTCCAGGATTCCTCACTGAAGTGTATTACTATATCAGCACATAATAAATTACTGAAATGGTTTAAAATGATGAGGGTTTTTTTTTCCCAGATTTCTTAGGTTTTTAGCACATACATGTTAAGAAAAAAAAAATTAGATTTTTGCTCTCTTAGCAAACTAAGTAGAAGTAGAGACTTTAAGAAAACTATTTCATCATCCTCTGTCTTACTTACAGTTCCTGGCTATGCTTCTCCCAGTGGGAAAGGAAAGTCTGGCTCTGAATAAATGGGATATTACTATGTCTAATAGCAAGACATCTCACTGAATAAAAAATGTTTGCCCCAAAGTGATGCTCCTGAGAAAGATTTCTGAACAGAAAAACAAAAACAAAAGCATCATACATCTTCCTAGTTTATTACTTTTAAAAAAAAGAAAAAAAGGTGTATTCTTAGTATTCTAGTTTCTTCTCTTTTCTCAGAGGTGCCTCCTTTCCCCTTCCCACTCCCTCAAAAAAGGCAAAGCTGAAAAAAACACAAATATCCTCCCTGGACTGTCTCTATTAAAAGTTTAAAAGGTGAGGCTAAAAATATAAATCCTTATTGAAGTGAAATATTCTAGAACAATATAAAAGTACTTCAGTCAGATAGAAGCCAAGAACAAAATCAAACTATCCTGACTCTCTAGCTTGATGAAACTACCCTCTTGCCATGACTAAGTTAACAAGAAAGCATGAAATAAAGCTTTAATCCATTCATCACTCAAATAGTTTAAACTAACAGCAATTATTCTTTCTCCACCCAGATCTAACTATCTTACCCAAGCCTTTCGAGGATTAAATTTTAAATATGTTTATATTTAAAACATTCCATATTAATGTTCATTATAGCTTTCAATTAAGAAAAAGAAAATTTTTAAATGAAGGTAAACGAGTCACTCAATCTCATTTGTTAGCTTTAAATTGGGTCAAATGTAAACAAACTACCATCAATATGATTTCTCAATAAAAAAAGAACTCTCTTCTTTTCCTTTCTCTTCTCCTATAATGATAACTAATCTACAGGCAGAACGCTATGGACAGATTAGTCAAATCATCAGGTTTTAGGACAGTTAACTGCCTTGTTTCTTCCATACTCAGACTTCAGACACTGGGGTGAAAGACATATGGCCACTGAATCTCAGCTCTGCCACTCAGATAACCTTGGACAATTAAGTTGACCTCTCTAAGTCTGTTCTCTCATAAGGATTTATTTTTTAAGAAATACATGTGAGAATATATAATATGTAATTTTCAACAATAAACAATAACTGGCACTTACTGAGCACTTTCGATGTGCCAGGCAGAAATACATGGCATCAAATTTGTCTTCTGCTATAGAAACTTACCTGCACAAGTGCATAAAAGATTTTCAGAATCTGTTTCTGTATTAATACAGAATAATGTGAGGAATCAGGAAGAAGCTGCATGATTTGTTGCTGAATACGAGGCAGAAATATTTGCATTGCTGCTATAAGAGGTTCTCTTTCCTCTGCTTTCTTATATCTACATGAGCAAAGACAAAACAAGAGAACAATAATTTCTCCCCCCACAAAAGAGCTATAAACAATGAATGAAAAACAGTATTTCTAAACTATATAAAACTAAAATGGTAACTTTCCAAACACTGTATTACATTTCACTTTGGATTGTTAGAATAAACCTGAGAGAAACTTTAAAAGAGCACATCCCTGTTTCAGGCAGAATACCTAAAATCTTTCAAGAGTTGGACTAATTCAAAATAATCAAAAACAGCTTTGCAACTTTCCTAAATCAATTTTTCTAATACTTAGATTAATTTTCATCATACCACAATTCTTGCCACAAAATACAGGCTGATATGCCAGCTTAAATAGATATTCCTATTATACAACAAATAATGTGGTGGAAAACACAGTTGTCTATACCGTATATTGAGAAGTTAAAATGGTTTACAAATTTATGTGCTCTTAGATCACTTTAATAGGTGTAAGTCTAAAATATCCTCTAAAAATCATTTTAAAAGGAGGACTACAGAACTTTGTATGCAGGAGCAGCAATTCGAAACTAGAAAGCAATGCTATTAAACGTGACACTAGTCCCACACTTTCCAAGCAATTCTTATAGAAACGACACTCATTAGCAAAGAAACTTGAACATTTTCTACCTTGCATCCAAAAAGGTAAATGTTTGGTTTACTTAATAATGTGCTCACTTGAAGACAAATGTTAAGGTACCTCTCCATCAAAATTTCCAAGGAAAGCTGTTAAATAAATGGTCCTCTGAAACTAACAAATTAGTTTGAGAAGCACTGCCTGAAAGATTAACACATTAGCAGATTAAAGATTCTTTGAAAAACTGTAGTAAATTACCACATTTGTGTTTAATCCAACATTTCCCAAACTAACCTGATTCTGCACAACACCCACAGCAGGCCCCTCTATGCAATGTAATTCTTTCTAAGTAACACAAGGCTGGTATCTTCAGCCAATAGAAATCAACTTACTCATATGTCTTCACCAGTTGATATAGACATAACAAACTGCCAAGCCAGCTTCCACTGCTCTGTGATTGCAAGTAATAGTCTATCTTGTCGACTACCGCTGGCCAGTGACCAGGGAAATCGTATTTAATGATGGCACGGAGACACATTGTTAACTGGACTCTATAAGGTGGGGGAAAAAAGTCCACAATCTAAGTAGTTATAAATATCAGGCTTCAAAGACCTCTAGTACTGTACACAAAAGCACTTTGATTCCTATTTATCTACATTATATAGTTATTTATCTTGGGTGATAAGAAAAAGAGTGGTCCTATTAAAAAAACACCTCCTTAGTAACTCAAACTTACTGAAAATAAACAGAATGAGTGATTGCCTAAAATGTATCAGATCTTTCAAATGGTCTTATCCTAAAGATAAGCTTTGTAAAAAAAAAAAAAATTTAATAAATTCATAAAAAATTCTACAAAAAAAAAAGACAATGAATCAACCCCAGCTCTTATAAAATTTCCCACCTTGTCATATTTTGTATTTTGGTTATCATATCCTACAGGGAAACAAAACAAAAAAGTATTTTATTATTTCAACTAGACAAACTTAACCTAAAAATGGTCACAGTAAGTAAAACGGAAGCCTAGTAACAGTGGGAAGCATCTCCGTGAGCCAAAGTCTGGAATCAGAGTCATCAGCAATTCTAGCCATGCAGTATTTTGCACCTATCAAAGCTTCCTTAGATCCTAAATTTTATACAAAGTACCAAGTACTAGCTGGAAATTCCTGGAGGGGAATGTTAAGAGCTATTTCCAAAGAAACGTAGAAAAAAGAAACAGGCAAGACACTAAACAGAAAAAAAAAAAAAAAGAAGTATCTTCAATAAAACCACGAAGTTAAGTGATAAAAGATGTGATCTCATAACACTTAGGTAAGTAATCATTTCCTCAACTGGATCCCAGTCACAACTGAAAAGAAAGTGAGGGAAAAAAACTGTCTCTCCTACAGACTCTCAGTGTGTCCTTACATGGTCACTTGCAAATGGTCAGAAAGTGAATCAAGCTAAATTAGGATTCCACCATGCCAAGAAAAAGATACATACTCAGTTCAACAGCCAATAACTTGAATTCACTGAAATGAAACAAACAAAATAATGCCTTTTCCTTGTGTCTCCAAATCTATCTGCAAAAGATCCTTTGCAGTACTTTTAAATAAACTTTGAGAATATTTAAGAGTGGTTACAGTTAAGCCTTCAGGACATAAAAGAAACAAAGCCACAAAGAACTGTCTCATAATAAAGATAAAGATAACCTCCTATACAACCAGCAGCTGTTCCTAAACAACCAACAGATCATATCTGTATTCAATAAAACTGAAACTTTTCATTTTTTTAATTTCATCTTCAGGTTGACCCTCTTAATCCTTTCTCATTCCAAGCCAAGCAAAGGATGTCTATGAACAGCCATCCTTTCATATATTACTGTGTAGAAGCATTGCTTGCAAGATTCAGAGAGATTTAAAATGTAAAGATTTTGCCAAGAAATGGACACATGATGGTACCACAGGGAAGCCAGTGCCAGACGGGCATGTGGGCAACCAACAAGAATAAAGACTATTTTCTTTCACCAGAACACCTCCTTTCTTCTCTTAATGAAACAACTGCACAAAGAGGAGTTCAATGCTTGTCACACTCAGGGATAAAGTTATATCTACTCTCTTGAAGTTCATTTCATTTCCCTACCTCAGATTCATCTATTTCCCTCCTGCCTTTTCTAAAGAAACCTAATCACTCTCTCATGTTGAAAAGAATTTGTTTTTCCTATTTTAAGACTGCATAATTTTTTTGACTCTATAGTTGTGCTATCCAATAAGGGCAGCCACCAGTTATATAATTAATTTAGAAATTCAGTTCCTCAGGTACACTAGCCATATTTCAAGTACTCCACTGGCTTCTATGCCACATGACTAAGGATCAGACAGTATGGATACAGAAGATTTCCATCACCGTAGAAAGTCAGCTGGACTCTACAGCAGCTAATCTAAATTTAAAAAACCAGAGATGCTTCTAGTTTATACTTTCTCCATCCTATCTTCTTCAAAGGAACAGATGCTCAGCTCACAAAAATGAATAAAAAGATAGGTAGAGTATTACAAAAGTGCTAAGTTATAACCCCCAGAAGTCAATTTCCTTGTATCAGGGAAAAGAAAAGCAAATAGTGAAAAGTCAAAGGCTCTAACTGAGAACATAGGTTATTTACATACAGGGATCTACACAACAATTTTAGTTACATGTTTGCTTTAACTCTTTTTGTGGCTACTTATAGCAACTAAATCCTTTCCAAAATATTTTGAGGCAGGGACTTTCTGGTGGTCCAGTGGTTAAGATTCCTCCTTTCCCACTGCAGGGGGCATGGGTTTGATCCCTGGTTGGGGAACTAAGATCCCACATGCCACATGATGCAGCCAAAAAAAAAAAAAAAAACCTCTCTCTCTCTCTATATATATATATAAGCAAAGAATTACAAATGCAAAAACAAATAATTAAAACTGTATTCTTAGAGTGACCATCTTTATTACTTTGTATCTCTTCTAAAAAACAAACTTGAGGCTGGTGATTATACTAATCTCCCCCATCCACATAGTCTGTGCTTCCCACAAAGCACACAGATTTAGTATAATGTACCTCACTAAATCTGGAGACCGAATTATTCCTTCCACAATATTATCACGTATTTGCTGGCGATCGTTTTCATGAATGTTGAATGGGAATATTGCTTCTCCTGGCGGAGGTTCTCGATCCGGCCAGTACTGTGTCACCATGTTCTTCAAGTAAATGGCAGCTAAATTAGAGGGGGAAAAAAAGCTAATGTAGCAGTATTGAAAAGATGGCTTTCATTTAGCCTTGCAGAGCATGAAAAGCTAAACCCTTTAATGCTAAATATGACACCCAGCAAAAATGGAAAATCTTATAAATAGCCAAATGGAGAAGGGAAAATGAATATGAATTTAAAGTTTCTCTTTAGCTAGTAAAGTAAATCTAAGCAGAAAACATCTCATTAAATAAAGCTCCAGAGTTTACATGACAGAAAAATGACCTAGGAACTCAAGTATGTACCTATATACTAAATACAAAATGGTCTAAATGCAACTCTACTAAAAAATTTTCAGATCATGAGAGTCATACTGTTCATAATGCCCAATATTGAACTGACAACAGGTGAAATTCTACAGCCCTTCACATAGATTGCTTTTTCTGTCTTTCTTTCACTGGGTATTATTATCCCACACTACCATTTTGAAATTTGTATGCTTTTTATAGTATTGGTAATTATTATCTAACCCTTCAGAAATATTTGCCACTTGCAAATATAACAATAGAGAAAAGAACATTAGCTTTCAAATATTTTTGGAAAATCTCGGGAAATCTCTTATCTGTTTATTTCTATCAAAGTACAATCATCAATGATTTGGTTCCTTTTTTTAATTACCTTCAACATTTAACAGGGAGAAGGCAATAGCAACCCACTCCAGTACTCTTGCCTGGAAAATCCCATGGACCGAGGAGCCTGGCAGGCTGCCGTCCATGAGGTCGCTAAGAGTCGGACACGACTGAACGACTTCACTTTCACTTTTCACTTTCACGCATTAGAGAAGGAAATGGCAACCCACTCAGTGTCCTTGCCTGGAGAATCCCAGGGACAGGGGAGCCTGGTGGGCTGCCATCTATGGAGTTGCACAGAGTCGGACACGACTGAAGCGACTTAGCAGCAGCAGCAGTAACATTTAACAAAAGACTTCTGAAAGAAGCTAATATACTGCTACAGAGTTCTGACAGGGAATGCAAAGCTTTCTCACCAACCCAGCTGAGCACTGGGAATATATATGTTTTTATAATGTCATATTCTTATCTATACATAAAATATAAAAATAAAGAGAGATGACCTGCAAAGCATTATAACTGTCTTCCCTTAAGTTTCTCCTCTCCCTTCTTCCCCACTCCTCCCTTCATCTCAATTTTAACATAAGCTAAACTGGCTCATAAAAGCATTATACCACAAAGACTAAACCAAAACATGCTCTACATTGGCTGTAATACAACAGAAATCCAGTGAAATTATGAACCTGATATCCTATAAGCTCCTCTTTCATTAGTTTTGATTCAACAAAGGTCTGAAAAAGACAATTTCACCTAAGACTTTCATTTTTTAGAATAAAAACAAAAATTATTTGAGACAGTGAAAGAGAGAGGGAAAGGGAAAAAGCGGGGGGAGGGGCGGGTGGTGGGGTGGGAAGGGAGAGAAAAGGGAAGGGAGAGAGGCAGGAGAGAGAGAGAGAGAGAAATGTGTCTATGTGTGAGAGTTTGGGTTTTTATCTTTTTTTAAGTCAGACCACATAGGCTCTGGACTAAGTACCATCATTTACCCCAGTATACTTATTTTATTATGTAACCATCATCGGCAATAAAAATACACAAACTGTTGGAAAAAATGAATAAATGATCTAAGAATATGGTCCAACCTGTCAGCAGTTCAGACTGATTTCATGAGATTAATCTTTGCAAAAAGAAAAATCACAATGCCATTTTAATCCCTACAGAACTAGTCTTGAAAATAAAAAGCCACTTTCAGACAGCAAAGATACAAACATGGTAAAATCATGGACCTATTCATAGTTTATTCATTAAATGCGATTAATTTTATAACTAAAAATATTTTTATTCTGGGACACCATAAGAGACGGACTATATAAAAGACACTGACAAACTGTATAGATTGCAAGAAACATGCAATTAGTTAAAATAAAACTGAACTTAATGTAATAATTTGAAAATAGAATATTAATTATGCTTATAATCATGGATTACTAAAGATAATGAAGGGAAAATACCAAAAATAACTGAAACTATCAATTATCTAAAAATATCCCTTTAATCATTTAATTCAAATGTCTGTCTAACCATATGCCAGAGCTAAGTAAATACAAATATCTTAATTCATTCATAAGAAATTAAGTATTAAAATTTGTTTTTCTGCAAAATCTACTTATAACTTCAGCATCTTAAGTTTGAAATTAACTTTAAAACATACATGCATTTCTCCCCTTTTGAAACACAATGAATCATAACGTACGCTCTATGTTCTGGACCCAGAGCCACCACCACCACACAGATCAACTGGGTTCTATAACATCAAAGTGGAAAGGATGCAATTAAACTTAGTGAAGTGGAATCTATGCTTTTTGAGTTGATATTTCTGAGTTTTTCTACAATTTTTCATAGTAATTTGGTAGCCCTTCTCCCCTTCTCACTCTTGTTATTAATCTGTTAAAGGCTAAGAAATAAGGTAATGAAGTTTGTAAATTATATCTAAAACAAGATTAAATAGATTCTGAGTAAGAGTTTCCTACAAATAAGACCCATGAATTTTAACAAAAGAGCATCTTGGAGTGCTTCTGGACTAATCAAGCAACTTCCTGTTAATTTCTAGGTTCTGTAATCTGAAACACTGAAGTTACCACCTTGATAACGCTACTAAGCTTACCAATCAAAAGCAAAACAGTGGAGCAAACATCCAAATTTATCTTGTTTAGCTTGCCAATATCAAAATATTACATTTATTTCCTATTTCTTACCAGTAAAGTAATAAAGGACACTCACTAACAAGCTTTACTGATAATGCCAAGAATATTAATTGCCCATAAGCAAAAAATACCAAGAACTGAATATTTCACAGAACCATGTCTTTCCACTTAATATTATAGCATAACTTTTATGAACAGGCTGATTTTTTAAAATCAAAGATCACAACATTCTGTTTTAAATGTCATGCTAAAATGATAAATTGTCTGAGGGTCACCATGATTCTTGGGGTACCTTTGTATTCTAATAATAGGTTAAACAGAAGAGAAAATTTATAAATGGCACTTAAATTTAGGATAGTTATAATGTAGACTTCTACACAGTATATACACAGACTGTATAATAAAATGGATGCTGTAAAGTAAAAAGTTGTCCTAATGAATTAGGACATGATCAACAACCAAGAGAAACTCTGTCCTGTGGCTAACAGATTTAAAATCTACATAAATTATAAATAAAAATTGCTTTTAAATGCTAATTACATTTTATATTAAAACTTAATTACCTACGTCATTAAGATTCAAAGTTGTATAGAACTGGTGAGGATATGGGAAACCCAGCATTCTAATGCACTGTAGATAGAAAAAGTAAGCAAATGCAACTTGGTGACAAGATTCAAAACTGTAAATGTTAATGCTGTTAATATCATTAACTTAGCATTTCCGTTTGTTTCATCCTGTGAAAATATCTCCACTAGTATCCAGAGATATGTGTTCAAAGATGTTCATTTTAGCGTTGCCTCTAACAAAAACAATAAAAAGGGGCAATAAGGGACATGCCCACCAGTATCAGATTGCTTAAATACACTATGGTAGTTCTAATCCAAAGAAATACAGGAGAGGATGGGACAAACTGAGAGTAGCACTGAAATATACACATTACCACGTATAAAGCAGATAGCTAGTGGGAAGTTGCTGTAACACAGGAAGCGCAGCCCAGTGCTCTGTAGAAGGGTGTACCGTAGAAGGGTGGGGTGGGGAAGGGGTGGGAGGGAGGTTCAAGAGAATATATGTATACTTACAGTTGACTCATGTTATTGTACAGCAGAAACCAACTCAACATTGTAAAGCAATTATCCTCCAAACAAAAATAAATGTTTTTAAAAAAAGAATATATAGAGGAATGGGAGTATGGAAATCTCAGAAATATACTTTCTCTTTTAAAAAAAAGAAATACTAAATAAGTGTTACAAAGAATGAAGTATACATATGTGCACTGACATGGAATGATCTCCCAAGGGTATATGGTTAAATGAAAAAAAAAAGGAAATTACAAAATAGCATGTGTAGTGCAAACAGATTTTTATTACTTTTTAAAATCAGCATATCTACAGAAAAAGAAAAAGAATTAGAGAACCATGCACCAAAGTTGATAGTAGCTATCTCTCGGGGAAGGTTCAAGAGCAATCTAATAATATAAATTCTGTTTTTTTGAAATAGTTGTATGTCATACAAATAAGACTTATTAATTTAATAAACTGCTTTAAGATCCTTAAAAATACTATTTCTATTGCAAAGCTTTATAGCAAATTCACAATGGCCCTATAAACACTTAAGTTATTAAAGTAAGTTCCATTTAGCAAAATGTGGTTTCAAAACAGCCCTATTTTATAAAACAAACATTAAACTGAGAATTGTGATTTCAAAAAACTTACACTGAAGTCTCATAAACCTTATTAAAGTAAAAATAATTCCACCATGAATGTTTTTCCATAGTTTTTTCATAAGAAACTTATCTTTTCCATAAGATAATTTAACCACAAAGGGATCATTTAGGAAATCATACATATGTTTCCAAAATTTAATGATTCCCTACTTTATTCTGTTATGTTCAAGTAAAACTAAATACTTTTATCAGCATGTAGAGTATAATTCCATTTCTATAAAAGTGTTCATCTATTTCTATCTGAACACATGCACAGAGTAATGGGCACCTAATGATGAGTCATTTCTGAGTAATGAACGTAGGGTAATTTTTTTACTTTATTCTGTGTATTTTTCTATATTGCCAAATTTATTTATGAGTGTATGTCACTTCAATCATATAAATTAGCTACTGTCATTTGATCCCCTTCACTTGAAATTATTTTCTTTCCAGGACTCTTCATGCTCCATTTTTAACCTTCTGGTTTCTAATGACCAGTTCATTTAAAAAAGGAAGAAGAATAATAAAAAAAAAATCAAGGAACTACCCTAAGATCCACAGACCCAAAAGCAAAGTTCATGTTTATAACAAAAGTTCTGCTTCCCATCATGCGGTTAGGAACACCTGTGCAAACCTTCCCCCTCCATGATCTGACACATGGAATGGAGCCAAATTCATATACACAAATTCATGGTGTTAATCTATGGGTCTAAAGGCAAAGGCACCAGGAATCATTAAAAATTAGGGAGATAAAGCTACTAAACCTGAATAAGCTAAGAGGAAAAATGCCAAAGTTATAGGGAAAAGGGACTGCATTAATAGCTAGAAGGGGGAAGAGGACAGAAAAAGCTATGGGAGATTTAAGAGCTCCATATGAACCTCTAAATTTCCAGGGAAAAAGAGAGTCAGTTTTCAAGCCATGAGAAATACCTCATGTATGTTTCCTATGTTTTCAAAGAAAGCAGATATTTAGAAATGAAATAAAACTCTAGTTCTAGTTTTACCCATAAATAATCTTAGAAAGGAATGAAAAAACCAACTCACCTGCCTGGCGCACTGGGAATTCCACATGCTCAGACACTATAATCCGAAGTAGACTGGGGGCAAAATTGATAATCTTGTAAGACTGAAATTACAAAGAAATGTTTTATTAAAAATAGGGCAATACAAGTGAATAACTGTCAGCACCTGTTCCTGAATACATTCCTATCCAAACAAAAGAATAACTTTCAAAAGAAAAGAAACTCTCCAAAGCAAAATAAAGATTAATAAAATACAAAAAAATTTCTTAGAATAAATCGATGAATAAAAGAGTAAGAACACTTTTATGTTTTTTTAGATATATATTGTCAAAATGTTCTCCAGAAAGGGTGTAGCAATTTATGCTTCCCACAGTAGATTATATGTGTACCCATCTATCTAATATAGAGATTAGCATTATCATTCCTCCAAACTTTTCATCCTTATTCATACTTTAAATTACACTTATTCTAGCTTGAATTTTTTTTCCTGTCAGTTGGCTATTTGTTTTCTTCCACAAATTCTTTATTCCCCTCACTCTTCTGTAAAAGGAATATTTGTTTTATTCTTAGTAACTTCTAGGAGCTATTTTATGAATTTAAAATTTCAAATTTTTATTTGACTCATACATTGTGCTCAGTCGCTAAGTCATGTCTGACTCTGCAACCCCATTAGACTGCAGCCCGCCAGGCTCCTCTGTCAATGCAGTTTTCCAGGCGAGTGACTTATACAAGTGTTTCTTTCCAGCTTATTTGTGCTTCAATTTTGCTAGTACTTTTGATGAAAAGAAAACATGGGCTACAGAAAATGGAAGATCCAACAGAGAAAATGAACAATGGCTCTGCACAAGCCAGTCCAGATTGCAGCAGTATATGTACTTCAGGAGACAGGGTTGAGAGCTCTGTCACCAGCTGCCCTCTGCTGCCAGAGCATCTTTTAAACTTAGCAGCACCCAAGCAAGCCTGCACTGATGAAGTGCCTACTGTCTGGGCCATTTCTCCCCACAGACATGTTTTACTCTGACCTACTCCTGAGTTTGGCCATGGCGACTATAGATGCAAAAAAAGAGAGCGAGCGAGCAAGCAGCCTATTCCTTCTGATCATATTCCCTCCAGATGTCTAGTACCTGGACCACATTACAGGCCTGCCACATTCCCAGAGCTTACACTTGGCCATGCCTGCTGACATTCCCAGAAAAGACTCATAAATTCTCACTGAGACTAAGCCAGACAACGTCACAAGGAGTCTGTTCCGCTTACCTCCTCCCTAGACCCTGGATCTATGCTGGCATCTCTTTCAGTGCACCACTAGATTCATGCACACCACTCCTATTCCTAAATTTATCACCTTTCCTATTATTTATAATAACATTCATTGAGATAAATGTTTAACCAAAAAAATGGAGAAAATTGGCATCTTAAAAATAGTGGTTCTTTTCATATTCATTGGAAGGACTGAAGCTGAAGCTCCAATACTTTGGCCACCTGATGAGAAGAGCCTCAAGAGACTCACTGGAAAAGACTGAAGAAGGTACAAGGAGAAGAGGGTGGCAGAGAATGAGATGGTCAGATGGCATCACCGACTCAATGGACATGAATTTGGGCAACTCTGGGAGACAGTGAAGGACAGGGAAGCCTGGCATGCTGCAGTCCTTGGGATCACAAAGAGTCAGACACAACTTAGTGGTTTCAATTATAGATAAAGAATTTACTTCATATACAAAAATTTAAGATTCTGCAGTTTATAGAGGATGAAAGGAACAACAATTACAAAATAATTCAAAAATTTACTCTTGTTGTTCAGTCACTAAAATAAATGAGCTGGACCCTAATCCCTTGTGGTAGGTTACTCACTGGTTTATCCAACAAAGAAGGATGTTACAGTGGTGGTAAAGGATAAAGCATACAAAACGCGACATTAAAACCATATTTATTAAAAGGTTATGCAACATTATACTTTGGTCTTCTACTTACAATTGAAAAGAATACTTAGAGCATATTACAATCCAAAGCACTATATTGTACTAAATATAAATGCTAAATGAGTGACACAGCAATAAGCTACTTTTAGAAAGTTGCAGAGGTAGTTGTGGTCTATAGTGAGTTGGGTGGATATGGGGCAAGGCAGAGTTAGGTTGGTATGGATTTGGGTTGAAATATCAGGAACAAAGGGGCTTCCCAGGCGGCACTAGTGGTGAAGAACCGACCGGCCAATGCAGGAGACCTAAGAGACACTGTTTTGATCCCTGGGAAGATCCCCTGGAGGAGGCATGGCAACCCACTCCAGTATTCTTGCCTGGAGAATCCCATGGACAGAGGAGCCTGGTGGGTTACAGTCCATAGGGTGGCAAAGAGTTGGACAAGACTGAGCCAACTAGGCATGCACACACCACGAAGAAAAGGGTACGGGGTCCTAAATACCTCTTGCAGTTCTGCAGGTTCTCCACCTTCCCTTTCCACTTCTATAAAGTCAGCTGCACTTAACATACTGATGACTCAGAAACAATACAAGCATAGGCTCACAGAGCAGAGCAGTACAACAAGAGAAAAAAAGATATGATCCCTGTCCACACTATCAAAATAACATCTGGCCACATTGTGAAGAGAAGGGGGTCATAAACAGGCCAACTCCCCTGTTCAACTAGCAGAATGCAAGTTCAGCTCTTGCTTTGTTCCTCCTAACCAACGCCTGGATTACTACTCTTCCAACTAAGCAACACGTAGTACTTTTACCCTGCAAAGCCTGGGACAGGTACTGACCTTAACTTTCCCCTATTCTGAGAGAGAGTCCTTTTCTCTTTGAAGCACCAATACACTCCCTTTAGGTGTCAGTTGAACTCAACCTTCCCTCCAGAGTCAGTTATTTTCACTCTCTCATCCTGGATTCACACTTAACTCCACCCAGATTTCCCATTTAAACAATCCCTTTCAAAGATTCACAACCGATATCTGCACTTCAAAGTCAATTCCATCCAGGGAAAACCTAGGACACACTTATTTAAGACAGTCATTGTCACACTTTAAAAGTAGGAAGCACCGAATCACCTAGCTAGTTAATTAAAACACAACTGGGCCCCATCCCCAGAGGTTCTAATTCCTTAAGTCTAGAGTGAAGCCCCATAATTTGCATTTCCAACAAGTTCCCAAATGATGTTGACGTTGCTCATTCTGGGCAGCACTTTGAGAACCACTAATTCAGGTATATTCCTTTACATGTTAAGGATTACTGCAACCTCAAACCTGTCACTCTATCCTGGGGGTAGACCTTACTTCGTACTTTGTAGTGATAAGTTTATGATTCATTCTTACAGGGGAGGAGGAAAATACAACCTAGAGTTTGGGATCATTCAATTTGCCAATGTCGGTAATATCACTGGAACAAGGTCAAAGCTAGTTAGCAAGAATAAAGGAAGGGGGATAAAAGAAAGTCTCACACATTTTACCGTTTTTTAGAAAACCTCTACAAACTCTTACTATTCGGCGTGGCTTTTGCAAAGCACCACCACCATAAAAACTGTCTATTCTTCCCAAAGCACTCTTCCGCCAGCATTTCCCCAGCGCTCCAACAAACTCTGCCACTCAGGGTCTAAACGGTCCTGCCAAACCCACAGAAGCAGGCGAATGGACAGGGTTTCCCACAGCAACACCTAAAAAGGTCTGGGTCTGCAGAAAAAAAGAACTCAGATTTTAATTTTAAGTGGATTTTCCCACCAACTCGGCGTACTTAAGGAAAAGAAATCACATCCCGAAAACACTAGCAAAGCTTGCTAAAGCTTCTTTCTGCGGACCAGGCGAGCTGAACAAACTGCACTGGGAAGAAAAACGACAGGGAAAGATGCAAAGGTGGCCAACAGGTGCGTGAGCCGTTGAGAAAAGATCCAAGGAGTACGGTACCGCCGGACCCGGCGGCGGGGGCGGGGACGGAACCGGCCGAGAGACGCGTTGAGATCCGGGGTCCGGGGTCCCGGGTCGGGGCCCGGGTGGGGGTGGAGATCAGGGGCGCCGAAGAGGGAGAGCCCGGCGAGGCGGCGGAGGGCCCGCTCCTCACCTGGTTGAGTTCATTCTCGGCCGCAATCCGCAGCTTCGGGTCGATGGTGCCCTTCAGCGCCTGGATGATCCGGTTGAGGTCCATCTCCCCAGGCGGGGGCTCCGCGGCCCCCGGACCAGTAGGCCAGACTGCCGCTTTAGTTTTTCTTTTGACCCTCTCAGCCTCCTCCGCCGCGACCCCTGAACTACCTCACTCCTCACCCCCCGCCACCGTCGCCACCTGCAGCCACTTGCTGCGCCACTCTGACTCCGCGCCCCTTGTCCTCCCTTTCTACCCCCCACAACTCGCTCTCCATTCACCCTTTTACGACAGCCGGTGGGAGGCGGGAGAAGTAAGAAGAGGAAACGGCGCCTCCTTTACGGCGGCCTCTTCCCCAGGGCATGCTGCTATGGCCGCCCCCTCTAGCGGCCACCATGCTGCTGTACGGAAAGTGGTCTCGGCTTCTTTCCAGCAGGGAAACCGGCTCACTAGCTCCAACAGGCGGTCGTCGTGCTGCCCTACGGCAAAGAACTTCCTGCCATTTCCCTTTGGGAGAACCGAGCTCGCAAGGTGTCTCTTTACAGTTGCTTCCAAATTAAGCGTATATGGGTGGAATGGCACTATTTATTAGTCTGAAAATTCTTTGGGTATTACAACTGAGATCATCTGCGTGCGTGCTAAGTCGCTTCAGTCGTGTCCGACTCTGTGCGACCCTATGGACTGTACCCACAAGGCTCCTCTGTCATTGGGATTCTCCAGGCAAGAATACTGGCGTGGGTTGCCACGCCCTCCTCCAAGGGAATCTTCCCTACCCAAGGATTGAACCCTCATCTCCTATGTCTTCTACATTGGCAGGCGGGTTCTTTACCACTAGCACAAAGCTGTCTCTGTGGGAGCCATCATTCGTTCATTCAGTTACTCACTCACATCCTGAATGTTTTTTTTTTTTAATTCTATTTTTAAACTTTACATAATTGTATTAGTTTTGCCAAATATCAAAATGAATCCGCCACAGGTATTTTTCAGCCAGAGTACCAAGATACTTAGGTACCACATAACAAAATTAATTCAATGCAGGTTACTATGAAAGAACTCACAATGTGATAGAAGAGAAAAATATAAACAAATATACATAAAGTAACTGTTCCAGATCAGAGAAACTATATGCCTAGTCAAGGCTGTATATTGTCACCCTGCTTATTTAACTCATATGCAGAGTACATCATGAGAAACTCTGGACTGGAAGAAATACAAGCTGGAATCAAGATTTCCGGGAGAAATATCAATAACTTCAGATATGCAGATGACACCACCCTTATGGCAGAAAGTGAAGAGGAACTCAAAAGCCTCTTGATGAAAGTGAAAGTGGAAAGTGAAAAAGTTGGCTTAAAGTTCAACATTCAGAAAACGAAGACCATGGCATCCGGTCCCATCACTTCATGGGAAATAGATGGGGAAACAGTGGAAACAGTGTCAGACTTTATTTTTCTGGGCTCCAAAATCACTGCAGATGGTGACTGCAGCCATGAAATTAAAAGACGCTTACTCCTTGGAAGGAAAGTTATGACCAACCTAGATAGCATATTGAAAAGCAGAGACATTACTTTGCCCACAAAGGTCCGTCTAGTCAAGGCTATGGTTTTTCCTCTGGTCATGTATGAATGTGAGAGTTGGACGGTGAAGAAGGCTGAGCGCCAAAGAATTGATGCTTTTGAACTGTGGTGTTGGAGAAGACTCTTGAGAGTCCCTTGGACTGCAAGGAGATCCAACCAGTCCATTCTGAAGGAGATCAGCCCTGGGATTTCTTTGGAAGGAATCATGCTAAAGCTGAAACTCCAGTACTTTGGCCACCTCATGCGAAGAGTTGACTCATTGGAAAAGACTCTGATGCTGGGAGGGATTGGGGGCAGGAGGAGAAGGGGACAACAGAGGATGAGATGGCTGGATGGCATCACTGACTCGATGGACATGAGTCTGAGTGAACTCCGGGAGTTGGTGATGGACAGGGAGGCCTGGTGTGCCGCGATTCATGAGGTCACAAAGAGTCGGACGTGACTGAGCGACTGAACTGAACTGAAAGTTTCTGAAAATTTTCCAAATCTTCTCAGAAAAGTAGTGAAAGGCAAGAAACGTCATGCTGTCTCCACCCACTGTGGCCATATCTGGCCCCCAAATTTCAGTGGCATAAAAATATTAAGGAGCTAGTTGTTCCTGAGGTTACTCTGAAAAAGTTTAATTACACTTGTAAAGATGATTGTGGGCAAAATACATCTGAAGAGGTGTGATCTTTCCCAGAGCAGATAATTGAAACAAAATGGTTCCATTAACTGGGTTCAATCAAGAAGGTAGAAATTTTGTGGTAGAAAACTTAGCAGCCTGATCGCTTTCCCCTCTACAGGGGCTGTAAATGGGATCACATCCTGCAGCTGGGTGCAAAAGTGCCTAATATGTCTCTGGTTGCTTCCAGTTTTGCCCATTCTCTGAACTTCCATAGAGTAGTGTTTCTTACAGATTAATACTGTCATGTTCCTTCCTTGATGACTTCTCATCGATATCAAGATAAAATACAAACTACAAACTCCTTACCACTCAAGGTCTTATGAAACATAGTGCCTTTCATCTTCACACTATTTCCTTATCCTACTTTCTTGGACTTCATGAATCTAAAACTCCTTGACCTCTGGAATCTTAACTCCAATATCTTCTTTTCAGTTTAAGACCTTCTCTTCCGTCTCTGTCTCCCTTAATTACTTTACACCTATTTTCCAACACAATCACTTTTCCATCCTTTCTCAAGTCTACCCTTGACCCAATGTGAAAACTGTTACTGTTACAAATGTGTGTTCCTTCCTTAGGCCCCAAAATCCTGTTCCTTTCCTTTGCTCAGCATCACTTCAGCAACTGTTCCAACCCTCAAGACTCTTATCAAATTCCCTCTTTCCACAGAGCCCTGCAAAGATGAACAAAATCACCAGGCTCAATCACTGAAACACAAATTAATCTGTTTCCCTGCTTTAAGCCTGTTTACCAGGTTTCCCTGGTACTCAAACAGTTAAGAGTCTGCCTGCAGTGCAGGAGACCCAGGTTCAGTCCCTGGGTGGGGAATGTCCCCTGGAGAAGGAAATGGCAACCCACTCCAGTATTCCTGCCCGGAAAATGCCATGGACGGAGGAGCCTGGCAGGGTACAGTCCATGGGGTCGCAAAGAGTCAGACATGACTGAGCAACTTCACTTTCATTTTACCCTGCTTTACACCTCCTTGCCTCCAATCTGAACCTAATCTCCCATTCCCCTGGGACCTTGCTCCACAAATCTCTATTCTATATATTTTTCATTAAAATGAATTGAGTATTATTACACTTATGGTTGAAAATTTGTGAAACATTTTTCCTCTATTTTCAACCTCTTTCTCTCCACTGATTCAACCTCAGCCTAAAAACATCTCCCCCGGTTAAAAACACTCTTTTTTGCAATAATACTCTCTATTGTTCATCCTTTTCCAAAGAATGGTATTCATTCCTTGTCTCCGCTTCCTTACTTTGCTTCAATCGGTTATTCCTAGGCTTCTGCCTTCATTTCTACCACTAAAACTGCCAACAAAAAGTGAACACTAATCCCTTAGTTACTATCTAAGGTATGTGCACTTGATATATGCAAGATACAGTTTTAGTTCTCATCTTAAAACCTCTCACTGGTATCCAACACTGTACTGTGTGTATACACACACACACACACACACACACACACATATATATATACATACATATATACATATATATATGGTATCTTTGTATAACACAACTAAATACTACTGAGAATACAGAGAAACTGGATCACTCATACATTGTTGGCTGGAGTTTTAAATGGTACAGCCTCTCTGGAAAACAGTGGCTAAACAATCTGGCACATTTATACCATGGGAATACTACTGAGCAGTTGAAAGGAATAAAACAGGCAACAACATACTCGATGAATCCTAGATGAGAATTATGACAAGTGAAAAAAAGCCAATCCCAAAAGGTTACATACTCTTTGATATTTATATATTTTTTAAATATCAGTTCAATTCAGTTTAGTCCCTCAGTAGGGCCCGACTCCTTGCGACCCCATGGACTACAGCACATCAGGCTTCCCTGTCCTTGACCAACTCCCGGAGCTTGCTCAAACTCATGCCCATCGAGTTGGTGATGCATCCAATCATCTCATCCTCTGTCGTCCCCTTCTCCTCCCGCCTTCAATCTTTACCAGCTTCAGGATCTTTTCAAATGAGTCAGTTCACATCAGGTGGCCCAAGTAGTGGAGTTTCAGCTTCAGCATCAGTCCTTCCAGTGAACACCCAGGACTGATCTCCTTTAGGATGGACTGGTTGGATCTCCTTGCAATCCAAGGGATTCTCAAGAGTCTTCTCCAACACTACAGTTCAAAAGCATCAATTCTTTGGTGCTCAGCTTTCTTTATACTCCAAATCTCACATCCATATATGACGACTGGAAAAACCATAGGTTTGACTAGATGGACTTTGGTTGGCAAAGTAATGTCTCTGCTTTTTAATATGCTATCTAGGTCGGTCATAGCTTTTCTTCCAAGGCGCAAGCATCTTTTAATTTCATGGCTGCAGTCACCATCTGCAGTGATTTTGGAGCCCAAGAAAATAAAGTCTCTCACTGTTTCCATTGTTTCCATTATTTGCCATAAAGTGATGGGACCGGAAGCCATGATCTTAGTTTTCTGAATGTTGAGTTTTAAGCCAAATTTTTCACTCCTCTTTCACTATCATCAAGAGGCTCTTTAGTTCTTCTTCCCTTTCTGCCATAAGGGTGGTATCCTCTGCATATCTGAGGTTATTGATATTTCTCCCAGCAATCTTTCCAGCATGTGCTTCCTCCAGCCTGGCATTTTGTATGATGTACTCTGCATAGAAGTTAAATAAGCAGGGTGACAATATACAGCCTTGACATACTCTTTCCCTATTTGGAACCAGTCTGTTGTTCCACATCCAGTTCTAACTATTGCTTCTTGACCTACATACAGATTTCTCAGGAGGCAGGTCAGGTGGTCTGGTATTCCCATCTCTTGAATTTTCCACAGTTTGTCGTGATCCACACAGTCAAAAGCTTTGGCATAGTCAATAAAGCAGAAGTAGATGTTTTTCTGAAACTCTCCTGCTCTTTCAATGATCCAACGGATGCTGACAATTTGATCTCTGGTTCCTCTGTCTTTTCTAAATCCAGCTTGAACATCTGGAAGTTCACGGGTCAAGTACTGCTGAAGCCTGACGTGGAGAATTTTGAGCATTTCTTTGCTAGCATATGAGATGAGTGCAATTGTGCAGTAGTTTGAGCATTCTTTGGCATTGCCTTTCTTTGGGATTGGAATGAAAACTGACCTTTTCCAGTCCTGTGGCCATTGCTGAGTTTTCCAAATTTGCTGACACGTTGAGTGCGACACTTTCACAGCATCATCTATTAGGATTTGAAATAGCTCAACTAGAATTCCATCACCTCCACTACCTTTGTTCGTAGTAATGCTTCCTATGGCCCACTTGACATCACATTCCAGTATGTCTGGCTCTAAGTGGGTGATCACACCATCGTGCTAATCTGGATCATGAAGATCTTTTTGTATAGTTCTGTGTATTCTTGCCGTCTCTTCTTAATATCTTGTTTCTGTTAGGTCCATACCATTTCTTTTCTTTACTGTGCCCATCTTTGCATGAAATGCTGCTTTGTTATCTCTAATTTTCTTGAAGAGATCTTTAGTCTTTCCTATTCTATTGGTTTCTTCTATTTCTTTGCACTGATCACTCAGGAAGGTTTTTTTATCTCTCCTTACTGTTTTCTTCTATTCCTTTGCACTGATCACTGAGGAAGGCTTTTTTATCTCTCCTTTTATCTACTCCTTACTGGAACTCTGCATTCAAATAGGTATATCTTTTCTTTTCTCCTTTGCCTTTAGCTTCTCTTCTTTTCTCATCTATTTGTAAGGCCTCCTCAGACAACCATGTTACCTTTTTGAATTTCTTTTTCTTGGGAATGGTCTTGATCGCTGCGTGTACATGTCACAAACTTCAGTCCATAGTTCTTCAGACACTATCATATCTAATCCCTTGAATTTATTTGCCATTTCCACTGTATAATCATAAGGGGTATGATTTAGGTCATACCTGAGTGCTCTAGTGGTTTTCCCTACTTTCTTCAATTTAAGTCTGAATTTGGCAATAAGGAGTTCATGATCTGAGCCACAGTCAGCTCCCAGTCTTGTTTTTGCTGACTGTATAGAGCTTCTCCATCTTTGGCTGCAAAGAATATAATCAATCTGATTTCAGTGTTGACCATCTGGTGATGTCCATGTGTAGAGTCTTCTCTTGTGTTGTTGGAAGAGGGTGTTTGCTATCACCACTGCATTCTCTTGGCAAAAGTCTGTTAGCCTTTGACCTGCTCATTTTGTACTCCAAGGCCAAATTTGCCTGTTACTCCAGGGATCTCTTGACTTCCTACTTTTGAATTCCAGTCCCCTATGATGAAAAGGACATCTTTTTTGGGTGTTAGTTCTAGAAGGTCCTGTAGGTCTTCATTGAACTGTTCAACTTCAGCTTCTTCAGCATTACTGGTTGGGGCATAGACTTGGATTACTGTGACATTGAGTGGTTTGCCTTGGAAACAGGCAGAGATCATTCTGCAGTTTTTGAGACTGCACCCAAGAACTGCATTTAGGACTCTTTTGTTGATTATGAGCGCTAACTCCATTTCTTCCAAAGGATTCTTGCCCACAGTAGTAGATATCATGGTCATCTGAGTTAAATTCATCCATTCCAGTCCATTTTAGTTCACTGATTCCTAAAATGTCAATGTTCACTCTTTCCATCTCCTGTTAGACCATTTCCATTTACCTTGATTCATGGACCTAATATTCCAGATTCCTATGTAGTGTTGTTCTTTACAACATCGGACTTTACTTCCATCACCAGTCACATCAACAACTGGGCATTGTTTTTGCTTTGGCTCTCTCTCTTCATTGTTTTGGAGTTATTTCTCTACTCTTCTCCATAGCATATTGGGCACCTACTGACCTGGGGAGTTCATCTTTCAATTTTGTTATCTTTTTGCCTTTTAATACTATTCATGAGATTCTCAAGGCAAGAATACTGAAGTGGTTTGCCATTCCGTTCTCCAATGGACCACATTTTGTCAGATGTCTCCACCATGACCCATACATCTTGGGTGGCCCTACACAGCATGGCTCCTAGTTTCATTAAGACAAGGCTGTGGTCCATGTGATCAGTTTGATTAGTTGTCTGTGATTGTGATTTTCATTCTGTCTGCCCTCATAAGGATAAGGGCCTTATGGACAAGAGACTGTCTGTGGGGGAAACTGGGTCTTGTTCTGATGGTGGGGGTGGGGGGCGGGGGGCGCATGCTCAGTAAATCTTTAATCCAATTTTCTTTGATGGGTGGGGCTGTGTTTCCTCCCTATTCTTTGACCTAAGACCAAACTATGGTGGAGGTAATGAAGAAAATGGTGACCTCTTTCAAAAGATCCCATGCCAGGCACTGCTGCACTCAGTGCCCCCAACCCTGTAGTAGGGCACTGCCTGACCCATGACTCCGCAGGAGACTCCTGGACACTCACAGGCAAGTCTGGGTCAGTCTCTTGTGGGGTCACTGCTCCTTTCTCCTGGGTCCTGGTGCGCACAGACATTCATAAAATAATTAAAAACAGATCGGGGCTTCTGAGGGATTCAAGTGGGGATGGCTACAAGAGGGAAGTGTATGTTAATATGGAAGGGCAACATGAGGGATTGCTGTGCAAATGGAAATAATCTGTGTCTTAACTGCATCAACCTCATTATCCTAGTTGTGATATTGCATCACAGTTTTGCAAGATGTTACTTTTGAAGGAAACTGAATAAAGGGTACACAGGATCCATCTGTATTATTTCTTACAACTACATGAGAATCTACAATTATCTCAAAATAATTTTAAGTTACAAAATATATAATTAAATAAAGAGATGATGTTCCCATGAAAACTGTGTATGCTTTGAAAAGATGCAGTGAAGTCAAGTTACTAAAAAATAATGCTGTCAAATTCTGAGACAACAAAAATAAAACACACCAAAAAAACCCCATAAACACCTATTTCTTTACAAGTGTTTTAAAGTAGCTTTCCCTAAACTATATCTTTAGCTTATAATGGTTCACTGTTTATGAGTTCCCTCTTTTTTACTACTATGTACAATATGAGAGTATGTCTGTATAAATTAACATATTCATCTTAAGATAGAATTTGAGTGAGCTGTATTTTCTCATTGTAGTTTGCTTATTGCCTCACCTTTCTGGGCCTGTTTGCTCATCTGTTTCCAAAAGCTACTGTGAAGACTGAATAAGGTAAGTACATTGCCCATGCTAATGCTCAGTATTAATTATTATCATTGTATTCTATTAAGGAGAGGAGAGACCTTATTCATCCTTTGATAAATGAGACATAGTTCCATACTATGCCTGACACATAATAAGCAATTAGTAAATATTGGTTGAATGAATAAATAAGTGAATGTGTGAGAGAGAAGGCATCTGAAACAGGATATACACAGTAAGAATAAAGAAGATAGGACAGATACGAGACATTTCACAGAAACAACAGAAATTTGTGATTTCATTGGCGCAACAGAAATTTGTGACTGATTATATCCACAAAGTAACAAAAAGGAAGTCAAAAATGATTATAGAGCATCAAGATTTGATGACCTTTGGGAAAATGGGAAGAGTTCTATATTCTGGAGGAAAGATGAATTTGTCTTTAGACATGTTGAACTAGAGGTGCTTATGGGTTATACAGATAGATTTCCAGTGACATCTGGAAATTGACATCTGGATCTCACAACAGAATAGCTGGGTGAGAAAGAGGAAGTTATGACGGGGAGACGGGGTGCGGGGAGGTGGTTACAAGAAGGAGTAAAGAGAACCGTGAGTCATCTGTGTATGTAAGTTAGTTGACAGCATAGAAGTAGATGACATCATCCTAGAAATACAGCTATAGAGGATAACTGGCATGATTACAGCTCAAGTTATGGAAAGCAATTTTCACTCCAAGCACTACCACTGTGGCCTTTTTTTAAGATTTAACATTTCAGTCATCTAAATGGAATATCACACAGCTGTCCTCCCCATCTGTTGGCAGCAGCTCATCTGCTATGTTAGCAGCAAGTCTATGTTAGCAGGATTGAATCTCATCCATATGGTAAAGACAAAAATGGGAGTTAAAACCCAATGCACAAAAATCTCTATCTGTAAGTTACATGATCTCTTAATCTTAAATCATTCAAATGATCTGTGAGTATGATAAATTTTTTGACTAAATGCCTCTACTTCAAAAGGGTCTCTATTGGCTGAACTCTACGTCATAGCACCTGAAATACAGGCAACAGTACTTACATACGTCTCATAAATGTAAGATCTTCAGTATTGTTAGTATAATAAAGTCAGTGGCATGGTACTCTCCTTTGAACTGTCGCATGTAACCAAAAGCCGTGAGTAGAGTTTTTTAGAAGAATCTGACAGACCTCTCAGTTAAAGAAGAATTTTTTTTAAACAAAAAAATCTATTGTTGTTGTTTAGTCACTTAGTCATGTCTGACTCTTTGTGACTCCGTGGACAACACGCCAGACTTCCCTGTCCTTCACCATACCCTGGAGTTTGGACATGTCCATTGAGTCGATGATGCCATCCAACCTGATACTGATAACACTGATAAGAAATCAGTATTTATAAGCTAAAGTAATAAAGGGTTCGGAGAAGGCAATGGTACCCCACTCCAGTACTCTTGCCTGGAAAATCCCATGGACAGAGGAGCCTGGTAGGCAGCAGTCCATGGGGTTGCTAAGAGTGGGACACGACTGAGCGACTTCACTTTCACTTTTCACTTTCATGCATTGGAGAAGGAAATGGCAACCCACTCCAGTGTTCTTGCCTGGAGAATCCCAGGGACGGGGGAGCCTGGTGGGCTGCTGTCTATGGGGTCGCACAGAGTCGGACACAACTGAAGCGACTTAGCAGCAGCAGCAATAGAGGGTTAGGAAGTTTTGGATCAGAAGCCAGAAATTTCCATCTCCAAGAAACTAAAATGATAGTAGTGGTGGGAGGCAGAGAAACTAAAAAGAGTGGTATTAACTAAGGCTGAAGATGAAATTTGTACTTTCAAATCAGTTTTTTTCCTCAAAATCTTCTGTTTCTTCATTTCCTCAGACTTTCCACATTTCACTTTGGAAATGGAGTCATCCTGTTCAAATTCAGGACATATGAAAAATGATAACTTATGACAGCCTCAACCAGGTTCAGTGTATCCAGTTCACAGTGTTTAGTCTGCCCTAGTAAAAGCTGAGTAGTACCTCTAAAATAACTGTGTGCAAAAAGAAAAGAAAAAGAAAAGCAATGGAAAATACGAGGAAACCACACCTGAGAACTAAAGAAGAGCAACACGAACAATAGGAATGGCTGCCACTGTACTTGGACTCAAAGCCTGGCTGGGGCACTTCTGCTAGTGGCCTTACAAAGTCAGTCTCCAACTGTCCCAATTTTCTTATCTCCTAAAAAAGTATCTGCCTCACCAGGACCACTATGAAGATCAAATAAGATTACACAAATCAGAGTACTCTAAATCATTAAGTGAAATACAAATATTAGTGAAAGGTGAAAGGTTTTTATAGTAAAATTCTTCCATGTGTTATCCCAGGCTTAATGATAATTAAAGCAGACCCTCAAGCTCTATCCAAGCAAAAACAAGACAGGGTAAGTACCACAGCAATCTAACATTTTATCTTTAGTTTTTAACAAAAAAGTGACAAGTACATTTAAAGTTCTATAGTAATATGCAGAATGAAAAATACCTACTAACCAACCCCTTTTCCTGAGAGCCAACACTATCACATTTTGTACATACTACTAGGAAAAAAAAATTCAACCACATATACTTTCTTTCAGAAATTTTACACAAATGACATTGCACACACTGCAGGATAGTCTTTTCTGACTTAACCAATTCCTACTGATGGACATCTAGGTTGTTTCTCCAGTTTTTGCTGTTATAATTAATGCTGTATCTCAGTGTAATTCCAAAACTATTTGTAAATTACTAGTACTGGAATTTCGGCGTCAGAAAGCATATACTTTATCTTTCCAAAAAGTACTCATTTTATTATCATCTACAGTATGCGTGCCTGTTTTCCCACATGCTTTCCACAAGATGCACTTTAAAACTTTACAATATGCTTACTGATTTTTTTAAAGTACATATGAACTGAGTGTTCAATTCTGCTGGCCATCTTTTTCTTGATTTTCTCCTCCTGCAGGCAGTCATTTGTCTTTTGACATTATTTTCCCTAACAGAACTTTAAGAGGTATAAATTCTACATGTCAAATTTATCCATCTTTTACAGCTTCAGTGTTAGACAACTCCTCCCTACTTCCACACTGGTGTCCTCTCCACAAAAATCATGATACTATGAACTCAAAAGTCAAGAAGCCCCAGCTCTGCATTCAAAGCTTCCACTCACTTTTAGGTACCACTTCTTAAATATGAATACTCAACCAATAATCACAAGATTCTGATCAAATGTAACACCCCAGATAAGAGATTAGGACAAACAGAAAGTGTAGGAAACAGACTACAAAGGGAAGAAAACTTAGAGAGAAAAACTATCCTCAGAATTAGACAATAATGCAATCTTAAAACGAATAGACTACACATGTAAGGAACATTCAAGATAACAGAAGTATACTTAAAAATTTAACATACCAGAAATTTAAAACTCTGTAAAAATGTCAGAAGACAAAATCAAGGAAATCTTCCAGGAAGTGAAACTTAGAAACAAGAGAAAAGATGAGAAGATTAAATAACCAGTCCAATGAGGTTTAACTTTGGAATAGTCAGATTTCCAGATACAGATCAGGAAAAACAGAAGTGTGATAGAAATCAGAGAAATAACTCAGAGATTTGCTCTCAGCAGATGAAATGGATAAAACTGTTACTGATGTGTCTGAGCATTCATCTTTGTAGCCCCCGAGTCAGGTACAAATCAGATAAGCCAGCTATTTGAAAGACTAAATTAATCACTTATTTCAAAGCATAAAGCCCTTGAAATAAAATAATAATGCTTACAAAACTTACAATTAGTGAGCCCAAGGCTTCCTGATACTTAAAACGGGTAACTATTTTATCATCTGGCATTCAGCATCTTGCTGTGGTAGCAAGTGAGCTGTCCCTATCAGTTTGTCAACACTCGCCAAAAGCTGAAAAGTGAGGATTAAAGGTATTGACCTAATCATTGAAGTGACAATTAAAAATACCCCTGAGATACATTACCAAGTGGAGGACCTAGAGAAACAACTCAAAAATCTTTCATCAAAATAAAGTGTTTGTCATGGGAGCAGAGTGGAATTCATGTGAAAAAACCTTTAGTCTACATGCCAAAAATTTCACCTTATAAAATATATAAAGTATCATCACAAAGATCACAATAGGACATCAGTCAATAAGAAAGAAAATTTTGCAAACAGGGAAGATTAAAGTATAAAAACACAGGATGTGATGTCAAAGCACTGTAAAATTGTAGCTATCACAGAGTTTGTGTATGTGCGCAAGCATGCTCAGTCATTCAGTCATGTCGCTCTTTGCTACCCCTTAGACTGTAGCCCACCAGGCTTCTCTGTCCATGGAATTCTCCAGGCAAGAACACTGGAGTGGGTAGCCATTCCCCTCTTGAGGGGATCTTCCCACCCAGGGACTGAACCCACATTTCCTACATTGCAGGAGGTTTCTTTACCACTGAGCCTCCAGGGTGGAGTTTAGAAAGTTTCAATTTAAAAACGGAATGGTTGACAAGATACTTGGTATGGGAGGCAAGTGAACAAACCTCTCAAAAATATTTCCTGCTTTAAATACCTGCATTTACTCCCTAAATAACTTTAGAGGAGATAGGAGTCAGTTGCTCACAATTCTTAAGGGGAAATTCATTTAACAAAAGACTAAAAGATTTCAAGTGGGAAAAAAAAAAAACCTCAAGGCAAATTTATAGAAAATCTATAGAAAATAGAAAAACCACCTCCCCTATCTCTATCTCCTAGAAAAACCACCTCCCCTATCTCTATCTCCAGTAAGACAAGTAACAATCTATATATTCAGAGATATATTGTAACTTTATGGAATGCCTTTCCACCTGTCATACCCACAAGATCCTCTCAGTAAAATATAAGTTCCTTATACAAGGTCCCTAAATGTGCTTTTGCATATCTATGGATCCCCACCATCTTTTGCAAAGGTATCTAAAATCTGCTTACGTACATCTTTCTGTAAAGACATCTGGACTTTTACTAAAAGATTCCAGAAGAACTGTATCTTCAAAAGTTATAGTGCTTCAGAATGAAAGATCTTGTTCATCCATTCCTTAAGTCTAAGAATTATTAATTTTCTAGTTCATTATCTTTATACTTAGAAAAATAGTATTTCATTTAAAATACTCTCCTAAAACATGAGTTTCATGAGGGGATATCCTAGGTAATGAATCTCTTCTTGTTGGACACTTATCTTAAAAAATATAAAGTCATTCACAATATTTTAAATAAACATTGATTGGGTGCTGGATAAAAAACTAAACTGAAGACCCTAATGCAGCAGAAAATAGTGGCTAAAAAGGACTGAGAAAGGCCTCACTGAACTTGATCAACTGTTATTAAACATCAAGTTTTCCACTCAATCATTTAATCGTATTTCTGCTTTCCTATACAGGGGCTTCCCTCATAGGTCAGTTGGTAAAGAATCCGCTTGCAATGCAGAAGACCTCAGTTCAATTCCTGGGTTGGGAAGATTCACTGGAGAAGGAATAGACTACCCACTCCAGTATTCTTGGGCTTCCCTGTATGCTTTTCAGTTTGTGCTCTGGACATAAAAGCCATGAACTAACTAGAATACTGATATCTTTAACTCACAAAGTACATCATGTGTTGAAAAGTTCTGTTAAATAGTGAATCACATTACATCCTCTATCTTGAGAGCACTATACTAACATTTAACACCACACCTAGCTCAAAAATATTAACCATAATGATTTAATGCTCTTACACCATCTTCCTGAGATTATTTAACAACAGAGTGAGTGAAGGATCAGAACAAGATCTTTCTACCTCAGCAAGTGACTTGCTTGGTTGCAAAGTAAGAATGCCATTTCTCTGACCCTTAATAAACCCTTAGCATATGCAATCAAAATGTTTATTTTAAAAAACTATTCTTTAAAGTCACTGAGAAACATTATCAAGTTCCTATTAGTGAGAAGCATTTACAAACAAATCAAGATCTGTGATGATGTATGCCCAGATGGACATTGAACTCTGGCTATACTGCATGCAAGACAGTATATACACACGCAGAACCTGCAAGCTTTCAGAATGACAAAAACACAATTACAGCACCTAACGTTTATTAAATGCTTAAGTGCCAGTTATTGTGTTAAGTCTTTTAGATGCATTAAACTGTTTAGCTGAACTTCACAACTGCCCTATGAGGCTGATCTATCATGCCCATTTTACATCTTGGGAAATGGTCTTTTAAAAAATCTTAAGATGTATAACTTGCCCAAGATCAGTTACTAAGTGGCAAAAGCAGCACTCCAACACAGCACTGCCTGACCACAGACCGATGTGTGCTTTTTGATGACTAAATATTTTACCTACTCAAATTAAGAATCCACAAAAAAGCATAAGCCTTATTGACAGTGGACCAGTAGTATTATCTATGTATCTCCTGCTCTATTTTGTATTCATATGGTAGGAACTTGAAGACAGCTAAATAAAGGATAACACACTCTACTACAAAATAACTTCAAGGAGAATATGTGATTTAGGCAGTGGAAAACAGATGAAATACTTTGATGAATGATATGTATAACAACAGAAAAGTAACTCAAAGGAGCTCTCATAAATAAAAGGCTTATTTTAAAATAAACAGTATGATTGGGATTGGGAACACGTGTACACCTGTGGCGGATGCATGTTGATGTATGGCAAAACCAATACAATATTGTAAAGTAAAAAAAAAAAAAAAAGAATAAATAAATAAAATAAACAGTATGAACCCATGAAGATTCCCATCCAAGAGTTATCAGTGATGAACACTAAAAACTAAACATCTTACCTCTTAACTAAATGTTTAATCAAATAAGAACACTGAAGATGCAGGTAACTTTTTTATTGAGGCACAACAAGGCATTATAATTTGCCTGAACGTGAGGCAGTTAGTTTAGTAAGCTGAACATTAATACAGTTAAGGATTAAGTGCAAACAATATACATTCACAGCTTGACTAGCGAGGCTACATCACAATTTATAAAGTGCCAGATTAGTGCTAATTGTCATTCAGCTTGAAATTTTTCACCATGAGGAGGAAAACAAAAAGTAAGGATCTCCTCCTCCTCCTAGGAATGAAAACATTTTCCTTAACCAATCAGTCACAAGGGCAAGAACTACTTTTCCTTATTCCCACTAATTAGAACACCATATCCTTTCACTGTCGATTCTGTACTGACTTTCAATCTTGGTAAAGCAGATAGCCTGAAAATGTAGAATATTTCCAGCTACTTCCATAAATTGCTCCTCTGTGCAAACGTAACCATATCTGGTCTCCCTGGAAGAGCTGAAGAATTGCGTGATTGCTAGCAGTTTCGTGGTCTGGAGCACCATCATTGGCATAGGCAGATACCAAGACCTCTTCATTCTTCATGAGGTTGACATACAGTGGCACATTCACTGCCAGCTTTAGCATATGAAAAATGAAAACATAAGTGCCATTCACTGGGCAATTAAATCTACCAAGCTGAAGATCAAAAGTTTCTCCCAAGTTGTTCAGAAGAAGATCAAACACAATAGGTTGATCTAAAGTCCCAGGGGCGAGATTAGAGGTTCTGGCTGCTGAGAAGGCAACGCGCATCTGCTGAGGCAGGGGGTACACGTGTACTGGCAGTATGGTGGCTGCTGGGTTTGTCACTGGCACATCCACAGGGGTCATGCTACGGGAGTCTCCTTGTCCAGAGTCACCACTGTTAAAGGTTTCGTTGTCTCTTTCTGGGCTGCTCACCTGAGAAGAATCACTCCACCCTGCTGTTTTATTAGCAACAGTGAGTTTCTCATAATGAAGCAGTTAGCTTTGAACACAATATTTAACATTAGTCGGCTACTGAAACACAGATAAAAATGCATTTTATAGTAAGTTTTTTAAAAAGCAATAAAGTAGAGCTACAGTATACTTTTCTAGATTTCTCTGACAATAGGTTTGTATAGTACTATTCTAAAGCCAGAAAGGACCTAGATGATTTTGTCCAGTAGCTTTATTTTTTAATATTAAGAAAATGAGGCCCCCCAAAAGTTGGATAACTTAACACTAGTTACAGCGGGCAAAGTGTAAAACCCAGATGTGAATGAACAGTCTATTCTTTATCTTTCGCCCATATTTCTGAGTTATTAATTCCTCAGTGATAAATCTCCAAGTTATTTAACAGAGAAGGACTCAAGAAAACTGAGATTACATAAAAGAAGCAACTTTTGGAACTAGACATTCAAACATTTTGTTATGGTACTAAGTTCCATAATAAATGCTTATCTTTATTTCTAAGTTAATGTGATTTCATAAAATTTTAATGTTTTCAGTAGTATACAAAAACACTGCTCAGATAGAAGGCAAAGATAATGTGAATAGTGGCTACTTTCTTAAAAGAAAAAGCTTCTTTTTTCTTGTGACAAAGTTAATCTTCATTCTTGATTTTCTCAGTTACACTGAGTCTTTTAATTGTACCTTCACATTTTAAGAAGTATTACAGTATTTTGCTTTTATTCAAGTCATGGCGTCTTAACCACTGTTTATTCCTATCTGTCAATGTACTAAGGGGCACTAGAGTATCTAGGAGTGCCCATTATTCCACAACCACCATCCTGAAACAGCACCCAAAACTATACCAAGTTGGTATAGTGAATATGCACCTAAGGTTAAATTATGCTCTGGTGCCAAGCAAATTTAAAAAATACACAACACCCACATACACTTAAGAGTGACGAATGATCTCCACAGCCTTTCTAGTAGTCCAGTATATCTCCCTTGGGTCTACAGAACTGCATTTAAGCAAACCAAAAACCTCAAAAGATAAATGTTGAAAACAACATACTTTGGGGAGAACTTGACAGAGAATAAAGAAAGATCTAGAGGTACGTTTTGGGTAAATAAATTCCTCAGTTAATTATCCTTACCTCTCGAATTTGCCCGAGGACCAGCAGATGTCCCTCCTCGCTTGTAACACTGCTGGAAATTATCCTAAAATGAACACATAGTATTTACCTCAGCACAAAAAAATGCAAAATAGTTACTAGCAAATAAATCTGTAAGACTAAGTCCTCTGAGCTTTTGATCTGGCCTTCTCCAACAACCAACCAAAGGGGCTCAGATGACACCAAGAAAAACAAAATAAGGGTCATAGTAACATATATCTTCATCTGTTAATTAACCTGACAGGTTAGATATGTTAACACTTGCAAAAACAGGAAAGCATTTAGATAACACTACATAAAAGACACAATACTAGGTTATGAGGGAAATTCAGAAATATGGCCTGGTCCTCTGTGCCTCATCTCAATACAAAAGGACATAATAAAGCAAAAATACAGACTAATTCAGTCTCTCTATTTATAAACCAAAGGGTGATGACAACTATTAACTGTGTTAAGGGTTTTGTTTTGACAGGGAAATTGGTAAGAATTATAACACATGAACATATTATTTCCTGGAATCCTTACCAAAAAATGTCCAAAAGACAACATTTCAAACTGACTCCCAAGTATGATAAAAGCCCCCCGTACAAGTCATGAAAAGAATAATTAACGGTGTCATTAATTATTAACGTGTAATAAAAAGTTTCAATAGGACAAGAAAATACATAATAAAAATAATATTCCTACCCCAAACTCCTCATCCTCTTCCCAAGAACACTACTATCATTGATATCTTATGTTTCCTCAATAAGAAAGCGAAAACAGCACCAAAAAATACTAGAATACTGGTACTGAGAACACATGTGCTATTATTGAAGTTAGTTTTAGTCAACATATTCTCTTCACACACAGTATTGACAATCAAGTAATAATAGTATTTGAATCCTTGATACATGCCTGGCATTTTCATACAAAGCACTTATGTCCATCACTTCATTTAATCCTAAGACTCTCTCAGAGTAATCCTCAACACTTCAGATATAAGTAACTCAAACTGATGAGTCTCCATCTAAAAGATAAGGAACTATGGAGAAGGAAATGGCAACCCACTCCAGTACTCTTGCCTGGAAAATCCCATAGATGGAGAAGCCTGGTAGGCTACAGTCCATGGGGGTCACAAAGAGTCAGACACGACTGAGTGACTTAAAAAAAAAAAAAAAAGATTAAGGAACTAGAGCTCAAAAAGTTTATATAACATGTCAAAGATCACACAATGAGAGGAGTGGTGAGATCCGGGGTCAAACTCAAGTCATTCAGGTGACATGGTGTGTTCTCCAAAGTGTGTTCTTCCATACTGCCTCTGTACAGACATCTATCTTACCTCATGTAACTGTAAGTGCTTCAAGTATAGATCCTTTGTATATTAACAACAGAACTCAGTAAAATGCCACATATATAACTGAAGGCTTGTAAAGCTTCAAAACTTAAAATGCTAATGTAGTATAAATTCATATCCAGGTATAATCAGAGATAAGGAGTTTCCAAGGACTGTTAAAGTGGAAAGTCTAACATCTTCCTATCAATCTTTTACCACATACAGTGAAGAATATCTGAACTATTCAAATAAAGAATTAACCAAAAAATTAAACTTTTAACAAAAAGACTTTCTTATACTTGATTATCTAGAAAAGCTAAACTGTAGACAATATAGTAAAGCCTATGGGCTATGGAGTTAAACTTGCATATAATTTCTACCATTTATTTGCTGAATGTCCTTATACAAGTTACTTGTTTCTGAACTCCAGTTTCCCTTATAGAGTGGTGAAGTAAATGAGTTAATGCAAATTTAATCAAGACCGTAACACTTCCTGTGCTTCCCTAGTGGCTCACACGGTAAACAATCTGCCTGCAATGGAGAAGGCCCAGGTTCGATCCCTGAGTCAGGAAGATCCCCTGGAGGAAGAAATGACTATCCACTCTTGGATAGTGGAGATCTTGCCTGGAGAATCCCATGGACGGAGGAGCGTGGCAGGCTATAGTCCATGGGGTTGCAAAGAGTCAGACACGACTCAGCAACTAATACACTTAAGACCTCCTAAGTTCCATGTAACAGGCAGTTGTCATGTATCCTACTTGGGTTATTAGAAAAGCTCCCAACTCAACTCTCCATAGTAGTAAAAGACTCTGCTATAGGTTAATCACTAGCTTCACATCAACTGCACTTCACATCAATTGTTCAATTATGACAATTATTCTTACCCTTTGGGAATAAGGTGTTCCAGGATACTCTCTAGCTTGGAACTGTAGCTGGCTATAATTTCCATTGGAAATTGAAGGAGGTCCTCTATAATTATCAAAACCTAGTAAATAAACAACTTACATTAAAATTATGGGCAAAATTACACTAATTTAAATAGTCTGTTCTATACCACTTAAAAAGTTAAACTGATCTTATAAAGCCATCACTAGATTTATGCCTTAAGAAAACTCTTTATTTCCACAATAAAACACACATTTATAAAAATATCACAGACTTCAAATAAGCCAACTGTAGAATTTTACTATTGCTGGGATACAGATGGGGTTGGGAAAGGATGGTGGTTAAAGCCTTGGTCTAGCATACTTTTGCCAATATCATGTAGTGACTAGAATATTTGGAACCATATCTAACTTAAAAGAGTATCATTATTATACTCTCAAAGTTATCATCTGTGGTATACTCTGACAAAAAAACTAGGAAATGGGCATTGTCTTAACTATAACATGTTTTGAGCCAGCCAGGTCCATTAACAAAAGAAAGAAATTATTCAAATATGAAAACCAAAATTAATTCCTGGAAAAAACAAAATGTTCAACCTTTTACTTCAGTAAGTCACAGGATCAATCTGTTTTTCATACAAAAAGTTCCTCTGTTATAGACAAAAGATATATTAGAAATAATCTATTTTGCAGAAATAGGGAATTCTCTACTACATTATAAACAGAAACAACAAAAAGGAACAAGGTAAAGTAAAAACAGCTTGAGTCAAGTAAATATATAGACAAAATAATTCAGTATAATTAAATTTTATTCAGAGCATACCTTTATAACCACCAGGGGACCGATACGAATTGGTTAGTAATCTCCCACCACGAGTACATCCTCTAACAGATCCCCGGCTATTGACAAATGGTTGAGAGGGTCTGGGAAATACATTCGTCTGTGCTGGGTAAAAGGCAAGGCTACCATTGCTTACTTGAATAGTTCCATCGGGAAAACTTGCTGCTTAAGGAAACAGTTTTAGAGTCCAAGAGTTAAACGGTAATAAAAATTTAATATTCTTTACACTTAGAAGTCAGTGTAGAGCAAACCTTTAATACAACTTTCTCCCTTTTAAAAAAAAATAGGTGCCATAGATATGGCATGTGTATATATAGAGATGTTTAAGTAATAAAATATTATTCAGCCCTAGAAAGAAAATTCTGACACACTCTACAATATAACATGGATAAATCTTGAAGACATTATGGTAAATGGAATAGGTCAGTTACAAAAGAACAGATATTGTATGATTCCATTTATATAAGATAAGTACTTAGAGCAAATTCATAGAGTAGAATGCTGGCTGCCAGGGGCTGGAAGGAAAGGGAAATGGGGAGTTATGTTAAATAGAGAAGATGAAAAATTTCTAGAGATGAATGGTGGTGTGGGCCACACAATAACTTGGATTGTTTAATGCCATAAAACCTATACACTTAAAAAATGTGTAAAATGATGAATTTTATGTTATGTATATTTTTACCACAAAGGAAAAATAAAGGCTAAATATTTCACCTCATGGAGAAAAAGAAAGTGAACTTTTATTAATACTTTAATTGAAAAGGCATATGACAAACAATATCCTTTATGTACATCGCCCGTCCTATGTTTTCACAGCACAGGTTTTGAGAAAAGAAGGAGGTATCTGTGGCTAGGTCCAGGGATTTACATTCACCACCCCTTGCAATTAACCAAGTACTCAGAATGCTCAATTTGTTTGCTTAGGCTTAAGTTTTAGAAAACCCAACAGGGGTCTGAAATACCAACATTAAAAATCTACAAATGCTTCTTATGATTGGGAAATGACTACAAAGTTGCCTACTCTTTCATGTACCTATTATAATAGCATGAAAGACCAAAAGGGCCTCCCATCTCTAAGCAAAGAGTGGAATAAGCATAATAAGTTAAATATGTATCTTCACATTAATCAATGCTCTATTTCAAGAGAGATGAAAAGAGAAATGGTCAGATAGCCATCTCTCTGTGATAACACAGAGTTAACAATGATTTCAAAGCCTTCATAAAAGCAGCTGGATAGTGTCTTATGCACCTCTACCACTGCTGATGGTAATCAAAGCAATCAGATTTTTAAAAAGCCTACTCCAAGGTTAAATCAGCCATCTAAGTCCTACCTCTACAAACGTTAAAAGTAACAGGTGAACTTAACTAAAGAAATGACAAGGCATTAAGCATTTCTCAGCACTTGAACAGGAGAAAAGATAATGCTTACTAGTCAGGAAAGAACTGCTCAAATGTCACTACAGACTTGCTTTCCATTTAATTAGCTCTCATCTAAGTCTTCAAAATATACACAAAGATCTTACCAGTGTCTTGAGAAAGGACAGTCTGTTCTACATGTATAGCTGGCAGTTGGCACTGGGGTGGTGTTTGTGTACTTGCTGTAGTAAAACTTTGATTGTAGCCAGGTGAATAAGGGGATTCTTTTATTTCTTGTTCTTTCCGTGGAGGCAGAGGTGCATTAACATTAAATACCTTAAAAGACAGAGTACACTGAGTCACTTGCAAAGTTTCATAGAAAGTAATGAGGGATGACATTCGGCCAAACTCTGCAACATTCAAAAACTTCTGTCTGATGAGCGAAGGACTTGAACAGACATTTCTTCAAAGACAATAAATGGCCAATAAGCACATGAAAAGATGCCCAACATCATTGGCCGCTAGACAAAAAAATAAATCAAAACCACAATGAGATACCACTTCATACCCGTTAGGACAACTATTACTTAAACACAAACAAAACAAAAAAACAGAAAATCTAAGTATAACTGAGGGTGGGGTAAAATTACAATCCTCATGCAACGCTGATAGGAACGTCAAGTGGTACAGCCGACTGTAGAGAACAGTATGGTGGTTCTTCAAAGAGCTAAATGTAGAATTAGCGTATGATCCGGCAACTCCCCTTCTAGGCATACACCCAAAGAGCTGAAAGCAGAGATTCAAAGAGAGATGTGCACACCTATGTGCACAGTATTATTCATAAGAGCTAAAAGGTGGAAACAGCCAAGTGTCCATCAGCAGATGAAGGGTAAACAGAATGTGATATATGCATACAATGGAATGTTATTTCACCATAAAAAAGAATGAAATTCTGATCCATGCTACAACAGGGATGGATGAACCTTGAAAATACTATGCTAACTGAAATAAACCAGGTAGAAAAAGGACAAATATCATGAGTCCACTTATATGAGGTTCCTAAAAATAGGCAAACTCATAGAGACAGAGTAGAATACAAGTTACCAGGGGCTAGGGAGAAGAAGGGGATAATGAAAAAGTTCTGGAAAAAAACAGTGGTGATGGCTGTACAACACTGTGGATGTACTTAATGCCACAGAATTATACATTTTAAAATGGTTAAAACAGTAAATTTTATGTACATTTTACTACAGTAAAAAAAAATTCCTATTTGATTTCTGACAGAAGTTAAATCAAGTTCAAAAACTAACTCTCCTGATATTACATTATCATAATGCTGCTTATTGAGAATAAAAACTTCATAGGGGAAGAGGGTACTTTTTCAGAAACCGAGGATGAATGAAAAAAACCTGTAAATTCAGTACTGAATTTCTACCACGTGGCAGGACAGTGATTTGACCAGACTCTGGTCACTGAGTATAATAAAGCACTTTTGTTATTCTTGAGCCCCCTTATCCTGCTCCATTTTTCCTCAATACACATATGATACAATATATATATATGAGTATTTTTCTCTCTAGCCTTCCCACCTCCATAATAAAGTATAAGCTTCTTAAGCACAAAGACCCATCTATTCTCCATTGTTACAACCCAGGTATTGTTGAACAGTGCCTGGCTTTGTAACTACCTGTTTGTTGAATAAATGAGTAAATGAACAAATAAGAACCAGTTTGTACTACTGAATAGGAACCAAACAGGTAGAGAAGACAGACCGGCATGAGCAAAAGAAGTATTTGTGATAAGAATGTACAGGGCAAGTCCCGGGGACTAGGCTGGCAAGTTATACCAGGCTTCAAAAGTTACTGAGTGTCAGGTAAAGACATTCAATTTCATTTAATAATGGAACAATATTTGCTTTTAATTAGGAATAAGAAAAACTTAATAAAACCAATGTAGCTTGGATTTTTGTTTTTTTACTAAAAAAAAACTGTGTAGGATGGATTGACAGGCATAGAGGGAAAGCAAGGACACTGAGCTTTTTCTAGGTGGCCAAGCAGGAAGTAATAAGATTAGTGAATTCACGTGTCTGAATTCACCAGCCCATCTCCCTGCCTTGTTTCTGCTTCCCACTGCCATTCCACTGGCCTCATCTCACTACTGTCACTCACAAGGACATGAAGTGGGACATTAAGCATCATCAGGAAGAGTACTTATTGGCTAAGACTTTGTGTTCTTCTAAAGAAGTTTTATATTTATTCTAAGTTTAGAGAATAAATATACAAACTTAGTTGTAATATAATCTTAAGAAGTTTTAAACTACAACTTGTAGAAAGAAAGAAAGTGAACTTGCTCAGTTATGTCCGACTCTTTGCAACCCCATGGACAGTAGCCTGCACCAGGCTCCTCCATCCATGGGATTGTCTAGGCAAGAGTACTGGAGGGGGTTGCCATTTCCTTCTCCAGGGAATGTTCCCGACCCAGGGATTGAACCCAGGTCTCCTGCATTGTAGACAGACGCTTTACCATCTGAGCCACCAGGGAAGTAGATTGTAATTCAAAATACCATACAAGTCTTGAACAATTCTCCAAAACCCAGCATGAGATAAATGAAGATGAAATCAAATGAAAGTTTCAACAATAAGAGAACACACAAGTATGTGTCCTGTATTTCAGGGTATTGATGCCTTGGAATACCAGAACTGTGATATTAGTAATTGTTAGTATTATTAAGCTATTTATAGAAAATTGTTTCCCACTTACATTTCATTTCTTTAATATGGGTGGTCTCAGCTTTGCCTATCACTAATTTTCAGAAGGGTAAATGCCCTGACAAAATATTCATTCAAAATTATTGAGGCTTTGGATTTAACACTCTTCCCTCCACAAACAATATTTCCATTGAACAAACACAAATTCTATCAGTCCAAATAAGAATAATAGAAAAGGCAAACTTTTTCACATAGTACCCAATATTAAAGAAACAGTAGCTTTTTAAATGGAATAATGAACTGCAATCATCATTCATGTTTTATACTCACTGTCTGCATGGCTTGAAAGGGTGCTGTGTTAATGGTTACTGAACTACTACTTGCTGGAGGTGACTGGAAGCCCTGTTCAGAGCCCTTTGACATGGGAGGATTTGGAGAAGCTAGTGAAGACGGTTGCTTGCTTGGGGAAACTGCTGCCTAGGGAGGAGAAATGCAGTATCAGCCAATCACCTGCCATACAACAAGCAGTTAACTTACACTAAACCCCAGGATGGCATAAGTCAGCAAGTCCTATAGGATGACATTTGGACATAGGAATGCAAAAGAATAGCTTTTGCTTACAATTTCAAATCTCAATTGCTGAGCATGCACACTAGTATTTGCTTTGCACAGCTTGCTGACTAAGTGAGAATCTTACTATTAATCAGTCTAAGAGACGAGGGGTTGAACTTTTTATGAGGACCTAGTCCCTTTCAAACCCTGTAATATTTTCTAGTTCAGAATCTAATATTATTCCAAACTTATACAGAAGAATTAGGTTTAAGAAAAACCCTGGGTGAGTTGCTTAGTCAGTGTTAACTTTTTTCTGTTTCAAAGTCTTAGTAGTGGATTCCTTAGTCAGCTGCCTTTAAAAAGAAAACCAAACCTGAGCTAATGTAAATAACTCTTAACTAAGGGAATTAGCAACTCCTTGATACAACAGATTATAAAGCCAAATACTTAAAAGATAGGAAAAAAACAATCCCAATGAGGTAATGAAGCAGACAGGTGTGACTCATTAGGTAGCGAACACTTAATTTAAATTTAGACCAAATCAACATCATAAAAACTATTTTCTTATATAATGAATACATATTCTTATATAATAGTTAACCAAGAAATAATAATAAAACCTGAGTTGCTAAATTAATTTTAAAAATCTACCTATCATGCTATATCTATCTCAAGGATTTGCTCAAACATAGTAAAAACTATCAAAAGCACAAACATAATACTGTCAAAATGCTTTGACAAAATTAGCTGAAAAGAGAATGGAACTCATTCTGACTGAGTCAGTGCTAATATTAACACTATAAAGTTATTGAGTCTTCAGTTATATGTATAAAAGATTTTTCTCCTAAGGAGTCCTTCAATATAAATATAATGAGAAACTTGAACTAATCGTTAATCCTACCCCTACCTAGAAATTTTCATTCTTCTGACATTAGCATTTCAGATATAATTTATTGTACCTGAAAAGGCAATACACTTGCCTTTTCAGTCTATTTAATACACTATTACGTCTATTTATATGGTAAAGTCACAATAAAGTTAAAGTTACCTGTGTAAGTTCCAGGACTACAACATCAATAAAAAGCAAACATTAGTAAAGTATAAATGTTCAGTCATTAAGTTGATCATGCCTGTAATTCACATGTTAAGCTGGTTCTGCTATTCTTTAAGTCAGAAATGAAATTAAGACAATTGGTCTCTTATTACCTCAGGAGTCTCTGAGGTCATAAACTCTGTTTCAGATCCTGAAGAAGCCTGATCAGTAGTAACCAAGCAAGCATTTGAGCTACAAGTAACTGGAGAAGAAGCAGCCTAGACACAGGAAAATATAAAAAATTGTAAAAGGCACAATTTGTTCACTTTATATTACATGGGCCCTGACCTTCCCAACACATTACTCTCATTGAACACTCAGCAGTGCCAATTGCTATGCTTAACACTTCAATACATATTAATATATTTACTCCTAACAATAACCCTGTGCAATAGGTACAACTATTCCCATTTTATTCATAATCAGGCAGAAGCAAAGAAAGTTAAATAATTTACCCAAGATCATTCTAAAATTAAGGGGTAGAGCTAAGATTCAAATCCAAGCAGCCAGCTACACCGCCTTTCCAGGCCTAGTCACCAAAGCTACACATCTAATCCCATCCTCATTTATCAAGATTCTTGGCCCTGGAAATCTGGGGCCAGATTTTCCATCAGGCACTCAACAGCAAGCTCCCTGGGCAAAGAGCCCAGGGTACACTAACGCTCTGAGCATGGGTCTGCCAGAATCATGACAACTATCTTTTACTCTAAGTGCTCTCAGTGTCTTAAAGGAGTAGGAAGAAGTATAAATAAAAAGGATAAACTCTATATAAATCACAATGGCACCAATATCCCAACAAAAATTAAAGCTAATATGTATAAAATAAAAATTGGGAGAAGGCATATAGGAACTAAGTCTGACAACTGTAACCAATAAAAAAAAAAACTATGAAAGCAGCTAGGAAGGAATTCTATGGCATAACAGGTATTGGAATATAACAGAAATCCATAAAATTCTAGCAATCACAAGGTCCGAAGTGTCAGTGAATCCACTCCTTTTATCTAAATGCTTCAATTCAGTTCTCAGAAGCCCAAGTAATACATGGGTTACCCAATGCTAACAGAGCAGTTATGTTTCAGTCATCTTCTCCAAGAGTTCATCATGATATGCTGCTGCTTCTTGGGAAGGAGATGGGGACCAGGTTTAAAAAGTCTCATGGAAAAGGGCTTATGAAAAAAATTTTGAAATCCTTTAGAGCATTTTATATATTTAAATAGGTATAATTTAGATCTGACCAAACTATTATAAAACAGGAGTGTTTTAAACCTAGGCCTTGCTTCTGGCCTCCTCTTTAAAACAATGAGACAACCACCCAAAATAAATGCTATTGGCTGTTGTGGGAACACAACTAAGTTAACTGCCAAAAAATTCACAGATACTAAGTTAAGGCAATTTGGCACACCTCATAGTTAAGCTTTAAGAGACTTTGAATTTTAGTTAAGAGGTTAACAAAGAAGATAAGCATTCTTTACATTAGTATTTATTGAGAAGTTAAGGCAGTTTTTGCTTCCAAGTTATTGCTCTTTAAGTACACCAGCTAGAGTTCGTTTTAAGTATTTCTGAGTAAGCATGATGATGGAGGCCAGTGGTTCCAAAAAATCAACGTGCAGATTCACCCAAGGAGCAGACTAAAAACATAGATGAACAGACAACACCCCTGGAAATGCCAACCTTACAGGTCTAAGGTGGTAACTAACAATATAGTCCTCTCTCAGTTATCCACAGGGACTGGTTCCAAGACTCGCTGTGCTACCAAAATTGAGAGATGCTCAGACCCTACAGTCAACCCTCCATACCTGTGGTCCCGCACCTTCAGATTAAACCAACCTCAGATATGTAGTATTGTATGGACTTAGTGGGAGAAAAAAACACATATAAGAGGACCTGAGCAGGTCAAACTTATATTGTTCAAGGGTCAGCTATATGTATTTTTATTAAAGTGACCAAATGATTCTGATGCAGCCACCCCAGAGGCATGCCTGTGAGAACAATTAGACTAGACTACTGGTTTATCAAAAAAAAAAAAAATCTTAACTTATTGACTGAAAGCCTCATACAGAATCTAATAGTTAGAACAGATAACGTGGAATTCTTTAGCTAAAGCAGGGAGTGGGGTGAGGGACTAACCATGAATTAAGAAAAATTCATTTCTTTCTTTAGACTCTTTACTATGCCAATATACTAAGTAACTTAGGTAGCTTAAACAGCAAAGTAAGATTCCCAGAGTATCTCTGAATTCTTCAGGCTTGCTCTTTCCTTACTAAAATTTCCTTCTTTGTTGTAACAGATGACTTGCCCATGTTCATTAGGGAATTTTTTGAGGACCAATTTTACTTGATCTAAAAAACTAGATATCCTTAAAACATTTTCAATAATTTAGTTAGGAATATTAGAATCAGTGAGTCTGACCGTTCATACCAACGCAAGACTTTCTCCTGGAAAAGTAAATGAAAGATGAATCTGGAGAAGTTACCTGTAATGGCTCTTGAAGAAAATCACTTTGATTGGATAGATTCTGTTCTGTAGATGCTGTAGAGAGTGAAATCAACAGTAAACTACTGAGGGAAGAGAAAACTTTATGCATTAAAAACTGGATGGAAACTAAAGTTTATATTTTATAAAACCAAGCAGTAGCTAGAAGAACTGGGTCTCAAGTCCCTTCTATTAGAGCTTTAAAAAGTTAGAGAGGATTATAGAGAAAAAGCATCCTAGTTCCATTTGTGGTATTTAATAATGTTTTATGGTTAAATGGACAAAAGCAGCATTTCAAGTCTTCTAAAAGAAAAGAACTGTGACTTTTTAAAAACCAGTGCTGTAATCTGGAAGATAAAATCTGAGCTATCATGAGCAGTAATTAGCTGATATACTATGAATTACAAGTTTCAAAATAAGTCCTTGCGGCGGTCATCTGTCTCTTCATTTTTTTTCTCTTTGATCATGTAAATTAAACATACTTTTCAATTACATAGTTTCAGTTTGATTTGTTCTTGTTAATGTCTTCACTTTTATTAATTACTCTCTCTTCCTTCTCCTTACCCGACCCAGGAATTACAGCACCAGTCTTCTGGTTGGTGTATACTGCTTACTATAGCTGAACTATGGCTTTGATCATGTCATTCCACTCCTAAGATAAACTAATGCAGAACAAAAAGCCTGAAGTCTGAAGTGTCAGACCAGATTCAGATTAACCAGTGTTGGTGCAGTGTTAATCAGTTCGGTCAGTTTAGTTCAGTCACTCAGTTGTATCCGGCTCTTTGCAACCCCATGGACTACAGCACACCAGGCCTCCCTGTTCATCATTCATCATCAACTCCCAGAGTTTACTCAAACTCATATCCACTAAGTTGGTGATGCCATCCAACCATCTCATCCTCTGTTGTCCCCTTCTCCTCCCACCTTCAATCTTTCCCAGCAAAAGGGTCTTTTCCAATGAGTCAGTTCTTCACATCATGTGGCCAAAGTATTGAAGTTTCAGCTTCAATACCAGTCCTTTCAATGAATATTCAGGACTGATTTCCTCTGGATGGACTGGTTGGATCTCCTTGAAGTCCAAGGGACTCTCAAGAGTCTTTTCCAAAACCACAGTTCAAAAGCATCAATTCTTCTGCGCTCAGCTTTCTTTATAGTCCAACTCTCACATCCATACATGACTACTGGAAAAACCATAGCCTTGACTAGATGGACCTCTGTGGGTAAAGTAATGTCTCTGCTTTTTAATATGCTGTTTTGCTTGGTCATAACTTTTCTTCCAAGGAGTAAGCGTCTTTTAATTTCATGGCTGCAGTCACCATCTGCGATATTGGAGCCCCAAAAAACAATGTCTGTCACTGTTTCCATTGTTTCCCCATCTATTTGCCATGAAGTGATGGGACCAGATGCCATGATCTAATTTTCCAGAAAGCTGAGCTTTAAGCCAACTTTTTCACTCTCCATTTTCACTTTCATCAAGAGGCTCTTTAGTTCTTCTTAGCTTTCTGCCATAATGGTGGTGTCATATGCATATCTGAGGTAACTGACATTTCTCCCAGCAATATTGATTCCAACCTGTGCTTCATCCAGCCCAGTGTTTCTCATGATGTACTCTGCATATAAGTTAAATAAGCAGGGTGACAATATACAGCCTTGACATACTACTTTTCCTATTTGGAACCAGTCTGTTGTTCCATGTCCAGTTCTAACTGTTGCTTCCTGACCTGCATACAGATTTCTCAAGAGGCAGGTCAGGTGGCCTGGTATTCCCATCTCTAAGAATTTTCCACAGTTTGTGGTGATCCACACAGTCAAAGGCTTTGGCATAGTCAATAAAGCAGAAATAGATGTTTTTCTGGAACTCTCTTGCTTTTTCAGTGATCCAGTGGATATTGGCAATTTGATCTCTGGTTCCTCTTTTTCTAAATCCAGCTTGAACATCTGGAAGTTCACAGTTCACGTACTGTTGAAACCTGGCTTGGAGAATTTTGAGCATTACTTTACTAGTGTGAGAGATGAGTGCAATTGTGTGGTAGTTTGAGCATTCTTTGGCATTGCCTTTCTTTGGGATTAGAATGAAAACTGACCTTTTCCAGTCCTGTGTTAATCAGTGTTAAGCACTGCACTAAATACCACTGATATAATTTCACTCACAGGATGCAAAAGCCTCAACACTAGATGTACAGAGTTGAAAGGAGTCAAGCAAGTCAAGAGAAAAATTATTTATAAAAGAAACAATTGGAACAAACAGCTGTAGGTATAACAAGTCTTAAGAATGAGGACATACCTACTGGGCTACCTGGAGTAGCTGAAGGCGGCTGTGACGATGGAATTGCACTTGAAGGTTTGTCAAAATCCAGAATAGATTCCTAAAGATAAGATTTTAAATAATGAGTGGAAACAAAGACCACCGTTTGTTGGTAAACCTATTACCATTAAATTATTTATGATGTTGTCATAAACCTCTGCTTATTAGCTATAGGAATTTATCTAATAACTATCTAAGATGTTAATAACTTAAGTCTTTTAGGAGAAGAAATTAAAAGTAAATCTAAAGTAACTGTCAAACCTTAAGACCATCAAGTATTAAAATTCTAATAGTAATTCTAAGGCCAAGTTAGGAAAACTCCTCACTTTAAGGTTTAAACATAAACATTAATCCTAGCATAGACTGAGCCCTCATTTTTATCATAACCAATGAGAAGTTCTAATTATTTTATTTCAACCACTAAACTAACTCATGCTCTTAGACACTTTCATGACAACAAGCCATTCTCTTCTCCCATATGCCTAACTTGGTTATCCCAGAAATATTTCCAACATTTTGAGTACTTAACTTACACACTTGTAGTGATCATTTTAGGTTCTTTATTTATCATCAAATAATCTGAAGAAGTAAGCAATTCCCTCACTTAATAAAAAAGTAGAAGGTTAAAAAAAAAGTAGAAGGTTGGGAGTTTGTTAGATTATATAACTGGTAATTGGCAGAAGTGGATTTAAATGTAGGTCTAACTCCAAAGCAAGATCTTTTTACTATTAACACACAAAAATCTCTATTTGCCTACTTCCTAGCTCAATAATATCACAATATTTTGAAATTCTGCATGTGTTTGTATAACACAATTTTACATTTAACTATTGACTTAACTCATACAAATGAAATATAAACTCTTTGAGGACAATAAATGTCATGATTATTTACACACAATGGCATCTATCAAATACCAAGCATAGTACAGGTTCTCCCAGTCTGAGTAGAAACTACTAATGAGCTATAGCAGCAATATCATTTGAGCACTTTAAGCTTCTTACATGTTTAATTCATTTCATTACTCACAACAAACAGGAACAGGAACTATTATCCTCATTTTTTTTTTCAAAAAAGAAACTGAGGCAGAAAGTTAAGTAACTTGCCTAAACTGTCAGAGTGAGCAAGTGGCAGAGCTGAGATTTGTACTCATTCTGAACACCAGAATATATGCTCTTAACGACTTCATTTAATGCTTCAGACCAGAAGCTAGTAGCCCCATAACTAGCATTTAAGATTCACTTAATAATGACTCATACTTGCATAAAGTTACAAGTTCCTTGAATCTGGGTCATCAGATCCTGCAGTTTTTCTTTCCTCAATACTGGATCCTTTGGAAGGGTAGAGGAAGAACCTACAGGCTGATGCATAGGCTTAGGCACCTACAAGATAAACCCATAATGTGTAAGAGTGAAGTTCAAATTCAACAGCTTGATTCAGGAAACTTAGCTTATCACTGCATCTTAATGTAATCAAAACACATAGCAGTGTTCACTTATAGGTTTATCTCAGGTAAAGAATTTCCACATAAATGCCTCTTCTAAGTAATTTAAACAAACTTTAAATGTTTCCCCCTTCAGTACAACTTTAATGGGAACTGTTGCTAATCATCATCTTTTTAAAAGGAAGGCCAATAACAGCAGAACTTCCTTGATAAAAAGTTCTTTCATTGTGGACATCGGTTACCTTATGTCCTCCACAAGATGCCACTGCCTACAATATAAAACACCTCAATGACGTTTTTCCAAGGAAAAAAGTTACTATCACATTAATTATATATCCCATTTTTAATATATATCTGATTTCAGAGACATTAAGGTATAAAAATGTATACACATATATCCTAGAGTTTAGGATTGTTGTATTTTGTTATATTTTATTATATATTGTTATATTTTGTTATATATATCTGATTTCAGCAACATTAAGGTATAAAAATGTATACACATATATCCTAGAGTTTAGGATTGTTATATTTTGTTATATTTTGTTATATTTTATTATATATTGTTATATTTTGTTATATATACATTGTTATATTTTGTTATAAAGTAAGTATACTTTGGCGGGGCTACTGTTGTTTAGAATGTGGTCCCCCTCCAGCTATATTTCTTAAGATTGCTGAAACAGACCTCATGTTTATGGTTATTTCTTACAGGTATCAGCAAACCAATCCCTACCAGCTCCTCCTCTCCACCTTCTAATTCACTAAGAAATCACACAGCTAAGCTACATCAACAACGTCATAAAATAATAGTTAATAGACCCTAAGGAAATATATGAAAGGCTCTTTTAGGAGAAAAGTATGAACTTTGGTGATTTATTTCATGTATCTAGTCTTTTGTCTTTGAACTCTTTTTTGCCCTTGACTGTACTTAGTCATATTAAATAAAGACAGTGGAGATTGCAATACAGATAGAGGCACGCACTCACTGAGAGACCCTGTAACTTCAATATGACGATGTCTGTGCCATAAGGTACAATAAATGAGTTCTGACCTTTACAATTAAACACTCTTGATTTTAAATACTATTCAACAAACAGCAGAGTATCAATATTTCCTATGGTCAAGGCTCAGCACTGTTATACCTACTGGAATTTTTAACTGTGTTTTTTGAGCAACTTTATTGAAGTATTAAATTTGGTTTATAAATTTCCCAAAATATTGATAGCTATCCTGTTAAAATTACTGTCATATCATATCTGGTTAGTGAAATAAGGCTATCAATCTTCTGCAGGGTCAGGATGAAGCTAAAATTACATTACCACTTAAAGAGGAAGAAAGGAAAATAAAAGGAGACAAATATCTCTAAAATTCTCTTCCCAAAAGGTAGAATTGAGGCAGGCATAATTTATAAAATGCAGTGATCTGAATTCCCTAAACAAAATGTTTTCTGCCCCCTCACTTTTTAATTGAAGTATAGTTGATTTATGATATACAGTATCATGTTAGTTTCAGGTGTACACCACAGTGATTCCATTTTTTATACATGTATGTGTGCGCATTCTTTTTCAGAGTCTTTTCCTTTATAGGTTATTAAAAACTATTGAGTACAGTTCCCTGTGCAACATACAAAAATAATCTTCAAACTGTTAAAGGACCAAAGATATATGGTCCTCAATACATCTGGGTTCGATCCCTAGGTTAGGAAGATCCCCTGGAGAAGGAAATTGTAATCCACTCCAGCATTCTTGCCTTGGGAAACCCCATGGACAGAGGAGCCTATTGGGCTAGCCCATGGGGTTGCGAGGAGTCGGACATGACTGAGCAACTAACACTTTCACTTCTGGCTAAAATGTCATGGAAGTTCAGGAACACTACGAGATGGACATGGAGAACACTGGGAGGGTAGTGAGTTCACACTTCTTAGCAAACAAGGTGATAACAAGTCTTCAACAAGCCTGCACTGAAATAGTGGTAAATAACTTCTAATAAAAGACAAGACTAACTAGCACTGTATCTAAGGATTATTCATTATAAGCCTTATATTACTGGCATGAGTTATTTATTATTAACAGAATGAGGCCTCATATTTGAACCAAATCTCATACTCCAAAACTTAATTATAGAATGGTAAATACCTATACTTTTCATCTGCAGAAAATTTTTATTTTGAAACAGAAACAGACAACTAATCCAGCTCCCTCCCCAAGCACTAATCTTCAGAAACAGAACATGAAAGATTCCTGTTTCTTCTCCTGTCCATTTGTTCCTTATTCAAAGAGGACAAGCTAATTGAATGACTATAAGTCAGTGAAAGAGAAGGAAGAGAATACAGAAAAATGTAACTTGCATCAGAAAAAGGTCTCCCACCTTTTGATATGCATTTACATATCTCACTTCACATTATAGTCTTCTCTGAACTATCATTATTTTGATGTCATATCATGTCATTAAAATTTGAGCATTAAAACATTATTTTCTAATTGTAGAAATTTCACTTCAGGTTAAGCACAAAAGACAGACTAAGTGCTTCGATTTTCTAGGAAAAACAAACTATGCATTAAAGGGTTAAGTGAAATACTTTATATATTAATATGGGTTTTACTGATTTTTTTCTAATGAGAAATTTTAAATTATCAGTATCACAAATCTCTATTTATGCCTACAATGACAGGAACAGACTGATACAAATCAACTCACATCTTTGGATTCTGTATTAAACTTCCTGGGAAGGAGCTGGTCATTTGGTATGAGGCTTGCTGCAGCTACTCCCCAGGACTTTGGAGAAATCTGTGATTGTGGTGTTAAAGGATGTTTCTGACTCTCAACATTGTTTTCCCAGGATTTTGGAGTCTCTGGATGTCTTGAATCCTGTTCTTCACACGTGGGAGAGGTCCATGACTTGGTGATGTCCTGGTCACTCTGCACAGATGGTGTCCAAGACTTTGACGTTTGCTTCTTTGGCTCTTGTTCTTTCTGTGGCTGAACTGGCCAAGGCTTCAGTGTTTCCTGCTTCTTCTGTTCCTCTTGAATGTACCCTGGTTTGGATTTGGAAGCTTCCTGCTTCCACTGGCCAGGAGTTGGTTTGGTTTTGGAGACATCCTGCTTCTTCTGCTCTTCCTGCAGAGTGGACCTGAGTTTTGGAATCTCTTGTTTCCTCTGTTCTAAGGAAACCACAGGCTTTGATACCTCCTGGTGCTTTACAGAAGACTCCCAGGACTTGAAGGTTTCCTGTTTCTTCTCCTGCCCATCTGGTTCAGTAAGCATATCCCAACATTTAGGGAGATTTGGTTTTCTAGCATAATCTGCTTCCCAAGATTGCTCTTCATCTTGTTTACTTGAATAATCTACTTCTGTCATGTAGCGTCTGTTAAGAAACTAAACCAGAGGGAAAACGTGTTCAAGTCAGTTTGTAGACCTTGGGGGCAGTACTAAACTCCTATGTCCACTGGTCTGAACCACTGTGCTAACAGGAAATTTCTGTCCTTAACCTCCTTGAAGAGAGTCTCCTCCTTTTTGGTCCATTCCTTTCCCCTCAATTAACAGAAAGACAAACTTCAAAAGTAGCGATCTACATTTGACTCACCTCAGACTGGTAAGCAGTGCACATCTTGGTGCCACATTTGCTTGACTCAGGCTCTCTTACCAAGGTTATTCTGCCTCTGCCGCCTTTGGGACCACCTGACTCCCTCAAATGTTAAGGCAGAGGATAGTTCAACTACACAAAGTTATTCTCTTTATTCTGAAGCCTTATGTTCCCTGAATTACCAACCTTTTCTTTATTCCCATTATGTATCAATCATACTGTAATTCTGCTTCTTCCATTATTTTCAGCCTCCATGAATTAAAATGTCACTTCAGAAAGAGAACAAATACCCTCTTCTGTTACCAATATGAGTAAATTTTGGCAAGAGCAAAATCCTACTCATCTTTAAATTCCAGTACAGGAGCCAAAAACAGCAACAGCTAACACTTGCAGCTTGTATGCCAGGCCAAAGTGTAAGTAACTTAGAATTTAAGTGAACTCCTTCAAACCTCACAGTAACTATGTAAGGCAGGCATTATCATTATCCCCATTTTGTGCAGGAGAATAACAGACACAGCTGAGCTAGGTAGCTCGCCCAAAGTCACTAAAAAGCTAATAAGCGGCAAGGCCAGGATTCAAGCTTATGCAGTCTAGATCCAGAGCCTCAGTTTTTAACCACAACACTATCCGAAAGTCTCAAAACCCGAAGTTGACTGAAAACCGCCTTTTAGTACTTTACCTCTTGTGGTTGTATCTCTGGTTGTGCCAGTTCCATAAGAGACTCTGAGAAAATAAAAGAAATATTAAATAAATACCAGGTAAACCGTAAGTTTTTAGACTGATTACACTATAATTCATTTAAGAAACAATTTTCAGAAGGGTAATAGAAAAAGGATGGTGCAATTAAGTATATTTATGGAAGAAGTAATTCTCACTATTGGGTGTTGGTCAAAAGCATGTGGGCTGAGGCTAGTTGGAGCTAGTTGCTCTCCTTACTCAAGACAGTTTTCTGAATTCAAGCTGCAGTTACAAACTGATTTCTGACTGAATAGGACTATCTCCCCTTACCCACAAACACCAGCTTCTTTCAAGACAGAGTTATAGCTCTGGTGTCATGAGGTATAAATGAGAAACACTTGAATCTTGCTAGTGGCTACCAGAAAGCTGCTTGGACTACCTCCTTAGAAGTAATATTTCTTTCCAGCCTCAACAATCATTAGTAAACGTGTTACTTACTTAAAGTATTTCTTCTCCAAGAAAAGTAGAATTTTGAAAAATATTTCTTTAACTGATTTTGGCATTTTTTTCCTTTGATCAGTATGTTAACCTTAGATTATTTATATTCTTGGCCTACAGTAGAGTATTGAACTCTACTATAACTTACACTTTAACAGTTTTAAATAGAATGATCCTAATAGTTTAACGAAGAGATTCCTTCAAATTCCATAAATGCCTCATTTTAACAGTATACTCTCTTGTAACAAAGTATACCCTAAAGTTTCTATTGAGATTCACTCTGCCAATCATGGTAGTAAAGCCTAGACATGTTTCCTAAACCTAGGCTTATCCTGGGACTAGTAAAGATTTCTATGCAGGCAGAAAATAAAATTAAAACAAAGCAATCATTTTACAATGACTTGACTCATTTGGTTAAGTGTTAAAAATGCAACCACTATAAAGAATTTCAGAGATCACAACAAACCTGACTCTTTAACAGATTCAGTCTTCAATAATTGTTTTTTCTTCTCCGATTTTATTAGCATTTCTTCCTCCAATGATACCTCTTTTTCCTTAGCATGTTTTGGAACTGGGATACTTTCAAAATAGCCTGAGTTCAGCAATTTAGAGAGTAGATCTTTCATGTGTTTGTCTAACAAAAAGTGACTAAGAGTTAGTTATCACATAGCTGAACAGTTCATGGAAAATTATGTGAAATAGAAATCTTAACGTAGCTTTATCCTGGCTGTATGTCGTTATAACATTTCACACCGGGGATACTTACGGACTGGCCGCGCTACAAAAAGGGAATACGTAGTCCATCACTACCTCACACTGAAGGAATACACATTTTAAGTCAGAATCCCAAAGTTTAGCAAGCCATTTAAGTTTCTCTGGACCTCCATTTCCACCATTTGGAAAATGACTAAAAATCAGAGATTCCAATTGAAGACTCTAGTGTGTCATAAAAAGCACATATTTATTCCCTGAGCTGGGAGAAAATAGAATTTTCCCATCCACCCCTAAGACATCACAATAAGCAATTACTCTACCTTCCCCAAGTAACTATGGCTTTGGAGAAGTAAAATAACACAGTTCCTCAAATATAATCTTTAGAAAAACCTATCTTGGACAATCTCTAAAGAATGTTTAAAGTACAAAATTCCATGATTAAGATTTCACTCTTGAATTATGCTGTATTTCACTCCTACCACATCACCATTTGATAATCAAGAAAAACCTTAAAATGACATTAAAGATCATAAACAGATCTAAAATCTATTTCACTTTTGATAGCCACTAAAAACATAATTCCCAAATAAAGCAGAGTTCTCAAACTTGATTTGGGTCTACTATTCTTTTCAGAGGAATACTATGACACAGATTACCTTTCTTTTAAAATCAACTTTGAGGTAAAATTTACAAGAAACAAAATTCCCATTTTAAGTGTACAGTTTTAGCAGGTATGTAATAGTCATGTTACTTCCACCATAACCACAATATAGACTATTTTAATCAACTCAAAAAGTTCCCTTATTTCCCTTTTATAAACAATCTCTTCCCCCTACTCCCTAACAACCACTGACCCGCTATCATTCACATTATGTCTTTTCTAGAATTTCATATAAATGAAATCATACATTATGCATTCATTTTTTATCTGGCTTCTTTCATTCAGCATAATTTATTTTGAGATTCACACATGCTGCTACAGTATCAATAATTCATTCCTTTTTTACTGCTGAAATGATTTCACTGTATGGATATATCACATTTTGTTTATTAATTATCAGCTGATGTACATCTGGACTGGGTTCAATTTGGGACTGTTCTGAATAAGCTGGTATGAACATTCGTGTACAAGTACTTAAAGGGATGTATGTTTTCAATTCTCTTGGGTACTAGAAGTGTAACTGCTTGGTGATATAGTAAGTATACACAATTTTATAAAAAAACTGACAAACTAGTTTCCAAAGTATTTGTATCACTTTGAATTCTAACCAAGCAATAAATACCTGTGATTTAAATTTGAAAGGACTTAAGAAATTGAGAGTTATTCATACTCAAATATTTTTTAAAAGGAAATAACAAAAATGTTTACCAGCTTCCAGTGAGTTTTCATTATCTTAAACTAGCACACAAAATTATGTACTTCAAGTCCAGACATTTGTACTTGGTCATCTGGTCAAAGCCTACTTACAAAGCCAAAAGGACTCTTTCTCTCCAGATCAATTCCAGATCGGTAGACAACAATGTTTCCATAGACTATGGAGCCAAACCATTCCTATTTTTTTAAGCAGGTCTGGTAAATAAACTTTGATATTAACAATGTGTGGATTTAAGTTTCCTGAACAGAATGGGTACTACCACGCAGAACAGAGAACTGAATCCCAAAATGGTCAAGCACTAGTCTATAGCTCTGTTCCCAAATCATAGTGAATTGCCACTCAAAACTCACCACAGGTTCCATTTTAGTGAGTACAATTAAACAAGAGCTGCTTCTAACAGAACAAAACAAAGCTATCATTCTGCCAATGAATCCAGTATTGTCAGACATGTAAGTTCTGATGGACTGACACAGTTTTGGCCCTTGATATCATACTAAACTCCTAGACATAAAGTTTAGTATTTATTGCATAAGCCCAGAGTAGAGAAAACTCACATGTTGTTCCTACCACTGCTTTCTCACTACCTTCCAAAAGGTCCCAAAAGTACAAGGATGACTGCTCCATCTGGTCTTCAACGCTGACGAGGAAAAGCAGCAGCAGAAAAAGTGGTTTTAGAGGCACATGGAGCAGACCAATTTATACAATATAACCCATCAACAATTAAGACATTCAGTGTTCATTTTGTGTTTTTCTACTCTCTGGAAATAAAAAATTGAAATTTTATAAAAGATGACTAAATGCCCATTTATGGACTTCATATATATAAGCATTTTTCCTTAAAACAACTAAAATAAAGATTTTACCAAATACAGCTATTAAGGAATAGACTCAAAAAGAGTTTAAAGCAATCAATATGGTATCATTCATTACCAAGTATACATCCTAGATAAAAGAACAGTGGATTGGAAATATTAAGAGCTACATCAGACTTTAAAGAGAGCAGCTCATTTTTCAAATTAGGTTTCACTTACATTTCAAATATTAAAGTAAGCTTTATTCCCTGGATCTATCAAAGTGAAGCATTAGAAGGAAGCAACCAAATAGACGATGATGGTGGAGTAGATTATCAGGTAGGAATAAGTAAATAAATAAATATATGGCTATATATAGGTAATTAAAGAGTTTTATAAGGTTTCTTCCTGAACTGATAGGGTAATTTCTAGTAACAGTTGAAACTAACTCTGCTTTTGCATGGCTAACAAACACAGCATTGAAACGACCTGAATCTAACAAATCAAAAGCACAGAGCTCTGCTCAATAGCTGATTTACTCCATATTCCATTTAAGCAAAAACAGCAAATAGATAGCTGTAGAAGAAAAAAATTGAGATGCCTCAATTTGCTGGGGTTTTATTTTAAATTATTAAATTTATTCCTCAGTATTTATTCACAGCAAAAGAAGAACACTAAATAATTCTAACTTTGACAGCTGAGTGATACGGATCAAGTTAAATTTCATTTACCTCCAATTAGGTACAGTAGTAAGGAGGCAAAGACTCTCAGTCATACAACAGTCTGACATAATTACAAAAAAATGTTTAAGAGTATACTAATTAGTATTATGGTTAATACCAGTATAAGGCTAAACTATCAGACATTTTAAAGATCAGTGTTACAATAAAGAAGCAGGTTAATGATACCATTCAAATTCACTTTCCTACTAGATAGTCTATCAACCTTGTGAGAGCCTGGACAGCCAATGTTTCCAATGCTGAATATATACACTGAAAAGCTAAAGTGTCATGTGTCTTATTTTAGGAAAACATTTTTATTAACTTACCTCAGACTTTCATTTCTTTCAGGACAGGTCAGTTTTGAAAATTTAATGAGGTAGTCAAGTTCTTTTAAAGGCAAATACACTGCACCATTCAAGCCCCCTTTGAAGTCTTTCTGGACATGTTCCTGCATCAAGTTCTGTAATACATACTGAACTTGAAGTATAGTGCGAAGCTTTTTCTTTTCAGCCTCAAGTTTTAGCATGTGCTCCCTTCTCTGGGCTTTCTTCTGCGCTTTAAGTAGCTGTTAAAACAAATGTTAATTAAAGTGAGCAACTCTCCACAATCCATATTAGCAATCTATAGTCTGTGCTGTGTGTGTGCTGCTCAGTCGCTTCAGTCATGTCCAGCCCTTTGCTACCCACGGACTGTGGCCCACAAGACTCCTCAGTCCGTGGGATTTTCCCAGGAAGACTACAGTGGGCTGCCATTTCCTACTCCAGTGAATCTTCCTGACCCAGGGATTGAACCCACATCTCTTGCGTCTCCTGCATTGGCAGGTGGATTCTTTACCTCTGTGCTACCTGCAAAGCCTTCCATTAGTCTACAGAAGTCTAATCCCAAAGAGGTGGGACTGGATGATAAATCTCTAACACTGACTGTGAAACTGACAAGATCACCGGGTACTAAGCTGGTTTGTCAGTGGTGCAATAGAGCTGAGGAAGTCCAAATATGTGACTCCCAACTCCAGGCTGAATCCAGTACCTCTATTATCACCATGAGAAGCAAAATATCTATCATTAATGTCCATTTAATCCCAAGGTTTTACTTGTCCATATCATGTATACCAAGCCTTTTTAGGCTAAGTATTTTAAGAAAATGCTTCAGTTTAATTTGGGGGTTATTTTTTTTTTATCTCATTTTCCAGGGGAAGTATATTTAAACTAAAGTGGCTAATTTTCAACCAACCAAAAATGACTGGCTAAAACATGAGGAATTGAAAACCAAACAGAAATAAAATGTCTTACAAATGCCAGAAAAACAGCCACAGCACATAGGGATTTTTTAAGCAAAATTGAGAGATATTTTCAAATGTTGTCAGTCTGGATAGAGCTGTATCTTCCAATATTTAGTTGACAAAATACATATGGAAAATTAGCAGAATGTAAGTTTTCCCTCAAATGAATATGTGTGTATGTATAGTCTGAGTAGCTTAGAGTTTACTCGAAAGGTCACAACTATAATACTTTAAAGTCTGACATAATATGTGGGTCCCAAAAGTGACTGCTCATTTATAAAATACCAATAATAAAAAGTACCATCTATTTCCTCTGAGAAACCTCAACAGTTTTTTCTCCCCATAACTGTTTTTCTGTCTGTAATGTTTCCATCATACTGGATATTCTCCAAGGTATGAAAATTAAGGGAACAGAAAAAAAAAATCCTTTCGATTTTTCCTATAAATTAATTAAAGTACTTTGATTCTGCATCAATATTCAAAACTCTACAAAAAAGATGTTCATAAATCCTAATCAACTAAGATGGTGGTAAAGAAAAAAACCCTCAGGAAAAAGATTCATTATGGCATTATTAATTCCTTTCTACAGGGTATGAATGCCAACTATGACTTGCACTACTACCAGGGATAAGAGACAATGTTATGCTATGCTATGCTAAGTCACTTCAGTCGTGTCCGACTCTGTGTGACCCCACAGACGGTAGCCTACCAGGCTCCCCCGTCCCTGGGATTCTCCAGGCAAGAACACTGGAGTGGGTTGCCATTTCCTTCTCCAATGCATGAAAGTGAAAAGTGAAAGTGAAGTCGCTCAGTCGTGTCCGACTCTTAGCCACCCCATGGACTGCAGCCTACCAGGCTCCTCCATCCATGGGATTTTCCAGGCAAGAGTACTGGAGTGGGGTGCCATTGCCTTCTCCAATAAGAGACAATGGGTGAAGATAAAACGTTGAGAGTGAGAAACAGACTGGTTGGGGGTTATGTGAACAAGGGAATTTTCTCCAGGATGGCAGAGGCTCAGCAAAGCTTTTTCCAAGACCTCAATATGGACCTCAATAGCACTTATCAAATTCAGTTTCTGCTTGAGAGGGGGAAAGACAAAAGAGGTGGTAATTCTAGCTCTCCAAGACAGTGGGATTCCCTTGGAAACAAACTCATGATGGTATAAGAAAATACAAAGGTGCTGAGGACACTTTGGGACTGTATCACATGATTACCTCAGATCTCTCTTTAGCCACCTCCCAGGGCTGGATTAGGTGTTCTTATTGCTCAGGTCACACTGAACCTCCCCTATCAAAGTATCTATTGCATTAAATGTTTATCTTTCTCTTGAACTGCATCCCCCTTAGCCTCAGCTCCATGATGACAGGGACTCTATCTCTGTTGTTCACCAGTATATCACTAGGACCCAACATAGACTCTGACATGTGACAGGACCTCAAATATTTATTGATTTAATCAAGTAAGAAATATGTTGTCTTCCAGATCTCCTAGGAAAAAGCTGTGACAAATCTAAGCAGTGTATTAAAAAGCAGAGACAGAATTTTGCCAACAAAGGTCCATACAGTCAAAGGTATGGTTTTTCCAGTAGTCATGTACAGATGTGGGAGAAGGAAATGGCAACCCACTTCAGTACTCTTGCCTGGAGAATCCCCATGGACAGAGGAGCCTGGGAGGCTACAGTCCATGAGGTTGCAAGAGTCAGACACAACTTAGTGAGTTAACTACCACCATGTACAGATGTGAGAGTTGGACCGTAAAGAAGGCTGAGCATCAAAGAATTGATGCTTTCAAACTGTGGTGCTGGAGAAGACTCTTGAGATTCCCTTGGACAGCAAGATCAAACCAGTCAATCCTAAAGAAAATCAACCCTGAATACTCATTAGAAGGACTGATGATGAAGCTGAAGTTCCAATACTTTGCCCATCTGATGTGAAGAGCTGACTCACTGGAAAAGACCCTGGTGCTGAGAAAGACTGAAGACAAGAGAAAGGGATGACAGAGAATGAGATGGTTGGATGACATTGACTCAATGGACATGAGTTTGAACAAACTCTGGGAGATAGTGAAGGACAGGGGAGCCTGGCATGCTGTAGTCCATAGGGTCACAAAGAATCAGAACGACTTAGTAGCTGAATGACAACCAGGTCATAATCAGATATCATGCAAACCACTAACAGCAGCCTATTTCTCCTTATTTATGTGGAAACTAGTAAGTCAGGTTACTTATCTTCTTTCAGTTGAGGACCAGTTAAAAAGAAATGAAGTAGATTATCATCAACCAATAGTACCAAACCATAAAATTTATTTTCTGAACCATGACTCTGAATGATAAATCCCCATCAAAGGACAAAGCTCTTATCAAAAAAACAGAGAGATGTGGACTGAATTGGAAGGCTCCCAACTCTGATTTGAAGGGAAAGAAGAAAATGTTACACAAACTGCAAACAGGCTATCTCATAGCAGAGGTCTAACAAAAGAAAGACTTCATTAAAAAAAAAAAAAAAAAATTCCTCAATAGGCTGAAAGGTACTTCATTATAAAAATAGTGAAACTCCATAGTGCCTGGCACATGGATGATGTTTAAAACAAGATTTAAACCTAAAAAGAACAATATACACTAAAAAAAACACCTGGGTAGAAAATTAAAATTTGATAGGGTTAACTCTGAGAAAAGAGTTAACAGAAATTATTAAGTATTATAGAAATATACTTCAAACCTCTAACCAGAAGGTAAACATAAACATCTTTCTTTTAGCACAATGGACCAAAACTAAATAAACTCAACACACTGGAAGAGGGATAAATCAATCACATGTATCAGAAAAAAAAAATGACTTAAAAACACTGTACTGAAAATAGCCTAGAGCAATAAAAAGTTTTTAAAATAATAAAATAATCTAGAGGAACTTCCCTGGCAGCCGAGCTGTTAAGACTCCACCCTTCCAATGCAGGGGACATGGGTTTCATCCCTGATTAGGGAACTAAGATCCCACATGCCACATGGTATAGCCAAAAAAATAAATATAATAAAATAGCCTAGAAATACTTAACAGATGTGGAGCCAACAGAAAGTATTAAAATTAAGTAATGAAAAAGTGAACATGAGTTAAAGTGCCCTATGGATAACAAAGCTAGTATCATCTTCAGTTCAGTCGCTCAGTCATGTCCGACTCTTTGTGACCCCATGAATCGCAGCATGCCAGGCCTCCCTGTCCATCACCAACTTCCGGAGTTCACTCAGACTCACGTCCATCAAGTCAGTGATGCCATCCAACCATCTCATCCTCTGTAGTCCCCTTCTCCTCCTGCCTTCAATCTTTCCCAGCATCAAGGTCTTTTCCAATGAGTCAGTTCTTTGCACGAGGTGGCCAAACTACTGGAGTTTCAGCTTCAGCACCAGTCCTTCCAATCAATAGTCAGGACTGATTTCCTTTAGGATTGACTGGTTGGATCTCCTTCCAGTCCAAGGGACTCTCAAGAATCTTCTCCAACATCACAGCTCAAAAACATCAATTCTTCAGTGCTCACCTTTATGGTCCAACTCTCATATCCATACATGACTACTGGAAAAACCATAGCTTTGACTAGACAGACCTTTGTTGGCAAAGTAACGTCTCTACTTTTTAATATGCTGTCTAGATTGGTCATAGCATTTCTTCCAAGGAGCAAGCGACTTTTAATTTTATGGCTACAGTCACCATCTGCAATGATTTTGGAGCCCCCGAAAATAAAGTCTCTGTTTCCATTATTTATTTCCCCATCTATTTTCCATGAAGTGATGGGACTGGAGGCCATGAATATCTAATATCATGATATCAGATGCCATGAAATCTAATATCATCTTAGACTTGCATTAACAGAAGTATTCAGAAAACAGAAGGAAGTATCTCTATACTAGGCTATTTTAAATTTCACACTACCTTTTAAAAGTCAGACATCCAGAAAAAAGCTACTCAGAATTATATAATACAAAGATTAAGATGGTAGATGTCATCAACTTCAGAATGATATTTTGTGGTATTTTGTTTGTTTTTGATCCCAGGGGAATGGAGAAGAGAATTTTAATTCACTATACAATAAAGTATCCGAAAAGTAGAAAACCTATGAGACATTCTCCCTACCCCAGAATGAATTCACCAAAATATTTCCTCAGTTGTTAGAACAGGATCTCTAAAGGTCCATCTTTCTAAAACTAAGACTCTAAAACAATGAAGAATACCTATTAATGAAAGCTTAAGACTTCATATTAATTACTGGTTAAATGTATAGGAGAAAAAAACTTGAATTGCCAATATAGAGTAATTCAAACTATATCAGTGAGACCACACTTAACTCTATTTAAATTATGAACCATAAATTTTCCTGGTAATAACTGTCATGCTCTCAAGAAGGATCTCCCAATTCTATGTTTCATCATATGTCAAATAATGCTAAACATACAAGCCAGTATTATTTAAATTTTCAAGCCCACATTTCTTTATAAACAAATCTGTCAAAAAGTTTTCACTCCACTTCTCAGTGATTTCTATAATTCCATAGTGAAATAATATACATTTGATAATGAATACTTTATTCACAATGTCTCGTATTCAGATAACATTTGTATTGAGTTCTTCAGTAGCTATCCTCCACCCCACCTCCCAGAATAAAAAATCAGCAGGAATTAGATGAACAATAACCAAGTACCATTATCAGAAGCTAACATTCTCTTCATGTCAGTAATTAAGCTGGTTTTAAGAAAAGCAAAAAAAAAAAAAAAAACATACTCACATCTTGGCTCAGTCCAGAAAAGGTTTTCTGAAGCTCCTTGGCAAATTCTAAGTTATGTAGCACTTCTTCATATTTCTCAACTGCTTCCTACCAAACCAGATAAGAAAACATCAATTCTGTGAATTTCCAAGTACAATATGTCAAAATAAGTGCTCCTTGATAATAGTAGAAGCGATTGAACACTTTAGAAACTAGCCATTCACTACACATGGGCTTCCCAAGTGTGGCACAGTAGTAAAGACTCCGCCTGCCAATGCAGGAGACACAAGAGACGCAGGTTTAATCCCTGGGTCAGGAAGATTCCCTGGAGAAGGAAATAGCAACCCACTCCAGTATTCTTGCCTGGAAAGTTCCATGGACAGAGGAGCCAGGCGGGCTTCAGCCCATGAGGTTGCAAAGAGTCAGACACGACTAAGTACACATTTACTACACATACTCAAAAAAGTAAGGAGAAAGTATTTAGTAGAAGTTAAATAAAGTTAAATTCAAAAATTCAACTTTTATGCTAGAAATCTGAACCATAATAATAAAAATGAAGTTGACTATCCATAAAAGTCTAAGGTCAGAGAGGCCTGAGGGTTTTAAGAACACTGAACCTACAGGATTCCTCTGTCAATATTCATTCACTACACAAATATATTACACAAGTAGCACAGTGAGAGTCACAGATGAAGCAACCTCAAGAAATTTACACTATGGTAGGAAAAACTTGTCAATAATTACCTATAACAACAAATTAAGTATTATAACAGAAATATTGCAAATTTGGAGGGTATGCCATGTGGCTTGCCAGAGCTCAGTTCCCTGACCAGGGACTGAACCTGGGCCCTTGGCAGTGAAAGCAGAGTCACAAACACTGGACCACTAGGGAATTCCCTGTAAATTTAAAGAGGCAAATTTTTCTTTTCAATTTCATAGATGAAGAAAGTAAATAATTAGAGAAGGCGCAAGTTTCTATGGACTTTACTTCAAATCTACATGGAAGAACAAAGGGCCTATATGAAACAGAACAAGATGGGGAACTCATCTAATCAGATAAAGACATATTACAAAGCCTCTACAGTTAAAATAGTGTAATATTCCACTTCTGAATATCTACCCAAAAGAAATGAAAGCATATACCCACCTAAAGACTTGTAGACAAATTTATACAGCACATTATTTATTATAGCCCCAGATAAAAACAATCCAAATATCCAGCAACTGGTAAATGAATAAGCAAAATGTGTTATAACCATACAAAGGAATTCTGGCTAGCAACAAAAAGAAATGAATTATTGATACATGCTATAACATGCAACGAACCTGAAAAACATAATGGTAAGTCAAAGAAGACAGATACAAGACTTTATTTTCTATGCAATATCCAGAAAAGACAAATTTATAGAGACAGAAAGCAAATAACAGCACAAAAGAGAACTTGAAAAGGATATGGAAATGTTCTACAACTCGCTGCTAGGACCTCCCTGGTTGTCCAGTAGGTAAAACCCCACGCTCCCAATGCAGGGGCCAGTTCGATCCCTGGTTGGGTAACTAGATCCCTCATGCATGCCACAACTAAGAAACCCACTTGCTGCAACGAAGTTCCCACAAGTCACAACTAAGACTCACTGGAGCCAAAATAAATAATTAATATTTTTTAAAGTAAATAAAACTCAATTGTAACAGTTGTATAACTCTACAAATTTACTATAAATTATTGAATTGTGCAGTTACAAGGAGTTAATGTTATATTTACAATACCTTAAGAAAGCTGTTTTTAAAATAATCAGATACTATTAAGTCTTTGTAACGGTATAGAGCAACAGAACTGTGTACTATAACATAACATAGTTTTAACATAAATTGGTACAATAATTTAGGAAACTAATTTGGCATTTTTACTGGGAAGTTAACTATGGGTATACCCTACAGCCCAATGATAAGTACACACCCTGAAGAAATCTTACACCTCTATCTTACATGTAAGACCAATCAAAGTAGAATACCAAAAAATAAGAGCAAACAACTCAAACATACATCTTTATAGACTACTATCCAGTAGAGAAAAGCAAATGAAATAGAAATACTTGCCTCAATATAAAAATCTTAAATGTAGTGAATGAAAAAAGATAAGCTGCAGAATATACAGTATAACATTTATTGTAAGTTTCAAAAAAAAAAATGTAACCCTAACAGATTTAAGGACAGTAAGTTCTCTTCAAACATAAGGAAGGGAATGAACAGGGGAAGTTCAAGGTCAGGTTACAGGAAGGAGCTCAGGGAAGGTCCTTCAATAGTGTTCCTAATATACTATTTGAGCTAAGTAGTGGGTTCTGACTGGAGAAGGCAATGGCACCCCACTCCAGTGTTCTTGTCTAGAGAATCCCAGGGACGGCAGAGCATGGTGGGCTGCCGTCTATGGGGTCGCACAGAGTCGGACACGACTGAAGCGACTGAGCAGCAGCAGCAGTGGGTTCTGACACTTGCTTTATTAGGTGCTGTAACTTATATGCAATATTTTGTATGGACTACATATTTCTTAATAAAACAGGCAGTTCAAATATTAGAACCAAGAATGCACAGGTAACATAACCATAGTAAACAGTCCTCAAAGGGATGTGAAACTGCAAAGGAATACCCCTTTGTGTGTGTGTGTGTGTGTGTGCACTCAGTCATGTCCAACTCTTTGTGATCCTGTGGACTATAGCCCGCCGCCAGGCAATTTTCCAGGCAAGAACACTGGAGTGGGCTGCCATTTCCTTCTCCAATACCCCTTCATATCTGCTCCCAAATAATATTAACTCAACTTCCCATCATTAGATGTGGATCCACCCTTCCTTTCTCTCCTTTTTTATACAGTGGAAGAGACATCCTTCCACCTGTGCCCTGGATCCTATTCAACTCTGCATTCACAGAAGAACTTAATCTATGATTCTCTCTTTAATGCCTTAAGCCTCTTCCTCTCTGTTGATGCTGAAACCAGCACTGAAGTTCAAGTCTCCCCCAACCTACACAAGAAAAATAAAAAGTGCCTTTCTGACAACCACTTCCTTCAAGTCTCAGACAAATTTCAAAATGTCTACACAGTCTCCATTTCCTCTTCAGCCCTTATCAACCTGGATTGTTTCCACCATTCCACCAGAACTGTCCTGGCCTGATGCTGGGAAAGATTGGGGGCAGGAGGAGAAGGGGACGACAGAGGAAGAGATGGTTGAATGGCATCACTGACTCAATGGACAGGGGTTTAGGTGGACTCCAGGAGTTGGTGATGGACAGGGAGGCCTGGCATGCTGCGGTTCATGGGGTCGCAAACAGTCGGACATGACCGAGCGACTGAACTGAACTGAAGGTCAGTGATGTCAATCCCATCCTTTAAACCTGTGCATCTTGTATAGCTCTCATTTTGGTTAACTTTTCAGAAGATTTCAACACAGAGGCACCCTCCTGCTCTACAAACAACTCGTTTTTTATAACACTGAACTTCCATTTTTCCTCCATTTCTCCAGCTTTTCATTTACCAGCAATTTTCCCATTAACTGTTCTCATCTCAGTTTTCAAGCACTTATAAAGACAATAGGACCTACATCACAGAAATGTGCAATTTAAATGAATACTTTTAAATCATTTAAAAGTACTGTGGAAACACAGACACCATATTAAAAAAAAAAAAAAGGATGAACAGGTAGAGCACAGAGGATTTTTAAGGCAGTGAAACTATTCTGTATGTTACCATGACAGCATACATGCCATTATATATTTGTCAAAACCCACAGAATGTACAATACCAAGGGTTGAACCCTAATGTAAGCTATGGACTTTGAGTGATGATGCTGTGTCAACATAGGTTCAATTGTAACAAATGGACCACTCTGGTAAGGAACGCTGATAGTGGAAAAGGCTGTGCGTGTGTGGGGTCAAGGAACTCTCTCCACTTTTTGCTCAAATTTACTGTGAATCTAAAACTGCCAAAAAAAAAAAAAAGAAACCGAAAGTACCTATATTAAGCTAAGCTGTATACAGGCTTAAAGAAACTTTGGACAGATACAAAGCAATCTATCAGAATCATTATTTTATAAGATGAGTACTGAACAGAGGAAGGACAGGGTGAAAGAAAAAACATCTTTTTTAACATTTCCTATTTCTAAACTATGTGAATTACTTCCAATTTTAAAACACTAAACTTAAGGGCTTTTTAATTAAGTACTATACTATTGACAACAGGTCTCTGAGGGCTCAGATTATAGATTTTTTTTCTTCTGACTTATTTGCATTTTCTAAATTTCTGCCTGAAGTATATGTTCCTTGTACGAGATGTTATTTCTCAAAAGTACCACTAACTATATAATCACATCTAAAAACCTAATATTCAATCATTTTATATTTAGTAAATCTGTATGTAATATTTAAGTACCTACCATATGCAATAAACCATTCTAGTAATAGGAAAACAGCAGTAAGCAGACAAAATCTCTACTTTAACAGAACTTACACTGCAAGGGAAGAAGAGATAAAACTTTAGTTTGTCAGAGAAGCACTTTTATTAAAAAAAATTAAAGCAAGGAAAGGAGCAAAGGAGTGTTATCAGGACAGGCCTTACTGAGATGACCTTCAAAGAAAAAGGTGAAGGAGGTTGGGAATGGAGCCATTTAGACATCTGGGGAAAAAGCACCCCAGGCAGTAAAAAGAGCACAGCAAAACCCTGAAGTAGCAGTGCGGCTGCGGTATGTGAGGACCAGAAGAAGGCCTGTGTTGCTGGGATGAAGCCAGCAAGAGAGAAGTGCAGGAAATGCAATGAAAATGTAAAAGGAAATAGGCAGCATAATTTGTTTGCAGGCCTTACAGGCCATTCTGAGGTTCACTGGTGGCTCAGATGGTAAAGAATCCACCTGCAATACAGGAGACCCGGGTTCAATCCCTGGGTTGGCAAGATCCCCTGGAGGAAGGGAATGGCTACCCACTCCAGTATTCTTGCCTGGAGAATCCCATGGACAGAGGAGCCTGGCAGGCTACAGTCCATGCGGTCGCAAAGAGTCGGACACGAATGAGCGACTAACACTTTACTATATATCACATTCTGCACCATGATGGGAACCAATAGGGGGGGACTTCTGAGGAGAGGACTGATATCTACTTGTTTTTGAACAGAACTACAGAGGCTACTTGGAGAAGGCAATGGCACCCCACTCCAGTACTCTTGCCTGGAAAATCCCATGGACGGAGGAGCCTGGTAGGCTGCAGTCCATGGGGTCGCTAAGAGTCGGGAACGACTGAATGACTTCACTTTCACTTTTCACTTTCATGCATTGGAGAAGGAAATGGCAACCCACTTCAGTATTCTTGCCTGGAGAGTCCCAGGGACAGAGGAGCCTGGCGGGCTGCCATCTATGGGGTCGCACAGAGTCGGACACGACTGAAGAGACTTAGCAGCAACAGAGGCTACTGGGGTTTCCCAGGTGGCTCAGTGGTAAAAAAAAAAAAAAAAAACCTGCCTGCCAATGCAGGTTTGATCCCTGGGTCAGGAAGATCCCCTGGAGAAGGAAATGGCAACCTGCTCCAGTTTTTTTGCCTGAAAAACCCCAGGGACAGAGGAGCCTGGCTGGCTAGAAACCATGGAGTCGCAAAGAGTCAGACATGACTGAGTAAACACGCAGGCACACACACCGTGGCTACTGTGTTAAGAACAGACGTGGAGGGAGAGCAGAAACAGAAAAACCTGTAAGGGAGCTGTTACAGTAATGCAGATGAAAGGTGATGTGGTGTGGAACAGGAAGGCAGACGCAGAATTTATGAGAAATGGTCTGTTTCTGAATTTATTTTGAAGGAGGAATTGACCACACACTTGCTGATGGGCTAGATACGAGGTATGAGGAGAAAAATGAGAAATTCTCCAAGGTTTTGAGTGATACCATCCTTCTAGTAAATCAGGCTGTTAACTGATATAGTGGAGGTTAAAGGAGAACAGGTTTTGCGGAGCAAAATGAAGTAAAAGGCAACTGGACAGAGGAATCTAGAGTTCAGAGAACTGCTCTATTGACAATATAAATTTGGAGACTGTCAGGTATCACTCAAGCAATCAAAGTTAATACTGTAGAAGCAACATGTAGTAGCTTGTGTATCTCAGACTAGTGAGATTAAAGTTCACCTGGCTGGAGCTCCTCAACATTTCTTAGAGAGCTACCGTGAGAATCACCAGCCTCCCCATTCCCATCCCCTATGTTTCCCCAAAGACAAAAACATGTAATAGAACACTTTCTCCAAGGGTGTTTAGACAGAGGTTTCATCACTTTAAAAGTTAGTGAACATACCATGACTACTTAAAAACAAAACCGTGTTGAAATGCTGAATGTCCAGCTAAGTCCTTTCACCAGCCATCTGAGCACATCATTCTCAGAACTCGACAATTCAAATCTGTGTCTCAGCAAAACAGTAATTCACTACATCACAAAAATTCTAGGTCAGTGAAGAAGAGCCAACATGGCAAGGAAAAAGTCCTTGAATACCAGTACCTGCAATTCACAACCAAAAACTTTAAATAACATAAAAGACAACAGATCCACATGCTAGATCAAATAACTTTTAATTTTGTGCTGTCTTAGCCAGGAAGTGTGATCAGATCAAAAAGGCAAACATCAATAAAGCGTTTTTAAATTTTTCCATATGGTAAAAACTATCCTTCATCCCATTAGATAAAACTTGCAATTACTAGTTATACCATGAGCAACGTAAAGAGTATTTTTAACTTTCATAAACAGTAAATATTTGAAGGCCTGATATCTATCAGATAAACATGCCTCCTAAGAAGGAACATAGCAATGCAGGATAGAAAAGCAGGGAGATACCATCAAAGGAATTAAGGAGAAGCAGCTAGAGAAAACTAAGGCAAGCTGTAGCAGTTACTCTTTTACATTTTAGAGCAGAGAGATATCAGGTTTAGAATATGTGAGTAAATAGTAGAAAGCTAGGTGATTCCCTGCTCTTCTCCTTCAGTCCGCTCTAGAGAAAGTTTAATTAAATCCATACATTAACACTTTGTGATTATCTACATCTTCACTCTTATTTGACAACACACACCCCCATCCATATACTATCTACTAGTGCAAAAGTAAAGTCAAAGATATAAGACCTGATAGCTGAAGACAAAGTCTTTGGAAAAACCCAGTGGACTTTCACTCTTCCTTTTTAGCCTATCAAATCTTTCAGTTCAGTTCAGTAGCTCAGTCATGTCCGACTCTTTGCGACCCCATGAACCACAGGATGCCAGGCCTCCCTGTCCATCACCAACTTCCGGAGTCCACCCAAACCCATGTCCATTGTGTCGGTGATGCCATTCAACCATTTTATCCTCTATCATCCCCTTCTCCTCCTGTTCTTTGGTCTCCCCCAAATTCATCTAGAGTCTTATTAAGAAAATAAGTCTGACCAAAGGATCAGAAACCACTTACCAACTGGTCTGGATTAAGATGCTCTCCATTTTTCAGGCGATCTTTATAATCTTCCAGTTTGAGCTACAAAAGAGAAACTTGTATCTACCACAATCTGATACAAAATTCTGAAACAAACTAAATACCAGACTGTTTCTCATGAGAACAAAGTTCTTGCAGTAAACTACCAATCTATAAGAATAACATTTTAGTACAAGATAAAAGGCAGTTGTAGATGAATTCCGGTCAGGAAAAAAAAATATTACACACAATCAACACTAGTCTGGAATTACAAAAGTTAAGTGGTAATAAACCCTTTTTCTCTTAATGGGCTCTGTAACTAGATTACATGACACATCGGGATTTAACAAATAAATCATATGCCCCTAACCCAATGGTGCTCAATCAGGGGCAATTTTGTCCCCCAAGGACACATGACAATGTCTGGAGGTATCTCTGGCTATCACCACTCAGGGGATAGGGAGGAGGTGGGTGCCACTGGCATCCTGAGGGTAGAGGCCAGGCCATTATAGAATGCTGCAGTGCATCCTACAGTGCAAAGGTCAGCCCCCCACAACAAAGAACTATCCAGCACAAAATGGCAACAGTGTTTGTGAGGCTGAAAAGTCCTGCTTAAATGGTTACCTGTTGAACTATGTGAGCATTTGTCCAGTGAAACTTCCTAATGGAAGTACAAAAATGTAATATTTTTTTTTTCTAGAATTATAGTAGCCTCAACTTGAAGCCATCTTTCATTTTTAAAAATCTGATATTTAAGTAAATAAATGACAAATAAATTGCATTTATTGTCCAAATAATGACATGACCCTTTATGGTATTCTAAAAGCAATTTTAGGCACCTTCTATGTTTGCTTTATAGCTTTAAAATACTTTCTCAGAAGCTTGAAACAAATGTATGAGTACTGACCAGATTGGTATTCAAAATTAAAGAGGTACTATAGTTCAGCTGAAGAGTATAATTATACATATATTACACATATATATGTAGTTCCTCCACCTGGGTAAGACATTTATGAGTCTATCAAAAGATCCCGCTTAGAACAGATCCTGCTCTGACTCTAACTTCCCACAGTGGCAGGGAATTTGTGCTGACCCAGGCACACTCACCTTATCATGCTCATGATCAACTGCATGCATTCAAAAGACAACTGGTGAGAACTAAGGCTACAGAGAAGCTACCAGTAACTGGCCCTTCTTCACTATCTTCCTAGAGTGTGTGTTGGGGAGGGTGGGGGGGGGTGGGGAATGGGAACGGAAAGGAACAGGGTCAACCAAACTCTTGAAAATCTCTTCACCCTCCTGCATCAAAAGCAACTTTCCTAGATTTAACTAGATCTTGGCATAGAAATATTCAAAAGTTCCTCGGTCCAGATAGTAACTCACCTACTATCACAAGCAAAAGAGAATCATGACACAACAAAGCTATGTGCAGTACCATTTCACAGGCTACATGACTCAGGAAATGAGGAATGATCTGGATCTTTACATCAGCATTTACTGTCACATCAGGCTGGTTACAACCTGCGTATCTTTACAAGGCTCCCTACAATGCTTTCACCAACCAATCTGAAACAATCACCTAGCAACACAAAAATTAGTGCTAAAACATCTTCTGGCTCTGCCATCGTTAAAGCTTCCAATGACTGCAGCAGTTATACTGCAATATCAAATGCTGCAGAAAGTCACAAGGAAAACAAGCTAAAAAAAAAGGAACACTATTCATTTATGAAAAGAAATATTAATACTACATGCAAGGAATTAATCTGAGCTAAAGTAGCTACCTCTGCAAATATTTCAACAGTAGCATGCATAATAATTTTACTATGAAGAATATTTTTATTCAGCTATTCTGGCAAATCAAATATAAAGTGTTTAATACAGTCAGTATTTAGCCCACTTGTACATTTTCAGCCAGCTAAATCTCAAGGTTACTTAAATCTTCAGGAAAGAAATCTTTAGGAAGAATATCTAGGAGCCCTGATAGAAAGTAAAAAAGCAAGTTCCTTAACTCTAATTTAACATGGTGTATATACAGGGCTGGGTGGGGGAAAAAAGTTACCTTCTTTTTCTCGATGTTTCTAATTTTGTGTTTAAGGCATATGAGTCCATTATCAATATATGTCTCATATGCTTGGGAAGGAGAGGCAGCAGAGCTGAGGGCAGACTGCAAGGGGCTCATCGCCCGCTGGCTTTCCCCATGCTGACTGTGGTTCACTTGGGGCTTGGCTGACTTCATTGTCCTCTGTTTTCCCTCCTCTGAATGGCCTGAAGGTGACTGGTAACCAAAAGGAGATGAAGAGAGTTGCACCATTGAAACAGATGAGGCTGAAAGAGGGAAGGGAAAAAAAAAAAAACTTAGGAATAAAACTAAATTACGACTAGAGGCTTTAAATTCCCTTTAAAGTCTAGACCCACGCCCCACAAAATTCTCTTCCACAGAAGTGAGCTCAAAACTTAATGTTGTTTTAAATACTGTACTTTCATTTCACTATCTTGAAGGCAGTTCGTGCCAAGCACTGGAGCCTTTGCATAGGCAAAAATCTACAATACGGGGGATGTTTCCAGAAATTCAATTTCCCACATAGGGAGGAAGAACTGCTAATCAAACAGTGGCTTCAGAGCTGAGGGCGACCCACATTCTGAATAATTTCTATGGTCAAGTGATGACACACACAAAAAATAAGCCTTCCCCATCCGGACAAGGCAGCCAGCCATTCGAAACTCTTCACATTATCTCTCACCACCAGCCCCAACCCCAATCACTAACAACCACATTTAAAAGAAAATCCCAAACACACAATTCTTTCAGAGCTCTCTTTGACTAAGTGCGGAGAAACTTCTTGAACAAGAATGCTAACTTCCCTTTGATTGCTCTCGGGCCTACAAGGCAAGCTCGTCTCTACTGGACACTGGAGCGAGGTACTCTCAAGCTGCGACCTCTTCGAGTTCGTGTTCAGTTTTGTTTAAACTAACCCATAACCACTCACAAGTCAACCGGTTTAAGGGCGCATCCTGGCGAGCCTTACACCGCCCCGACCGTGGCCCTCGCTCCCCCTCCAGCCCCGCGCATCAGCGCTGTTCTCCCCACTCCCCTTGAGGAGCATCCCCAGAGCAAGGACAAAACAGGCCCCAGGCCCCCGCAAGGCCCGCGCCAGAGGCGCTTCTACCGGGAGGGCCCTCGGCCCCCCGAGGGCAGCGACCCCCGCCCTCCCACAGTCGTCCGGTCGCCGAAGCAGCGGGCCGGGGCCACTTCTGCAGGTGCCTCTAGGAGGCCGATCTGCGTAAGACGCACGGGCTACCTGCCCGCCAGGGCCGCGCCCCAAGGATGCCGAGCCGTCCTGCACTCCAGGCAGCGGTCGCCCAACCCGGCCCACCCTCGCCGGCCGGCCACTTGCCCCCGCAGCGCCGACTCAGGCAGCCGCAGCCTGGCTTCACCTCCGCAGGCCGCCGAGGCCGCTGCCGCCGCCGCCGCTGCCGCAGCCCGGGCCCGCCTTCGAAAGCCAGCGGGAGCCAGGAGAGCTGCGGAGGTGGACCAGCGCCACCCCGCACTCGTGTCTCCTCCTCCCGCCTTCCCCCTCTCCCCTCCCTGTCCTCGCAGGCGGCGTCTGCGGCACCAGGCACACCGCCGACTCAGCCGCTCTTGCCCAGGCCCGCCCTCGACGCCGTGGGGGGGGGGCCTATATAGGTGCGCCCCGCCCCCACGCGCGCGCACCTCCTCCTTCCGGTGCCGGACCCCGCCGCCGCGGGCCTCCGCCAGGAGCGGGGGACGCTTGTGCCAGGCCCAGATGCGGCGAGAAGTCGTCGCGAGAGGGCGCGTTCTCCCCGCGATTGCGCAGATTGCGGGCCACCAGGTGGGCCCGCTGAGTTGTCGAGAGCCGGCCGGCCGCGAACTCCGCAGCTCTACGCGACCTTGCTGATTGCTGCCAGTAACTCTTGGCGTGACCTTGAACAGGTGATTTGAATCACTCGAAAAGCGCAGAGAGCCCTTTGCGGAATTGCCAATTAAACCGAACTTGAGCCTTTGGTGGTTTAGGTGGGCAGTCTTGAAGTGCAGGCGTGCCTCTGCCCCTCACCTCCAGATTCCATCCTTCGCTGTCCAGTGGAGAGGAATCACCGTTTCCGCCGAAAGGACTCATAGGAGCAGAATACTCCAAACCAGCATTGCCATAAAAACGATCTGGGTGACTCCGCAACCTTCAGTAATAAGATTTAGTTTATTTAGGCTGTGTCATTTGTTACTTTGAAACATTAATTCGTTGGCACTCAGAGAAAAAGCTAATAAAAATCTTGGTACAGTTGCATCAAATTAAGAGAAAAGGTTGGAAATACAACTCTGTTTTTGAAGGAAGGGATGGTGTTTCTCATACCAAAAGAGGAAAAGAAAGAGAGAGAAAAACCCAGATATACATGTGTCTAGCTACTACACCAAAAAAAAAAAAATGTTTTAGGTCCTGTACCTGGGACTCTGATAAAAATTATTTAGACTAGCAAGAGAAGAACACTGCAAAATCAGGAGTATAATCAAGGAAACAAAACTCCAACTTAAAAAATGTTGGGGAAACTCAACACAAAAATTATCATGATGTTTAACATTTCTTGATACAGCATTTTGCCACTTGCGGCATTCTTTTCAGTCTATGTTGCATTGTAGCTTTGAATCTCTGAATCCCACATGCGACCTTGAGGGTCGGACAAATCATAGGTTGTCAATTTGTTTCATTGTTTATAACGAAAGATACAACAAAGCTGTTGAACGTCAGGGGAGGAAGACTACGCTTTCATCCTTAAGAGAGCAAAAAGCAATGAACAAAGGTAAAAACATGTGAAGGACACACTTTTGTATCATTGAGTAGAAACAAAGTTACAGCTCAGGTTTATGCCTGTGGTAGCCTGAACTAATAGTGAATCTAAGAATGAACAGTATTTCTGACATACTAATCATTATATGTTTGTCTTCTAATTGACCAAGAATAAACTATCCTTTGTGTCATATAGATCTGGCCATGGATCCTAAATATTCCACTAAATGTAATAATTCTGAATAAATCTATACCGTTTTATTTGCAAACATGATTCAGAAAATGAATCAAGAATGCAAAAGCAAAAATAATTGAATTTCAAGTCTGGTAAGGTACAGTCTGTATAAGCACAGCATAACATTTATAGGAGATTGTACATAATAGATAATGTTGTGATATTTTCTTAAAAAAAATGGAAAAAATGATTCAGAAAAAAAGCTTTTCTGCTAGAAAAGATCTTTAAAGCCAGTGAGTCCGGTTTATTTTGAAAGTACATGCCTCCTCAATTTTTATTTGTTAGTGATTTTCTTTGTTTTCCCCTCCCCATTCCCTATTTTCTACACCTTTATTTGCCTTGCAAACAGTGAGGAGTATTTTTGGAAAGCCACCTCCAAGATCAGCAATGAATTACTGTTTCAAATATGATTTTTAAAGTTGTTTCAAATCAGTGAGGGAAGAACACATCCATTCAACAAATACATATTGTTATGTTAGCTAAACCAAGTATGTATTGTCCAGTATGTCTTGGGTTATGTGTTAGGGATATATTGGTGAGTGAGAGATATAGCCACTGACCTCATGGATCTGCGTGAGAATTCAATAAAAGCTGCAGGAATAAGTAGCAAAAGCAATCAACTCAAAATAGATTAACAAAAATACTAAAGACTTATAACGGATCATTTGATTTCTGTAAAAATTGGTCAAACTTTACATCCCTTGAAAATGTGAAGATTTTAAATATGCATTGTCTGGTAAACACATGGTTCCTGCAGGAATGGTTGTGCTGCGCGTGTGTGCTCAGTCACTCAGTCGTGTCCAACTCTTTGCGACCCCGTGGACTGTATCCCATGGGGCTTTTTTGTCCATGGGATTCTCCAGGCAAGAATACTGGAGTGGGTTGCCATTTCCTCCTCCAGGGGATCTTCCCATCCCAGGGATCAAACCTGCATCTTCTATGTCTCCTACATTGGCCAGCAGATTTATCACTGAGCCATCTGAGGTTATGCCGTGCTACTGCTGCTAAGTCGCTTCAGTCGTGTCCGACTCTGTGCAGCCCCAGAGACGGCAGCCCACCAGGCTTCCCCGTCCCTGGGATTCTCCAGGCAAGAACACTGGAGTGGGTTGCCATTTACTTCTCCAGTGCATGAAAGTGAAAAGTGAAAATGAAGTCACTCAGTTGTTCCCGACTCTTAGCGACCCCATGGACTGCAGCCTACCAGGCTTCTCTGTCCATGGATTTTCCAGGCAAAAATACTGGAGTGGGGTACCATTGCCTTCTCCGGAGGTTATGCTGTAGTCTCTTAAAATTTATGTAGCTTCGCGTTGTTGAAACTGGAAAGATTAATTCACTAAAGGATGTTGAAGCTCCTACCACGAGTGGAGATAGAAGAAATTATTCTAGATATTTTGTTATGGGTGATAGAAATCTGCCTCTATGTGGTTCTATAAGGCTTTCTAGAGTGTTGCCACAAAGAGAACAAGAAAATAAATGAACAAATGGCTAAGAAAGATTCTCATGGAACAGATAGCATAATAAAGTTGTTTTAAAGTATTGTACTTTCACATATCAATATATCATCAAAGGAATTTATTGAACAATACATCCTAAAATAGTCATATCTTTTGACACAGTAACCCCTTACTTTAGAAATCTCCCCTATGGAAATAATCAGACATGGAGAAAATAATTTATCTTTCAAAATGCTAATCACAGCTTTTTTTTTTGGTGATGAAAAATTGTGAACAAAAACTGAGGCATTCAAACTAATTCAGTTCAGTTCAGTTCAGTCGCTCAGTTGTGTCCGACTCGCTGCGACCCCATAAACTGCAGCACGCCAAGCCTCCCTGTTCATCACCAACTTCCGGAGTCCACCCAAACCCATGTCCGTTGAGTCGGTGATGCCATCCAACCGTCTCATCCTCTGTCATCCCCTTCTCCTCCTGCCCTCAACCTTTCGGCATCAGGGTCCTTTCCAATGAGTCAGCTCTTCGCACCAGGTGGCGCAAGTATTGGAGTTACAGCCTCTACATCAGTCCTTCCAATGAACAACCAGCACTGATCTCCTTTAGTATGGACTGGTTGGATTTCTTTGCAATCCAAGGGACTCTCAAAGAGTCTTCTCCAACACCACAGTTCAAAAGCATCAATTCTTCGATGCTCAGCTTTCTTTAGGTCCAACTCTCACATCCATACATGACCACTGGAAAAACCATAGCCTTGACTAGACGGACTTTTGTTGGCAAAGTGATGTCTCTGCTTTTTAATATGCTGTGTCGCTTGGTCATAACTTTCCTTCCAAGGAGTAGGCGTCTTTTAATTTCATGGCTGCAGTCACCATCTGCAGTGATTTTGGAGCCCAGAAAAATAAAGTCAGCCACTGTTTCCACTGTTTCACCATCTATTTGCCATGAAGTAATGGGACCAGATGCCATGATCTTAGTTTTCTGAATGTTGAGCTTTAAGCCAACTTTTTCACTCTCCTCTTTCACTTTCATCAGAGGCTCTTCAGTTCTTCTTCACTTTCTGCCATAAGGGTGGTGTCATCTGCATATCTGAGGTTATTGATATTTCTTCTGGAAATCTTGATTCCAGCTTGTGCTTCTTCCAGCCCAGAGTTTCTCATGATGTACTCTGTCTGCATATAAGTTAAATAAGTGGGGTGACAATATACAGCCTTGATGTACTCCTTTTCCTATTTGAAACCAGTCTGTTGTTCCATGTCCAGTTCTAACTGTTGCTTCCTGACCCGCATACAGGTTTCTCAAGAGGCAGGTCAAGTGGTCTGGTATGCCCATCTCTTTCAGAATTTTCCACAGTTTATTGTGATCCACACAGTCAAAGGCTTTGGCATAGTCAAGAAAGCAGAAATAGATGTTTTTCTGGAACTCTCTTGCCTTTTCCATGATCCAGTGGATGTTGGCAATTTGATCTCTGGTTCCTCTGCCTTTTCTAAAACCAGCTTGAACATCTGGAAGTTCACCATTCACATATTGCTGAAGCCTGGCTTGGAGAATTTTGAGCATTACTTTACTAGCATGTGAGATGAGTGCAATTGTGCAGTAGTTTGAGCATTCTTTGGCATTGCCTTTCTTTGGGATTGGAATGAAAACTGACCTTTTCCAGTCTTGTGGCCACTGGTGAGTTTTCTATATTTGCTGGCATATTGAGTGCAGCACTTTCACAGCATCATCTTTCAGGATTTGAAATAGCTCAACTGGAATTCCATCACCTCCACTAGCTTTGTTCGTAGTGATGCTTTCTAAGGCCCACTTGACTTCACATTCCAGGATGTCTGGCTCTAGGTGAGTGATCACACTATCGTGATTATCTGGGTCATGAAGATCTTTTTTGTACAGTTCTTCTGTGTATTCTTGCCACCTCTTCTTAATATTTTCTGCTTCTGTTAGATCCCTACCATTTCCGTCCTTTTTTGAGCCCATCTTTGCATGAAATGTTCCCTTGGTATCTCTAATTTTCTTGAAGAGATCTCTGTAGTCTTTCCCATTTTATCAGCTCTGTTCAGTCACTCAGTCATGTCTGACTCTTTGCAACCCCATGTACTGCAGAATGCCAGGCTTTCCTGTCCATCACCAACTTCCATTCTATTGTTTTCCTGTATTTCTTTACATTGATCACTGAGGAAGGCTTTCTTATCTCTCCTGGCTATTCTTTGAAACTCTGCATTCAAATGGGTATATCTTCCTTTTCTCCTTTGCTTTTCACTTCCCATCTTTTCACAGCTATTTGTAAGGCCTCCTCAGACAGCCATTTTGCTTTTTTGCATTTCTTTTTCTTGGGGATGGTCTTGATTCCTGTCTCCTGTACAATGTCATGAACCACCATCCATAATTCATCAGGCACTCTGTCTATCGGATCTAGTCCCTTAAATCTACTTCTCACTTCCACTGTATAGTCATAAGGGATTTGATCTAGGTCATACCTGAATGGTCTAGTGGTTTTCTCCACTTTTTTTAACTTCAGTCTGAATTTGGCAATAAGGAGTTCATGATCCAAGCCACAGTCAGCTCCCAGTCTTATTTTTGCTGACTGTATAGAGCTTCTCCATCTTTGGCTGTAAAGGATATAATCAATCTGATTTCGGTGTCAACCATCTGGTGATGTCCATGTGTAAAGTCTTCTCTTCTGTTGTTGGAAAAGGGTGCTTGCTATGACCAGTGTGTTCTCTTGGCAGAACTCTATTAGCCTTTGTCCTGCTTCATTCTGTACTCCAAGGCCAAATTTGCCTATTACTCCAGGTATATCTTGACGTCCTACTTTTGCATTCCAGTCCCCTATAATGAAAAGGACATCTTTTTTGGGTGTTAGTTCTCGAAGGTGTTGTAGGTCTTCATAGAACTGTTCAACTTCAGCTTCTTCAGGGTTACTGGTCGGGGCATAGACTTGAATTACTATGATATTGAATTGTTTGCCTTGGAAACAAACAGAGATCATTCTGTCAAACTAGGGAAATAGCTAAATAAAGAGACTCTGACCCATGAATTATAATTCAAGCAGTACAAATATTCAGTGGCATGATATTATACAAAGTAAACAAAAGCAGGGTAATAACATGATTTAAGACATCTGGCCTTCTCAGATGGCACAGTGATAAAGAATCCGCCTGCCAGTTCAGGAGATGCAAGAGACTCTGGTTTGATCCCTGGGTGGGGAAGATCCACTGGAGGAGGAAATGGCAACCCATTCCAGTATTCTTGCTTGGGAAATTCCATGGACAGAGGAGCCTGGCAGTCTACAGTCCATGAGGTTGCAAAGAGTCAGACACAACTGAGCAACTGAGCACATACACAAGACATTATTGAATACAGTTGTGATTTTGTAAAACATTTAATTTTAAATATGCATGGAAAAGGCTAGACGATATTTTCCTCATTATTTTTATAGCATATGTTTATTTTAGAGAGCAAAGTAGACCAAAAATTTTCCCCAAAACATGAAAACTGTGACTATTAATTTTCTTCTTACAGCCATCTAGACTTTATTTCCAAGCAAATATCTATATAATGTTTTTACAAAAATGGAAATGTACTAAACATATTTGGCAGTTCTATCATTTTTACTTAAAACATGTTACACATCTTTTTTTAAAACAAATGTTCAACTTCCTTGGTGGTCCAGAATCTGCATTACAATGCAAGGGACACTTGATTGCTGGTCCAGGAAGATCCCACATGCTGCGAAGCAACTGAGCCCAGCACCGCAACTACTAAGCCTGCTCTCTAGAGGTTATGAGCCACAGCTACTGAAGCCCACACTGAGACCCCATGCTCGGCAGCAAGAGAAGCCACTGCAATGAGAAGCCCACGTCCCACAACAGGAAAGAAGTCCCCACTCACCACAACCAGAGAAAGCCCCGTGAAACAACCAAGCCCCACCACAGCCAAATGAAATAATAATATGATTATTAAATAATAATTAACATAATTATTAACTAATAAATGAATCTTAAATTTTAATTTTGAGTTAGGTTTGGGTACTATAATTTTGAATGTCAATTATCTTCTTTTTACTTTCCTGTGAACAAATAAGAAGTTAGAAAAACAATAAATGACACAAAGTATCATTTAGATAATTTAACAGAAATGTTAATTGTCCAAATGGGAACCACAAAAATAATATATAATAGTAAATATTTGAATAAATGGTAATTTGTATAATTCTTCCCCCCATAAATGGGCAAAAATCCTAAATGAAACATGAAAAAATTACCCTAAAAGAAAGCCTAAAATAGTACAAATTATTTTGTCACTTGAAAAACTACTTTTTATCCATGATCATATTACCTCAGAATTTTTCACATAAATTTACTCATTTTTAATAAGAAATACATCTTAAAAGAGTTGTATTTTTTATACAAGGCATGGAGAGCACATGGAGAGCAAAAAAAAGAAAAAATTAAGTTGGACTTCATCAAAACTGAAAACTTTTGTGCTTTAAAGGACACCATCAAAAAATAAAAAAGTTCACAGAACTGGAGAAAAAATTCTCAAATCACATACTTGTTAAGGTACTTATATCATCAATATATGTTTTACTATATACATCAATGTTATACATTTTTATATGAGACAATATGAAGAAGTATACAACTAAATATTTTTTTAATCTAAAAATGGGTAAAGAACCTGATTTGGCATTTCTGCAATAAAAACATAAAAATAGCCAATAAGTACGTGAAAAGCTACCCAACATCATTAGTCATCAAGGAAATGCAAATCAAAATACAGTAAGATACCACTTCACACCAACTAAAATGATTATAACCAAAATAACAGATAATAAGAAATCTTGATGAAGATGTGGAGAAATTGGTTGGAATTCCTTGTGCACTGCTGGTGGAAATCTAAAATGGTGCACCCTCTTCAGAAAACAGTTTGGCAGTTCCTCAAACAATTAAACATACAATTTCCATATGAGCCAACAATTCCAAGTATATGCTTTCCAAGTATATACTCATATGTATATAGTCAGGAGAAATAAAAAGATATCTCCACACAAAAAGTTGAACACATATTTTCGCAAGAGCATTATTCACATAACCACAAAATAGAAACAACCCAAATGTTCATCAACTGATGAGTAGATAAATAAGATGCGACATGCCCATACAAAGGAATATTATTGAAGCATAAAAAGGAATGAAATGCTGATACATGTAAAAGCATGGATGAGTCTTGAAAATATTATGCTACAAGAAAAGAATCAGATAAAAGATATAAAATTTGCTGTTCCTCACCCCAGCAAATGCCACACCACAGCCTTGAACTAGGTCTGGGAAAAACACAGCAGAGAAAGGATGCAACCTTCAGATGCTTTGGAGCAGAACTGCAGACACTGGCAGGGGGAACACATAGGTTTGCTATGACCACAGAGGCCTCACTTGCTTCAACAGTCACCTCCTTTGAAGCAGGGCACACACTCAAGGGCAACAATGCCTGATAGAACCCAAACCTCAGGGCTTATAGTCCAACAATTAGGAGAAGACCCCATCCCCACTAGGGCAGTGACAGCAGCAGGGCAGAGGAAGCTCTGCCCACACATCCAGCACAGGCTCTGGACACCACAGTACAAATCATATCCCCTGTCAAGGGGATAGCAACTGGCACACTCAGAAAAAAAGACATGGCTGGTATGCAGAAAAAAGGAGAACTTTCACCAAAAATGTTGCACTCACAGAAGTCTAGACAGGGATGCTACCACATTAAAACACTGCTTCAAGACCACAGTAGAGAAATTCATGTAAAATGAAAAAACAAAGGAAATACTTCCAATCAAAGGAATGAGAGGAATCCCCTGAAAGAATAATGAAACAGACCTCACTACTGTACTAGACCCAGAGTTCAAAAAGGAGATAATAGAAATGATGAAGGGATTAAGAAAGATTATTGAAAGAAAAGCAGATCATAGTAAAAAGGAAATAGAAACTATGAACTAATCAAAATTGGACAATTCAATTGCTGAGACAAAAACCAACCAAGAAACAATGAAGAGCAGACTAAACAACATAATAGCAGGCTAAATAATAATAACAAAGGAAAAATGACTAAGTGAGCTGGAAGACAGATCAGAATAACAGACAGAAAGACAAGTGAAAAACAAAGGAAATAAACATAATACACGTTGTTGTTCTTCAATCATTCAGTTGTGTCTGACTCTGCAACTCCATGGACTGCAGCACACCAGGATTCCCTGTCCTTCACCATCTCACAGAGCTTGCTGAAATTCATGTCCATTGAGTCAGTGATGCCATCCAACCATCTCGTCCTCTGTCATCCCCATCTCCTCCTGCCTTCAGCCTTTGCCAGCTTCAGGGTCTTTTCAGTGAGTCAGCTCTTCACATCAGGTGGCCAAAATATTAAAGCTTCAGCTTAGGCCTCAGTCCTTCCAATGAATATTCAGGACTGATTTCCTTTAGGATTGACTAATTTGATCTCCTTGCTGTCCAAGGGACTCACAAGAGTCTTCTCCAGCACCACAGTTTGAAAGCATCAATTCTTTGGCATTCAGTCTTCTTTATGGTCCAACTCTGACATCTATATGTTACTACTGGAAAAATCATAGCTTTGACTATACAGACATTTGTCGACAAAGTGATGTCTCTGATTTTTAATACACTGTCTAGGGTTGTCATAGCTTTTCTTCCAAGGAGCAAGCATCTTTTCATTTCATGGCTGGGGTCACCATCTGCAGTGATTTTGGAGCCCAAGAAAATAAGTCTGTCACTGCACTGCTTCCATTGTTTCCCCATTTATTTTGCCCCTTGAAGTGATGGGACTGAATTCCATGATCTCAGTGTTTTGAATGTTGCATCCTCAATCGCTCAATCATGTCTCTTTGTGACCCCCTAGACAATAGCCCACCAGGCTCCTCTGTCCATGGAATTTTCCAGAGAAGAATACTGAAATGGGTTGCCATTTCTTCTTTCAATGGATCTTCCTGACCCATGGATTGAACCCACATCTGCTCTGTCTCCTGCATTGGCAAGCAGATTCTTTACCACTGTGCCACCTGGGAAGCGCAATTGAATGTTAAGTTTAAGCCAATTTTTTCACGTTTTTCTTTCACCTTCATCAAGAGGCTCTTTAGCTCCTCTTCACTTTCTGTCTTAAGAGTGGCATCATCTGCATATCTAAGATTATTGATATTTCTCCTGGGAATATTGATTCCAGCTTGTGCTTCATCCAGCCCAGCATTTTGCATGATGTACTCTACATATAGGAGAAGGCAATGGCACCCCACTCCAGTACTCTTGCCTGGAAAATCCCATGGATGGAGGAGCCTGGTAGGCTGCAGTCCATAGGGTCGCTAGGAGTCGGACACGACTGAGCAACTTCACTTTCACTTTTCACTTTCATGCACTGGAGAAGGAAATGGCAAGCCACCCCAGTGTTCTTGCCTGGAGAATCCCAGGGATGGGGGAGCCTGGTGGGCTGCTGTCTCTGGGGTCACACAGAGTCGGACACGACTGAAGCAACTTAGCAGCAGCAGCAGCACTCTGCATATAAGTCAAATAAGTATGGTGACAATATACAGCCTAACATACTGCTTTCCAAATTTTGAACCAGTCTGTTACTCCATGTCTGATTCTAACCGTTGCTTCTTGATCTGCATACAGGTTTCTCAGGAGGCAGGTAAAGTGGTCTGATATTCCCATCTCTTTTAGAATTTTCCACAGTTTTTTGTGATCCACACAGTCAAAGGCTTTAGTGTAGTCAATGAAGCAGAAGTAGATGTTTCTCTGGAATTCAGTAGCTTTTTCTATGATTCAACAGATGTTGGTAATTTGATCTCTGGTTCCTCTGCCTTTTCTAAACCCAGCTTTAAGATCTGGAAGTTCTCGGTTCGCATACTGTTGAAGCCTAGCTTGAAGGATTTTGAGCATTATCTTATAGCATGTGCTGCTGCTGCTAAGTCACTTCAGTCGTGTCTGACTCTGTGTGACCCCATAGACAGCAGCCCACCAGGCTCCCCCATCCCTGGGATTCTCTAGGCAAGAATACTGGAGTGGGTTGCCATTTCCTTCTCCAATGCATGGAAGTGAAAAGTCAAAGTGAAGTCACTCAGTCGTGTCCAACTCTTAGTGACCCCATGTGAGATGAGTACAATTGTGCAGTAGTTTGAACATTCTTTGGTATTGCCCTTCTTTGGAATAGGAATGAAAACTGATCTTTTCCAGTCCTGTGCCTACTGCTGAGTTTTCCAAATTTGCTGACACATTGAGTGTAGCACTTTAACAGCATCATCCTTTAGGATTTGAAATAGATGAGCTAGAATTCCATCACCTCCACTAGCTTAGTTCATAGTGATGATTTGCACCCCAGGATGTCTGGCTCTAGGTGAGTGATCATATCATCATGGTTATCTGGGTCATTAAGAGCTTTTTAATATAGTTCTTCTGTGTATTCTTGCCACCTCTTCTTAATATCTTCTGCTTCTGTTAGGTCCATACTGTTTCTCTCCTTTAGTGTGCCCATCTCTACATGAAACATTCCCTTGATATCTCTAATTTTCTTGAAGAGATCTCTAGTCTTTCCCATTCTATTGTTTTCTTCGTTTTTTTTTTTTTTTTTTTTTGCATTGTTCAACTAGGAAGTCTTTCTTATCTCTCTTTGCTCTTCTTTGGAATTCTTCATTCAAATGAAGATATCTTTCCTTTTATCCTTTGCCTTTCTCTGCTCTTCTTTTCTCAACTATTTGTAAGGCCTCCTCAGACAACCATTTTGCCATTTTGCATTTCTTTTTCTTGGGAATGATCTTGATCACTGCCTCCTGTGCAATATCATGAACCTTTGTCCATAGTTCATCAGGCACTCTGTCTGTCAGATTTAATCCCTTGAATCTATTTGTCACTTCCACTGTATAATCCTAAGGGATATGATATAGGCCATGCCTGAATGGTCTAGTGGTTTTCCCTACTTTCTTCAATTTAAGTCTGAATTTGGCAATAAGGAGTTCACGATCTGAGCCATAGTCAGCTCCCAGTCTTGTTTTTGCTGACTGTATAGAGCTTCTCCATCTTTGGCTGCAAAGAATATAATCAGTCTGATTTCACTATTGACCATCAGGTGATGTCCATGTGTAGAGTCTTCTCTTGTATTGTTGAAAGAGAGTGTTTGCTATGATCAGTACGTTCTTTTGGCAAAACTCTATTAGCCTTTTCCCTGCAGGTCTTTATAGAACCATTTAACTTCAACTTCTTCAGCATTACTGGTTGTAACATAGACTTGGATTACTGTGATATTGAATGGTTTGCCTTGGAAACAGACAGAGATCATTCTGTCATTTTAGACATTGCACCCAAGTACTGCATTTTGGACTCTTTTGTTGACTATGAGGGCTACTCCATTTCTTCCAAGAGATTCTTGCCCACAGTAGTAGATATCATGGTCATCTGAGTTAAATTTTCCCATTCCAGTCCATTATAGTTCACTTATTCCTAAAATGTCAATGTTCACTCTTGCCATCTCCTGTTTGACTACTTCTAATTTATCTTGATTCATGGACCTAACATTCCAGGTTCTTATGTAATACTGTTCTTTACAGCATCAGACCATACTTCCATCACCAGTCACATCAACAACTGGGTGTTGTTTTTGCTTTGGCTCTGTCCATTCATTGTTTCTGGAGTAATTTCTCTGCTCTTCTCCAGTAGCATATTGGGCACCTACTGACCTGGAAGTTCATCTTTCAGTGTCGTATCCCCTGGACACTCACAGGCAAGTCTGGTTCAGTCTCTTGTGTGGTCACTGCTCGTTTCTCCTGGTGCACACAAACTTTTGTTTGTGCCCTCCAAGAGTCTGTTTCACCAGTCCTGTGTAAGTTCTGTAATCAAATCCCCCTGGCCGCCAAAGTCAATTCCCTGGGGGTTCTCAGTCTCTTTGTCAGATACCTAGGTTGGGAAATCTGTTCTGGGTCCTAGAACTTTCTTAGCAGTGCAAGAATTTATTTGGTATAATTGTTCTACAGTTTGTGGGTCATCTGCTAGGTGGCTCTATAGTGGGATTAATGGTAACCTCCTCCAAGAGGGCTTATGCCACTTGCTGTGTGACCCAGATCCGCTGCACCCAGAGTCCCTTCCCCTGTGGAAGGCCACTGCTGACCTGTATCTCTGCAGGAAACACTCAAACACTCAAAGGATTCTCTGGCTCAGTCTGTGTGGTCTCTGGGTCCTGGTGCACACAGTTTTATTTGAGCCCTCTAAGCATTTCTGGTAGGTGTAGGGTTTGATTTTAAATGCAATTTTGCCCCTCCTACCATCTTTCTGGGGCTTCTCCTTCGCCCTTGGATGTGGGGGTGTCCTTTTATGGTGGGATCCAACATTCTCCTGTCAATGTTTGTTCAGCAGCAAGTTGTACTTTTGGAGATCTTGCAGGAGATGAGCACACGTCCTTCTACTCTGTGATCTTGTGCAGCCCCTTAAAAGGATCATACACCATAGTCAAGTTGGACTCATTCCAGGGTCACAAAGCCAGTTCAACATAAGTAAATCAATCAATGTGATACACCACAGTGATGAAAAGAAATATGAGAACCACAAAATTGTCTCAATAGATGCAAAAAAAATCATCTGATATAGAGTGAAGTAAGCCAGAAAGAAAAACACCAATACAGTATACTAACGCATACATATGGAATTTAGAAAGATGGTAACAATAACCCTGTATACAAGATAGCAAAAGAGACACTGATGTATAGAACAGTCTTTTGGACTCTGTGGGAGAGGGAGAGGATGGGATGATTTGGGAGAATGCCATTGAAATACGTATAATATCATATATGAAACGAGTCGCCAGTCCAGGTTCAATGCACGATACTGGATGCTTGGGGCTGGTGCACTGGGATGACCCAGAGGGATGGTATGGGGAGGGAGGAGGGAGGAGGGTTCAGGATGGGGAACACATATATACCTGTGGCAGATTCATTTCTATGTTTGGCAAAACCAATACAATATTTAAAAATAAAATAAAATAAAAAAAGAAAGAAAAAAGTCATCTGATATAATTCAACATCCATTGATAGTAAAAATAACTCTTCACCAAAGGGGATATAGAGAGAACATAGTAAAAGCCTTTTATAACAAACCCACAGCCAACATACTACTCAATGGTGAAAAGCTGAAGTCTTCTCATTATATTCAGGAACATGGCAAGGATACCCATTCTCACCACTTCTCTTCTACATAGTATTGGAGGCCCTAGCCACAGCAATCAAACAAGAAAAGAAATACGTGGTATCCAAATGGAAAGGGAATAGGTAAAACTGTCCTAATTTGAAGATGACAAAATACTCTATGTAGAGAATCCTAAATTCTTCATACAAAAACTATTTTTTTTAATTTTTTATTCCTTTATTTCTCATGTGTTCCCCATCCTGAACCCTCCTCCCTCCTCCCTCCCCATACCATCCCTCTGGGTCGTCCCAGTGCACCAGCCCCAAGCATCCAGCATCGTGCATTGAACCTGGACTGGCATCTTGTTTCATACATGACATTTCACATGTTTCAATGCCATTCTCCCAAATCTTCCCACCCTCTCCCTCTCCCACAGAGTCCATAAGCCTGTTCTATATAAATGCATCCAGAAAGGTAGCAGGATACAAGGTTAATATATAGAAATCTGTTGCATTTCTTTACACTAACTATGCAATATCAGAAAAGGTAACAAGCAAACAAACAAAAAACACTATTTAAAATCACACACAAAAATACTTAGGAATAAACTTAACCAAGGAGGTAATACACTGCAAATTATAAAACATTGATAAAGGAAATTGAAGATGATTCAAAGAAATGAAAAGCTATACCATGCTCTTCAATCGGAAGAATGAATATCATTATGTGGTCATACTACACAGAGCAGTGTACAGATTTAATGCAATCCCTATGAAAATACTCATGACATTTTCCACAGAACTAGAACAAATAATCCTAAAATTTATATGGAACCACAAAAGACCCAAAACTGTCAAACAATCCTCAGGAAAAAGAGCAAAGCAGGAGGGATAACTCTCCCAGACTTCAAACTATACTGAAAAGCCACTGTAATTAAAACAGTGTAGTTTTGGCACAAAAATAGATGTATAGACCAATGAAAGAGAGCAGAGAGCCCTGAGAACATTAAACCTACACACCTACAGCCAATTAATCTAAAACAAAGGGAACGAGAATATACTATGAAAAATTCTCTAGCAAATGATATTGAGAAAGCTGGACAGCTATATGTAAACCAATGATATAAGAACACTGTCTCATACCATACACAACTCAAAATGATTTAAAGACCTAAATATAAGACTTGACACCATGAAACTCTCAGAAGAGAGAACAGTCAAAACTTTCTCAGACATAAATTATAGCAATATTTTTCTTCAACCTGTCTCCCAGGCAAAAGAAATAAAGGCAAAAATATACAAATTGAATCTAATCAAACTTAAAAGATTTTTCTACAAATAACAGATGCTGAAGGAGGTGTGGAAAAAAGGGAACCCTGTTGATGGGAATGTAAATTGATTTGGCCACCATATATATATATATATATATAGTCCCTTGGGCACGTCAGAGGTGGCCTAGTGGTAAAGAACCCACCTGCCAATGCAGGAGATGTAAGAGATCCTGGTTTGATTCCTGAGTCAGGAAGATCCCCTGGAGAAGGGCATGGCAACCCACTCCAGTATTCTTACCTGGAGAATCCCATGGACAGAGGAACCTGATGGGCTATAGTCCATAACATCACAGAGTCAGACATGACTGAAGAGACTTAGTACACATGCATACAATGTCCCTTGGACAGCAAGGAGATCAAACCAGTCAATCCTAAAGGAAATCAACCCTGAATATTCATTGGAAGGACTGATGCTAAAGCTGAAGTGCCAATATTTTGGCCACCATTAATGCAAAGAGCCAACTGATTGGAAAAGACCCTGATGCTTGGAAAGATTGAAGGCAAAAGGAGAAGAGGGTGACAGAGAATGAGATGGTTAAATAGCATCACCAACTCAATGGACGTGAATCTGAGCAAACTCCAGGAGATAGTAAAGGACAGGGAAGCCTAGCATGCTAGAGTCCATGGGGTTGCAAAGAGTCAGATACCACTTAATGACTAAGCAACAACAACAAAGCCACTATGGAAAATAGTATGGAAGTTCCTTAAAAAACTAAAAACAGAGTTTCTATATGATACAGCAATCCCACTCCCAGACAAAACTCTTAAATGGAAAAGATACATACACCTGTATGTTCATAGCAGCAGCATTTACAATAGCTGAGACATGGAAACAACTGAAATGTCATGGACAGATAAATGGATAAAAAAAATGTGAGTATATATATATGTATGTATGTATGTATGTATACATACATACATACATACATACATATAATGGAATATTATGTGTGTATGTATGTATGTATGTATACATACATACATATATATACACATATACATATATATATACACATATATATACATACATACATACATACATACATATAATGGAATATTAAAGTAGCAAATGGCAACCCACTCCAATATTCTTGCCTGGAAATTTCCATGGACAGAGGAGCCTGGCAGGTTACAGTCCATGGGGTCACACATGACTGAGTGTGTGTGTGTGCACACACACACACACACATGGAATATTACTCAGATATAAAAAAGAATGAAATAATACCTTTTGCAGCAATATGAATGAACCTAGAGATTATCATGCTAAGTGAAGTAAGTCAGAAAGAGAAAGACAAATACCATATGGTATCACTTATATGTGGAATCTAAAATATGACCAAATTAACACATCTACTAAACAGAAATAGACTCTCAGATGTAGAGAACAAACTTGTGGTTGCCAAGGTGGAGGGGAGATGTGGGAGGAATGGATTGGAAGGCTGAGATTAGTATATTCAAATTATTATTTATAGGATGGAAAACAATCAGGTCCTACAGTATAGCACAGGGAACTATATTCAATATCCTGTGATAATGGAAAAGAATATGAAAAAAGAATATGGAAAGAATGCTGAGAGATATATATATAACTGAATCACTTTGCTATACAGCAGAAATCAACAGAACATTGTAAATTAACTATACTTAAGAAAAAATTTTAATATAAATAAAACTTTTGCATAGCATAAGAAACCATCAACTCAACAAAAAGACAACCTAAGGACAAGGAGAAAATATTTGCAAAACATGCAACCAAAAAAGAGTTAATACCCAAAATATACAGACAGCTCATACAAACCAATATCAAAACACAAACAACCCAATTAAAAAATGGGCAGAAGACTTAAATAGAAGTTTCTCCAAAGAAAACATACAGATGGTCAATAGGCATATGAAAAGATGCTCAACATCTCCAAAGATTAAAGAAATGCAAATCAAAACCACAATGAATGATTACCTCATGCTGGTCAGATGGCTATCATCAAAAAGTCAACAAATAACAAATGCTTGAAAGGATGTAGAGAAAAGGAAATCCCCCTATGCTGTTGATGGGAATGTAAACTGGTACAACCACTATGGAAAACAATATGGAGGTTCCTTGAAAAATGAAAAATAGAGCTACCATATGATCCAGCAATCCAACTCCTGGGCATATATCCAGAAAAGTTGAAAACCCTAATTTAGAATGATACATATATCCCAGAATTCATAGCATTATCACTTATAGTATCCATGACATGGAGTACATCATGCGAAATGCTGAGCTGGATGAATCATAAGCTGGAATCAAGATTACTGGGAGAAATATCAATAGCTTCAGATATGCAAATGGTACTCTAATAGCAGAAAGGGAAGAGGAACTAAAGAGCCACTTGATGAGGGCAAAAGAGGAGAATGAAAAGGCTGGTTTAAAACTTAACATCCAAAAAACTAAGATCATGTCATCTGGTCCCACCACTTAATAGCAAATAGGAAGGGGAAAAGTGGAAGCAGTGAAAAATTTTATTTTCCTGGTGTCGGGACCAGTCCAACAACAAACCAACCTGAGGGATCAGTACCACAGAGGAATAAAGAAAAAGAAGACTCAGAAATAAAGTGGGAATCAGGGGGCTGATGCCATTCGCAGGCAAAAGCCCAGATCCTAATCCTTGCAATACTTTGGCCACCTGATGCAAAGAACTGACTCATTGGAAAAGACCCTGATGCTGGGAAAGATTGAGGGCAGGAGGAGAAGGGGACAACAGAGGATGAGATGGTTGGATGGCATCACCAACTCAATGGACATGGGTTTGGGTGGACTCTGGGAGTTGGTGATGGACAGAGAGGCCTGGCGTGCTGTGGTTCATGGGGTGGCAAAGAGTCGAACACAACTGAGCAACTGAACTGAACTGAACTAATCCTTGCATGCCTTTTATTGTTAACTTCTACTTCCTTGTTCGTGCTCTAGAGATATCTGTTCTTTACAATCTCAGATTGGGGGTAAAGATATAGAATGCACAATCCTCAGTGTCAAACCTTCAGGCCTTTCATGACTTTGTTTAGCCCTTCAGCTAGTGACGCCCTTTCTCAGCAACTCCCTCAAGGCTCTGGTTACAGGAACAGTCACTAATGGTTTTCCATCAGTTGCATCAGTACTTCAATATCTTGTTTTCAAGATGTCTTTCCAAGATGTACTTTTTACTGCTCCCAGCCCTTCGCCTGGGGGAGATGAGAAAGTCATTCTTATTTTTCAAAAAAGCCCTGTTAATTATAGTACAGGCCTGTGCATAGCATATTCCCTACATCGGGACTCTAAAATCATTGTGGACAGTGACTGCAGCCATGAAATTAAAAGGTGCTTGCTCCTTGGAAGGAAAACTATGAAAACCTAGACAGCATATTAAAAAGCAGAAGCATTACTTTGCCATCAAAGGTCCATATGTGTATAATCAAAGCTATGGTTTTTCCAGTAGTCATGTATGGATGTGAGTGTTGGACCATAAAGAAGGCTGAGCACCAAAGAACTGATGCTTTCAAACTATGGTGCTGGAGAACTCTTTTTTTTTTTAATATTTATTTATTTTTAATTGATTGATGATTGGTTTACAATATTGGTTTGATTTCTGTCATACATCAACACGAATTAACCATAGGTATACATATGTCCCCTCCCTCTTGAATCTCCCTCCCACCTCCCACCCATTCCCACCCTTCTAGATCATTACAGAGCCCCAGTCTGAGTTCCCTGAGTCATACAGCAAATTCCCATTGGCTATCTATTTACATGTGTTAGTGTATATGCATCCATGCTACTCTCTCCATTTATCTCACCCTCTCGCTCTTCTCTCCTACCCTTGTCTATAAGTCTCTTCTCTATGTCTGCATCTCCATTGCTGCTCTGTGAACAGATTTCATCAGTATCACCCTTCTAGATTCCATATATATGTGTTAATATAAGATATTTGTTTTTCTCTTTCTGACTTACTTCACTCAGTATAATAGGCTCTAGGTTCATCTACCTCATTAGAACTGACTAAAATACATTCCTTTTTATGGCAGAATAGTATTCTATTGTATATATGCACCACAGCTTCTTTATCCATTCATCTGTTGATGGACATCTAGGTTGCTTCCATGTCTTGGCTTTTGTAAACAGTGCTGCAGTGAACACTGGAGTACATGTGTCTTTTTCAGTTTTTATTTCTTCAGGGTGTGAGCCTAGAACTGGTATTTCTAGAGCATATGGTGGTTTTATTCCTAGTTTTTTAAGGAATCTCCATACTGATTTTCATGGCTGATACTACCTTCTTGGCTGTATCAATTTACATTCCCACCAGCAGTGTAGGAGGGTTCCCTTTTTGGAGAAGACTCAAGAGTCCCTTGGACAGCAAGGAGATCAAACCAGTCAATTCTAAAGGAAATCAACCCTGAATATTCATTGGAAGGACTGATGCTGAAGCTGAAGCTCCAATACTTTGGCCACCTGATGTGAAGAGCTGACTCATTAGAAAATACCCTGATGCTGGGAAAGATTGAGAGCAAGAGAAGAAGGGGACAACAAAGGATGAGGCGGTTGGATGGCATAACTGACTCAATGGAGATGAATCTGAGCAAATTCTGGGAGAAATGAAGGACAGGGGAGCCTGGTGTGTCCATGGGGTCACAGTGTCAGACATGACTTACCAACTGAACAACAGCAACGAAGACACAGGAACAATCCAAGTGCCCATCAACAAATGATTGGCCCATTAACAGATAACTGACTTAAGATGACTGGCTTAAGAATTAAATGTTGAAAACAAACAAATGGGGAGGAGCCAAGATGGCGGAGGAGTAGGACGGGGAGAACACTTTCTCCCCCACAAATTCATCAAAAGAGCATTTAAACGTCGAGTAAAATCCACAAAACAACTTCTGAATGCCGGCAGAGGACATCAGGCACCCAGAAAAGCAACCCAACTCTTCGAAAGGAGGTAGGAAAAAATATTAAAGACAAAAAAAAAAGAGACAAAGAGGGAGGGACGGAGTTCCGTCCCGGGAAGGTAATCTTGAAAAGAGAGAAGTTTCCAAACACCAGGAAACCTTCTCACTGCCGAATCTGTGCCGAGCTTTGGAAGCACAGAGGGTAACGTAACAGGGAGAAAAAATAAATAATTAAAACTCGCAGATTGTGAGCCCTACGGTAACTCCCCCAGCGGAGAAGCAGCACAGACGCCTGCATCCGCCATTAGCAAGAGGGGGCTGGGCAGGGAGGCGTGGCGCGGGCTGCATCACTGAGAGTAAGAATCTGGCCTGAACACCCTGAGCGCTATCTGAGCGAAATAATTTGGGCTAGCAAACCAGACTGTGGGATATCTACCACGCGAAAAGCCAGCCCTAACGTAAGACCGCCAGGCCCGCGCACGGAACAAAGGACTGAACAGAGATAGCCGGCTGCAGATCTTCCCCCTCCAGTGACAGGCAGCCAGAGCCGGAAGGGGGCAATCGCAGCCCCAGAGAGACATTATCTATAAAACTGTAAGCAGGCTTCTTTGCTAACTAAAACTTCTTGGGGGTCTGGACAGTCAACATCTGCCTGAGAAGGTGCACCAGTTTTACACCCAGATAACCGAGTGGCGGGGAGGCGATAAGTCGCAGCATTGGCGCTCGCCAAACACCTCATCACCTGAGCTGCTCAGACCTGGGAAGAGCAGAAAACGCAGACCCAACTGAGTCTGCGCCTCTGAGGACTACCCGAGTGCCTGAACCTGAGCGGCTTGGACCTGGGAGGTGCATGCAACCCAGGGCCGGCCTTGTATTGTTCCCAGCAGAACAACCTAGAGCCCGAGCAGTGTGGGCAGGGAGGCTACACGCGCCGTGAGCGGGGGCAGACCCAGGGTGGCTGAGGCACTGCGAGCCCACGCCAGTGTTGTTTGCAGCATCCCTCCCTCCCTCCCCACAGCGCGACTGAACAAGTAAGCCTAAAAAAAAAAAAAAAAAGTGTCCTCTACCGTCCCCTTTGTGTCAGGGCGGAAACCAGATACTGAAGAGACTAGCAAACAGAAGAAGATATAACAGAGGGAAACGCCTTGGAAGCTACAGGCAATAGATCAAAACCCTGTGGTTACTACGGACTACATAGGAAGGGGCCTATAGATCTTGAGAAATATAAGTCTGACCAAGGAACTAACCAAAAATGAACTGAACCCACAACACCCACAACAAAACCAAGAAAGTCCTAGATATATTTTTATTATTTTTATGATCATTCTTTCTTTCTTTTTTTTTTAATTAAAAAAAAATTTTTAAGTCCTCTATTGTTCCTTTAATTTTCACTTTTATAACCTATTACTTTGCAAAAAAAAAAAAAAAAGACCCTATTTTTTCTTCTTCAGCAAACTTCATATATATATTTTATAACCTTGTTTTTTTTTTTTTTTTTTTCTTCTTTTCTTTATCATTGTATTTTTGAAATTCCAAACTCTACTCTAGATTTTTTATTTTCGCTTTTTGGTATTTGTTATCAATTTTATACCTATAGTTTTTTTTTATATAATTTCTGTGACTTCTTTTTTTCTTCTTCTCTGTTTCTTTCTCTTCTTCTTTTATATAACATTGTATATCTGAATGACATCAATTTTGTACCTGTATTTTCTTTATAATTTTTGTGACATTGTTTGTTTTTGTTTGTTTTCTCTCTTTATTTTTCTTCTTCTTCTTTTTTTTTAACATTGTATTTTTGAAATTCCAAACTCTACTCTAGATTTTTAATTTTTGCTTTTTGATATTAGTTATCAATTTTGTACCTGTACTTTCTTTATAATTTTCGCGACCTTGTTTGTTTTTGTTTGTTTGTTTTTTCTCTCTTTCTTTTCCTTCTTCTTTTCTTTAACATGGTATTTTTGAAATTCCAAACTCTACTCTAGATTTTTAATTTTTGCTTTTATGTATTTGTTACCAACTTTGTACCTTTAAGAACCCAATCTTCAGGACCCATTTTTCACTAGGGAGCGAGATTACTGGCTTGACTGCTCTCTCTCCCTTTGGACTCTCCTTTTTCTCCACCAGGTCGCCTGTGTCTCCTCCCTAACCCCTCTCTACTCTACCCAACTCTGTGAATTTCTGTGTGTTCCAGACGGTGGAGAACACTTAGGGAACTGATTACTGGCTGGATCTGTCTCCCTCCTTTTCATTCCCCCTTTTATCCTTCTGGCCACCTCTGTCACCTTCCTCCTTCCTCTCTTCTCTGTATAACTCCATGAACATCTCTGAGTGGTCCAGTTGTGGAGTGCACATAAGGAAGTGACTACTGGCTAGCCCACTCTCTCCACTATTGATTCACCTCATCTCATTTGGGTCACCTCTAACTCCCTCCTCCTTCTTCTCTTCTCCATGTAACCCTGTGAACCTCTCTGAGTGACCCTCACCATAGAGAAACTTTTCATCTTTAATGTAGATGTTTTATCAATGGCGCTGTATAGAAGGAGAAGTTTTGAAACTACTGTAAAAATAAGACCGATAACTGGAAGCAGGAGACTTAAGTCCAAACCCTGACTCCAGGGAACTTCTGACTCCAAGGAACATTAATTGACAGGAGCTCATCAAATGCCTCCATACCGACACTGAAACCAAGCACCACACAAGGGCCAATAAGTTCCAGGGCAAGACATACCAAGCAAATTCTCCAGCAACAAAGGAACACAGCCCTGAGCTTCAAAATACAGGCTGCCCAAAGTCACCCCAAAACTATAGACATCTCATAACTCATTACTGGACATTTCATTGCACTCCAGAGAGAAGAAATACAGCTCCACCCACCAGAACACCGACACAAGCTTCCCTAACCAGGAAACCTTGACAAGCCACCTGTACAAACCCACACACAGTGAGGAAACGCCACAATAAAGAGAACTCCACAAACTGCCAGAATACATAAAGGACACCCCAAACTCAGAAATTTAAACAAGATGAAGAGACAGAGGAATACTCAGCAGATAAAGAACAGGATAAATGCCCACCAAACCAAACAAAAGAGGAAGAGATAGGGAATCTACCTGATAAAGAATTCTGAATAATGATAGTGAAATTGATCCAAAATCTTGAAATTAAAATGGAATCACAGGTAAATAGCCTGGAGACAAGGATTGAGAAGATGCAAGAAAGGTTTAACAAGGACCTAGAAGAAATAAAAAAAGAGTCAATATATAATGAATAATGCAATAAATGAAATTAAAAACACTCTGGAGGCAACAAATAGTAGAATAACAGAGGCAGAAGATAGGATTAGTGAATTAGAAGATAGAATGGTAGAAATAAATGAATCAGAGAGGATAAAAGAAAAACAAATTAAAAGAAATGAGGACAATCTCAGAGACCTCCAGGACAATATTAAACGCTACAACATTCGAATCATAGGGGTTCCAGAAGAAGAAGACAAAAAGAAAGACCATGAGAAAATACTTGAGGAGATAATAGTTGAAAACTTCCCTAAAATGGGGAAGGAAATAATCACCCAAGTCCAAGAAACCCAGAGAGTCCCAAACAGGATAAACCCAAGGAGAAACACCCCAAGACACATATTAATCAAATTAACAAAGATCAAACACAAAGAACAAATATTAAAAGCAGCAAGGGAAAAACAACAAATAACACACAAGGGAATTCCCATAAGGATAACAGCTGATCTTTCAATAGAAACTCTTCAAGCCAGGAGGGAATGGCAAGACATACTTAAAATGATGAAAGAAAATAACCTACAGCCCAGATTATTGTACCCAGCAAGGATCTCATTCAAGTATGAAGGAGAAATCAAAAGCTTTTCAGACAAGCAAAAGCTGAGAGAATTCTGCACCACCAAACCAGCTCTCCAACAAATACTAAAGGATATTCTCTAGACAGGAAACACAAAAACAGTGTATAAACTTGAACCCAAAACAATAAAGTATATGGCAACGGGATCATACTTATCAGTAATTACCTTAAACGTAAATGGGTTGAATGCCCCAACCAAAAGACAAAGACTGGCTGAATGGATACAAAAACAAGACCCCTACATATGTTGTCTACAAGAGACCCACCTCAAAACAGGGGACACATACAGACTGAAAGTGAAGGGCTGGAAAAAGATTTTCCATGCAAATAGGGACCAAAAGAAAGCAGGAGTAGCAATACTCATATCAGATAAAATAGACTTTAAAACAAAGGCTGTGAAAAGAGACAAAGAAGGTCACTACATAATGATCAAAGGATCAATCCAAGAAGAAGATATAACAATTATAAATATATATGCACCCAACACGGGAGCACCACAGTACATAAGACAAATGCTAACAAGTATGAAAGGAGAAATTAACAATAACACAATAATAGTGGGAGACTTTAATACCCCACTTACACCTATGGATAGATCAACTAAACAGAAAATTAACAAGGAAACACAAACTTTAAACGATACAATAGACCAGTTAGACCTAATTGATATCTATAGGACATTTCATCCCAAAACAATGAATTTCACCTTTTTCTCAAGCGCACATGGAACCTTCTCCAGGATAGATCACATCCTGGGCCATAAAGCTAGCCTTGGTAAATTCAAAAAAATAGAAATCATTCCAAGCATTTTTTCTGACCACAATGCAGTAAGATTAGATCTCAATTACAGGAGAAAAACTATTAAAAATTCCAACATATGGAGGCTGAACAACACGCTGCTGAATAACCAACAAATCACAGAAGAAATCAAAAAAGAAATCAAAATTTGCATAGAAACGAATGAAAATGAAAACACAACAACCCAAAACCTGTGGGACACAGTAAAAGCAGTCCTAAGGGGAAAGTTCATAGCAATACAGGCACACCTCAAGAAACAAGAAAAAAGTCAAATAAATAACCTAACTCTACACCTAAAGCAACTAGAAAAGGAAGAAATGAAGAACCCCAGGGTTAGTAGAAGGAAAGAAATCTTAAAAATTAGAGCAGAAATAAATGCAAAAGAAACAAAAGAGACCATAGCAAAAATCAACAAAACCAAAAGCTGGTTCTTTGAAAGGATAAATAAAATTGACAAACCATTAGCCAGACTCATCAAGAAACAAAGGGAGAAAAATCATATCAACAAAATTAGAAACGAAAATGGAGAGATCACAACAGACAACACAGAAATACAAAGGATCATAAGAGACTACTATCAACAATTATATGCCAATAAAATGGACAACGTGGAAGAAATGGACAAATTCTTAGAAAAGTACAACTTTCCAAAACTCGACCAGGAAGAAATAGAAAATCTTAACAGACCCATCACAAGCATGGAAATTGAAACCGTAATCAAAAATCTTCCAGCAAACAAAAGCCCAGGTCCAGATGGCTTCACAGCTGAATTCTACCAAAAATTTAGAAAAGAGCTGACACCTATCCTGCTCAAACTCTTCCAAAAAATTGCAGAGGAAGGTAAACTTCCAAACTCATTCTATGAGGCCACCATCACCCTAATACCAAAACCTGACAAAGATCCCACAAAAAAAGAAAACTACAGGCCAATATCATTGATGAACATAGATGCAAAAATCCTTAACAAAATTCTAGCAATCAGAATCCAACAACACATTAAAAAGATCATACACCATGATCAAGTGGGCTTTATCCCAGGGATGCAAAGATTCTTCAATATCTGCAAATCAATCAATGTAATACAGCACATTAACAAATTGAAAAATAAAAACCATATGATTATCTCAATAGATGCAGAGAAAGCCTTTGACAAAATTCAACATCCATTTATGATAAAAACTCTCCAGAAAGCAGGAATAGAAGGAACATACCTCAACATAATAAAAGCTATATATGACAAACCCACAGCAAACATTATCCTCAATGGTGAAAAATTGAAAGCATTTCCTCTAAAGTCAGGAACAAGACAAGGGTGCCCACTTTCACCATTACTATTCAACATAGTTTTGGAAGTTTTGGCCACAGCAATCAGAGCAGAAAAAGAAATAAAAGGAATCCAAATTGGAAAAGAAGAAGTAAAACTCTCACTATTTGCAGATGACATGATCCTCTACATAGAAAACCCTAAAGATTCCACCAGAAAATTACTAGAAATAATCAATGACTATAGTAAAGTTGCAGGATATAAAATCAACACACAAAAATCCCTTGCATTCCTATACACTAATAATGAGAAAACAGAAAGAGAAATTAAGGAAACAATTCCATTCACCATTGCAACGGAAAGAATAAAATACTTAGGAATATATCTACCTAAAGAAACTAAAGACCTATATATAGAAAACTATAAAACACTGGTGAAAGAAATCAAAGAGGACACTAATAGATGGAGAAATATACCATGTTCATGGATTGGAAGAATCAATATAGTGAAAATGAGTATACTACCCAAAGCAATTTATAGATTCAACGCAATCCCTATCAAGCTACCAACAGTATTCTTCACAGAGCTAGAACAAATAATTTCACAATTTGTATGGAAATACAAAAAACCTCGAATAGCCAAAGCGATCTTGAGAAAGAAGAATGGAACTGGAGGAATCAACCTACCTGACTTCAGGCTCTACTACAAAGCCACAGTTATCAAGACAGTATGGTACTGGCACAAAGATAGAAATATAGATCAATGGAATAAAATAGAAAGCCCAGAGATAAATCCACACACATATGGACACCTTATCTTTGACAAAGGAGACAAGAATATACAATGGATTAAAGACAATCTCTTTAACAAGTGGTGCTGGGAAATCTGGTCAACCACTTGTAAAAGAATGAAACTAGACCACTTTCTAACACCATACACCAAAATAAACTCAAAATGGATTAAAGATCTAAACATAAGACCAGAAACTATAAAACTCCTAGAGGAGAACATAGGCAAAACACTCTCCGACATACATCACAGCAGGATCCTCTATCACCCACCTCCCAGAATATTGGAAATAAAATCAAAAATAAACAAATGGGACCTAATTAACCTTAAAAGCTTCTGCACATCAAAGGAAACTATTAGCAAGGTGAAAAGACAGCCTTCAGAATGGGAGAAAATAATAGCAAATGAAGCAACCGACAAACAACTAATCTCAAAAATATACAAGCAACTCCTACAGCTCAACTCCAGAAAAATAAACGACCCAATCAAAAAATGGGCCAAAGAACTAAATAGACATTTCTCCAAAGAAGACATACAGATGGCTAACAAACACATGAAAAGATGCTCAACATCACTCATTATCAGAGAAATGCAAATCAAAACCACTATGAGGTACCATTTCACATCAACCAGAATGGCTGCGATCCAAAAGTCTACAAATAATAAATGCTGGAGAGGGTGTGGAGAAAAGGGAACCCTCTTACACTGTTGGTGGGAATGCAAACTAGTACAGCCACTATGGAGAACAGTGTGGAGAGTCCTTAAAAAACTGGAAATAGAACTGCCTTATGATCCAGCAATCCCACTGCTGGGCATACACACTGAGGAAACCAGAAGGGAAAGAGACACGTGTACCCCAATGTTCATCGCAGCACTGTTTATAATAGCCAGGACATGGAAGCAACCTAGATGTCCATCAGCAGATGAATGGATAAGAAAGCAGTGGTACATATACACAATGGAGTATTACTCAGCCATTAAAAAGAATACTTTTGAATCAGTTCTAATGAGGTGGATGAAACTGGAGCCTATTATACAGAGTGAAGTAAGCCAGAAGGAAAAACATAAATACAGTATACTAACGCATATATATGGAATTTAGAAAGATGGTAACAATAACCCGGTGTACGAGACAGCAAAAGAGACACTGATGTATAGAACAGTCTTATGGACTCTGTGGGAGAGGGAGAGGGTGAGAAGATTTGGGAGAATGACATTGAAACATGTAAAATACCATGTAAGAAACGAGTTGCCAGTCCAGGTTTGATACACGATACTGGATGCTTGGGGCTAGTGCACTGGGACGACCCAGAGGGATGGTATGGGGAGGGAGGAGGGAGGAGGGTTCAGGATGGGGAACACATGTATACCTGTGGCAGATTCATTTTGATATTTGGCAAAACTAATACAATTATGTAAAGTTTAAAAATAAAATAAAATTTAAAAAAAAAAAAAGAAAGAAATGTCACCTTGGATCTAGAGAATATTATAGTTAGTGAAGTAAGAAAAAGAAAGACAAATATCATATGCTGTCACTTATATGCTTATCCACTATATGTGGAATCTTTAAAAAATAATACAAATGAACTAATTTGCAAAACAGAAACAGACTCACAGGCATAGGAAACAAAGTTGGGGTTACCAAAGGGGAAGAGAGTCGGGGAGGGATAAATTAGAAGTACGGGATTAATAGATACAAACTACTACACATAAAATAGATAAGCAAAAAGGATTTACTTTTTGCAGGGCGTTATATTCAATATCTTGTAATAATCTATAATGGAAAATAATCTGAAAAGTATGTAGATATATACATATAACTGAAAAAAGAAAGAATGCCATGTGAGAACAGACATTGACTGAAACCACAGAGCTATAAATCAAAGAACAGCAAGGACTGCTGACAACCACCAGAAACTAGGAGGAGACAAAGGATTTTTCTCAGAGCTTTTGGAGGGACCATGGCTTTGCTGAGAGGCTTTCCCAGGTAGCTCAGCGGTCAAGAATCCAACTGCAATGCAGGAGACGCAGGTTCGATCCCTAGGTTGGGAAGATCTCCTGGAGGAGGAAATGGCAGCTTTCTCCAGTATTCTTGCCTGGAAGATTCCATGCACAGAGGAGCCTGGAGGGCTTTAAGTCCTTGGGGTCATAGAGTTGGACATGACTGAGCAGGCGCTCACTCGCTGGCCTTGCCAACACCTTGATTTTGATTTTGGACTTGTAGTTTCCAGAATCATGACAGAATAAATGTTGTCCTAAGCCACCTAGATTGTGGTCTAGTAATTTGTTATGGCAGTGCCGGGAAACTAATACATATGGCATGTGAGTTATATCCTAATAAAGGTGTTCTATTTTGTTTTGTGTTTTAAGGGTTCTAGATTTAGGTTGTCATAAGTGGAAATTTATATACTCTAGTGGCAGAAACCACTGGACATTTAGAAGACGAAGAACTCCCCTAACCATGTAGATTTCTCTGGAGGATATGAACTTACGTTTTATTGCATATGAAACTGTTTTGGTGACTGGCAGTGTAATTCAGTCATTCCTAGGTCTTTTATTCTTCTGTGGCTAAGTCGCTTCAGTCCTGTCTGACTCTGTGCAACCCCATAGACAGCAGCCCACCAGGCTCCCCCATCCCTGGGATTCTCCAGGTAAGAGCACTGGAGTGGGTTGCCATTTCCTTCTCCAGTGCATGAAAGTGAAAAGTGAAAGTGAAGTCCCTCGGTCATGTCCGACTCTTAGTGACCCCATGGACTGCAGCCTACCATGGAATCCATCCATGGGATTTTCCAGGCAAGAGTACTAGAGTGGGGTGCCTTAGATAACCAATAAGGACCTAGTGTATAGTACAGGGAACTCTGCTTAATATTATGTAACAATCTAATTGGGAAAAGAAGTTGAAAAAGAATAGATTCATGTGTACGTATGACTGAAACTTTGTTGTGCTACTGAAACTAACACGACACTGTTAATTAACTCTTGTTCATTGTTCAGTTGCTCAGTCATGTTGCACTGTTTGTGATCCCATGGACTGCAGCATCCCAGGCTTCCCTGTCCTTCATTATCTCCCGGAGTTTGTTCGAACTCATCTCCATTGAGTCGGTGATACCACCCAACCATCTAATCCTCTGTTCCCCGCTCCTTCTCCTGCCCTCAATCTTTCCCAGAGAGTTTTTATTCATCAGACAAAACTGAGGACTTCAAGCCTGGGACACAGCATCTCAGATCACTCTGAGATACTGCTCCAAAGAAGTAAGGGAGAAGCCAGGATCCCATGGCTCAGCGGTAAAGAATATCCCTACAATGCAAGAGACACAGGAGATGCAGGTTCAATCCCTGGGTCAGGAAGATCCCCTGGAGGAGAAAACGGAAACCCACTCCAGTATTCTTGCCTGGAAAATTCCATGGACAGAGGAGTCTGGCGGTCTACAGTCCACAGGATCGCGAAAAGTCAGACACAACTGAACACACACACACACAGGATACGTGAGTTTTTGTAAGAAAGACCAGGTAGTTGGAACACCAAAAATTATTATTAATTAAAGAAAACCAGATCTCTCAAGTTAGGGAATTTAGTGCTTTTCTCTATGTCTCTGTGTCTCTATTTCTGTTTTGCAAATAATATCATCTATACCATTTCCAGGTTCCACATATTTGTGTTAATATATGACATTTATTTTTCTCTTTCTGATTTACTTCACTTGATATGACAGTCTCTAGGTCCATCCATGTCTCTACAAAGACATAGAGATGGCCAAAAAACACATGAAAAATGCTCAGCATCACTAATTATTAGATAAATGCAAATCAAATCTATAATGAGGTATCACCTCACACCTGTCAGAATGGCCATCTTTTAAAAATCTATGAACAATAAATGCTGGGGAGGTTGTGGAGAAAGGGAACCCTCTTGCATTGTTGGTGTGAGTGTAAATTGGTACAACCACTATGAAGAACAGTATGGAGGTTCCTTAAAAGATTAAAAATAAAACTACCATATGGCCTAACAATCCCACTTCTGGGCATATATCTGGAGAAAACCATAATTCCAAAAGGTACGTGTATCCCCAATGTTCATTGCAGCACTGTTTAAAATAACCAAAACATGGAAGAAACCTAAATGTCCATCAACAGAGGAATAGATAAAGAAGATGTGGTACATATATACAATGGAATATTACTCAGCCATAAAAAGGAATGAAATTGGGTCATTTGTAGAGATGTGGACATCCTGTTTCTATCCTAAGTTCCCTCAAGGCTTGGAGTGGCTGTAATGTGATGGTTTGATGGCTGCAAATTTTGTTACTAATATGGCAGGCTATATTTTTTCAGTCACACCCCCCATGCACACACAAGGGGCAGTTTTCACCCATGACTTTTCAGGTCCTTCTTCCCTTGGGTAGGACAATCCTGAGACTGGTATGTTGCATTATCTCTCAGAGTTTTTCCACGTGATAACTAGTTTAATAGTGCACCTTTCATTACTTTCCGCTCTTTTTCTGCCATTTCTCTACTTCCCTTTCCAGTGTTCCCTCCCAGCTGCCCAACTAAAAGTATTTTCTTTGGATTCTTTTTGTCTGGAATTAAAATCAGGCAAAATTTGGGTGAGAAAGCTCTACATCCCCCTCCAAATAATGGAGCTGCTTCTTGTTATTTGGTCCGAATGTCCCTATATCTGTTTCAGACTCATCGCAATGTTGATATTTTTTCAGTCTCTTGGAAACTAACTTCTTTGAAACCATGCATCTTTAATTAAAGCTTTAAAGGAGATGACTGATCCTAAAACTGATGCTCCAATACTTTGACCACCTGATGCAAAGAGCCGACTCATTGGGAAAGACCCTACTGCTGGGAAACATTGAAGGCAGGAGGAGAAAGGGATAACAGAGGATGAAATGGTTGGATGGCATCACCAATTCAATGGACATGTGTTTGAGCAAACTCCAGGAGATAAGGACAGGGAAGCCTGGCATGCTGCAGTCCATGGGGTCACAGAATCGGAAACTACTGAGCTACTGAACAACAAAAACAAATTGCAATACTGGAGTAGGGATATTCCACCCTCTGAGACCATTGCTTTTGCTATTCCTATCTACCACTTGCAATATTAACGCTACCAATTTCAAAAATACCTTCTAGAGATGCAGGAAGACCACCTTTTCTTCATAGCAAATTGTGCTTTGTTGGTTTGTTTGTCAAAAGCAATATTTGATGGTGAGAGATAGAGGATGGGCAATGGGAGTTATAGAGAAAGCATGTACTGCGTGCATCATGACATCTACAATGGCATAGCAGAACTAAGAACTAAGAGCTGTGCAGGCACAGGCCTAATTCTGGCTCTTTTAATGACAGTGCTTGTTAACTTGGGCAAACTTACTTATCTGTGAACAATCATATAATAAATTAACAGCAAGTACTGTTAACTCTGCCTCCAATGTATATCTCAATCTACCTACTTCTTTCTATATGTTCTATCACCTAAGCCAGACCACTAATTTCCTATCTAGAGTTTAGTAACAGCTTCCTCTGGCTTTCTTGTTTCTCTTCTGGCCCCACTACAATTTATCCAAGATACCAAAGCAGAGGTATATGTAAGAATTTAAATTTGATGCAATCCCCTGTTCAAAGCTCCTAATGGTTTTCTACCCCACTTAGAAAAAATATCCATACTTATAACAACCCTCTTGATATTAACCTCCCCCTGCCAAACCTGTCTTACTTTGTTGTGGCTGGCAGAGTCTGAGGTGGCCTCCCATGACCCCTTCCTCTGGTATTCACACCTTGTGTAATCTTCCCCCATTTAATAGATGGGGCCTGGACGTGTTTTTACTCAATAAAATGCAGCAAAGGTGATGGAGTGCTCCTACACCAATAACATTTCATAAGATTGTAACCCATCTCACAAGGAGACTCTCTCTCCCTTGCTAGCTTTGAGGAAGCAAGCAGCCATGTAGGAAAAGCTCACATGACAAGGAACTGAAGGCAGCCTCCAGCTGACAGCCAGCAAGAAATGAAGGCCTTTGTCCAACAGCCTAAAAGGAACTGAGTTCTGTCAACAACTTCATGAACTTGGTAGTCAGTCCTCAGATGAGCCTCAGATGAGAACCCAGCCCTCACCTTGCTCAGAAGACCCAGCAAAGCTGTGCCTGGATTTCTGATTCACAGAAACTGTGTCATTTTAAGCTGATAAATATGCAGTAGTATTGTTAATGCAACAATAGGTAATTCTTGTCTTCCACCACACTCCTCTTCATCCTCTATAATCTACCTACACTGAGCCTTTTTGCTGCTGTCCCCATATGTCAAGGTTATTCCCTTCTAAGGGCCCTTACACTTGCCATGCTTTCTGACTAGGAGGTTCCTAACCCAACTCTTCACTTAGTCGACTTTATCTTGCCATTCAGGTCTCAACTGTAGTGTTCATTCTTATCTACCTAACTAAGTAGCAACCCTGACATTAGCACATTATACAGTTTTAGTTTTCTGCATAAAGCTTTTTACTACCAATAAAAATTTATTTAGTTTCCTTACTTTGTTGTTGTGTTAGTAGCTCAGTCATGCCTGACTCTTTGTGACCCTGTGGACTTTAGCCCACCAGACTCCTCAGTCCATTGGATTCTCCAGGCAGGAATACTGGAGCTATTCAAGACCGAGGATCTTGTCTATCTTGTATGTCTGGAACCTAAAAACAGTGCCTAGCAACATTCCATAAACACTTGTTATCACTGAATGAGTATTGGGCAATATTTAAGCTTCATCCAGTGATAAAATGATCTCAGGTCCAGAAAAGGGCATATGCAAAGTTGTTCATTGTAACTGTATTCGTGGCACAGTGAGTGGGGGATAATTTGGATGCCCATCACTGGGAGGATTGATTAGTAAAATATGGTAGATGCACACGTGGAGCACTGTGCAGCAATTAGAAGCAACAGATCAGATATACACACTGAAATATGGTTAGACTGAAAGCATAGCACCCAAGACTTGGATGTATAAGATGCACATTTTTATAAATAAAAATACACATTTTGTAAGAACAATACAAAAAGATAGAACCACATTAAAGTTAAATAGATTAGAATTCTTTCATACAGGAGAGGAAGGAGATACAAGTGGGAATAAGGGTAAGAGGGCGTAAATGAAACAAGAGAAGGACCTTGCTCAGACTACTGATGGAGTCTTGATAATGTACTAGAATTGGGCTGTATGATTAATTCACTCTTCTGCACCTGCTAAGGCCAAATAAAATCATGTGATTCAGAGATCATAGGAGACACCAGAAAGTATCACTAATAATGACTGTTGGATTAAATACTAGAAGGTGACCAACACTAGAAGGTTCCCTCCTTGGTCCCTTCTCCCTCCTGACCAACACTAGAAGACTCTCACCATTCCCTCATTCTCCTTATGGAATCAAGCATCTAAGTGCTTCCAAATTTTCTCTCAAATAGTCTCCACCTCTCTTAGATTTCCTTTATGGTTAGACTCAGGTTCAATTGTCATGACACAGTCGCTTCACAAGTCTGTGCCCTTTTCTTAGAAAGTATATAATATCTGATTACCTCTCTTTGAGTGATGTACAGCTATTAGTGATCAATGCTGTAGTCTTTAACATCAAACAAGGTCTCTTTAGTCTTTGATGATCTCAGGCTAATTTTCTAGTATATTCCTAAGGAAGAGTTCGTGGCAACAATATTCTCTGAGTTTTTAAATGTTCATAATGGTTTGCCTATAGCCTTTAGGGTTGAAAGTCAGCTCAGATCAGATCAGATCAGTTGCTCAGTCATGTCCGACTCTTTGCGACTCCATGAATCGCAGCACGCCAGGCCTCCCTGTCCATCACCAACTCCCGGAGTTCACTCAGACTCACGTCCATCAAGTTGGTGATGCCATCCAGCCATCTCATCCTCTGTCGTCCCCTTCTCCTCCTGCCCCCAATCCCTCCCAGCATCAGAGTCTTTTCCAATGAGTCAACTCTTCACATGAGGTGGCCAAAGTACTGGAGTTTCAGCTTTAGCATCATTCCTTCCAAAGAAATCCCAGGGCTGATCTCCTTTAGAATGGACTGGTTGGATCTCCTTGCAGTCCAAGGGACTCTCAAGAGTCTTCTCCAACACCACAGTTCAAAAGCATCAATTCTTCGGCACTCAGCCTTCTTCACAGTCCAACTCTCACATCCATACATGACCACAGGAAAAACCATAGCCTTGACTAGACGAACCTTTGTTGGCAAAGTAGTGTCTCTGCTTTTGAATATGCTATCTAGGTTGGTCATAACTTTCCTTCCAAGGAGCAAGCGTCTTTTAATTTCATGGCTGCAGTCACCATCTGCGGTGATTTTGGAGCCCAGAAAAATAAAGTCTGACACTGTTTCCACTGTTTCCCCATCTATTTCCCATGAAGTGATGGAACGGGATGCCATGATCTTCGTTTTCTGAAGGTTGAGCTTTAAGCCCACTTTTTCACTCTCCACTTTCACTTTCATCAAGAGGCTTTTTAGTTCCTCTTCACTTTCTGCCATAAGGGTGGTGTCATCTGCATATCTGAGGTTATTGATATTTCTCCCAGCAATCTTGATTCCAGCTTGTGTTTCTTCCAGTCCAGCGTTTCTCATGATGTACTCTGCATAGAAGTTAAATAAGCAGGGTGACAATATACAGCCTTGACAAACTCCTTTTTCTATTTGGAACCAGTCTGTTGTTCCATGTCCAGTTCTAACTGTTGCTTCCTGACCTGCATACAAATTTCTCAAGAGGCAGATCAGGTGGTCTGGTATTCCCATCTCTCTCAGAATTTTCCACAGTTTATTGTGATCCACACAGTCAAAGGCTTTGGCATAGTCAATAAAGCAGAAATGATGCTTTCCTGGAACTCTCTTGCTTTTTCGATGATCCAGTGGATGTTGGCAATTTGATCTCTGGTTCCTCTGCCTTTTCTAAAACCAGCTTGAACATCAGGAAGTTCACGGTTCACGTATTGCTGAAGCCTGGCTTGGAGAATTTTGAGCATTACTTTACTATCATGTGAGATGAGTGCAATTGTGTGGTAGTTTGAGCATTCTTTGGCATTGCCTTTCTTTGGGATTGGAATGAAAACTGACCTTTTCCAGCCCTGTGGCCACTGCTGAGTTTTCCAAATTTGCTGGCATATTGAGTGCAGCACTTTCACAGCATCATCTTTCAGGATTTGGAATAGCTCCACTGGAATTCCATCACCTCCACTAGCTCTGTTCGTAGTGATGCTTTCTAAGGCCCACTTGACTTCACATTCCAGGATGTCTGGCTCTAGGTCAGTGATCACACCATCGTGATTATCTGGGTTGTGAAGATCTTTTTTGTACAGTTCTTCTGTGTATTCTTGCCATCTCTTCTTAATATCTTCTGCTTCTGTTAGGTCCATACCATTTCTGTCCTTTATCAAGCTCATCTTTGCATGAAATGTTCCTTTGGTATCTCTGATTTTCTTTAAGAGATCCCTAGTCTTTCCCATTCTGTTGTTTTCCTCTATTTCTTTGCATTGATTGCTGAGGAAGGCTTTCTTATCTCTCCTTGCTATTCTTTGGAACTCTGTATTCAGATGTTTATATCTTTCCTTTTCTCCTTTGCTTTTTGCTTCTCTTCTTTTCACAGCTATTTGTAAGGCCTCCCCAGACAGCCATTTTGCTTTTTTGCATTTCTTTTCCATGGGGATGGTCTTGATCCCTGTCTCCTGTACAATGTCACGAACCTCATTCCATAGTTCATCAGGCACTCTATCTATCAGATCTAGTCCCTTAAATCAATTTCTCACTTCCACTGTATAATCATAAGGGATTTGATTTAGGTCATACCTGAATGGTCTAGTGGTTTTCCCTACTTTCTTCAATTTAAGTCTGAATTTGGCAATAAGGTGTTCATGGTCTGAGCCACAGTCAGCTCCTGGTCTTGTTTTTGCTGACTGTATACAGCTTCTCCATCTTTGGCTGCAAAGAATATAATCAATCTGATTTTGGTGTTGGCCATCTGGTGATGTCCATGTATAGAGTCTTCTCTTGTGTTGTTGGAAGAGGGTGTTTGTTATCTTTGGCACACATTTTCTTTGCTTAACACACGATGAATTTCCAAACTTCTGTGTTCCAGCTTATAACTTTCTCCACCTGGAAAATTTCCTTCTTACTTGTCATCTGTCAAACTCTATTCAGCCAACTGGGCTTTCTACTACTAAAAAAGCATTCCTATCTCTTTTTGACAGAGTTAAGTTCTGTTTTCAATAGTGCAACTTTAGGAACTTCCCTCATGGTCCAGGGGCTAAGACTCACCACTTGCAAAGCAGGGGCCCAGGTTCAATCCCTGTTCAGGCAGCTAGATTCCACATGCCACAACTAAGAGTTTGCATGCCACGACTAAGGATTCCACATGCCACAAGAAAGACCCAGCACAGCCAAATAAATAAATTTTTTTTAAAAAATATTGAAACTTTATACATTTCTCTCTTATACCACTCAACATAGCATACGTAACTACAACTTACTAAGTACTTCCTGTGTGCCAAGCACAGTTGCAGTGAACTAATTACATGTAGTGCACTATATACACACTTGTACATATGTGTTCTTGCTCTGGAATTTAAAACTGAATAATATTTGTATTTACCTAGAAAACTAGGAAAACAAAAGAAATTTATGTTTTACTCTTTCTCTGGTGGCCTCATTTAATTTTCAATCACCATGAAACAGTGTCAGACTTCATTTTTGGGGGCTCCAAAATCACTGCAGATGGTGATTGCAGCCATGAAATTAAAAGATGCTTACTCCTTGGAAGGAAAGTTATGACCAAGCTAGACAGCATATTAAAAAGCAGAGACATTACTTTTTCAACAAAGGTCCATTTAGTCAAGGCTATGGTTTTTCCAGTGGTCATGTATGGATGTGAGAGTTGGACTGTGAAGAAAGCTGAGTGCCGAAGAATTGATGCTTTTGAACTGTGGTGTTGGAGAAGACTCTTGAGAGTCCCTTGGACTGCAAGGAGATCCAACCAGTCCATTCTAAAGGAGATCAGCCCTGGGATTTCTTTGGAAGGAATGATGCTAAAGCTGAAACTCCAGTACTTTGGCCACCTCATGTGAAGAGTTGACTCATTGGAAAAGACTCTGATGCTGGGAGGGATTGGGGGCAGGAGGAAAAGGGTGACAGAGGATGAGATGGCTGGATGGCATCACCGACTCAATGGACGTGAGTCTGAGTGAACTCCGGGAGTTGGTAATGGACAAGGAGGCCTGGCGTGCTGCGATTCATGGGGTTGCAAAGTGTCGGACACGACTGAGCGACTGAACTGAACTGAACTGATACCATCCCTGAACTTTCATCCAGTTGCCTCTATCTTAGTACATGCCAACACCTCGGGTACTTCAGAGTTTGTTTTCCTGAAGACACTTTTCTTAAAGCTTTCTAAGCTGCTTCAGTCTGGGCTGCAGGCTCTCAGGTGCTGATATCAGAGGTTATCTTCACAGTCACCTGGGAATTCCCTTTGCCTCTTTTTTTGTTATGGATTTCCTATTTTCTGGATCTTAGCCATTTTCTTCAATTAATTTCCTGTAACTCAACTACTAGAGATTAAAACTTACTCTATCCTCACATGTGATTGATAGAGTGCCTACTTTTTTTTTTTTTAACTTTACATAATTGTTTTAATTTTGCCAAATATCAAAATGAATCCACCACAGGTATAGTTTTTAATTGGAGGATAATTGGTTTACAATATTGTGTTGTTTTTGCCATACTACATTAATCAGCCATAGGTATACAAATGTCCCCTCCCTCATGAACCTCCCTCCCAACTCCCACCCCTCTAGGTTGTCACGGAGCCCCTGACTTGAGCTCCTTGAGCTGCTATGGAGAACAGTACGGAGATTCTTTTAAAAATTAGGAATAAAACTGCCATATTACCAACAATCCCACTGCTGGGCATATATTCTGAGAAAACCATAATTGAAAGAGACACATGTACCCCAATATTCATGGTAATACTATTTACAACAGCTAGGGTGTGGAAGAAACCTAGATTTCCATCAACAGATGAATGGATAAAGAAGTTGTGGTACATATATGCAATGGAATATTACTCAACCATAAAAAGAATAACTTTGAGTCAGTCCTAATGAGGTGGATAAACCAAGAGCCTGTTATACCGAGTGAAGTAAGTCAGAAAGAGAAAAACAAATATCGCAATGCATATATATAGCAAGATGGGCCTGATGAGTCTATTTGCAGGGCAGCAATGGAGTGCCTACTTTTTAATTCCAGGCTGATGATTTTTTCTCTCCAAATATTGAAGACAATGTTCTACTGTCTTCCAGTTTTCGGTGCTGCTGTTGAGTAGCCAGTGCCATGATGATTTTGAGTCCTTTACAGGTGGTATTGTTTTAAACCTGAAAGCTTTTCTGATCCTCTTTTTATCCCAGGGTCCTGAAATTTCTAAGTGAAGTGGCCTAGTGTATTCAGCGGGCCCTACCAATCAGACACTCAATTCTGAGAAATTTTTTAAAATTTTTTCTCCAATAACTGCCTCCTCTCTACTTTGCTTTTTCTCTCTCCACGGAATGCTTATCATTCAGATGTTCTGTCTCTTGAGCTGATTTTCTAATTTTCTTCTATTTGCTTTCCTAATTTTCATTACTTTGTCTTTTTGTTCTATTTTCAGAGACATTTCCTCACCTTTAATTTATGATCTTACTCTTTAAAGAGGTTTTCAGTCCATCATTTTATATTTCTTAAAATGCAATTATGAAACAAATAAATACCAGCACCTAGTATAGTGCCTCACATGGCACTAGGTGCTGAGTACAGAGTTCTTGAAAAATGAATGTATTTCAACCCCCAACCTGGCTCTTGGAATTAAAACATCAAAATAGCTACAGTAGCTTTTCCCCTTTTTTCTTGCTTCCTCCCACTCTGGGATTGGTTGGCCTGAGCACTCTCCTGTTTGCCCAATGAAACTGAGGAAATCAAGGACTTTGTGCTCACAACCAGGTGAAATAATGCCAAATCTGTCAAGATGAAGAGAATCATGGACAATCCAGAGTTTAAAGCTTGAGATAGCAGATACATCTAAACCTTAATCGTCACAGACCAAGAGAAGGCAGAGAAACTAGAAAGCTGTCCCTTCCCCAGGTTTGGCAGTGAAGAAGCTGAAATGAACCAGGCATGCTAATCTGAACTATATTTAAATGTTTTTTTATTCTTAAAAAAAAAAAAAAAAAAGCAGCTGGCAATAGGCTTCATGAATTTCTCATTGCCCTCTTTTTCTTAGAAATAATTACTACTATTTAGTTTTTTAAAAAGAGATTTTTTTATGTGGACTATTTTCAAAACATCTTTATTGAATTTGTTATAATATTGCTTCCATTTTATGTTTTTTGGCTGCAAAACATGTGAGATCTTAGCTCCCTGACCAGGGAATTGAACCCTCACCCCTGCATTGGAAAGTGAAGTCTTAACCACTGGTCCTCCAGGCAAATACCTACTGTTTAGTTTTAAAAGTACTTTTTTTTTAAATTTCATTATATAACTTTTATTGTGAAACATTTTAGGCATACCAAAAGCCCCACAGAGAATTATTAATATATAACAAACATCTACTACTCAGCCCAAGAGATAAAGCTTTCAAGTGTCATTGACGCCCCCACCACACCATGTGTCCCCTTCCTAATCTTATTACCTTTCCTCACATCCCTCTTATGAATTGATGTTTATCATGGTCACACATTAAAAATATGTTTGCTATGTATGTATTGATTGTTGTTATTTTTAGTTGCTGAGTTGTGTCTGACTCTTCACCATACCATGGACTGTAACCCTCCAGGCTCCTCTGTCCATGGAATTTCCCAGGCAAGAATACTGGAGTGGGTTGCCACCTCCCTCTCCAGGGAATCTTCCCCACCCAGGGATTGAACCCACATCTCCTGCATTGGCAGGCAGGTTCTTACCGCTGAGCCACCTGGGAAACCCTGTTGTGATAACTTTGATTACAGTAGCTCTGCTTCCCTCCTCTTAACTGCTGCCTAGATATCCACTAAAAAGTACTTTTGAATTAATAACTTGATTTTCCATGTTGTTTATATAGACTAATTTTTTCTAAGCTAACATATTTAAAAGTATCAACTATTCAGATAAGCTTATTTGTATAGTAAAACTGAAAAACAAACTGATAACTGTTCTGTTCTAATATGGTAAAATAGCAACTGATAAAAATACTATGATTTGTAGGTCTCAGGTTTTTTTTTTATTCTTCTATTTTTTCAGTTTCCTCAAAATTCTTTTCTGTTTGCTTTTATCTCTAGACTTTTTCATGCAGAAGACTTTCCTCAAACATTTGGCAATTCTTACTGATCCATTTATGGTTGAGTGTGAGGCTCTAAAACCCAATAAGAAGACCTGAGTGGGGAAATAAAAAGTACTGATTTGTCGACTTCATTGCAGAATAACGGGCAGGAGCCAAGCCATCTGCTAAGGGACACAGCCTCCCAAATGCATTAGCATTTCTAGGTCTTTTCCCCTGGAATGGTCACTTTCCCCAGGGGAAACTCTCCCACTAGCTTTTTACCTTGGTGAGTGTCAATTCTGGGAGCCAAGTTGGTAAAGAGGCTTTAGAATCTTACTTCACAAGATGCTGATTTCAGTTTAATCCCCTTGCTTTACACAGAGCTCCCTGCTCTTCCTCTATGCCTGAACTTGGAGTTCCTAATTCAATGCCCTTCCATTTTCTGTTGGGGCAAGTTATTTGGCTGCCTGGGGTGTAAAAAGGGATACAAGAGCCTAACTGTTTCCTTTACAGAATTTCAGTTTTTCTGTCTTCAGCCCCTCACCCCTGCCTTCAGAGATAACTGGCACCACACCTCCAAGATGTTCCAGGCTCCTAAAGCAAGGTTTTGCATCTTGGCTTCTCTCCTGCAAGCAATATGGTTCAGATTTCCCTGGTCTGCCAGATCAGCTGGTCTTGCCCATCTGCCTTTTGGCTTCCAAAACTGGACAGACATCTTTCAACTGCTCTTCTACATCCTACTGTTTTCTCTCCTCGTGGTCTTCTCTTTCTTACAGGTTTATATCTTTTTTAATCCCTTAAGTACCATCTGGTTGGAGATTTAGGAAGGAACAGAGGTAAATGCAAAGTATCCAATCCTCTGGGCTGAGCAAGAATATTGTTCTTTGAACCTCTCTGTTAGGCTGCTTCTGTGTACATGTGTGTGTGTTCTCAGTCGCTCATCATGTCTGACTCTTTGCAACCCCATGTACTATATAGCCCATCAGGCTCCTCTGTCCTTGGGATTTCCCAGGCAAGGATGCTGGAGTGGGTTACCGCGCCCTCCTCCAAGGGATCTTCCTGACCCTGGGTTCGAACCCATGTCTCTTGCATCTCCTACACTGGCAGGCGGATTCTTTACACCACCTGAGAGTCCCTCCTGTATGTATAGGCTGCATAGCTATCTTCTACATAGGTTATCATTTTTCTTGAAGGCAGTGACCTGAAAATAAAAAGATTTCCCACACTCCTAGGAAAAGATTAAATGTTCTGTAGCTGTGGCAATAAGCAACCACCAGAACCGGTTCTAAACTGCATTAATGAATCAATGGCAACTTGCCTAAATGAACACACTTTTGAAAGTTAGCCAGAAACGGCCCTGTGCTTTTGAAAGCCAGCCAGTCCACACCGTTATCTAAGCAAGCAGGTTTTCACAGCTAGCATCAACCCACTCCTGCCCCTGAAAGTCCACCAATCCCTCAACTCTACTTCCCAAACCCTGTATAAAATCAGCTCCTTGCTTTGCTGGAAAAGACTGTGCTTCAGTAAGTATTACATTTGGTTTTTTTGTTTAGATATTGAATGATAGTCTTTTCCTTTGGCAGATCTCAGTAACTATCACCATGCCTGGCACATGGGAGGTGCCCTGAGGACAGATAAGGGAATATGCCAAGGGCAACTGTGTCTGAAATAAAAAGACCTGAGCTATTTGCAGGGCTTCCCCAGTGGCTCAATGGTAAAGAATGTGCCTGCAATGTGGGAGACCTGGGTTTGATCCCTGGGTTAGGAAGATCCCCTGGAGAAGGAAATGGCAACACGCTCCATTATTCTGGCCTGGAAAATTCCATGGACAGAAAGGCCTGGAGGGCTGCAATCCATAAGGCTGCAAAGAGTCAGACATGACTGAGCCACTGAGGACCCGTGCACGAGCTGTTTGCTCTAGTAAGCCCTGTGGCAAGGCTAAAGCATGTACAAAATCCATTCAACATTCATTCATCAGGGCAAATTTATGGGTACCTGAGACGTAAGGGATATAAGTATCTGGATCCAGAAACAAGTGTTTCCTGCAACCTTTGCTTCAGTGAAGTTTACTGTGTCCAGCCTGAACAGTGGGTAAAACCAGCTAATAAATGGAGTTTGTTTGTTTTGTTTTGCATTGTTTTACTACTCTATATATTCAAATGTTTCTTCGTCCTAGGGAGAGTCTTCCCTCAAGAGAGCTCACCTTTACAGTATCAAAATTTATTTTAACAGATATACAAAAATACTCTATATAGAACTTATTATTGTAGGGCTGTAGGTTCTCCAAATAACACTTACCACTGGGAGGACGTGTGAACTTCGGACCTGAACTCTTCTTGTTGTTGTTCAGTTGCTCAGTCACGTCTGACTCTTTGCAACCCCATGGACTGCAGCAAGTCAGACTTCCCTGTCCTTCACTATCTCCTGGAATTTGCTCAAACTCATGTCCATTGAGTCGGTGATGCCATCCAATCATCTCATGCTCTGTCGTCCTCCTCCTGCCCTCAGTCTTTCCCAGCATCAGGGTCTTTTCCAATGAGTTGGCTCTTCACATTTGGTGGCCAAAGTATTGGAGCTTCAACTTCAGCATCAGTCCTTCTAATGAATATTCAGGGCTGATTTCCTTTAGGATTGGCTGGTTTGATCTCCTTGCTGTCCAAGGAACTCTCAAGAGTCTTCTCCAGCACCACAGTTCAAAAGCATCAATTCTTTGGTGCTCAGCCTTCTTTATGGTCCAACTCTCACACCCATACATGATTACTGGAAAAACCACAGCTTTGACTATATGGACTTTTGTTATCAAAGTAATGTCTCTGCTTTTTAATATGCTGTCTAGGTTTGTCATAGCTTCTTTTCCAAAGAGCAAGCTTCTTTTAATTTCAAGGCTGCAGTCACTGTCTGCAGTGATTTTGGAGCCCAAGAAAATAGTCTGTCACTGTTTCCATTTTTCCCCCATCTATTTGCCATGAAGTGATAGAACCAAATGCCATGATCCTAGTTTTTTGACAGTTGAGTTTTAAGCCAGCTTTTTCACTCTCCTCTTTCATCATCATCAAGAGGCTTTTTAGTTCCTGTTCTCTTTCTGCCATTAGAGTGGTATCATCTGCATATCTGAGGTTATTAATATTTCTCCTGTCAATCTTGATTCCAGCTTGTGCTTCATCCAGCCCAGAATTTCACAAGATGTATTCTGGGCTTCCCTGGTCACTCAGATATTAAAGAATCTGCCTGCAATGCTGGAGACCTGGGTTCAATCCCTGGGTCAGGAAGATCCCCTGGAGAAGGGAATGGCAACCATTCCAGTATTCTTGCCTGGAGAATTCCATGGACAGAGGAACCTGGTGGGCTACAATCCATGAGGTCAGAAAGACTCAGACACAACTGAACAACTAAACTTTCCACACTTTCACTCTCCATATAAGTTAAATAAGCAAGGTGACAGCCTTGGAACTCTTCTAGAAGTCAGAATTCACTGGCCTCTGAGATCCCTGACAAGATGAAGCAGAAGTTTCTTCCAGGAGCAGGCTTAGAGGAACAGAAAGGAAGCAATGAACAGCACAAGAATCGCAGACCCTGACAGCCCTGTGCCTTCGCTCCAGGCTCCTGGCTCACTCCCCATGATTCTGGCCCAGGGATGGCCTTTCTCCAGGGATGGAGCTTGGCACCTGGTTGTTTGCTCCTCTTCCAGTTAACAAGTTTTGGAAGTCTTGGTAGTACTAGAAACTGCTGATCTGACCGCCAGTGAAGGAAGTGTTCACAATCATTGGGAGGACCTCTGCCCCTTCCTGAGGTCCCTGAAGCCTCAGACCATACGTGTTTCCTGCGAAGGTGAACACGCTTCTCACAAGGTGCTCCTGACACCTTAGATATCAGTGAAGGAAGTGTGGAGGAGGAAGTGTAGATTAATTTGTGGAAAATGGAATCCCTTCTTCCTCTGTCCTTTGACAGACTTTCAGACATGGAAGGAAAGGACCCATGGGGTCAGTCACCATCTATATGGGGATGATTCCCAAAGCTTCCTCAGCTTAAATCTCTCACCTGACTCCAGATTCATAAATCCAAATGCCTGTTAAATAGCTGTCACAGAGGTCCCCAAACCCAATAGGTCTGACCTTGACTTCTGCCCACACTCAACACTGCTCTTCTCGGTGACTTATTTTCTTTCTCAGGCATAGATAGGAAGCCTGCCAGTAATCCTTAACTTCTCTCAACTAGCTGTCCCCACCCCTAACACACAAACACACACACATGCATAGGGTAAATCTCCAAAACCTGTCTCTTTAATATCATTCAATTCCATTAATTGTTTTTTCACTTCTCAACTCACTCATTAGTTTACATCATCATCACTTCTCATCCAGCTTATGGCAACTCTCAAACTAGCCTTCTTACCTTCATTCTCGCCCCATCCTTCATTTAAAATCTTTGAATGGCTCCCTACTGCTGTTTTTGTAAGGCCCAGAATTAATGAGAAATCTCACAGGACCCTGCAGAAAGGGCCCCATGCATTTTTACTGCTCCCAACTTATTCTCCCAATAGAATATTGTCCGCCAGCCATGCTAAATGATTCCCTGGACTGGCCAAGCTCTCCCTCGTTTGGGGGAATTTTTACACATTGGATCTCTGGCCTGAAGATTTTCCCCTCCTCTCTTTTTTTCTGGCTCACTCACAATCAAGCTTAAGTCTCAACTGAGGCATTCCTTACTCTGCAGCGTCTTCTTGGCTCTTTGTAGTATAAATTGGTGCAGCCACCATGGAAAACATTAGAAAGGTTACTCAAAAAAATTTAAAATAGAATTTCCATATAATCCTGCAATGCTACTCCTGGGCAAATATCTAGACAAAATTATAATTCAAAAAGATACACACATCACAATGTTCTAGCAGCACTATTTACAATAACAAAGACAGAAAGAACTTAAATGTCCATCAACTGATGAACTGATAAAGAAGATGTGATATAAAAGGAAATCAACCATCAATATTCATTGCAGGGGCTGTTGCTAAAGCTGAAGTTCCAATACTTTGGCCACCTGATGCAAAGCCAACTCATTGGAAAAGACTCTGATTCCGGGAAAGATTGAAGGCAAAAGGAGGAAGGGCAGCAGAGGAAAAGATGGTTAGATAGCATCACCGACTCAATGAACATGAATCTGAGCAAAATCTGGGAGGTAGTGGAGGACAGAAGAGCCTCGTGTGCTACAGTTCATGAGGTCCCCAAGAGTCGGACACAACTTAGCGACTGAACAACAGCTATATATATACACATATATATGAATATTACTCAGATATAAAAAAGAATGAAATAGTGCTATTTGCAGCAACATAGATGGACCTAGAGATTATCATACTAGTGAAGTAAGTCAGAAAGAGAGAGACAAATACATATGATATCAGTTTCATGCGGAATCTGAAATATGACTCAAGTGAACTTATCTAGGAGACAGAAACAGCCTTGAAGACATAGAGAAATGACTTGTGGTTGCCAAAAGGGAGAGGTGTAGGGGACAGAAGGATTGGGAGTTTGGGACTGGCAGATGCAAACTATTACATATGGAATGGGTAAACAACATCCTACTGTATAGCACAGAGATAATAATATTTATTATCCTGTGATAAACCATAATAGAAAATAATGTGAAAAAATTATACACATATATTTTTGTGGTGGTGGTGGTGGTTGTGGTTCAGTCACTAAGTCGTGTCAGACTCTTTGCAACCCCATGGACTGTAGCCCAACAGGCTCCTCTGTCCATGGGATTTCCTAGACAAGAATACTGGAGTGGGTTGCCATTTCCTTCTTCAAGGGATCTTCCTGACCCGGGGATCAAATCTGCATCTCCTGCATTGGCAGGTGGATTTTTTACCACTAACTCACCAGAAAAGCCTCTATAATCTGTATGTATATGTATATGTATATAATATAAAAATATATTTTTAAATCACTTTGCTGTGCAATAGAAATTAACACAGCATTGTAAATCAACTATACTTCAATAAAGTAAAATTTTTTTGAAAGAAAAAATAGAAAGGTCTCAAAACACCCTGACTTGACGCTGCTTTTATCTCAACACACTGCACAAAAATTCCCCCTTTTCCCTGTTTGTCTGTCCCACCAAACTGAACTCCTGGAAGGTAACAATGATGTCTGGTTCAACATTTTATCCCCAGCAATGGCTCATTAACTTATATGCAGAGTACATCAGGAGAAATGCTGAACTGGTAAAGCAAAAGCTGGAATCAAGATTGCCAGGAGAAATATTAATAACCTCAGATATGCAGATGACACCACACTTATGGCAGAAAGCAAAGAAAAACTAAAGAGCCTCTTGATGAAAGTGAAAGAGGAGAGTGAAAAAAATTGGCTTAAAACTCAACATTCAGGAAACTTAGATCATGGCATCTGCGCCCCTCACTTCATGGCAAATAGATGGGGAAACAGTGGAAACAGTGGCTAACTTTAATTTCTTGGGTGCCAAAATCACTGCAGGTGGTGATTGCAGCCATGAAATTAAAAGACACTTGCTTCTTGGAAGAAAAGCTATGACCAACCTTGACAACCTATTAAAAAGCAGAGACATTACTTTGCCCACAAAGGTCCATCTAATCAAGGCTATGGTTTTTCCAGTAGTCATGTATGGATGTGAGAGTTGGATTGTGAAGAAAGCTGAGCACCGAAGAATTGATGTTTTCGAACTGTGTTATTGAAGAAGACTCTTGCGAGTCCCTTGGACTGCAAGGAGATCCAACCAGTTCATCCTAAAGGAAATCAGTCCTGAATATTCATTGGAAGGACTGATGCTAAAGCTGCAACTTCAATACTTTGGCCACCTGATGTGAAGAACTGACTCATTTGAAAAGACTCTGATGCTGTGAAAGATTGAAGGCAGGAGGAGAAGGGGACAACAGAAGATGAGATGGCTGGATGGCATCACTGACTCAATGGACATGAGTTTGAGTAAACTCCGGGAGCTGGCAATGGACAGGGAGGCCTGGTGTGCTGCGGTCCATGGGATCGCAAATAGTCAGACACGACTGAGCAGCTGAACTGAACTGAGCTGAATACTTTCTACAATTTGGATGAACCTTAAAAACATTATGCTAAGAAAGAAACTAGACACAAAGGTCACATATTGAACGATTATTTTAATATGCTATATCCAGAATAGGCAATCCACAAAGATATAAAAAGTATATTAGTGGTTATCAGGGGATTAGAGGAGGACACAGTGATTACTTAATGGTATGGGTGTTTTGGAGGGGTGAAAAAAAAGTATTGAAACTAGAGAGAAGTGGTAGTTACACAACATGGTAAATACACTAAATGCCACTGACTTGTACCCTTTATAATGGTTAATTCTGTAATAGGTGAAATATACCTCAACAAAAAAATAAATATATAAAACAATGCTAGACATTACCTCTGCTTGAGCGATGAATTACTTTTTGCAAACTTACAAGCAAGACTCAATGGACATGGGTTTGGGTGGACTCCGGGAGTTGATGATGGACAGGGAGGCCTGGCGTGCTGCAGTTCATGGGGTTGCAAAGAGTAGGACGCAACTGAGTGACTGAACTGAACTGAAGCAGTTCTGATCTCATTTATTTATCTTGGCAATGAAACAGAGGTTGGTCTGCAATTTACAGCCAAACTTGTAGCGTGAACAAGAATCTGCTTCAAAGAGGCAATGTTGTTTCTTTATAACCTCTCTTGAGGCAAAAGGTATATGGGCTGTGGTAACATTCAGTTGTAATTCTAGCATTTGAATTACGTGGAGGAGCTGGTCTGATGAGTTCCTCTCCAACAGGTTCCTCTTCAACAGCTGCATTAAAAAACAAAAAGAATGACTTCTGGATAAAGAAATTTCTCTTAGAAATTTGGCAAAACTTCATCTGTTCTTATCACATTTTGCAACATATATTATTTATTTTTTGAAAGAAGTAACCAAACACATCTTATTGTATATTATCTTATGGCTGATTTTTCCAGACTCGGTGATCTTCATATTTTTTCCTGAGTAACTTTAGAACCACAGATTTCACCCCTGCCCCAAGCACTTCTCCTGCCCAAAGAAACACTGCCTAAACCTCTGAGGAGTGGAAGCTGGAGATATTTGCAAGGATTTTCTGAAATGTTAGTTAGCTTTTGCTGTATCCCAAACCACTCCAAATCTCAGTGGCTTAAAATAACACTGAGTTATTCAGCTCACAGTTCTGGTGGGTCAGCAGTTTGGGCTCAGCAGGCAGCCATTCCATGGTCCTGTTCATGAATTTGTAGTCAGCTGCTGGGTGTGCAGTCAGCTGGCTGGTCTGCTGGAGTCTTACTGGTCCTAAGCGGCCTCACTTGCATGTCTGACAGGTGTCTGGATCTTGGCTGGGGCCACTTGTTTCTTCACCATGTGATCGCTCATCTCTCACCAGGCTAACTCAGGCTTGTTCACTTGGTAGCAGTGTTCAGAATTCACCCAGCGTCACTTTCATCACACTCTTTTGGTCAAAGAAAGTCATGAAGCTGGCCCAGATTCAAGGGGATTGGGGAGGAAATAGATACCACGCCTTGGTGGAGGCGAATGGTGACCATTTCTGCAGTCTTATAACTGAAGTCACTCTTCTTGCCATCGGAACCCACTACCCCCCATACTAGTTCCCCCTGGCCCCCCTCCTGGCTTTGACAGCCTCCAGGCATGAGGCCCACTTAGTCACTGATCCTTTGTGATCATACATGCCCTTGCATTAGGCATGTTCTGGGTCCCTCTCCTATTTTATTCCATATGCATTCAGTGTCAGAAAACCCTCGCAGTTTCTGATCCTCTGAGAATTGTTGAGATTGCTGTGTACATCTATAGCTAGTGCAACCATATGACTTATCCTCTCAATTAGGACTTCTGAGGATGAAATGGGGCACCATGGATAATTGTTCTAGTTCAGCAAGCATAACCTGAGATGTCCCTATTTAAAGCCCTAGTGGCTAGAAGCATGAGCTTTTTTACCCACCTTGCTTGGGTCTGAATACTAGCTCTGGCAATTATTCTCCAGTTGCTTACACTCTTAATAACAATTTCTTCATCTATTAAATGAAGTTTATAATACTACTTACTTAATGGGTTTTTTTAATGGGGTTTAAATGAGTTAGCATAAATGAAGTAATTAGCCATTACTATTATATTATTTCTAAGCTCTGCAAAACATAAGAGGATTGTCTCTTTCATTTAATGTTATACGTATATATGCTAAACTTATTTCAGAAATCTTTTTATCTACCAGTTTAGGAAACATTAAATTAAAGAATTAAAAAAAGAATTGACCTACAAATTCTTTTACTATTAAATATTCTGATCATTTCCAGCTTTTTCCTATTTAAATGATAAAACAAGAAACTTCATTGTGGATAAATATTTTTATGATAAATTATTTTCTTATATTAGTTCTGGAAGTAAAATGTTATTTATTTTTTGGCTTCACTGAGAGTTTGTTGCTGCCTGCAGGCTCTCTCTAGATGCGGTGAGCAGGGACTACTCTCTAGGTATGGTGCTCAGGCTTATCGTGGTGACTTCTCTCGTTGTGGAGATGGGCTCTAGGGCACGCAGGCTTTAGCAGTTGTGGTACACAGGTGTAGTTGCTCCGCAGCATGTGGAATCTTGGTTCCTGGATCAGGAATTGAATCCATGTACCCTGCCTTGGCAGGCGGATTCTTAACCACTGAACCACCAGGGAAATTCCTAAAATGTTTTATTAAAGAGTATGAATAGTTTAAGGATCTTGGCATATAGTGCCATACTGCTTTCCCAAAGGATTATGTCACATTTTTATGGACAATATCAGGATATATTAGCTTTAATACAACCTCACTAACACTGAGTATTATCAGTGAAAAATAAAATTTCCCAATTTGTTGTACCCTTTTTTAAAACATAGATGTAACAAACTTGTTTTCTGATTTCCCAGCCCCCACATATCAAAAGCAAAAAATTAGGAGCAAGGTGAAGAATACTGAAAAAGATACTTGGACATGTTTTCTGATAGCTTGAGAGTGAGAGAAAAGACAAAAATTTAGAATACAAGAAAAAAATCCTAGACATCTAAGATTATTTACTATGCAAATGTGTCTTCAGTCTTCAAAAATCCATGATACCATTGATTGCTGTAGGATATACAATTAATGTTCATTATAATAACACTAGATGATCAAGAAAAATCCAGAATATACTGAACAAAATTCATTTTAGAGTAATTTTCATTAAAAGTAAAAAAGAAAACTTTTATGCTGAAAGAGGATATCTATTGCATGGTTTTATTTATTTTTAGGCCTTGAGTTACTGTGAAGAGTCATATGGCTTTGCTGAAGGTGAAGTGAGAAATAGGGAGGATGTGAGCTCCGTATTCAGGAGTCAAAACAGAAGATAGAAGGCCCTGGGCCCGGACAGAAGGCTTTTTTTTAAATCTTAGGACTTCTGCCACTTCCCCATGTTGGTTATTGTTTGTAATCCTCTTTCCATTTTCCCTGAAAACAAAAGGGCCTCTCTCTACATATCATCTTACCAAGCAGCAAGGAAGTGGGATGAGGAAGCATATTTCGCCCCACACTTCTTCAGACATTCTCAGAGTAAAGAGAAGGAGAGAGTGACTGGCTACCTACTAGGGAGAGAAAGTCCATCCTAGTTCCTTAGCTCTGCAGCCAAGAAAGAAAGAACTTCAGCATCTATCTCAGTCTGAAGAAAAGGCCAAGATCCTCTGAATTTGTCACCTTGTGGACTTGTTAAAACACAGATTGTTGGGCTTCCCTTGTGGTCCAGTGGTTAAGAATCCACCTTGCAATGCAAGGGCAATTTCCATCCCTGGTCCAGGAAGATCCCAGGTGCCTTGGGGTGACTAAGCCTGTGCGCCACATCTACTGAGCCCAGGCTCCAGAACCTGTGAGCCCAAACTACTGAGCCCTTGCACCCTAGAGCCTGTGCTCTGTAACAACACAAGCCACTGCGGTGAGAAGCTTGTGCACCGCAACTGGAGAGCAGCCCAGCTCACCATTGCTAGAGAAAAGCCGTTATGAAGAAGTTAACTGACAACACGGCATCAGTCAGGCTCTCCTGCCCTGCTCTCTCACAGCCTCATACCTTATGTTCTATAAACATAGATACTGCTGACCTTGGCAGAGCTGTGCCTGCGTGCCCGCTTGGCCATGGGCCACTTTTGTCTGTCTTAGTGTATCAGTAGTTTTTGAAGACTCCTGGCGGCTGCTGCCCGGAGAGAATAAACATAAGGCCCCACCCGGGTGACACAGTTACAAATGTGGGCTGATTCGCTAAGGGTGAGACTTGACAGAAATAAAACTGATAAGCAACCTGATGCTGTATTCTTAGAACTATGGAAACAATTGAGCCCGGATCAACAGTTTACCAAGTGTAAAAAGAAGTGTCCATGGCATGAACTACAGGCTGTTCAACTAGAGGACTTAATGCCAACTGGGGATGTCTCTGTTGATGCCCTGTTCCACTTTAAATAGGGCTCAGGCCAAGATGCCCATCCAGAGAGCCCAAGCAGGGACCGGAGGCCCCATGTGGAACTTGCAATTCACTGGTCACCCATCAATGTACAAAGAGTAATGGCCCTGTTTGACACTGGTGCGAATGCAGCCTGGTACACGGCAAACCAGAACAGTTTCCTGGCCACAGTGCATATATGGATGGCCACGATGGCCAAAGCACTGAAGTAAAGGCTGTGTCCTTACCACTGGAAATTGGACGGCTTTCTATGCGATGTACACTGTGTACGTGTCCCCAGTTCTGGAATACATTTTGGGGATAGATGTTTTAAAAGGTCTTGTGTTGTGGACCTCTGTGGTAGAATTCCATCTCTGAGTGCGTGTTGTGAAGGCAATTGTGAGGGGATATGCAAAGCATCCCTGCAGGTGCTGCCGACAGCCTGGAGGGCAGTGACTATGAGACAATATCGTGTACCAGGTGGCCACTAGGAAATAGGCGCCACCATTGCTGAGCTGGCAAAAGTGCACACTGTACGTCCTGCACAGAGCCCATTCAACTCCCTGTGTGGCCCGTGTGGAAGCCTGATGGCTCTTGGTGGATGACTGTGGACTACAGGGAACTGAATAAAGTGGTACCACCTATGCATTCTGCCATGCCTTCAATCCATGACTTGATAGACCAGTTAACTACAGCACTGGGCACTTATCACTAAGTGGTGGACTTAGCTAATGCTTTTTTCTCCATAGCTATAACTTCTGCTACCCGGAGAGAATAAACATGTCTGCAGTCCCCATGCTCTTCAAGTCTTCTTCCAGCTTCCCTGGTCGCGCCTTATCTACCTGGGTTCAGTGAACAGTGTGAGCGGCGAGACAGCCATCCAGCAACAAAGACCCAGCAAAGCAAAAAATAAAAATAAATAAATTCTCTTGGAAAAAACCACTGATTGTTATCTCCAGAGTCTATGATTTATAATAAATCTGAATGGGGTTGAGAATTTGTATTCCTAACAAGTTCCCAGGTGATGCTGGTGATAAAGGTCCAGGGACCAGACTTTGACAATCTCTGCAGGAACAGTTCCCAGTTCCAATAAATCATTAGAATCACCTGGGAGGTTAAAAGATTAAAAACAAAAGCAGATTCCCAGGAGCCTGGTGCCAGAACCTACCAATGAGATTCTTAAGGTTTGGCATCATGTATGTTCGTTTATTTGATAAAGCTCTCCATTAGATCTTGGTGTGCAGCACGTGTGGTGTGTCACAACCCCAGGGTACCTAGAACTATGCTAGGCTCTCAGTCAGGGTTTTTTAAAGCCTTGCCAAATGGAGGAGGAAATGGCAACCCACTCTGGTATTCTTGCCTGGAGAATTCCATGAGCAGAGGAGCCTGACCTGCTACAGTTCACAGGGTCGCAATGAGTCAGACACGACTGAAGCGACTGAGCATGCATGCCTGCCTGATAGACTGATTTTGACCCAGAGAGCACTTCCAGCAGTTAAATAGAAATCCTTTGGTATGCTAATTTCATTTGAGTCATGATGACGGTATCTTTGGACAATATCTGTATTGGCTTCTTGTGTGTTAGTCGCTCAGTCATGTCCCACTCTTTGCGACCCCGTGGACTCTAGCCCGCCCACTGACAGAGGAGACAGGCTCCTCTGTCCATGGGATTCTCTAGGCAAGAATACAGGAGTGGGTTGCCATTCCCTTCTCCAAAATAGAGAAAGCTACTCTCTGACCGGGAATTGGCTTCTTAGGCACATAAAATTGAACACTTTTGTAAAGGAAGTTCTCACAATTCTAACAGACAAATAAAAGTGCTCTGACACAGCCCTGTAAATCATCAGAATATTTCCATGGCAACAACATGACAACTTTTTAAATGCCCAAATGGAGCTATGGTGAGACTCTTTCAGATAGATCCCTTAGAAATAGTCGTCTTTTATCAGAATATCCTAGCACTAAATTGGTAGCCCATACACTATTCAAAATTGAATAGGTTAGATTTTCCCAAGCAGCATTGCTTTCTTTCCTGGTATTTTCTATAGGCTGCTGTTTACAACATACTTTTCTTGGTAATCATCTAAATACTCAGCAGAAGCTGAAAATAGAACAGTTACTGTTCCCATTGTTTTAAAGTCATTTATAAATAAGAAGCAGGGTTGCCACTTAGATGATCTTCTCAAATCATAAACTAGGGAATGGTTAATATGGACCTAACCAATGCAGATTAGATCTACATTGGTTAATGTGGATTGTGCAATTTCAATCTAATGTGGATTGTGAAATTTCATCTTTTCTTTTTTGTAACCCACTTTTTTTTAGTTCTACTGAAGTATATTTGATTTATGATGTTGTGTTAATTTCTCTGTACAGCAAAAAGATTCAGTGGTATGTATATATTATCTTTTCATATTCTTTTCCATTATGGTTTTATCACAGAATATTGAATATAGGTCCCTTTGCTATACAATAAGAGCTTGTTATTTTCATCTTTTCTTCATGTGTGTGAGGGCCTATATTGGTTCTGGGTCAGATTTCTTGCTAATGACTTCTAAATTTTGTGCAACCAACTTAGCTGAAGTAGAACATCAGGATTTGGCTTGTTATAGATTGGCACAAGTGTAGAAAAAAGTGGGTTGAGAGCTTAACAGAATTGTGGTTCATTGAGAGAAGTTGGTTACTGTATAATCTGTAGACTGAGTACTGAACTCATTTCTGAAATTAGATAAAAGCGAGCTATTAATGACCCAGATGGAAAAACATGCCCCATATTCATTAATAATATGCAAAACAGAATTTTATCATTCTACGTGTTATGACAAAGAACACAAAAGCAATGTGAAGATTAACTTAATTGGAAATATTGTAAAATTATTTTCATCATCATATGTTAAATTAAGGAATTGCTCAAATTAATAGAAAAAGCCAGAATAGTTAGCCTGGTTAGAATTTGTGCATATGCTTTACAAATTGCTTATTTTCTAGTACTGTCACAACACTTAATGTTGGTACATTTAATAGGAAGACCATTTAAGTTGAAATACGTGACAGTTAAGTAGATGATTCAGGGACGACTGCAGGTTGTTCATAAACTGCTCAAAATAATATATCTTTTGTATCTGGAGAGCTAAAAAAAATCCATTCCCCAGGATCTAGTATTTTCCCCAGAACATAGTTGGCAGTGAGTATTTGTGGAAGGAAGGAGGGAAGGGGGAGGAGAAAGGAAGGAAAAAATACAGAAGAAAAGCTTTAAATCTATTTTTCCTTAACTCCTTGGCACTGGAGGAGTCTGGGTACTATACAGAAACAAACTGGGAATCAGTTGTGATTCTTTTTCTCAAATTAGTCAATTTCATCTTCTAAATATCTTTTGCCAGACCAATCCTCTTCCAAGAAGTCCAGATGCCACCTATCACTTGAATACTGACATTGGTATGCCGTATGTATGTGTGTGTGTGTGTATACATATACATACATACACACACAAGGTGGAATATTATTCAGCAACAACAAAGAAGGAAATCCTGCCATTTGTGACAACATGGATGGACCTTGAGGACATTATGCTAAGTGAAATAAGTCAGAGTAAAATAAATCTCATTTATATGTGAAATCTAAAAATAAAAAAAACAGAAGGTTTCTTTTGCCAGAGCTGAGGAGTGGGGGCAAGGGGAGTCAAATGGGCAAAAGTGATCAAAAGTTACAAAATTCCATAAAGGCTTGGGGATGTAATGTACAGCATGATGACTATAGTTAACAATACTGTATTGTATATTTGGAAGTTACTGATTGAGATCTTCAAAATTCTCATAGTAAGAAAAAAACTTGCAACTATGTATGTGTGTGTTAGTCGCTCGGTCGTGTCCAACTGTTTGTGACTCCATGGACTATAGCCCGCCAGGCTCCTCTGTCCATGGAATTTTCCAGGCAAGAATAATAGAGTGGGTTGCCATTTCTTTCTCCAGGGGCAACTATGTATGGTGATGGATATTAACTAGACTTACTATGGTGATCATTCCACAATATACACATATAATTTTACATGTTAATTATATCACAACTTCTTAAAAAGTGGCATGAAAGAAAAGAATACACATGCTAAAGCCAGACAGCCTAGGTTCAAATTTCTGTATCCTACTGACTTTAGCTATCTGACCCTGGAAAAGTTACTTGACTGCTTGGCACTTATTTGCCTGTGAAATGAACACAGTAATAGCATATTTATCTTAAGATCTCTTATGAGGACTAAATGCATTAAGATGTGTAAAGCATTTAGAAGAGTACCTACATGCCTGTGGTAGGCAGCTTCTGACATTGCTCCCAGTGGTTCCCAACTCTTGGTACTCAACCCTTGTGTTAATTTCTTCCCATTGAGTGGTTTGGACCTGATGACTTGCTTCTAGAACCAAACAGAATATGACCACAATGATGAACTATCACTTCTGTGATTAAGTTACAAAAGATTGACTTCTGTCTTGCTAGCACTCCCTCTTCTGAAACTCTCACTGATGAAGTCAGATCTCATCTTGTGAGATGCTCTGTGGAGAGGCCCAGGCACCAAGGAACTGAAGGAGGCCTCTAGCTAGGAGTTTGTGAGGAAATAAAGGCTCAGTCCAACAACTTGCAAGAAAATGAACTCTGCAAACAATCACCAGGATCCAGGGAAGAAGATCCTTCCCAAATGAGTCCTGAGACACCTGTAACTGTGTGGGTCCCAGAGTCAAAAAATCCAGCTAAGCCACTCCAGATTCCCGGCCCACAGATACTGCAAGAAAATAGTGTTTTAGGCCCTATGTTTAGGGGTAATTTGTTATGCTGCAATAGATAACTAATGCAATACTCAAGCACTCGATAAATGTAAACTAATAATAGACACAAAACTTCAGACTACAGTGTGAAAGCTGTAGTTATGTGAAAAAAATTGGATGGACAGGAATGCACTTTGGAGCCTGAACCAAAGAATTTACTGAACAATTGGATGAAGAAATCAGAGGCACTGAGGATGGCTCATAGGGTTTAGCTTGAGCTTCCAGAAAGACAGGGCAAGAAAATGTAAAAAGTTAGAGTCAGGATCTCCCCTCCAGCCTGGGCTTGTAAGCCTGAGATGCCACCCTGCAACAGATGCCAGCAGCACTGCAGCTGAATTGCTCTTGGATCTGGTTGACAAAGGCATCTGGTAAAGAGAAGCATTTGAAAAAAAAAAACAACTAGCAATAACAAAAAACAAGAATTGGAGCCTAACATTTAAAACAAAAAGTGGAGTTCCGAACTTTACTCACTTAAGTGTTATGAATCCTGGGTGGAGAATCGGGGTGGGGGCTGGGACCCTGTCCTGGCTGACTGGCCTGTCTTTCTGTTTTTTACAGCCAACGGGCTCTCAGCTGCCTCCAACTGGCTTACAGCAGTTAGCCTTGCCACCTGGCCTCCATTATTTCAGCTCCCCATTGTCCCCATTACAATCAGTGAGCGCATTCTGTAACAGCATCTCCTAACAGCAGCCCAGAGCTTCTCCCCAAGGACCTGCTTATTTCTAAGGTAAACGGAGTGTCCTCTGGGTTCCCGTGGAAAGAAGTAGCTGGTGAGGTTTCAGGCCTATGTGGTGTATTCAGTCTAGCTCACCCACATCTCTGGACATTTTGATTTCTTCTTTCACTATTTTCCATAGCAGTGCTTCCAGTTCTAATACCTTACTTCATGTAAGCTAATGCATACTTTATCCCCAAGTGTCTGAGGCAAACTGCCAATGTATTAGCGCCATCTCCTGGCACCCTTGCCAAGGTGTAAGTCCTGTACCATGAGAGAACACTCACACAAAACAAACTCCCTTTTCCAATATTATATTTTGTGCCTCTTGATTCAGTACCCTCAGAATCCAGCCCCACACATACACCTCCCAATTTCTAAGAGTACATGCTGACCAGCTCCAGTAGTCACTTCACTTCAGGGGACAGTCCCTTTCTCCCTTAGCAGGCCCAGCACTTCTCTGGCTATGATTAACTTGACCCTAGTTATGGGTTTGATGGCCACAAGAGGAGGTAGAGATACATCCTGAGCAGAGCATGAGGTTATTTTTTTAATTTATTTATTAATTGAAGGATAATTGCTTTACAGAATTTCGTTGTTTTCTGTCAAACTTCAACATAAATCAGCCAAAGGTATACATATATCCCCTCCCTTTTGAACCTCCCTCCCATCACCCTCCCCATCCCACCCCTCTAGAGCCCCTGTTTAGAGCTTGCATTATCTGCAAATAAATAAGAGGCACTAGCCTTAAGTAGGGAGGAGTGAATCATTTCTGCAGGTCCAGAGTGTCCAGAGGAATCATGGAGTTTTTAGTGCACAAGCCAGATGTCCCCACCCAAAGCCTCAGGCTCTCACTCCTTCCAAATCAGGGCCCTAACCTAGAAACGGCAGACCAGCTCGAGCTGAGAATTTAACATTCTCTGGAATTCTGCTACTCTTACAATGCAGAAGTCTTCAGTTTACTCCTCCCAGGCTGCAGAAGATGGGAATCCATTTATGTACAGAAAGGAAGCACTCTGGCTTCACACTGCACCATGTACTGGTGAGTAATCATCCTCAGTCTTTCATTGCCTCTCTCTAAAACATCCACGGCCATCTACTTCCAAACAAGTCAGCTAATTTTCAAAATTCTTATATTTACTTAATTTCCCCCGAAACTCTCAAACCCCTGAGATACTGCACCTGCCAGTGGACTGCTTCCCATCAGTATCCATTTCTGTTTACCACTTGTTAAATTTTAGCAATAGCACTGGAACTGCCTGCCTGGGGCTATTAATTTTCCTCTCACTAACAGCAATGGGGTCTTTATCTCAGCCAGCCAGGGCCAGCAACAAAATCTCACTTTAGAAGCACATCCAGAACCAACTGTCATTGGCTGGGTTTTCCAGGAAACAGACTGAGAAACTGAGGTTTTTGAGCAGAGGTGAATGGAGAACCCTGGCAGAAGTAGCACCTGTGAGTGGTGAGGGTAGAAAGACCGGGCAGAGAGGAAAAGTCGAGCTGCAGTGTGGCTGCAACTGAGGTCACAGAAGATCCCATGGGGAGTTCTGAAGCTGGGATGGCCCTTCTGTGATATCCCAAATTGAGGCAAAGTGAACAAGTCTTTGTCCCCCTTATGAACCAGTTATTAGATGTGCACTGTCCCTGGGAACAGAGCATAACCTTGGGCAAAGTGTCTTTCTTTGGTTGAGAAAAGGTGAGAGGCATTAGCCAAAACTCTCCCAGCAACTGGAGAAATAAGAAGTAACCCTGCCCTGAAGGAGAGTCTGGGAATCTGAGCGCACGCACGGCATCCACAGTACTTTGCGACCTTGGGCACAGCACTTCACTTGTTGAGACTGTTTTCTGATCTGCAAAACAGAGGAATGATACCTAGCTTACAGGATACCCCAAAAGAGCAAATGAGAAAACAAGTATTAATACAAGCAATTTGGAACTGTTAACAAGGTTATTATTTTTAGTCTGAATTCTGTAGCAATCTCATCACCATCTTTCTGCTGTGTCCCACACTCACTTATTATCTCAAGGGCAGTCAGTATTACACTTTTCTACAAGATTTTTATCTTTGAAAGTCAATTTTATACTAACGCATATATATGGAATTTAGAAAGATGGTAACAATAACCCTGTGTACGAGACAGCAAAAGAGACACTCATGTATAGAACAGTCTTATGGACTCTGTGGGAGAGGGAGAGGGTGGGAAGATTTGGGAGAATGGCATTGAAACATGTAAAATATCATGTATGAAACGAGTTGCCAGTCCAGGTTCAATGCACGATACTGGATGCTTGGGGCTAGTGCACTGGGACGACCCAGAGGGATGGTATGGGGAGGGAGGAGAGAGGAGGGTTCAGGATGGGGAACACATGTATACCTGTGGCGGATTCATTTTGATATTTGGCAAAACTAATACAATTTTGTAAAGTTTAAAAATAAAATAAAATTGTAGTTGGAAAAAAAATAAATTAATTTTAAAAAAAAAAGTCAATTTTATTGTTTATCTGAAAAGTTGCAATTATGGTGTTGAGACATGGATAATTAATTATGTGTGTCTTTGGATTATTTTCCATTATAAATTTCTAAAATAGACCCTGTAATAATAAAAATCTATTAGTTTACAATCTGGGATTCAATAGAGAATAAAATTTGAAACCACTCTCAAAAAATTTTACCAGTTCAAGAGAAATTCCTAAATGAATTATGCTATTTAAAATAATTATCACTAGGGGGAGCCAGTTACAAATAAATACTTTTACACAGCTTCAATTTCTGAGTTTAAATAATATTTCAGATGTGTACTTAACTGGAGAAGGGAATGGCAAACCACTGCAGTATTCTTGTCTCCAGAACCCCATAAATAGTATGAAAAGGCAAAAAGTTATGACACCAGAAGATGAGTCCCCTAGATTGGTAGGTGTCCAATATGATCAAGAGAAGAGTACAGTAGAGGATGAGATGATTAGATAGCATCACTGCCTCAATTGACATAAGTTTGAGCAAACTCCTGAAGGCAGTGAAGGACAGGGAAGCCTGGTGTGCTGCCGTTCAGGGAGTCACAGAGTCAGACACAACCTGGCAACTGGACAACAACAATATTTAATTGTGAAGGGCTTCCTAGGTGGTGCTAGCGGTAAAGAACACCCCTGCCAGTGCAAGAGCTGTAAGAGACTGAGTTCATCCCTGGCTGGGGAAGATCCCTGGGCGGAGGGCATGGCAACTCACTCTGGTATTCTTGCCTGGAGAATCCCATGGACTGAGAAGCCTGGTGGGCTACAGTCCATAGGGTTGCAAAGAGTCAGTCAGACATGGCTTAGCACACACGCATACTTTGTTGTGTATCTAAATCTTTCTGGTCAATATGGGTATGTTTTTAAAGCTCAGATAATTTCAATTGAAAATAGAAGATTAGACCTTAAAATTCTGAAGTGAAGGGACTTCCTTTCCCTTAGTGGTCTGGTGGCTAAGACTCCATGCTCCCAGTGAAGGGTGCCTGGGTTCCATCCCTGGACAGGGAACTAAATCCCTTATGCCACAACTAAAGATCCCGCATGATCCCCAAGCCACAACTTAAAAGAGTCTACATGCCATGGTGCAGCCATACAGGAAAGGAAACGGAGCACATACTAATGCTCTAGGCTGTGCCTCCATCTAAGTGGGCCCAGAGTTCATATAGATGGTGGGAGGCATGTACAGGTCACCGCAGCAACTGGCTACAGTGAATCCCTGGCAGCAATAAGCGACGTTCACCCCCAGGCACTACCGCTGTGGAGGCTGAAGGGCTCAACAAGTGGGGTTATGCCTCTTTTCTCCCAGACAACGACGATCACCTGGCCGCCTCCTTCTCATAGATTCTATGACCTTCACCTGTACCTTTCTCCTGCCATCAAATATGCTGCTTACTTTGTGCTCTCGTAAGCTGTAAATTAAACAGCTGTTTCAGTTACATTTCTGCTTTGAATCATGGATCCAAGATATTAGCTGTAGCACAAATTTGCTGATGCCAAAATATATCTGTTTACCTAAGGCTTTCACTTTACACATTTCATTCAGCCGTAACGGTTTAGAACTTTTATTCTCAAAATCAGTTGGTTTAATGTGAGTCAAGAGGAAGAAGTATCAAGTAAGTGGAATGAATGTCTCAAAATCAGTGATTTCTATTAGTTTTCCTAAAATTCTTCTATGGCATACTTTTGAAAGATTATTTTCAGGGAAGAAGAGAACAAAAAAGAGTTGCTCCACTTTTGAAAATGTAAATGAAGAGAGAAAGAGAACTGTGGTTTGCTTACCCAGGGCTTCGTTTTTTAAGTAAAACAATGTTGACTCAAAGAAGAAAACAAATATAACATCAAACTATTTTCAAAATAATAGAAAACTGAAGAAAATATTCAGTTATCAAAGCTGAATGTCTCAAGAAGCTTTCCAAGATCAGTTTTTTTTCAAGCTCAATTTTTTTTGCAGTTGAATTATTTCAAACTTTCCAGAGTTTGACAAAGATACACAAAAATATGAAAATGAATTTATTGGCCAAACTTAGTTTGCACAGAGGAATTCATTTGCATTCCTGTGTGTGAATCTGTCTGCCTTCTTTCTTTGCTGACTCCTGGAAGTCTTACAACTCTCAGCAGACTGCTAAAACTCCTGATTGGACTTTTTATTTCTTTGGTTCTTAGAAAGTTAAAATGTTTTTTCTGCCCAGCTCCACGGACTTCTGACCTTGATGAAATTTTGCCTTCTTTCATATTGTTCTGTGAAATGTCACCCAACTGTTAAACAGTTTTGAATGGTATCTGATTGCATTCTGGAAAGTTCTGTGGCTTTCCAGAGGTCATGCTACTAAAGTCATTCTACTAACTAGTCCTTCCAGTTATTAAAATATTATAGACCACATTAATTAAAACAGAGTGATAGTGACACAGGAAGAGCTTTTCAGTGAAATAGAGAACATAGAAATAAGCACAAGATCTTTAAAAAACCTAATTTATCATAATCATTGATAGAAAAGAGGAAAACTGTTCTATTTATTTCATAAATTGTTTTAAAATTAGCTATTTAGTGATACAAAAAAAAAACCACTATAAATTCCAAATGAACTGAAGACCCAAATATAAAACAAAATCAAAAACTATAACATATGGGAGGCTATTGCACATAGTGGGGGCAGGAGCGATGTGCGGCAGGGGTCCCCAGCCTCTGAGATCTAATTCCTGATGATCTGAGATGGAGCTGACGTAATAATAGTAGAAATAAAGTGCACAATAAGTGTAATACGCTTGAATTATCCTGAAACCATTCCCCTCCTTCTGGTCTGTGGAAAAATTGTCTTCCATAAAACTGGTCCCTGGTGCCAAAAAAGTTGGGAATTGCAGATTTAAAAAAACTGACATAAATGTTTGTCTTCTCTTTGAATAGAATAGGACTTTCTAGGCTTAAACACTACAGAAAATATCATAGTCCAATGACTATATAAAAATTTAAAACATCTACATATCATTAAACATAAAACCATAAAAAGAATAATCAGTTGAAAATGTGACGAGCATAAACTGGTTAATATCCTTTATAGAGTTCATACAAATTGAAAGAAAAACAATTGAAAGAAAAACACTAAAACCTCAATAGGAAATTGATCAATTTATAAATAAAGAGGTTTCCAAGAAGAGGAAATACAAATAGAAAAGAAACATGAGGGACTTGGCTAGTGGTCCAGTGGCTCAGAATCCACCTCGCAATGCAGGGTATGCAGGTTCAATCCCTGGTCAGGGAATTAAGATCCCACATGCCAAGCCACTAAGCCCACATGCCACAACTACCGAGCCCCCCCACCACAAGAGGGGGTCCAGGCGATGCAACAAAAGTTCCTGCACGACTCAGTGAAGATCCCACATGCTTCAGCTAAGTGAGCTATGAACTTTGGGTGGTTATGAAGTATCAATATAGGTTTATCAATTGTAAAAACTGTACCACTCTGATGAGATTTGTTGATAATGGTCTAAGTTATGTGTGTGTGTGGGAGCAGAGGATATATGAGAAATCTCTATACCTGTTTCTCGTTTTGCTGTGAACCTAAAACTGCTCAAAAAATTTGTCTTAAAAAGAAGACTGTAAGAAAAAATATTAACCTCACTGGAGAGTAAATGCGGAGAAGGCAATGGCACCCCACTCCAGTATTCTTGCCTGGAAAATCCCATGGACGGAGGAGCCTGGTGGCCTGCAGTCCATGGAGTCGCTAAGAGTCGAACACGACTGAGCGACTTCACCTTCCCTTTTCACTTGCATGCATTGGAGAAGGAAATGGCAACCCACTCCAGTGTTCTTGCCTGGAGAATCCCAGGAACGGGGGAGCCTGGTGGGCTGCCGTCTATGGGGTCGCACAGAGTCGGACACAACTGAAGAGACTTAGCAGCAGCAGCCTTTTAGCAAGTTTGATGATTATAATAGACTAATGTTGTCTGTATTAACTATAGACAATACATTTATCATCTCACATAGTTTCTGCAGGTCAGGAATCTGGGAACAGCTTGGGCTAGGTGGTTCTGGGTCAAGGTTTTTCAAGCTGTTGGCCACATCTACAGTCATCTGGAGCTGCATGATCTGCTTCCAGGACAACTCATTCACATAGCAGTTGCATGAGGCCTTGGTTCCTCAGCATACGGCCTTCTTCATGATCTCTTCTCCATGGAGATGCTGAAGTGTCTTTACAGTGTATCATCTGTCCTTTGCCAGAGAGAGTGATCAAACAGAGAGAGGCAGGGAAGAACCCATGGTGATTTTTGTGACCTAGCCTCAGAAGTCACCCTTCATCATGTTTGCAATATTTTGCTGGTTAAACCAAAAAGCTCTGTGTATTTAGTGTGAGGTTGGGAATGGGGAGGTCTTAGACAAGGGCCTGAGTACCAGAAGAGGGGGATCACAGGGGACCATAATGGGAGCTGGTCACCAGAGTCTACTTGTAGGAATCTAGTTTAATAAAAATTATCTGAAATGCAATAAAATTGTATGTATTAATATATTTATTGAAATGATATTTATAATCATAACAATTTGGAAACAAAATTCAGCGATGAAACTGGGTAAGTATATTATGGCATCTCTATCCAGTGGAATATATTCAATTATATGTTCATTAAATGGGCTTCCCAGGTGGCGCTAGTGGTAAGGAGTCTGCATGCCAATGCAGGAGACATGAGACATGGGTTCAATCCCTGGGTCAGAAAGATGCCCTGGAGGAGGGCATGGCAACCCACTCTAGTATTCTTGCCTGGAGAATAATCATGAACAGAGGAGCCTGGTGGGCCACAGTCCATAGGGTCGCAAACAATTGAACATGACTGAAGCAACAGCACACAAGCACAATCTTTAAATGTTTAAATTATTTTGGAAAGTGCTTATGCCCTGGTGTTATATGATAAGAATGGTTTATAGTATTCAGCACTTAGGGAAATCTCTGGTGGTCCAGTGATTAGGACTTGGCACTTTCATTGCTATGGGCCTGGTTTTGATCCCTGGTCTGAGAACGAAGATCCCACGAGCCATGTGGCGTCACCAAAAAAATTAAAAATTGAGCATTTATAATGTACTAGACACTGTTCTCAGAGAAGGCAATGGCACCCCACTCCAGTACTCTTGCCTGGAAAATCCCATGGATGGAGGAGCCTAGTAGGCTGCAGTCCATGGCGTCGCTAAGAGTCAGACACGACTGAGTGACTTCACTTTCACTTTTTACTTTCATGCATTGGAGAAGGAAATGGCAACCCACTCCAGTGTTCTTGCCTGGAGAATCCCAGGAACGGGGGAGCCTGGTGGGCTGCCATCTATGGGGTCACACAGAGTTGGACACGACTGAAGCGACTTAGCAGCAGCAGCAGCAGACGCTATTCTAAGTGCTTTGAGTCTATCAATTCACTTAATCCTCAAAATACCTCTACAAAATAGGTCACTAATATTATTCCATATTACAGCTAAGGAAAAGGCTTCCCTGGTGGCTCAGATGGTAAAGAATCTGGCTGCAGTGCAGGAGAACAGGGTTCAATCCCTGGGTAGGGAAGATACCCTGAAGGAGGAAATGGCAAACTGCTCCAGTTTTCTTGCCTGGAGAATTCCATGGACAGAAAAGCCTGGTGGGCTATAGTCCATAGGGCCACAAAGAGTCGGACACAATTGAGTAATTAACACATACAGTGAGTTACAGTGAAAATAAATTGCCCAGATTACCCAACTAGAAAGCAGAGGATCCAGAATTCAAACTTAATATTCTGGCAATGTTAACCACTATACTATATTGCCTCATATATAGTATCATAGCATTATAGTGCGTGTGTGCATGCTAAGTTGCTTCAGTCATGTTTGACTCTTTGCAACCCTATGGACTGTAGCCCACCAGGCTCCTCTGTCCATGGGATTCTCCAGGCAATATTACTGGAGTGTGTTGCCATGCTCACCTCCAGGGGATCTTCCCCACCCAGGGATTGAACTCATGTCTCCGGCGGCTCCTGCATTGCAGGCAGATTCTTTACTGCTGAGCTACTAGGGAAGCCCCATATATTATAGTAAATATATATAATTTTCATATTTCTGTGTATATTATATGTATAGAAAAAAATGAGAAGAAAATGCTAAAATATTAATGACTACTGCCTCCCCAGTGGCTCAGTGGTAAAGAATTCACCTGCAAAGCAAGAGTCACAGGAGATCCCAGTTCAGTTCCTGGGTTGTAGAAGATCCCTTAGAGGAGGAAATGGCAACTCACTTCAGTAATCTTGCCTGGGAAACCCCATGGACAGAGGAGCCTGGCAGGCTACATTCCAAAGGGTTGCTAAGAGTTGAACACAACTGAGTGACTGAGCACAGAGGGCACCTCTAGATTATGAAATTGTGAATGATTGTTCACTTTATTTTTCATACTTTCCTTCGTTTTCAAATTTTTGTAAAATGGGTACATATTAGGCAGATCATCAGAAATAATCCTTTTAAGAAACTACTCATACTGTTGGGAACTGTGTCTAGATTCTAGTGACAAGAAAGTAAAATTTTAAAATTCAGTCATCTAAGAAGAGTGTTACCAAAGTTATGTCATTTTCAGTCCAACACACTGCAAAGCCAATTTGCGGAAGGTGAAATGTTAGACTGTGTTCTTGTATTATGTACACAAGTATAAAAAGAATGACAACAAAGTTTTAGAGTGTTTTGTAGAGTTTACAGAGCTCATTCACATAGCTATTCATTTGATAAACCATTGTACCTCTGCAATTAACACCCTTCCCAGCTATTTATATCACTCTTGAGATGTTTGAAAAAAAGGCTCTTTGTTAATTGGAACTGAACACAGCCAAATTCTTCTAGGGTGTGTGATTGTACAACAGTCACTGAGGAAAGCGACCAATTGTATATGTGCACACCCCCGGCAGAATCTGTTTAAGAGAACTGAAATACGTTTGAATTTTAATCTTTTCCTTCTCCAACTAGTGGTTACCATTTTAACTGTGTTTTTAAAGCTTTATTACACAACCACGAAAATACCAAGTTTAAACCTGCTGATGGGAAGCAAGTAATCTGTTCAATGTTTAAAGGTACGCACATACTTTCAGGTCAATAGGGTCACACTGCAAGATTCTGAGCTTTCGTGCTCAGTTGAATTAGAGAGCTTATGGTTGAATTTCCCTCACTAAGTATCTTAGCTACTCAGTTGTCCTCACTGGAACCTTGTTGAAGGGTATACTTTCATTACTTCTTGCCAAAGTTTAAAGCATAGCATCTTATTACAAAACCTAAATAATTTTCCCATGAGAGGAAAACAACTACCATAGCACCTATTACATATCTTCCACTCTACTTATTAAAAAAAAATCAAAAGGCATTTCCAGGTAAGTAAAATGTTTTATTTTGAATCTAAATGACCAAGCATCGTTTAAAAGTGTATAATCAAGGAAAAAAAGGAAATTTTGACATTTTCCCAAGGGTTGAAGGAATGGTTATGTGCATGGAAATAAAGGAAGGAGGCAGTGACTTAGACTGCAGATCTAATGTCTTCAAAACAAAGGGAACAGCTGACAAGGTGCCTGGTTGATGTAATGGAAAAACCAATAATTCAGGTTTCAAAGGAGATTTTTGTTTTTATGCTTGAACTGTCTAGTTTGTCTTATTTAACTACATAATCACCAGCTTTTACCCTTTATGTTAAAAAGTGACCAGGTAAATATGTCTTCTCAGGTAAGGGAAACAAAAGCAAAAATTTTTAAATAGGACTGATTACATCAAACTTTTGCACAGTGAAGGAAACGATCAAGAAAATTTTTAAAAATCAGTCTGTGGGCAGAGAGAAGATATTTGCAAATGATAAGGAATTAATAATCAAAATATACAGAACTCACAATTTAATAGCAAAAAACCCCCAAACAATCTGACTAAAAAAAGGGCAGGGGATCCGAATTGACATTTTTCCAAAGAAGACATACAGATGGCTAACAGGTACATGAAAAAAGTATACAACATCACTAATTATCAGGGAAATCAAAACAGCCATGGGATATCACCTCACACCTGTCAGAATGGCTATTATCAAAAAGACAAGGAATAATCAATGTTGGTGAGGATGTGGAAAAGAGGGAACCCTCATGCACTGTTGATAGGAATATAAATTGGTCCAGCCACATGAAAACAGCATAAAGTTTCCTCAAAAAAAATAAAAGTAGAACTGCCATGAAGTGAAAGTATAAGTGTTACTTTCTCAGTCGTGTCTAACTATGTGACCCCATAGACTGTAGCCCTCCAGGCTCTTCTGTCCCTGGGATTTTCCAGGCAAGAATACTAGAGTGTTTAGCCATTTCCTTCTCCAGGGGATCTTCCTGACTCGGGGATAGAACCCAGGTCTTCCACACTGCAGGCAGATTCTTTACCGCCTAAGCCAGCAGGGAAGCCCAGAACTACCATTAGTTCAGTTCAGTCGTTCAGTCGTGTCTGACTCTTTGCGACCCCATGGAATACATCATGCCAGGCTTCTCTATCCATCACCAACTCCCAGAGCTTGCTCAAATTCATGTCTGTTGTGTCGGTGATGTCATATGATCCAGCAATCCCACTTATCAGTATTCTTCTGAAGAAAACAAAAACAATGTTTTTTTCAAAATATTAATTTGAAAAAATATATGCACTCTTATGTTCATAGCAGCATTAATCATAATAGCCAAGATATGGATGCAAAGTCAATGTCCATCAATAGATTAATAGACAAAGAAATTGTGGTATATACACAATGGAATATTCGGATTTAGTCACTAAGTCATGTCTGACTCTTGTGACCCCATGGACTGTAGCCTGCCAGACTCCTCTGTCCATGGGATTCTCCAGGCAAGAATACTGGAGTGGGTTGCCATTTCCTTTTCCAGGGGATCTTCCCGACCCAGGGATCGAACCTGGGTCTCCTGCATTGAAATTGAAAGTGAAGTTGCTCAATCGTGTCCAACTCTTTGTGACCCCATGGACTGTAACCTACCAGGCTCCTCCATCCATGAGTTTTTCAAGGCAAGAGTACTGGAGTGGGTTGTCATCTCTTCTGCATTGCAGGCATATTATTCCATTACATATGGACTATTACTCAACCATAAAATACAAATAAAATCTTGCCACTTGCCACAACATGGATGGACCCAAGGGGTATTATGCTAAGTTAAATAATTCAGACAAAGACAAATATCATATAATTTCATTTATATGTGGAATTTTTTTTAAATTAGCAAACATAATAAACAGAAACAGATTTGCACATATAGGGAACAAACAGATGGTTGCCAGAGGGGAGGAGGGTTGAGGTGGGCAAATAAGTGAGAGAGATTAAGAGATACAGACTTCCAGTTACAAAATAAATAAGCCTCAGAGATATAATGTATAGCACAGTGAATATAGTCAGTAATGTAATAACTTTGTGTGGTGATACATGGTAGCTAGACATGTCGTGTGATCATTTTGTGACATATAAAACTCACTAGGTTGTACACCCGAAACTAATATAACATTGTAAGCCATTTCGTTTATACTTCAACTTTAAAATGACCAGGTATGATAGTATGGTAGGGAAGGCACCACGTACCCCAGAGTATGTCCGGTTGGGCTACACTATTGTGACCCTCTGCAAAAAAACTGTGATGTGGTTCACCTTACCTTCGAACCATGGTAGTACATGGAGGGGGAAAATGGCCATGAATTCATGGCAGCAATGTCCATCAAGATATAGTCTATTTCCCCACATCCTGAACCTGGACTGGTTTTGTGGCTTGCTTTGTAACATAGGACATAAACAAATGAGGTGCAAGCAGAAGTTTGAAAAGCAGTTATGCACTGGGGCTGATCCTCTATTGTAGCTTTTGGAAATAAGCTGCTAAATAGAGCTGAGATTTCCCCTCCATTTTAATAATCATTGAGTTCAACCTTTCTGGTAAAACTATTGATTTAATTAAAATGCTATTTTTTTTGATAGGACGTATTTATATATATAACCTGACAAGCAATTATGCAAGGAGACTTATGAAACCCATGAAAATAGTCTTGTCTATGTCTTTAGGAAAACTAATAAGACAATAGCCTTAAAAATACACAGTAGGGTCCTAGCTTAACAAAAATTAGGTTGTATTGTAACAGTTATTTATAACTGTTGTCAGTTGTCTGGATCTTAGAAAATGTATCCATGTATCTATCACAGTGTTTGGAACATAGGTGGTGCTCAAGAAATAATTCTTGAAATATACAATGGAGAAAAGACAATCTCTTAAACAAGTGGTGCTGGGAAAACTGGTCAAGCACTTGTAAAAGGATGAAACTAGAACAATTTCTAACACCATACAAAAAAAATAAACTCAAAATGGATTAAAGATCTAAACGTAAGACCAGAAACTATAAAACTCCTAGACGAGAACATAGGCAAAACACTCTCTGACATAAATCACAGCAAGATCCTCTATGACCCACCTCCCAGAATATTGCAAATAAAAGCAAAAATAAACAAATGGGACCTAATTAAAATTAAAAGCTTCTGCACAACAAAGGAAACTATAATAAGCAAGGTGAAAAGACAGCCTTCAGAATGGGAGAAAATAATAACAAATGAAGTAACTGACAAAGAACTAATCTCAAAAATATACAAGCAACTCCTGCAGCTCAATTCCAGAAAAACAAATGACCCAATCAAAAAATGGGCCAAAGAACTAAATAGACATTTCTCCAAAGAAGACATACAGATGGCTAACAAACACATGAAAAGATGTTCAGCATCACTCATTATCAGATAAATGCAAATCAAAACACTATGGGGTACCATTTCACGCCAGTCAGAATGGCTACAAGCAATAAATGCTGGAGAGGGTGTGGAGAAAAGGGAACCCTCTTACACTGTTGGTGGGAATGCAAACTAGTACAGCCACTATGGAGAACAGTGTGGAGATTCCTTAAAAAACTGGAAATAGAACTGCCTTATGACCCAGCAACCCCACTGCTGGGCATACACACCCAGGAAACCAGAATTGAAAGAGACACGTGTACCCCAATGTTCATCACAGCACTTTTTATAATAGCCAGGACATGGAAGCAACCTAGATGTCCATCAGCAGATGAATGGATAAGAAAGCAGTGGTACATATACACAATGGAGTATTACTCAGCCATTAAAAAGAATACATCTGAATCAGTTCTAATGAGGTGGATGAAACTGGAGCCTATTATACAGAGTGAAGTAAGCCAGAAAGAAAAACACCAATACAGTATACTAACGCATGTATATGTAATTTAGAAAGATGGTAATGACAACCCTGTATGCAAGACAGCAAAAGAGACACAGATGCATAGAACAGTCTTTTGGACTCTGTGGGAGAGGGAGGGGGGATGATTTAGGAGAATGGCATTGAAACATGTATAATATCATATAAGAAATGAATCGCCAGTCCAGGTTTGATGCAGGATACAGGATGCTTGGGGCTGGTGCACTGGGATGACCCAGAGGGATGGTATGGGGAGGGAGGTGGGAGGGGGCAGGATGGGGAACACGTGTACACCCATGGCAGATTCATGTCAATGTATGGCAAAACCTATATAATATTGTAACGTAATTAGCCTCCAATTAAAATAAATTTATATTAAAAAAAGAAATAGTTCTTGAATAAATGAATGAATGAAGTCATGAGTGTACAAATGGTAAGTGTATTATGTCCTCTGACTTGGAACAAGAAAGAAACTTGATGTGCTTTGTGATGATTCATTTTATGTGCACATTGATTAAGCCATTGTACCCATTTATTCAATTAAACACTGATCTAAGTGAAAGTATTTTTTAGATAAGTAACATTTACAATTAGTTGACTTTAAATACTGGAGATTATCCTTGATAATCTGGGTGGGCCTCATCTAATCAATACAAAGGCCTTATGAGCAAAACTGAGATGGAAAGAGACAGACATCCGTAGAATCTTATAGATTCAACTGGTGAATCTATAAGAATATATGTATTTGTGTACATAGAAGTTTATTATATTATTACTGCAACTTTTTGAAGGTGTAAAAATTTTTTCAAAAAAATATTGTTTCAAGGAAGGTAAATGGAGTAAAAATGATCAAAGTTCTCATATTGTCTGGGAAGTAGCAAAAGTACTTATTTATATTGAAAGTTTGATTGATCAAGGATTCATGTTTAATCTCTTGAGTAACCACTAAAAGAGTTGTTGTTGTTCAGTCACTTAGTCATGTCTCATTCTTTTGTGACCACACAGACTGTAGCCTGCCATGTTCCTCTGTCCATGTGATTTTTCCAGGCAAGAATACTGGAGTGGGTTGCTATTTGCATCTCCAAGGAGCCTTCCCAATCCAGGGATCTTGGCAGGTGGATTCTTTAACAAAAAAGAATAGTAAAAGAATAACTAACAAGCTAATGCAAGCAAGTAACAATCTAACAGGGCGAGTAGGGACAGTAATGGAATAATAAAAAACAATTACTCCAAAAGTAAGCATAGAAAGCGAGGGAATAAGGAGGATAGCATACATGGAATAAAATAAGAAAGTAAAGGCTAAAATGATAGATCTAAATCCAAATGTATAGTACTTATAATAAATGTAAAGAAACTAAAAGAGAAGGGTTGTCAGACTGGATTTTAAAATGATTCTGTGTTCATAATGAAAGTATGACATTTACCAGAAAATGTCTCTGTTGACATTTGCACTATGATGGGAAAAGCAATGGTGGGGAAATCAGCTGGAACTGTAGCCCAAGTCAAGGCAGTGACACTAAACTGTGCTAATAACTATTGTTCTCTTCACTGACAGGTACTCACACACACACAAAAAAGTTCCATTTAAGAATGTCCTGATGAAGCATTAAACATTGCTAATTTTGTAAATCTAATTCTCAAAGACAGTTTTTTTTTTTTTTCATACAGAAAAAATCTTAGCAGTCTTCTCCTCCTGTCCAACTCTCATATACAAATCACCTCTTCAGGATTCTAAGACGTGGTCAAATAATTTTGGCTTGAATGTTGCAAGGGGTGGGGAATGCATTCCTTATAACAGAGTTTATTGAGAGGCCATCAGTTCCTATTGTCCTGTCCTTGACCAGCCTCTCTAGCTCCCCCAGAGAATAGAGGCTCATCTCTCTGCAAGCAAACTGTGCATCTTAGATTGTGCTAGTGGCAACATTTCGGCAACATTCTAAATGACTTTGATTAACACAGCTGAAGATTTCCTGAGAGTTATAAACCAGATAACATTGAAAAAGCCAGGAGTGTACTGTGTTTAAAATAATCAAATTCATGTTTTGTGTGTGTGTATATTTCAGTTAACCTTATAATAACCACATAAAAATCTATAAACTACTATGGCTCACTCCACAATTTACACATGCACATATATTTTAACACACTCCCTAAATTTATTTTCAGAAACTATAACATGCATCAGAGAAGGCAATGGCACCCCACTCCAGTGTTCTTGCCTGGAAAATCCCATGGACGGAGGAGCCTGGTAGGCTGCAGTCCATGGGGTCTCGAAGAGTCGGACACGACTGAGCGACTTCACTTTCTTTTTTTTTTTTTCTTAGTGTCCAAAAGGAAATGGCCAATTTAGGGATGATTGGGGCAGGTGTTTGCATCCAATATTTGTTTATTGCATTTCTAACACTCTTCATGGCTTTGTATAAACCCAAGTTTCTGATATAGTTTTCCTTTTTCTAGAAAACTCTTTTTAATATCCTTATAGTGTAAATCTGTGGGCAGAGAATTCTCTAAGTTTTGGTTTGTCTGACATTTTATCTCTCCTTCATTTTTTTTTAATTTTTTTAAATTTTTTAAATTAATTTTATTTTGTTTTTAAACTTTACATAATTGTGTTAGTTTCACTTTCACTTTTCACTTTCATGCACTGGAGGAGGAAATGGCAACTCACTCCAGTATTCTTGCCTGGAGAATCCCAGGCACAGGGGAGCCTGGTGGGCTACCATCTATGGGGTCGCACAGAGTCGGACACGACTGAAGTGATTTAGCAGCAGCAGCATAACATGCATATCAATAAGGGTAAGAATTGTAGAAAATACAATTAGATGCACAATATTGACTGTCCTTAAGAAGCTTAGAGTGCTATGCCTTTTCTGTAGACTCATGATAACTTTTACTCTCCCATTGCTCTTTGACTAAGAAATAAACTGACTTTACTTTTCTGATCAGTAACAATCATGGCAAGGAAGAACTAAGATCTTACAGAAAAGCATTCAAACAAAAAAGGAGCAAGAAGAAAATAGATGACACTGTTTAAACTGACATGATGGGAAAATGCCAGCGATGTTTGATATTAGTCACAAGACTCAAGAAGCCAAAACTGTACCTGATAGTCTCTAAGGTCCTATTTTTAGAAAGATATTTTTGACAAAATTTCATCCAACTAGGTACCAAAGATGTTCAGGACAAAAACCTGCCTAACCATGTTCTCTGATGGATCTTACTCATAAAGTGTGATCCACCATAAAAAGGAACAGACTTTAATGCCTACATTCATGGCAATCAAACAGCAGACTTTGCCTTGCTCATTTTCTGTTAGATTTACCTAAAAGCACAAAAGGTTTCTAAAATATCTGATAGCCAGCTCCATACATCAGTATCCAGCAGGTGCTTCCAATCTGGATAATGGGAATCATGATGCAGAAAATAGTTTTTAAGTGACTTCAAATATATTGCCCTGTTATTTTCTTTCTCTCTCTCTCTTTTTTTTTTTTTTGGTTACTGTCTTTTTCTGATTTTGGTATCATGGTGATGGTGGCTTCATAGAATGAATTTGTAAGTGTTCCCTCCTCTTCATTATTTTGGTATGGTTTGAGAAGGATAACTTTGTATGCTTGGTAGAATTCCCCAGTGAAGCCGTCTGGTCCTGGACTTTAGTTTGCAGAGATTTTTTTTTAAATTATGAATTCTATTTCACTTCTACTGATTGGTTTGTTCAAATTATCTCTTTCTTCTTGATTGAATTTTGGCAGGATGTATATTTCTAGAAACGTGTCCATTTCTTATAGTTTGTCCAATAGGTTGGCATATAATTGATTAAGGAGAGGTAGCAAGAATACACAGAAGAACTGTACAAAAAAGGTCTTGATGACCCAGATAACCATGATGGTGTGGTCACTCACCTAAAGCCAGACATCCTAGAGTGTGAAGTCAAGTGGGCCTTAGGAAGCATTATCACCTTAGTAGAAGTGATGGAATTCCAGCTGAGCTGTTTCAAATCCTAAAATCTGAGGCTGTTAAAGTGCTGTACTCAATATGTCAGCAAATTTGGAAAATTCAGCAGTGGCCACGGGACTGGAAAAGGTCAGTTTTCACCCTAATTCCAAAGAAGGGCAGTGCTAAAGAATGTTCAGACTATCGGACAATTGTGCTCACTTCCCATGCTAATAAGGTTATGCTTAATATCCTTTAAGCTAGGCTTCAGGAGTACTTGAATTGAGATCTTCCAGATGTACAAGCAGGATTTAGAAAAGGCAGAGGAAGCAGAGATCAACAACATTCATTGGATCATAGAGAAAGCAAGGGAATTCGAGAAAAACATCTACTTCTGTTTCATTGACTATGCGAAAGCCTTTGACTGTGTGAATCACAACAAACTGTGGAAAATTCTTCAGGAGATGGGAATACCAGACCATATTACCTGTCTCCTGAGAAACCTGTATGTGGGTCAAGAAGCAACAGTTAGAACTGGTCATGGAACAACAGAACAATGGTTCAAAATTGGAAACAGAGTATGGCAAGGCCGTATACTGTCACCCTGTTTATTTAATTTATATGCAGGGTGCTGCGCTATGCTTAGTCGCTCAGTCATGTCCAACTCTTTGCAACCCCATGGACTGTAGCCCACCAGGATCCTCTGTCCATGGGAATTCTCCAGGCAGAGTACATCATGAAAAATGCTGGATGAGTTATAAGCTGGAATCAAGATTGCTGGGAGAAATACCACCAACCTCAGATATGCAGATGATACCACTCTAATGGCAGAAAGTGAAGAGGAACTAAAGAGCCTTTTGCTGAGGGTGAAGGAAGAAAGTGAAAAAGCTGGCTTAAAACTCAATATTAAGAAAACTAAGATCAGGTCATCTGATCCCATCACTTCCTGGCAAATAGAAGGGGAAACAGTGGCAGCAGTGACAGATTTTATTTTCTTGGGCTCCAAAATCACTGTGGATGATGACTGCAGCCATGAAATTAGAATGCTCTTGCTTCTTGGAAGGAAGACTATGACAAACCTAGACAGTGTACTGAAAAGCAAAGACATCACTTTGCCAACAAAGTTCCGTATAGTCAGAGCTATGGTTTTTCCAGTAGTCAGGTACAGACATGACAGCTGGACCATAAAGAAGACTGAGCATTGAAGAACTGATGTTTTCGAATTGTACTGGAGAAGACTGTTGAGAATCCCTTGGACTGCAAGGAGATCAAACCAGTCAATCCTAAAAGAAACCCACCGTGAATATTCATTGGAAGGACCGATGCTGAAGCTGAAGCACCAATACTTTGGTCACCTGATGCAAAGAGGAGACTCACTGGAAAAGACCCTGATGCTGGGAAAGACTGAAGACAAAAGGAGAAGAGGGCAGCAGAGGATGAGATGGTTGGATGGCATCACTGATTCAATGGACATGAACTTGGGCAAACTCTGGGAGGTGGTGAAGGACAGGGAGACCTGATGTGCTGCAGTCCATGGGGGTCACAGAGTCAGACACAACTGAGCAGCTGAACAACAATAACAACTGTTTGTAGTATTCTCCTTTTTTTTGTATTCATGTTGTATAAGTTGTAATTCTCCTCTTTCATTTCTTACTTTGTTTATTTGGGTCCTCTGTCTCTTCTTGCTGAGTCTAGCTAGAGGTTTCTCAATTTTTTTTTTCCTTTCAAAAACCAGCTGTTGGTTTTCATGATCTTTTCTATTGTTTTTTCATCTCTATTTTATTTATTTCCTCTCTGATCTTAATGATATCCTCCCTTCTGCTGACTTTGGGCTTTGTTTTTCTTCTTTTTTTTAATCATTTCAGGTGGTAGATTAGATTATTTTTCTGAGTTTTTCTTTTTTCTTGAGGAAGACCTGTATCACTATTAACTTCTTTCTTAGAACTGCTTTTGCTGCATCCCATAGATTTTGTAAGGCTGTGTTTTCATTTTGTTGTTTGTCTTGAGGTATTTTCTTTATTTTTTTAATCTATTTTTTCAGTTTTCTTATTTCTTCTTTGATTTCGTCATTGACCCACTGTTCTGGTAGCATGTTGTTTAGTCTCCATGTTAGTTTACCATTTTTCTTCCTGTGGTTAATTTCTAGTTTTATACCATTGTGGTCAGAAAATATGCTTGAAATAGTTTCTATCCTCTTATATTTGTTGAGGCTTATTTGTGTCTCAGAATGCGGTTTAACCTAGAGAATGGTCCACATCCACTTCAAAAGAATGTGTATTCTGGGTTTATTTAGGTGTAGCGTCCTACAGATATCAGTTAAGTCCAACAGGTCTATTGTGTCATTTAGAATCTCTGTTGCCTTATTGATTTTCTGTCTGAAAGATTTGTCCAATGCTGTTAGCAGGGTGTCAAAGTCTCCTACTATTATTATAGTCCTGTCAACGTTCCTCTTTATGTCTGTTAGTATTTGTGTTATATGCTTAGGTACTCCTCTATTTGGTGAATATATGTTAATGAACGTAAATGTAATATCCCCTTGTATTGGTCCTCATTATTATATAGTGCCCTTCTCTGTCTTTCTTTATGAACTTTGTTACAGAGCCTCTTTTGTGTGGGTCACAAAGAGGCAGACACGCCTTATCAACTAGGTACACACACAAAGAAATGGAAAGATATGCCATGCTCCTTCAATTGGAAGAATTAGGACCATTAAAACGACCATACTACCAAAAGCAATCTACAAATTTAATCTAAGTTTTAAGATTTAATTTAATAGATCCTTGTCAAAGTACCTGTGACATTTTTCACAAAATTCCCTCTTAGCTCAGTTGGTAAAGAATCTGCCTGCAATGCAGGAGACCCAGGCTCGATCGCTGGGTCAAGAAGATCCCCTGGTGAAGGAAATGGCAACCCAGTCCAGTATTCTTGCCTGGAGAATCCCATGGACAGAGAAGCCTGGCGGGCTACAGTCCACAGGGTTGCAAGAGTCAGACACAACTGAGCAACTAAACCACCACCACCACCAGAATGAATTATCCTCAAATTTATATAAAACCATAAAAGACCCAGAATTTCCAAAATAGTCATGAGGTAAAAGAACAAAGCTGGAGGTATAACCCTTCCTGACTTCTAACTATGCTACAAAGCTAAAGTAATCAAAATAGCATGGTATTGGCACAAAAAGAGACATATAGATCAATGGAACAGAATAGAGAGCCCAGAAATAAACCCACAAACCTACAGACAATTTACAACAAAGGAGGCAAGAATATACAATGGAGATAACACAGTCTAGTAAGTGGCATTGGAAAAACTGGACAGCTACATGTAAATCAATGATACAGGAACACTCTCACACCATATACAGCAACAAACTCATAATGGCTGAAGGATCTAAATATAAGACATGACACCATAAAACTCTTAGAGGAAAATAATATAGCCAAAACATTCTCGGACATAAACTGTAGCAATATTTTCTTAGATCAGTCTCCCAAGGCAAAAGAAATAAAGTAAAGTAAATAAATGGAACCTAATTAAATTTAAAAGCTTGCACAAGCAAAAGGAACCATCATCAAAACAAAAAGACAACCCAAAGTATGGGAGAAAACATTTACAAACAATGTGACCAACAGGGGATTAATTTCCAAAATACACAAACAGTTTATGCAACTCAATATCAAGAAACAAAAACAAAAGGCAGACAACTTAGGCAGAAGATCTAAGTAGGTATTTCTCCAAAGAAGACACAGTGATGGCCAGTAGACACAAGCAAAGACGCTTAACGTCACTAATTGTTACAGAAATGCAAATCAAAGCTACAGTGAGGTATAACCTCACACTGGTCAGAATGGCTATCCCCAAAAGGTCTGCAAACAGTAAATGCTGGAGAGGATGTGGAGAAAAGGGCACCCTTTTCTCTGTTCATGGGAATATAAATTGGTACACTATGAAAAACCAGTGACAACAAAAATCAAACACCAAAACTAGAACAAACATATGATCTAGCAATCCTAGTCCTGGGCATACATCTGAAGAAAAACATGGTCCAAAAAAATACATGCACCCCAATGTTCATTGAAGTGCTGTTTACAATAACCAAGACATAGAAGCAACTTAAATGTCCATCAGCAGATGGATAAAGAAGATATAGTATGTACATACAAAGGAATATTACTCAGCCATTAAAAAGAATGAAACATGGAGGAATCAACCTGCCTGACTTCAGGCTCTACTACAAAGTCACAGTCATCAAGACAGTATGGTACTGGCACAAAGATAGAAATAGAGATCAGTGGAACAAAATAGAAAGCCCAGAGATAAATCCACGCACCTATGGACACCTTATCTTTGACAAAGGAGGCAAGAATATTCAATGGAGAAAAGACAATCTCTTTAACAAGTGGTGCTGGGAAAACTGGTCAACCACTTGTAAAAGAATGAAACTAGAACACTTTCTAACACCATACACAAAAATTAACTCAAAATGGATTAAAGATCTAAACCTAAGACCAGAAACTATAAAAGTCCTAGACGAGAACATAGGCAAAACATTCTCTGACATAAATCACTGCAGGATCCTCTATGAACCACCTCCCAGAATATTGGAAATGAAATAAAGAAATAAACAAATAGGACCTAATTAAAATTAAAAGTTTCTGCACAACAAAGGAAACTACAAGCAAGGTGAAAAGACAGCCTTCAGAATGGGAGAAAATAGTAGCAAATGAAGCAACTGACAGAGAACTAATCTCAAAAATATACAAGCAACTCCTGCAGCTCAATTCCAAAAAAATAAATGACCCAATCAAAAAATGGGCCAAAGAACTAAGCAGACATTTCTCCAAAGAAGACATACAGATGGCTAACAAACACATGAAAAGATGTTCAGCATCACTCATTATCAGATAAATGCAAATCAAAACCACTATGAGGTACCATTTCACGCCAGTCAGAATGGCTGCTATCCAAAAGTCTACAAGCAATAAATGCTGGAAAGGGTGTGGAGAAAAGGGAACCCTCTTACACTGTTGGTGGGAATGCAAACTAGTACAGCCACTATGGAGAACAGTGTGGAGAGTCCTTAAAAAACTGGAAATAGAACTGCCTTATGACCCAGCAATCCCATTGCTGGGCATACACCCCGAGGAAACCAGAACTGAAAAAGACACGTGTACCCCAATGTTCTTCGCAACACTGTTTATAATAGCCAGGACATGGAAGCAACCTAGATGTCCATCAGCAGTTGAATGGATAAGAAAGCAGTGGTACATATACACAATGGAGTATTACTCAGCCATTAAAAAGAATACATCTGAATCAGTTCTAATGAGGTGGATGAAACTGGAGCCTATTATATAGAGTGAAGTAAGCCAGAAAGAAAAACACCAATACAGTATACTAACACATGTATATGGAATTTTAAAAGATGGTAACGATAACCCTGTATGCAAGACAACAAAAGAGACACAGATGTATAGAACAGTCTTTTGGACTCTGTGGGAGAGGGTGAGGGTGGGATGATTTGGGAGAAAGGCATTGAAACACGTATAATAATCATATATGAAATGAATTGCCAGTCCAGGTTCAATGCAGGATACAGGATGCTTGGGGCTGGTGCACTGGGATGACCCAGAGGGATGGTACGGGGAAGGAGGTGGGAGGGGGGTTCAGGATGGGGAACATGTGTACACCTGTGGCGGATTCATGTTGATGTATGGCAAAACCAATACAATATTGTAAAGTAATTAACCTCCAATTAAAATAATAAATTTATATTTAAAAAAAAAGAATGAAACAGTGCTTTTTGCAGCACCATGAATGAACCTGGAGATTATCATTCTAAGTAAGTCAGACAGAGAAAGGTAAATATCATATGATATTACTATATGCAGAATCTAAAAAAATGATACAAATGAAGTTACAAAACAGAAACAGACTCACAGACTTAGAGAATGAACTTATAGTTACTACGGGAGAAGGGTAGTGGGGAGGGATAGATCGGGAATTTGGGACTGACATGTACATACTGCTATATTTAAAACATGTAACCAACAAAGACCTACTTATAGCACGGGGAACTTGTCTCAATACTCTGTAATAACCTGAATTGGGAAAGAATTTGATAAAGAATAGATACATGTATATATGTAACTGAATCACTTTGCTGTACACTTGAAACTAACACAACATTGTTCATCAACTATAATCCAATATAAATTTTTAAAAAAGAATTTTCTTAAATAACAGAACTTTTAAATGCTGACAAAGAATTCTTATGAAGCAGGGGTGGAGCAGGTGAGTAGTTAAAGAATATGACATGTAACATTGTTTAAATGTTAGATAAAAATATGTCCCCAAAATCTGTTATCTTCACTTCATGCACATCTTATTTTCTTCTCTTTAATTTCTTTAAGTTTTTTGCCCAATACTAGTCAATATTTGTCTCAATTTTTCTCTTCATAGAACATCAAATGATAAAACTTTTATTTAAAAAGTCAGTACATATGCAACCTTGTATTTATATGCCAATAGAAAAGGCTGATGGAAACTGAATCAAGAATAAATGAGAAAATAGTGATGATCAAAAATACAAACTAATTTTAAAATCAATTACATAATCCTAGTAATGTCAAACATTTATTGAGGGCTTACTGTGTGCCAGGCATCGATCGACTAGGATTTATCATATACTATCACACTTAAGTCTTAAAACAAATTCAAACGTGTCAGCTGGGTTTTCTAAGAAGCAGGTAGAGTTAGGAAAGATATTGATAAAAGGAAGGAAAAGCAAGATTGGCAGGGAGTCTTCAGACCACACTGCAGATCTGACGTGTTAAAGAGTAAGCAGGCTGGGCCAGGCCAGTCTCTGACCACACGGCAGTGTGACAAAGTCTTGGCCATCAGGAACTCTGGAGCAATGTTTCCCTTTAGAGGAGTCTCACCTTGGCCTGAAATGATTACACTGTACCCCACTGAGCTCAGCTACTGGCTAGGGGCTACTCCAGAACATCGTGATCTCACCCCAGAAATTGAGGTTGATCCTGAAAGTGCTAACAATCCTTAGAACTCAAGAGCAAGTCCTTTCTTGAAGCAAGATCTGAGTGCTGTACATCATGGCTCTCACAAAGAGGTGGATTTTATAGTCATCCCCATTTTTCAGAAAGAAAAACAAAGCTCAGAGGTTATGTAAATTTCCCAAAGTTGCACAGCTAGTGAACAGCTGGTAAATGTTCCTCTATTTTCCTTGTGGTCAATAAGTAAACATTATTTTGTAATTTATTGGAGTTTTTAGAAATGTTCAACTTTCATCAGTGCATCTTAAAATGCTTTTTTAAATATTAAGATGTTCATATTGTTTTTAAACCTCCTAAGTATACAAAAAGACTGTCAGAAAAAAGTTTTCATTTAAAAAAATAAAATGATGTGAGAGAATACCTTCCAAGTTCCAGAAATATTTAGCTTATTTTTCTTTTCTCTCCAGTTAAAAGGCATTGTTGATTCTAGCAATTAAATCTCTGGGCAGCTAGTAGTCAAATGTGCTAAGTTTCAATGTGGATAAAGAATTTACAACATAGTTTTAAACATCTGAAAGCTGGAATTGCAGGAAAGTGCGCAGAGCCCATAATTACAGTAGCACTCCCCAGTGCTGCCGTAAGGATTTTATTGCCAACACACTGGTCTTTTTACCTCCTTCACTAGTAGAGTGTGAAGGGTAAAAGGAAATCGTCAAGCAGCAGGCAGTCTAGCAGTTACAGGTGTCATTTGCCTAATGACATTTTCTAAAACTGTTTCTTTATTACCTAGGGACCTTATTCCTTCCCCTTCAATTGTCATGTTTTTCTGACTGTGAGCAAAGCACAGCTTTGGGCAAGTCAGAGAGTCAAGGTGGCCCCAGGCTTCAGAATTCCTAAACCCCTCGATCTTAGCCAATTATTTCACCATAATCTGTTATGGGAGCGAAGGGATTTGTGGAAAAATCCAAGAACACTAGGAGGCAAAAAGAGGAAGAAAACTGTGTGTGTACCCTTCCAGTCTCTCATTCCCTAGTGTATTTTGGTTTTGTTTTCATTATTTTTTCAAAATATAGAATCATTCCTTAAATATTATTCTGTAACTTTTTTACTCAATATCATGAACACCTTTCCACATTAATAAATTTCTACAAGTTTGTACATATGGCTCTAGTCCAATTCATTCAAAGAACACCCCATAGTTGAATATTTAACATCTTTCTTTTATTTTTTCCTTCCTTTTATTTTTGTATGAAAAATCACAATTTAGTGAATACCCTTGTAGTCAAAGCTTTTTTGTAATTTTTTGAGATAAAATTCACAAAACAAAACTTGTGTACAATTTTAAAGTGTACAATTCAGAAGTTTTTAGTATAGTCACAAGGTTGTACAAGTATCTAATTCTAAACATTTCTATCACCCCAAAAAGAAACCCCACGCTAGTACCAATCACTCCCAACTGCCATCCCAAATCCCACGACAATTACCAGTGCATTTTCTGTCTCTATGTATTTACGTATCCTGGACATTTTAGACAAATGGAATTACACTGTATGTGACCTTTTCTGTCTGACTTCTTTCACTTAGCAAAACGTTTTCAAGATTCATCCATGTTATAGCAGGTATCAATACTTCATTCCTTTTTATGACTGAATAATATTCAATCACATGAATACACCACATTTTATTTATCCATTCACCAGATAATGGACATTTAGGTTGTTTCTACATTTTGACGTGTTGTGAATAGTGATACTATGAATATTACTGTACAAATTTTTGTGTGGGCATATGTTTATAGTTCTTTTGGGTTTATACCTAGAAGTGGAATTGCTAGCTGAGTTTTATTTCACTTTTTTGAGGAACCACCAACATCCGTTGGATCATAGAAAAAGCAAGGGAATTCCCAAAAAAACATCTATTTTCTGCTTCATTCAGTTCAGATCAGTTCAGTTCAGTTCAGTCATCCAGTCATGTCTGACTCTTTGCGACCCCATGGACTGCAGCACGCCAGGCCTCCCTGTCCATCACCAACTCCCAGAATTTACCCAAACTCATGTTCATTGAGTAGGTGATGCCATCCAACCATCTTATCCTCTGTCGTCTCCTACTCCTCCTGCTTTCCATCTTTCCCAGAATCAGGGTCTTTTCCAATGAGTCAGCTCTTTGCATCAGGTGGCCAAAGTACTGGCGTTTCAGCTTCAACATCAGTCCTTCCAATGAACACTCAGGACTGATCTTCTTTAGGATGGACTGGTTGGATCTCCTTGCAGGCCAAGGGACTCTCAAAAGTCTTCTCCAACACCACAGTTCAAAAGCATCAATTCTTTGGTGCTCAGCTTTCTTTATAGTCCAACTCTCACATTCATACATGACTACTGGAAAAACCATGGCCTTGACTAGATGGTCCTTGGTTGGCAAAGGAATGTCTCTCCTTTTTAATATGCTGTCTAGTTTGGTCATAACTTTCCTTCCAAGCAGCAAGTGTCTTTTAATTTCATGGCTGAAGTCACTATATGCAGTGATTTTGGAGCCCCCCAAAATAAAGTTTGCTACTATTTCCACTGTTTCCCCATCTATTTGCCATGAAGTGATGGGAACGGATGCCATGATCTTCGTTTTCTGAATGTTGAGCTTTAAGCCAACTTTTTCACTCTCTTCCTTCATTTTCATCAAGAGGCTCTTCAGTTCTTCTTCATTTTCTGCCATAAGGGTGGTGTCATCTGCATATCTGAGGTTATTGATATTTCTCCCGGCAATCTTGATTCCAGCTTGTGCTTCATCCAGCCCAGTGTTTCTCATGATGTGCTCTGCATATAAGTTAAATAAGTAGGGTGACAATATACAGCCTCGACATACTCCTTTTCCAGTTTAGAACCAGTCTGTTGTTCCATGTCCAGTTCTAACTGTTGCTTCCTGACCTGCATACAAATTTCTCAAGAGGCAGGTCGGGTGGTCTGGTATTCCCATCTCTTGAAGAATTTTCCACAGTTTATTGTGATCCACACAGTCAAAGGCTTTGGCATAGTCAATAAAGCAGAAATAGATGCTTTTCTGGAACTCTTTTGCTTTTTCGATGATCCAGTGGATGTTGACAATCTGATCTCTGGTTCCTCTGCCTTTTCTAAAACCAGCTTGAACATCTGGAAGTTCAAGGTTCACATACTGTTGAAGCCTGGCTTGGAGAATTTTGAGCATTACTTTACTAGCGTGTGAGATGAGTGCAATTGTGTGGTAATTTGAGCATTCTTTGGCATTGCCTTTCTTTGGGATTGGAATGAAAACTGACTCAGTGGCCACTTCTGAGTTTTCCATATTTGCTGGCATATTGAGTGCAGCACTTTCACAGCATCATCTTTTAGGATTTAAAATAGCTCAACTTGACTTCACACTCCAGGCTGTCTGGCTCTAGGTGACGGATCACACCATCATGATCATCTGGGTCATGAAGATCTTTTTTTTTTTTTCCAGGTTCCAAAACATTTATTGTTTAGTCACTAAGTTGTTGTCGACTCTTCTGCAACCCCATGGACTGTAGCCTGCCAGGCGCCTCTGTCCATGGGATTTCCCAGCCAAGAATACTGGAGTGGGTTGCCATTTCCTTCTCCGAAGATCTTTTTTGCATAGGTCTTTCTGTGTATTCCTGCCACCTCTTAATATCTTCTGCTTTTGTTAGGTCCATACCATTTCTGTCCTTTATTGAGCCCATATTTGCATGAAATGTTCCCCTGGTATTTCTGATTTTCTTGAAGAGATCTCTAGTCTTTCCCATTCTATTGTTTTCCTCTGTTTCTTTGCATTGATCATTGAGGAAGGCTTTCTCATTTCTCCTTGGTATTCTTTGGAACTCTGCATTCAAATGGGTATATCTTTCCTTTTCTCCTTTGCTTTTCACTTCTCTTCTTTTCACAGCTATTTGTAAGGCCTCCTCAGACAGCCATTTTGCTTTTTTGCATTTGTTTTTCTTGGGGATGGTCTTGATCCCTGTCTCCTGTACAATGTTAGGAACCTCAGTCAATAGTTCATCAGGCACTCTATCTATCAGATCTAGTCCCTTAAATCAATTTCCCACTTCCACTGTATAATCATAAGGGATTTGATTTAGGTCATACCTGAATGGTCTACTGGTTTTCCCTACTTTCTTCAATTTAAGTCTGAATTTGGCAATAAGGAGTTCATGATCTGAGCCACAGTCCACTCTCGTTCTTCAGATGTTTCTTGACTTCCTACTTTTGCTTTCCAGTTCCCTATAATGAAAAGATTATCTTTTTTGGGTGTTAGTTCTAAAAGGTCTTGTAGGTCTTCACAGAACCGTTCCACTTCAGCTTCTTCAGCATTACTGATCAGGGCATAGACTTGGATTACCATGATATTGAAAGGTTTGCCTTAGAAACGTACAGAGATCATTCTGTTGTTTTTGAGATAGCATTCAAGTACTGCGTTTCGGACTCTCTCATTGACTATGATGGCTACTCCATTTCTTTGAGGGATTCTTGCCCACAGTAGTAGATATGACGGTCATCTGAGTTAAATTCACCCATTCCAGTCCATTTTAGTTCTCTGATTCCTAAAATGCTGATGTTCACTCTTGCCATTTCCTGTTTGACCACTTCCAATATGCTTTGATTCATGGACCTAACATTCCAGGTTCCTATGCAATATTGCTCTTTACAGCATCGGACCTTGCTTCCATCACCAGTCACATCCACAACTGGGTGTTGTTTTTGTTTTGGCTCCATCTCTTCATTCTTTCTGGAGTTATTTCTCCACTGATCTCCAGTCTGCTTCGTAGACTACACTAAACCCTTTGACTGTGTGGATCACAATAAACTTTGGAAAATTCTTAAAGAGATGGGAATACCAGACCACCTTACCTGTCTCCTGAGTAACTTGTATGCAGGTCAAACAGCGGTAGAACCAGATGTGAAACAACTGACTGCTTCAGAACTGGGAAAGGAGTATGTTAAGACTATATATTGTCACCCTGCTTATTTAACTTCTATGCAGAGTACATCATGTGAAATGCCGGGCTGGATGAATCACAAACTGGAATCAAGAGTGCCAGGAGAAATGTCAACAATCTCAGATATGCAGATGATACCACTCTAATGGCAGAAAGTGAAGAGGAACTAAAGAACTTCTTGATAAGGGTGAAAGAGAAGAGTGAAAATCTGGCTTAAAACAACATTCAAGTAACGAAGATCGTGGCATCCAGTCCTATCACTTCATTGCAAATAGATGAGGAAGAATGGAAACAGTCACAGATTTTATTTTCTTGGGCTCCAAAATCACTGCAGTCAGTGACTGCAGCCATGAAATTAAAAGATGCTTGCTCCTTTGGAAGGAAAGCTATGACAAATCTAGACAACACATTTAAAAGCAGAGATATCACTTTGCTGACAAAGGTCCATCTAGTCAAAGCTATGGTTTTTCCAGTAGTTATGTATGGATGTGAGAGTTGGACCATAAAGAAAGCTAAGCACCAAAAATTGATGTTTTCAAATTGTGGTGCTGGAGAAGACTCTTGAGAGCCCCTTGGACAGCAAGGAGATCAAACCAGTCATCCTATAGGAAATCAACCCTAAATATTCATTGGAAGGACTGATGCTGAAGTTAAAACTTCAATACTTTGGCCACCTGATGAGAAGAGCCGACCCATTGGAAAAGACCCTGATGCTGGGAAAGATTGATGGCAGAGAACGGGGCAACAGAGGATGAGATGGTTGGATGGCATCACCTACTCGATGGACATGAGTTTGAGCAAACTCTGGAAGACAGTGAAGAACAGTGAATGCTTTCTAATGCTTCAGTTCATGGGGTCGCAAGGAGTTGGACACAACTTAGAGACTTAACAACAAATTATTTTCCTCAGTGGCTATGCCATTTTACACTGCTCTAGCAGTGTGTATAGATTCTAATTCTTCCATATCCTCACCAATATTTGTTATTTTCCTTTTAAAATATTATTAGTATCATTATCTTAGTATGTATGCATGGTATTTCATTGTGGTTTTGATTCACATTTCCCTAATGAATATTGATGGAGAAGGAAATGGCAACCCACTCCAGTGTTCTTACCTGGAGAACCCCAGGGACGGGTGGGCTGCCGTCTCTGGGGTTGCACAGAGTCAGACACAACTGAATCGACTTAGCGATGACTATTGAATTTGAACATTTTTCACATGTTTACTGGTTGTTTGTATATCATCTTTTAAGAAGGTCTGTTAAATCTTTTGCCCACTTTTTAATTGGGTTGTTTGTCTTTTTATTGTTGGTTTTAAGGGTTCTTTATATATTCTGGATACTATGCCATTACCTGATGTTACTTGTGAATATTTTCTCCCATTCCGTTTTGTCTTTTCACTTTCTTGATAGTGTCTTTAATGCATGAGAGTTTTTAATTTTGATGAAGTCCAATTCATCTATTGGACTTCAAAAGCAATTGGACTATCAAAAGCAATTCTTTTGTTGCTTGTGCTTTTGGTATCATATTTAAGACACTGTTGCCAAACCCAAGGTCATAGGATTTCTACCTATATTTCCTTCGAAGAGTTTTACAGTTTTAGCTCTTACATTTAGGCCTCTGATCTATTGTGAGTTAACTTTTGTAAGTGGTATGAAGTAAGGGTTGAAATTTATTCATTCGTGTAGCTAAATCTTATACATGATTTTCATTACTTACCTTGGACAGATTCCTAAACACACAATGCTTTTGTTTTAAACACAGAAGCTGGATTTCTAATTCCAGTCACAGTTCCATCACCAGTGACGATGAAGGAGACAAGAATGCACTCTCTAACAAACCTTTCATTTTCTTTACGAGTAAAGGACTAAAATCAACAGCAAGAAATTATTGGATCACTGCCTATCTCATTTGCCGTGGCTATTTCTGTCTGCTGCCTCTACTATCTTAATTGCTTTCGTTTGATGCTTGTCAGAACCATCACGGTTGAGAATTCATTTGGGAACTTCTGAATCACTGTGGGCAAGTTTCATCTCTTCTTAAAGACTCTACATGAAGAGATGGCATGGAGGCTCTTCACAAACATGAGAACCTGCAGAAACCATTTATGACTAGCAACCCATGTTCATCTAAGAAAATAGGCTTTCCTTTATCCTCTAATTTTCTAAACGTGAATTACCTCCTCTTTCCCTATACTTTCTTTCCTTGGAGCTAAAAAATTGGAACAGCTGAGGTTTCCATCTCTTCTCCCTGTCAGTATTTCATTAGTGCTGTTATTAAAGCTGTAGGGAAAAAACTTCCTTGAGTCTTCCACCATCTGCTGCTGCTGCTGCCGCCAAGTCACTTCAGTCGTGTCCGTCTCTGTGCGACCCCAGAGATGGCAGCCCACCAGGCTCCCCTATCCCTGGGATTCTCCAGGCAAGAACACTGGTGTGGGTTGCCATTTCCTTCTGCAATGCTTGAAAGTGAAAAGTGAAAGTGAAATCGCTCAGTCGTGTCCGACTCCTAGTGACCCCATGGACTGCAGCCTACGAGGCTCCTCTGTCCATGGGATTTGCCAGGCAAGAGTCTTCCACCATCTAGTGACTTGGAAAACTGTGTGTATAGCAGTGGACCATAAACCACAATTGGGAAAGAGCAAGAGGACCGAGATACTAAGATCTGGAGTGGAAAACAAAAGACAAAGGCTATTATTATACTGGGGGCTGGGGATGTAGAGATGGATTTATAAGTGATTTTTTAGTTCATTTTTTTTAAAGTGCCATTATCTTCACAACAAGAAAAATATACATATGTATGTATGTATGTATTAATTTGGCTTAGTTGCAGCACATGGAATCTTCACTGCAGCATGCAGGATCTTCAGCTGTGGCCTGTGGGCTCTTGGTTGCAGCATGCAGGACCTGGTTCTCTGATCAGGAATTGAACCTAGGCTCCCTGCATTGGAAGCGTGGAGTTTTAACCAACTACCATCAGGAAAGTCCCAAGAATATATGTTTTTAGAGCATTAAAGATTAGTTTCTTAGCTATGGTTTTTCGTTCTGGTGTAAAGAGGGTCATGTTTAATGTGCCTATTGCATACTGCATAACATGAGGATAATAGCCACTGTCAAGGAAAATCATGTGAACTTATTCATCTAATACGTATATATTTTTAATCAATAAAAGAAGAAGCCTGTATCTAACCAAGTAGTAACTGAATTCTCTCACAATGTGAAAATAAATAAAATGTGGGCTTTAAACATATTTGAGGTCTAAAAGCTCTCTCCCTTAGCTGAGTCAAAAACTAAGCAGCTTGGTTCTACAAGCTGCCTGGCACAGTCAACACTGGGAGTGTACACTACCATACAAGTCAAGTCGGAGAAGGCGATGGCGCCCCACTCAGTACTCTTGCTTGGAAAATCCCATGGATGGAGGAGCCTGGTGGGCTGCAGTCCATGGGGTCACTAAGAGTCGGACATGACTGAGCGACTTCACTTTCACTTTTCACTTTCATGCACTGGAGAAGGAAATGGCAACCCACTCCAGTGTTCTTGCCTGGAGAATCCCAGGGAAGGCGGAGCCTCGTGGGCTGCCGTCTATGGGGTCGCACAGAGTCGGACACAACTGAAGTGACTTAGCAGCAGCAGCAAGAGTCAAGTGGTCAGTACCTTTTGTAGGCAGCATACTTTGCAGTTTCACTTTATATTCTATAAATATCAAGTAATGATGATTTTCTGAGCTCCTCTGATTGAAAAAAGATCATTCCACATGATACTATTTTTCTGCTACTTCCTATCAATGATAAGCCTCCTTTTCCATTACATTTAAAATCCATTTAAAAGGATATCTTGTAGCAAAGATTTCTTCAAGAGGACTAAAAAAAAAAAAAATTAACCAAAAAAGGAAAAAGGTGATGTTAGTCTGTATTAAAATTAAGAACATCTGTGCTAACTCAACTGGGGAATCCTTTCACAATACATATATATATATATCAAATCATCATGTTCTACCCTTTAAATATTTTACAATTATACCTCAATAAAGCTGGGAAAAACCATTCCCCCCCCCCCCAGTCATGTATATGAAAGTGTTCAAAACTACTATGAGATTCAACAATTCTCAGGCCTCAGTGCCTTAAAAGTTGACTCAGTCAGACACATTTCCCCATATACCGTCCAAAATAAAAATTAAGAACATGTGTTCAAAAGATACTACTAAGAAATCTAAAAGGCAACTTAGACTGAGAGGAGATATTCACAGACACACATATCCCTCCAAGGACTCATATCCCAAATATATATAAAACTCTTACAGATCAGTAAGAAAAAAATACAACCCAATAGAAAAAGACAAAAGACGCTGCAGACATTTCATAAGAGTATACGAAATTGTACATCTGATAAACATGTGAAAAAATGTACTCAACTGATTGATTCATTATCAGGGATATGTGGATTAAAACCAAAATGTGACCAGATGGCTGAAGTGAAAAGATGCAAAACACCAAGTGTTAGAAAGGCTATGAACAACTGGGGTTCTCACAAAAATCTAGTCAAGTACAAATTGGTACGAACACTTGGGAAAATCATTTGCCAACATCTCCTAAAACTGAACATATGCATCTCCTATGAGACAGTAATTTCACTCCTAGTATACACCCAACAGAAATACATCCATAGGTTCACCAGAAGACACATACTAAAATGTTCACTAAAGCTACCCAAGTATCTGTGAAAATTTATGGGACATTCACATGATGAAATATTATATAGTAAAGAGAATCTGCCTGCGATGAAGGAGACTCAGGTTTGATCCCTGGGTTAGGAAGATGCCCTGGAGAAGGGAATGACTACCCACTCCAGTATTCTTGCCTGGTGAATTCCACGGCCTCATAGGCTCATAGGAGCCTCATAGGCTATATAATCCATGGGGTTGCAAGAAGTCGGACACAACTGAGCAACGAACACACATACACACCATCCGCTAATAATTTCTCCCCAAAAGTTTCAATAGGCTATATAATCCATAGGGGTTGCCTCATAGGCTATATAATCCATGGGGTTGCAAGAAGTCGGAGCCTCATAGGCTATATAATCCATGGGGTTGCAAGAAGTCGGACACAACTGAGCAACGAACACACATACACACCATCCGCTAATAATTTCTCCCCAAAAGTTTCAACTTGATTCTCTTCCAAAAGAAACTCTTTCTTCTATTTCCTCATAAGGAATACATTACCTTCCTGTTGGGTAGCTGTGGAGCTTTCTTTTACAACTAAAAATCTAAGTAACTGATTTTCTACCCTCCACTCTCAACCTCCCTTAAAAAGGCTTGCACATAATTTTATCTTTCCTGATCCATTTCAGTGCCTTCAATAATTTGGCAAATGTAAAGACTTATCCTTGACTAATAAGCCAGTATGGTCATTTTTTACCATTTTCTATGGAGTTTCAATACGATTACAAAAAAATAATTGAGGGTTAGAAATTGTAGGGATCCAGTTGAATGGGAGGTAAAGGAAAAAAACTAGAAAACCCTAGGTAAAACTAGGTTTTTCTTTTTTCGTTTCCCCCAATGACAAGGCACACTTAATAACTTTACTCCCAAGGGAGGATATCCCATTCTGAAAAACACTCCAGTCTAGGTGATAAAGGCAGGAAGGAGGAAACATTACACCATGGGAGAGGAAACAACCGTTTGAAAAGCATGTAATATAAACCAGCTCTGGCAACTGTCATTCCTTCTTCCCCATCCAATTTAGGAAAGGTCCATAAACCACTTTCTCTAATATTTCATACTAAAGAATCTCTTAGACTTAAAAATAAATAGCTCCTACTCCTAACCCTCCATCACTGTATGGTATCTAGAGCAATGAACTTCAAATATATTAAAAGTGAACTTCTTATTGATATGTAATACACATGCAGAAAAGTACACAATTCTCTCCAAACCTTTCTGATCCCTCTCCAACTAGTAAGAAAAAAACTGAGTATATACTCCATATATGTTTTTTCCATATGTATTTAGCACTGTGTTAATATTATGTACATTAAAAATTTTTTTAAAAATCATAGAAGAAAAATAGTTCTTAAAAGTTCTCATCACAAGAAAAAAACTCTGTAACTCTATGTCAGTGATGGATGTTAACTAGACTTACTGTGACGATCATTTCACAAAACATACATATACTAAATCATGATATTGAATACCTAAAACTAATATAATGCTATATGTCAACTATACTTCAATAAAAAATAAGAGACAAAAAGAATAAGAAAAAATAAACAGAAATTACTTTGCATATTTCAAAAGGACCAGCCTTGCACACTACTTGGAAACCACACCTGTACAGACAGCGGAAGCATGCTGTCGGGGGGCTTGATAACTTCTAGTCTCTGTTGTATGGCACCAGTTTAATCTCCAAATGTACACTGGGCAGACACCCCAGCGGTCCTAAACCTTTAGGACTATGGCCACAGTATCTGTGATATTCAAGAATTGACTCCCCCAGTAGCATAGTTTATCCACAACAGCAGTCTTCTGGGATTGGAAATTAGAAGAAGGAAAACACAAGCATGTTTTATTTCTCCTTTGTGATAATTTAACTGCAGAAAACACTAAGGGTTGGTTTTCAGTTCTTAAAAAGGATTTAAGTTATCTTGTCAAAGGAAATACAAATAGATTCTCCAGACATTTTAAATATGTTTCTAAGACTTACATTTAAACTAAAACTACTGTTTAGCTGATTGTGGATTCAACAATGGATTAGCTCCAGTTTTAGCTCTTCAACTAATGAGCTAGGTGATCGTTTGGTAAATTTCTTCTTCTGTAAATGAAAGCGCTAAACTAGATGGCCCTAAAATTATTGTGTGACTAGCACCACCTTGTGGATATTCATGTAATAACATGATAAGGGAAGCTTGGTGGCCCAGTGTCAGCCCCCTCCTCAATAATGGTTTAAGTACTTCAGAAGAAAATGAAAATTAGAACTTTTAATTATGTCAGATTTCTTTAACAATTGACAGAATTTTATCTCCAGGATGGTCTATAAACAGCCAAAGCTACCCCTTATCACTGGTTTATTTGGGAAAGAAAGAAAACATTACAAAGAGAACCGAACTCTGTCCCATGGAGTTTAGGAAGAATTTCAAGCTGCTAGAGCCACAAGCATTCCGGAAATCATGCACTCCACTGACATTATCTTCAGTGCTAGCATAACAGGGGGTGCGGCGGAGAGAGGCGAGGAGGAGGGACAGCGTTTCTGTAGGATGAACGGTTCACCCTTGGAGTTGTTCCAGGAGGTTAGGCTGGCTGAAGCAGGCAACTGGTCTTGCTTAAACTAACTGAAGACTTAGGCCTTGAGGCTAAGAGGTATGTTCTACTGTTTCAGCATGTTTATGAATTGGTTCCACAGTACAGCTACAGCACAGCCAAATTTAACCGTTCAAAAACCATCCTGCAAGCCTATCTTGGCCACTCCCTGGGTCTCAGCACACTTTTGGATAGTGTAATTATATTTGGCATCACTTCGTGTCCTCTATACAATTTCCCAATCCTGGAATTCATGTGCTGCCAAAGGGTAATTATCCTGCAGTGAATACATTTTCTCCTTAAAGCACTGAAACCTAAGAAAGCTTTAGGGTTGTAGTTTTTTTTAAGGGGGTGGTTTAGACGAGGTAGGTGTCTTGATGTGAACTCTTGATGACCTTTCCTATGTTCACCATAACTACAGATAACAAAAAAAGTTTTCATTTCTCCATAACCAAATAGACCTCAGTGCTAAAAAGAACAAGTGTTGGCTTCACTGTGCACTACTCATTCCATATTACTACAACTCGGGTTGCTGTTATTTACTTCACTTTACAGAGAAGGAAATGATCTCAGAAAAAAATTTACCAGAGATCATAATGCCATTAAGCACCAAAACAAGATCTGAATTTGAATCCAAGTCTTCTAACTTTAACTCCATTGTTTATTCATCTATGCTCCAGTGATATTAATAAGCTCACACGCCAAACATAACCCCTACTCCCATCCATCACACCTTTACTTCTGAATGGGACCCACAGGGAAATCAAGAAAATAAAGGTCAAATGGCAAGAATGAGCAAAGGAACCTTAGCAAGCAAGGATTCTCAAAGGAATTAAGGATTACATGATTTCTCAAGCATCAAAGGACTGTTTAGGACACTTAGTGGGGTCTTGGAAACGTGTGCTCAATGAACACTTGAACTAAAAGGTGTTTAAAACGGTTTACAGTATCATCTCACCGATTATTCATTTACAAAAGGCAAAAATATACTTTGAAAAGATCTGTCACTACCTTAAACAAGTGATCATGTTAGCATCACCAGCACCTCTATTGAGGTGCTAAGAGATGAACCACACAGAATGAGCAATCTAAATCTACGAAGAAAACAATTAGAAAAAATTCAAGATTTAGGATATTATACACTGATTTGGATATGTGAAAAAGTTCAGTGTCATGAAGAAAAAAAAAAAGCAGAAAGGGCTATTCTTGATTAAATGAAAAGAGGAGAGACATAACCACATAAATAAACTTTGACTAGATTCTGGATGAGGAAAAAAGTTTTAAAAGACACACTAGGATGATTGGGGCAATTAGTCCATACAGATCTGTCATGTTAGGTATTACTGAGCCATTTGTCTCAGGTGTGACGATGGCACACCTAAGGATGTAGAATTCCTAGGAGATGAATGCTTACGTATTCAGGGATGAAGTGTCAATTGTCATAACTTAATTTCAAATGATTCAGCAATGCAGATAAAGTACTTGTAAAATTTAAAAGTTCGTGGGTCAACTTTCTGGATATTTAAAAATTTTTCAAAGTCAAAATATTTTTTAAAATTCTTGAAATTCATCACGACCCATTAGCATAAATTCAACTCTTTTATGATCATGACTTATGAAAACACAAAGTTGTAACCAATGAGTCAATTAATAAATATTTGTTGTGCTCCTCTTCATATACTAATAACAACCATACTAGATTCTGGGAACTAGTGTGGTAAAAAATAAACATGGTTTCTGCTTTCATGGAACCCACTTAGCATACAATTCTGTGTGTGTGTGTGTGTGTGTGTGTGTGTGTGTGTTGGGAAGGGCAGGGTTCTGGAAGCCTTCCTCAGGTGGTGCCTAAGCTGAAACCTGATGGATAAGTAGGTTTTACCTAGCTATAGTACGGTGGGGAAGTGGCTCAGAGAGAACAAACAGTATGTGTAAACCAATGATGGTGTAGGTCAATATGGAGTGACAAAAATATTTTTTCCTATGGCTTCACCATGTCCCCCACCCTTTTTTACATCAATAATGCCCTACTCCCAACCCTTCAGACCCAGGGGTAGTTAACAGCAACCTTAGGTTTCTAGCGACGTTACCAGTCCTGAGAATTGCACCCTACTTTGGAGTTTCCCTATACCGTGCGCAGAGCTTTGTAAAGTCCCTTTATTAAACTTTCCTCAAATTATCCAATTTCAAAAGCCATGTGTTTCCCACTGGCACCCTGATGAGATAGACTTGGGAGATGCCTGCATGTTTTAGATGTTATTTGGAACCGTGGTAATGCAGACGGTCTGAGAAGAGGGCTGAAGGTGCACCCTGGGCCAGTGAACATCTGCAGTAGGAAACCTGTAAACAGCAGCCTTATCAGCCAAGAATGTTTCAAAAGAGAAACTACAATTGTATTAAGTGCTGTTGAGAGGCTGGATGAGTAAAATGAGGGCCTTGGAATTCCCCATGAGACAACCATCCTTGGGGTGGTGGGGGCAAAATTAACTTCAGTGGACTGTAATGGTGGTTGGAGGCAAAGAACACACTTGTTAGCGTCAGAAAGAGACACAACTGTTCAGTTTCCTATTTTAACTTTTTAACTCTTCCAGGGACTTTCTAAAGAATCTTGAGATTTTTGTCTTAGAGGTGTAAGTATAAACATAAAACAGCCACTCTTCCTTGCAGTTACAAAAAAAAAATAAAACAATACCTGGACAATACTAAAGCTAATGTAAGCTACAGAAGTGTAGAGAATCAAAGCTCTAAAACAGAGTAAATTACTTCCCCCTCTTTCAGTCACTGAGACAAAAGACAAGCTTTGCCAAAGTCTTTTCAACCCACTCCAGCATTCTTGCCTGGGAAATCCCATGGACAGAGGAGTCTGGCGTGCTGCAGTCCATGGGGTTGCAAAGAGTCGGACACGACTGAGTGGCTAAACAACAACAAACAAACTGAGAGATTAAGCTCTTTTGCACTGAAGCCTGTAACTAAGCATGTCCAAGACCCCCCTACTCGACATAAAATAACAAGCAGTTTCTAACCAGGGGCAAGATATTTGAAACCCGAAGCATTCTCATGATCACAATGAGTAACCAAACTCCATAGCTTGAGAAATTGTTAGAACCCTCAGATCCCTTTCTTTGAGAACATGAGCCTGTGAAATATCTAACTCTGATCCAGTTTGGCTTTCTCCTCCTTCCCAGTTCACTGAACATCACACAACAGTGATCGCCAGGGCAGCACAATGCTAAATCTGGGTGATTGGGAAACTGCTCTAGGGACGGCGCATCAAGAGGCTCCCTCGGGATCTTCCATTCTTCAGTACAGAGCAAGCAGTTAGTTCTGGCTCCTTTATTGAGATGATTCCGTGTTTTACTAAACCTCCTGGAGACTCTCTTCTCCATGAAAAGATAGTATATACTATGCATTTTCAACATCAAAATTATCAGAATTCGAGTAACTGATTTAGACAATGGTTAGCCTCTTTGCAGGGGTGAAACTTGCCTCATCTGCAGCCTTCAGAAGAGACTCGAGTTAGAGCAGGGATAGGGGCCAGTCTGAAGAGCAGAGGCTTTGCAATCAGGAAAGCTGATTTTAAATTATATGGCCCCCTTGCACCCCTTCACTGACTACCTGTAAACACGTTTTTTGTTGTTTTTCACTTGTGAGGTTGTTTGAACAAAGTTTAAAAGTGCCAGGCCCACCACAGTGTGTTTCCTAATAGGAGGAGCTTCTTTTTTTCTTGCTACACCAAATGCTTGTATTATAGGACACTTTCAAGTGGTTCATTATGCAAGAGGTGCTGTGGCAGACCAAACCCTATGGTTCCCACACTCCACCACTTGTGCTGTGACCTAAATGCGGACCAGACGACTCTTGCCAGCTGACTGGCTCTGGAGACCTGCTGGCTTGGTGCAGTGAGTGCCATGTTGGGAGACCTCAACAGATCCTAATTTGGGGCAAGACTGAGGGCAGAAGGAAAGGGGGCAACAGAGGATGAGATAGTTGGATAGCATCACTGACTCAATGGACATGAGCTTGGGCAAACTCTGGAAGATAGTGAAGGACAGGGAAGCCAGGCATGCTGCAGTCCATGGGGTCACAAAGAGTCGGGCACAACTGAGCGACTGAACAACTGGTAAGGATCTAGGGGGCCCCACCATCCCACAGCCACAGGGAAAGAATTCTGTCAACAACCCAAGTGAGTTTGGAGTGATTTATACTCATCTGATGAGAATGCAACCAAGTTGACACCTGTTGCAGCCTTATGAGATCCTGAGCAAAGGACCCAGCCACACTGCACCTAGATGGAAACTGAAATCAATTTCTTGTAAGCCATTAAATTTGTGGTAATTAAACAGCAATAGATAATAATGTAGGTGCTATCATCTTTCACTACCTAACTTAGTAGCTTCACAGTAACTAGGTTAGGTGCTGGCAAAATCACCTGGACTATCCCAAAGCAAATTTAACTGTAGTATAAAAGGTTTGACTCACAGAATATACCTTGCCCAAGTAACAATCTGTTTTTAAAACTTTGATATATGGGAGTTCCCTGGTGGCCTAGTGGCTAATATTCTGGGCTTTCACTGCTATGGCCCTGGTTCAATCCCTAGGTCGGGGAACTGAAATCCCGCAAGCAGAGTGGTACAGAAAAAAAAAACAAAAACCTTTGGTATTAATTATACCTCTTGGTTTCCTCATAAATCTATAAACAATTCTGTGAAATAAAGTAACGTTAAGTTTATATAAGTGTTAGTTACTCAGTCATGTCCATCTCTTTGCGACCCAATGGACCTGCCAGGCTCCTCGGTCCATAGTATTCTCCAGGCAAGAATACTGGAGTGGGTTACCATTCCCTTCATCTTCCTGACCCAGGGACTGAATCCAGGTCTCCTGCATTGCAGGCAGATTCTTTATCATCTGAACTACCAGGGAAGTCCTTAAGAGAAAGTTTGGAGACTCACAAAATCAAGTGACTCACATAGCTAATGTAGGACCAGAAATTAGAGAACAGGTCTGATCCCAATGCCAAAATCTGTCTCCAAACAATTTTTAGTCTCTCTAAAATCTCAATGGTGCTTCCCATATGTACATAGACAACAGTAATAAGAAACACTGCAGTCATTGAATCATTGGAGAACTTCTGTCCTTTATGGTTAAAATCACCTCATTGTGCACATTAGTTAAAATGTCTTTTATAGTCAGTCTCTGGCTTAATGATGGTTCAACTTAATTTTTTGACTTTATGATCGTGCAAGAGACATGCTTTCAGTAGAAATCAGGCTTGGAATTTTGATCTCTTTCTAGGCTAGCAATACACAGTAGGCTACTCTTGTGATGCACTGGCAGCAGGGAATAGCAAACCACAGCTCCCAATCAGCCACATGATCCTGAGGTAAACTACCAGTATGTTTAGCCATTCTGGCTTTCACTTTCAGTGCAACATTCAATAAATTACGTAAGACATTCAATATTTAATTAAAAATAGGCTTTGTGTTAGATCATTTTGCTAACTGTAAGCTAATGTAAATGTTCTGAGTATGTTTAAGGTAGGTTAGGCTAAGCTATAATGTATTAAACACATTTTTAAAATATTTCACTTAGCATGCAGGATCTTTCCTTGCAGCTGACTCTAGTTGCTTGTTGCACAAGGGCTCAGTGGCTCTGCAGCATGTGGGATCTTAGTTCCCAACTTGTGTGTTCCTCACTCCCTCCCCCTACTGCAAGGGGGATTCCTAACCATTGGACCACAGGAAGGGAAGTCACTTAAATGCATTTTTCACTTACAATGGTTTCAACTTGTGTTTATTGGGGTGTAATCCTAAGGTAAGTAGAGAAGATCTGTATTTTAAAGTCTGTATTTCTTGGTAAAGAGGACTTTTTTCCTTTATGGCTTCTTACAATACTAAGTGCTTATACTGAGTAACACCTGTGAGGGCCAAAAGTATTAGTTATTCTTACTTAAGAACACCTTTCAAACAAAGCCACAAACAGCCTCTTTTATTTTCTAATAAGACTAAATTTATTCAATACCCTAGTAAAAGTTTTGATTATAAGTATCCAACAGTATAAAAAGTACAAAACAGATTTGTAGATTTCTAATATATTAATACAAAGTGCATGACTACATACAGTACATCCTACAGGCAAAGAGAGGTGGAAGGGGGAAAGAAGACTGTGGTTGAGGTCTAGTAATAAATAAATAAATACAGAAGTAGAGATGATCCATATTATAGTATATTCTACCACCAATACTGCAGCCAAAATGTACAAAACAAAATTTCAAAATAATTCAGGAGGAAGATGATAATGGCTGGGGTTCTTGTAATACACCTCAAAGTCTGCGGGAGCACTGAGCCAACTCACTGTGTAGTCTGTGCATATGGTGGCTTGTAGTTTTTCCCAAAGGAAGAAATAGAAAACTTTAAGTTTTGATTAAGAACTATAAAACTATAGGGTGCCCATAAAAAGTGGCTCACTCTCTTGTTATGTATACTATCCAATCTTTAAAATCCAGTTTTAAAAATAAGTACTGAGTCATGTTTTACCAGGGAGGCAAACAATGCTTCCTCGTTATGAAAACAGGTGATATATTTTTCCTGTACTTTTAGAAAAGAGGCAATAGATAGTACTTTGGTTTGGGTTCAAGTAAAAGGCTTTTAATGAAGGTTTCAGAATGGAAGAGCTCCACATTTAGGATGTATCATCTAACACCTCAATGTTCAGAAAGCCTGACCAATGTTCAGAAGCCAAACCAAAACCAACCCACTCAGCATTCACACACACCTCTTTTCTTTTAGTAGAATTTTACTTTAATATAGAATGAAAAAAAAAACCCCAAATCCCAAAACCCTAACAGGTTAAAACAAGTCAAACAACCATTCTACACAGATAAAACCTTCACAAAGGTCAACTGAAGTAATCCAGAGCTAAAACTGAATTGTGCAGATTTTCAGTGAAGTCACCAGTCACGTAACATAAACAAATTATTTACACGCTTGCAAGCCCTCTAAGAAACGTGCCCCAAGAAGCATTAACCTTTGTTTTTCTCGTGTGCCATCCAAAGACTTGCACATTGTTATTTTTCAGATAATACAACATTTTTAATAGAGAATGTTCTCTACCAAGTGGTAATGCTTTGGTACTATTCATTAGGATTGCTTATCCTAAAGACTTGACATTTCCCCAAGAGGAACTTTGATTCTGCTTTAAGTTTTGACTCTGCTTTTTAAGTTTCATATAAATTAAAATCTGTATCAAATACCAATATGGAGGGAGGTGACACAGGATGCAACATATACAGTCAAGTTATCTCTGCATATTTAGAAATTACTCCTTCAAGATACTCGCACCAGAGAGCTGTCTGTCCTGCTTAATATTCAGTAGTACAGGTTTGAATCACCAGAACCTTGGCAAGACCTTAATATTTCAGTTATTAACCACCACCTCTAGGGGCAAGTCCATGTTTACTGAGTTATGACAAATTTATTATAATGAAGGAAAACAAGTGTAGCCAGCCATCTTAAAAAATGCCCCAACCACTACTTCTCAAAATAGAAAGACTAAAACTACATACGTTTATCATACAACAAATCCCATCTCTGTCCCCTGAAAATTCCCCTAATTTCATTCATTAGAAGGGGATTTTTAAAAAAGACTTAAAGAGCACTTTACAGCAGCATTCAGCTTTCCTATGAAATACTCAGCATCTTAAATATTATGTACACTTCTTTTTTATCTCTTAGTAAGCTTCACTGGCTTCAGAGTTTGTGGAACTGGAGGAAAAATAACCCATTCAAAACTATTCTACAAATCCATCTTTTGGCAGAATAGCAGGTATCCAAATTAAAAATAGGAGGGTCATTTTGTTGCTTTGTTTTCCAAAATTTAAATCGTTTTTGCTCCCCTTCTACATAAAGCTTAGTCACCACTCCTGAGTGGAGATAGGCAGAGGCTCTGGCCCCTGCTCCTCTGGCTTCTCAGCAGCTGCTTTCTTATTGCTGCAGCAAGGCTTGAATAGATGTGTGTCGATGAGGACTTCCCCAAAACGGCCTTTATAGATAATGCCACAGCATATTTTCTGTCTAAAAGAAAAAATGGAGAGAGAACAAAATATATCAATAAGGCAGAATAATAATACAGAAAAAAAAAGAACAATCCACCAATCATTATATTGGTTTAATGGTGGCTCAGATGGTTAAGAACCTGCCTGCACTGTGGGAGACTTGGGTTCAATTCATGAGTCAGGAAGATCCTCTGGAGAAGGAACTGGCAACCCATTCCAGTATTCTTGCCTGGAGAATCCCATGGACAGAGGAGCCTGGCGGGCTACAGCCCATGGGGTTGCAAAGAGTTGGACAGGAATGAGCAACTAACATACACACCAAACATTATAACTAGTAGAATATGATCAAAGAAAGGTTCTACTTCCACAATCATCACATTTCTAACGAATGGTCTCCTAGAGTGACCTCAATTTGCCAGGTAATGGGAATTACCCAAGTCCCTTAAATCCCACACTGAGTAAGTGAGTGAAGGTCACTCAGTCATGTCTGACTCTTTGTGATCCCATGGACTGTGTAGTCCATGGAATTCTCTAGGCCAGAATACTGGAGTGGGTAGCCTTTCCCTTCTCCAGGGGATCTTCCCAACCCAGGGATCAAACTCAGGTCTCCCACATTGCAGGCGGATTCTTCACCAGCTGAGCCACCAGGAAAGCCCAAATCCCACACTGAATCTTAGTAAATATTAAGGGGGAGAAGGTATTCCTCAGTTTCAGAGGCTGTTCCTAAAGTTATTAACTGTTTCCTCCAAAAGTCACCACATCTTAGAGAAAAATAGCCACAATGAACAGGCTGATACAGCTGGCGGTTTTAATATTGATCAGACAAAAAATATATACACATATTATCAAATACACATAAAGGCATACAGAAATGACAACCCAGCAAATCACTCATGGATCATACACTCCAAGGAAAAAAACAATTGTTTCCTATGAAATCCCCCTATACGTTCTTCTCAATCCCGTTCCACTCAATCTCACTCTCTCCTTAAAATTTTAGGTTTATCACTCCCCTTTTTCTTTGTATACATGTTTGCATCTCTAAACATATTGCTTGTTATCTCATATATGTAACATATAAAATAAAAATATATACAGAAATGCACATATATGGAATCATACTGTATGCTGCAATTTTTTTCCTCAACAATAACTGAGGTTCAAATATACTATACTATTAGAGTTTTTTTTCATTTTAAGTTATGTATGGTATTCCACCACATGAATATACCATAGTTTGCAGACTCTCTTTTTTAAAACTTTTTATTCTGCATTAGGGTACAGCTGATTATCACTGCTGTGATAGTTTAGGTGAACAGTGAAAGGGCTATCTGCTCTTCTTCTGATGGGACAACTTTTGCTTTTACAAACACGCTGCACATTATCAGTGCACATGTCTGAAGGCAATGTTGCTGAAATATAGGAATGGGAACATGTTTGATTTTACCTGAAAATACAAAGTATTTATCAATGTGGTTGCCTCCTCTTCCTATTTTGCTAAAGATTTTATTTTAAACCCTGAAGCAAAGTTCAAATTTATCAAATATCTTCAATACACCACTAACACGACAGGCATTTTCCCCTCTCCTTTAGGAACTGTCAAATTATGTTACTTGGCTTTCTAATGCTTAAAACAATCTCACATCCCTAGAATAAATCTAATATACTTATGATAAACTGTTTATAACATATCAAAGGTATGTTAGCCTCACAGAATGCTTGGAGCCTAGGCCTTGTTTGATCCATAATTTGGAAAATCCAGTGCAAGATCAGATTCATTTGTTTCTGGAACATTCAGTAGGACTTGTCTATCTCAGCCTGGGGTTTTTTGTGGGAAGACTTCTGACCACTGAATCCATTTTCTTTATTATGCGACTCTTCAAGTCTTGGCACAGTTTTGGTAAACTGTCTTGGTAAACAGTTTTGGTAAGCTACTAATGTATCCACTTCACCTGTATGTTCAAATTTACCGGCATAAAGTTGTTTATAATATCCTTTGACTTCTAAACCTCTGTTTGTCTAGAGTTGAATATCACTTTCTTATCCAAGAAATAAGAAATAACAAGGGTACCATCTCTTTTTCTTGATCTGTAGTAACTTGATCTCTAGTAACTTCTTCGGTCATCTTTTTCAAGAACCAACTCTTGGCTTTACTGATACTATTCATTCATATTGGTTTTCTACTCCATTTATTCCTACTTCTATCTTTAGGACTTCCTTGCTTTTATTTTTCTTTATATTGAGCTTCATTAATCTATAAACTGGATATATATAACTTAGTTTATTTTAAATCTTTGTGTTAAAAGTACTAAAAGCAACTTTTCTTCTATTTACCTCTTTAACTTCATACCACACATTTTGATTTGTGGTATTTTTCAGTTATTTTTTAGTTATACGGATGTTCTAACTTACACTTTCTTCTTGACCCAAGGGTTCTCAATTTACAAATACATAGAAGTTTTTCATCATTTTTATCTTGCTAGGTATATTTTTAAATTCTTGGTCTTTCTCTTTTTCTCTGGAGGTTTTACATTCTTATTTTTATTCTTTTAGTGGTTACACAGCTCATTAATCAAACTTTAAAGTTATTCAATATATTTATTCTCAACAGTACAAAGACATTAGGACACTTTCACTCCCATTACTTCTACTACTTTGATTTACATGCTATTGCCATGTAAGGGCTTCCCAGGTGGTGCTAGTGGTAAAGAGCCCGGCTGCCAATGCAGGAGACCTAAGAGACGTGAGTTCAACCCCTGCGTCAGGAAGATGATCTCCCGGAGAAGGGCACGGCAACCCGCTCCAGTATTCTTGCCTGGGAGAATTATCTCCCAGCTGTTATCTCTGGGGCCACTGAAGGTGTTAAATCTATGGTTTTATGGCATCCTTTGTTCATGCTGAGAACTCAGCTTGTGTGTTTGTTGTTCCTCGAAAAATAAAGTCTTTATTTTCTCACTAACTGTTTTGCCTCCCGTGTTCCACAGTTTGCATATAATGTGTCATATGGGTGAATTTTCCTCACCCATACGATAACTGCTTATTACCCTGCTTTTACTTGTTAGTCTTCCCAAATCTGTGCACTAGAAAATCCTTAACCACTTTCAATATTCTCTCTTTCCTAGTCTATTATCTCTTTTTTGACTTTGGGGTTTCTCATTCACATGGCTTTTGGCCTCTGGTTATTCCTTATTAGGGACTTCCCAGGCTGCTAAGGGGTAAAGAATCCACCTGCCAATGCAGGGGCAGCAGGAGTCACAAGTTCGATACCTGCGTCGAGAAGATCCCCTAGAGGAGGAAATGACAGCCCACTCCAATATTTTTGCCAAGGTAATCCCATGAACAGAGGAGCCTGGCAGGCTACAGTCCATGGGGGTCACAAAGAGTCAGACATGACTGAGTGACTGAGCATGCATATATATTTCTCATTAACTTGTCTACTTGTTAATGCCATTTTTAAAGACATAAATATATATATATATATATATATACTTCTAATCTTTTTACTTTTTTCAGTGGGAGAGTTGATCACATTGAATATCTACGTATACTCCATTATAGCAAATTTAGATTCCTTAACATGGTTTTTATTTTAAATCAATTTTAATAGGAAAAACACACAAAATCCAAACTCTCAGCTCCATTCTTGCCTAATCCACCTCCAACCACACATGCTACCAGCGGTTTGCCAAATGCCATGTAATTGCTAAGGAAGTGGGAAACAGTTGCCTGTAATTAAGAAGGTTTGCTGGTTAGAGAGATATTTTCTGTTGCTTTTACCTTTTCCAGTATGTGAGATCTAAAAAGGAAAACACTGGCGTTCTGTTGGAGCCAGAAGCCATCTCTGTATCTGAGCCATCATCTGACTGGTTACTGTAACAGGGAGACTGAGCTGGAGAGGCACTTGAGGTTGTACTGTGAGCATCAGAATCTGAAGTGAAGAGAAAACAAAAATGATAATTTCATTATATGCCATCGCAACTAAGCCTCAGCACAAAACACAGTGAATGAGACAGTCAAAAATGGAAAAAAATTATTTTCTATTCTACTGTATTTGTACTAAAGTGTATCTAAAAGAAAATGAGCTTCTGGTAAGACTAAGAGTAGACATACTTTCCTCTCTTCTGCTAGTAAGTACAACTAAAAACATAAGGATATAACATATAAAACAAAACTAAAGACTCCAAAAGTTGGCAACAGCTAGAGAGCTCAACACTTAAGGAAGGATGTGAAGGTGAGCACCCTAGCTTTTACGGGTTTTATTTTTGCCTTATAAATCCCAGTCTTGAAGCTGAAGAAGCCAGTAATTCAGAAAAGCCAGTGGGTACACACAGACACCCACGCACACACACCCCCAACGAAAGTCGGCTCTCTCTAGCCAGAGGACTAAGAAAGGGGCAGTCTAGCAAGACAGGAAATCTTTACAACACAATAATCACTTTACTGCAGCCGAACAGAAAAAATATGTCCCTACCCCCACCGACCCTAGCAAAGGCCAACAGGAAAGCCTAGATTTCCATCCAGTCAAGAATGTTATGAGGCCTCCCCAACACCTTCACCAGGGTGATGGCAGTGGAAGCCTACTAAAGAGTCTGGGCTTTCACTATGGCTCACCAAGAACAGGAGGACCCCAACCACATGGGAGCCTTAATTCCCATCCCAGCCCCACTCAGCTGCAGTCAGGAGCCACTCCCACTTCAGCAATCTATAGAGGTTGGGTGGGGAACCCGACTGTAACACCACCTGGCAGTAACAAGGCTGTGTCCCTCTCCCATTTCCCCCTCTGACCAAAAAAAAAAAAAAGCCAGTTAAAACAGAAGGTTTAAATAAAACTCAGAGTCTCATCACACAATTTTTGAATGTCTAGGTTTCAAAAAAAAAAAAAATCACATCATATCCAGAACCAGGGAAATCTCAAATAGAATGAAAAGTCAAGTATATATTAATGCCAAGATGACAGAGATGTTAGAATTATCTGACAGATTTTAAAGCAGCCATGACAAAAATGCTTCAGTGAGCCTTTATAAACAAGCTTAAAATAAATGGAAACATAAACTCAATAAGCAGGTCTCAGTTAAAAAAAAAAAAAAAAGATATAAAGAACCAAATCCAAACTGAAAAAAATACAATAAATGACAGGGCAGTGGACAGGCTCAGAAGGGAGGGGACAGAGGAAACAAGTCAGTGAATCGGAAGAAAGATCAGCAGAAATCAGCCAACCTGTACAACACCAAGAAAACAAATGAAGAGCCTTAAGTGACCTGCGTAACTACGACAAAAATCTACGTCCAAGTGACTGCAGTCCTGAAGGAAGAGGACAAAGAAGGCGCAGGTAAAAATGTACTCAAATATAATGGCGGAAAATGTGCCAAACTTGGCAAGAGACAAACCTACAGATTTAAGCTGAGCTAACGTCACACAGGATATACCCCAAGCAACCAATGCCGAAGTGAAAGTGTTAGTCACTCAGTCATGTCTGACTCTTTGCGACCCCATGGACTATAGCCCACCAGGCTCCTCTGTCCGTGGGATTCTCCAGGCAAGAATACTGGAGTGGGGTGCCATTCCCTTCTCCAGGGATCTTCCCAAACCAGAGATCGAACCTGGGTCTCCTGCACTGCAGGCAGGTTCTTCACCGTCTTTGCCACAAAACACACTATAATTAAACTCCCGAAAACTGAAGAAAAAGAGAAAAATCTTGAAAGCATCCAAAGAAAAATGAAACCTTACCTATAAAGCAGAAACAATAGATTCTAACTTAGTAAGGAATAAAGGCAGTTAATCAGATACAAGCTACACATGATTTAGTATTTTTGCCCTCAGAAGATATCACATACATTTACAAACCAGAATATAAATCTTTTGGTTAATAGTCAGTGAGCTATAAAGCCATCCTACTGCTACTCCCAGCAACAGAAATATCAGACAGGGGCTGAGTCTACTACACACCTCACCTTTATCTGAAGACTACCCCCCACCCAGGACAGGTGGATAGAACAATCCTCCAATTTAGAGAACCAATCAAATATTCATGAAGTATCCACTAGACAACCAACCCTGTGTCACATCCTGTATGGGGAGAAACAAGACTAAAGAAAGCTTTTTTGAACAGCGCTCACAACTGTTTTCTATTATCAAAATTTTACATAAAATAGCATTTAATATTAAGTATCTAAAACAAAGAAAGCACCATTGGTGTTTTTAATATGTTCATTTACTTCCCAATCTATGAATAGCTTAACTTCATGGAAAAAAACAACCAAACAAAATCCTTAAGAACAGCAGGCTTCACATAAAAAAGAACAAAATAATACCATTTGCAACAACATGGATACAACTAGAGATTATCATACTAAGTGAAATAAGTCAGATAGAGAAAGACAAATACCATATGATACCACTTATACACGGAATCTAAAAGATGACACAGATGAACCTATGAAACGGAAACACAGTCATGGACGTAGAGAAGAGACTTGTGGTTGCCAAGGCGGGGAGGTTGGCGTGGGATGAAGTGGGAGGGTGAGCTTAGCAGATGGAAGCTTTTACATTTAGAATGGATAAACAACAAGGTCCTGTTGTATAGCACAGAGAACTATATTCAATACCTATGATAAACCATAATGGTAAAAGAATATATTTTTTTTAATGTAAAAAAAAGTAGCAGGCTTTAAAGGAGTAAGGCTATGGGAATACTTAAAAGACTTTCCTAATAATTAACAGCAATAGCAGTGCTATGCTTCTGAAGAAAATACACTATCCTAGTAAGTGCTTAATATCTATGAACCATTTGAAATTGCAATTATATTTGTCCGTTTCTATATATAAAAGTGATAAATTTTTTATATGGCTTAATCTAATAATACCTGGGACAACAGGATACAATTAACTACACATAGAAATGCAGTTGGGGGGAAAAAACTCTTCTAGAATGTAAATCTGGAAATTCTTCAAAGAACTGAAATTTTTAAAATCTTAAACATTAGGTAGGATTTGGAAATCCCATCCCCCACATGGGATAGATGGGGATGATGAGCAAAGTGATGGAAACAGAATACATCATGCACATTAAGGGAACTGACCCTTACCCTAAAGGAGACATCCAAAGACTTGCTAGGGATTTTCAATTTTATTCTACAGCAACCAGAATCATGGCAGACTTTAGGGAAAATGACCAAAAAAAAAAAAAAAAAAAAGCTAGCATTTCTAGAGGACTTTATTTTTCTTTGTTTTGTTTTACAAAAGCCCTTTTTACTTGCTTATCCTCATTTCTCTTGATTAGGAAACTGTGGTTTAATGTTAAGCAACACCAGGGTCATATATTTGTTCAAGAACTATAACTCAAATCCAGATCTTCAAGCCTTAGATCCAATGCCTTTCCAGTACATCACAAAAGAAAGAACATTCCAAGAAGAGGAATACATGTCAGGTACAGGCAAGATGCACAGAAGTAAATCTGTAACTAGAGGCAGAGAAACCATTTAGTGGGTGATGTATAAAAATTCAAATATCTCAAAACTGTTACATTGCACACAGCTGCAAGCAATTCACAATGCACCTAGGAAATCTTGTTTCACTGAGTCTCCAAACCCATTAATTTTCAATCTCCAACCCCTCCACAACATAGCTTTATCACAAAAATCTAAAATTACACTGGACATATTCCCTTAGGTAAGGCAAAAGTTAGGTGTCACCTTCCCTATAATTAAAGATGCTAAGAATATACATACAAACTTTCAATTTCTCTACTCCTCAAATGATAAGAAAATTACTGTTTTCTAAATGTTCACTCAAACATTTACTGAGAATAAAGGGTAGAGTCGGTTTTGTTTGCCCCTTGGTGATAGCTGGTTAAGAAAAAAAATCTATGATTAAAATATACACATATTTGATGTTGTCTAAATATTTTACTACCGATATATTATAAAAGTTTAGCCAAAGATTAAATATATATTAATTAAATATATAATTAATTAAATTAAATGTATTTTCAAAATAACTATGGACTAGTAACACCAACAACTTACTAGTAACACCAACTTAGAGCATGGAGTTAGTAGCAGATCTGGAAAGACTTTGGGGTCCTGGGGCATAAGCTATGCTATCCAAAAGAGCAGGATGATTGTGCAAAGGGCGCAGGGTTTTGAGATTAGACAAACCCCAGGTCAAGTTCATCTCTGCTACTTATTAAGTGATGCCAGATCATGGTGAAACCACTAGCTTGTACTTCCTATCCTAATCTCTAAAACTGAAATCACTGGCATAATTGTAAAGTGCTTGGAATATACACCAAAATGCTCCAGAGATGATAGTTCTTCCTTCCTTTCCTTCTGTCTGATCAGTAAATTTAACTGTCTTTCTCCATTACTCTAAAACAAACATTGATTGATAATATTTTGTCTAACAAGGGCCTACAGATCTTTTTTTTTAGCCACACCTCATGCCCCATGCAGTGGTGTCCTAACCATCAGACCGCCAGGGAAGTCCCCATATCTTTTTTAATCCTGAAAACTCCAATATAGGTCCATCCACAATTCTGAAAATGTTCTCAAAACAAACGTTTATCTCTAACCCATTTGGCCACAAAATCTGGCCTGATCTGGGCCATAATCAGGTGGGCAAACATGACTAGTTTATTTACAGTTAGTTTATTCCACCGATGTAAATATGCCTACATTTCCCCTGCAGAAACACTACTGTGCTGGACTCAATAGTGCTGCCTCAAACCCCCGGAGGTAATAACATTATATACAGTGGATTTCCTTTTCAAAATTTAAATTACTAAATACAGAAGTACTACAACAGGTCCCCTGCCCCCAGTTACTTCCCATAAAAGTAGATGAACTTATTAATTTATCATTTCTTTCCCATCCTCTGACCCAACACACCAAGCCCCTTTAAACCTAAAAATCTTGAGGCTGCAATATGTGAGTTATGATTTCCAAAATTACTCTCCAGAAAACCTGGGTTTTAAGTCTTAGGTTGCCCACTAATTATTTACACTGTTTCCACTGTTTCCCCATCTATTTCCCATGAAGTACATGGGACCGGATGCCATGATCTTCATTTTCACTCTCCACTTTCATTTCATCAAGAGACTTTTCAGTTCCTCTTCACTTTCTGCCATAAGGGTGGTGTCATCTGCATATCTGAGGTTATTGACATTTCTCCCGGCAATCTTCTTTCCATCTTGTGTTTCTTCCAGTCCAGCGTTTCTCATGATGTACTCTGCATAGAAGTTAAATCAGCAGGGTGAGAACATACAGCCTTGACGTACTCCTTTTCCTATTTGGAACCAGTCTGTTGTTCCATATCCAGTTTTAACTGTGGCTTCCTGACCTGCATACAGATTTCTCAAGAGGCAGATCAGGTGGTCTGGTATTCCCATCTCTTTCAGAATTTTCCACAGTTTATTGTGATCCACACAGGCAAAGGCTGTGGCATAGGCAATAAAGCAGAAATAGATGCTTTTCTGGAACTCTCTTGCTTTTTCGATGATCCAGTGGATGCTGACAATCTGATCTCTGGTTCCTCTGCCTTTTCTAAAACCAGTCCATTCTGAGGGAGATCAGCCCTGGGATTTCTTTGGAGGGAATGATGCTGAAGCTGAAACTCCAGTACTTTGGCCACCTCATGTGAAGAGCTGACTCATTGATGAAAAGACTCTGATGCTGGGAGGGATTGGGGGCAGGAGGAGAAGGGGACGACAAAGGATGAGATGGCTGGATGGCATCACTGACTCGATGGACGTGAGTCTGAGTGAACTCCGGGAGTTGGTGATGGACAGGGAGGCCTGGCGTGCTGTGATTCATGGGGTCGCAAAGAGTCGGACACGACTGAGCGACGGAACTGAACTGAATTATTTACATACCTTTCTGCATATCTTCAGGTCTCAATCTCCTTAAGGATAAAAATCAAGTAAACAAACTTGAAACATTAATCTTTTAGAAAAGATGTCAATAAAGAGATGAGAATGGTCCAAGTGTTCTGAAGTACAGTTTGAAGAAGTGGCTAATGAAAGTACTTTTAAGACATCAAAATCAAAGATAAAGTTTCAAGATTTCCTAGAAATAAAATATTTCTACCAAGTCAACATTGCTTCCCACTCTTTTTTAAAAAAGCAACAAAAGAAAACATGGTCTACATATGCCATGTGCCACCGGCAGACAGAAACAAAACATCCATTCTTAAATTCTCATGTCTCAATATCCAACTTACTGTGGCGCTTAAATTCCTTCTGCAGTTTACTGATCTGGTTACTTTTTATCCTGTTTCCAGATAGAGTTTTCACTTTCTTTGGTTTCAGTGTAGTCTTTAGACTGGGTCCTGCCCTTGCATCTACCACCTGGAAGAAAATACTGAATATTTAATACCATTTTAAAAATGACACCTCTGTACTCCCTTAGTTCAGATGAGTGCTTATTTGAAGGAGCCAAATTTGAGAACCATAGTTTTCTACTCAGTGTTTAAGAGCTCATGAGCACTTTGAATCATCACATGATATTAAAAACAGTTTATCTAGGGTTTTTTTACTTTGAAGTAGTAACAGCAAGAGTAGCTGGACAAAAAATTTATATAGGTTTTATATATGGTGAAAATGAGCCAAGGAGGTTAAGAAAAACCAGACCTTACAACAATTAACATTCCTACTGGATGATGTCTGCAGTTTACAAAACGTTTTCATATACTTTTGATTCTAACTTCACCACAAGGCAGTAGGCAGTAATTTGTTACTCCAGTTTTAGGGTAAAGAAAACCAAGAGATATTAAACTATGTATTTTGCCTTATTTCACTAAACTAGTAAATAGGCAAAGGTAGGTAGAGAAGGCGCCCAGACTCAAATCAGGTTTCAGACCTCTGCTTTATGCTCTTTTTACTACACACCCTTAAGCCTGAGGTCAGCCACGTGCGGCAATGGCATGTTCTCCCACAGCCTGGTAAGGCCACTGGTCTAGACCCATATAGTCTCATTTCTCATGTCTTCATTCACATTTACTATTTGCAGATTTCTATCCTTATGTAATGGACAGAGGAGCCTGGCGGGTTACAGTCCATGGGGTCGCAAAGTGTCAGACACAACTGAAGGACATAACTGAAGCGACTTAGCATGTGTGTATCCTGATGTAAAAAGGTTGACATCACCTTCAAAATCACAATTTGGATCTTCCCCACATAAGCTATTCATTAAAGAAAAACTCACAATTTTATAAGTTAACAGACACACAGAAACCTATTATAATAACGTAACATTGTCACCAAAGAACAGCTTGCAAGGGTAGCATAAGAAAAAATGTGAAGAAATGCCTGCCTGCTTAAAAACAAGTATGTTATATAAACGTCATAAATCTTCTGAAAGCTAGCATATAGAAAAAACTTAATAGTGTTGTTCTGGTCACTGAAAATATTTTCTGAAGAATTCTAGTGACAGTAAGTAAAATGCAAATCTCAATTTAACATAGAGAACAAAAACAGCTTCTATTTAACTGAGTGATTACTAATTATTCTTAATATATATCCTCTCATTCAGTTCTTACTACAGTTTTGTGACATGGCTATTATTCTCTTTTGCACTTAATAAATAAATGTTCAAAGTTCACAAGTAGTAAGTGGTAAAAAAGGAGGGTTTAAATCCAGTTCTGAATGTAAACTCATGTGCTCATTAGTACCAACATGATTTAGGAAATCTGTTGTCCTAAGAGATGAAAAAAGGATTCATGTCTAATTAACTGGAGGAATTTCTGGGCTGAACCTAAAAATATGTTAAATGTACACTGTGAATCTCCAAAATGGGTATATTCAATACAACCTCAGGTAAATGCCATACCAAGCTATTAATATTTTGCTCCCAAACAGGCCAAAATGTTAAATGATTATATCTAAGCAGCAACTAGTATTTTTCTTTATTTTTTTCAGACTTTTCTACCCCAGAAACATATTATTTCCTAAATTAGGGGAAAAACTAGTGTTACTTTAAATATAACAGAGGTACAACTGAAAAAGGGGAAAAGATAAACTCACATGATTCCAGTTTTTTTTTGATCCTGCTGGCAATTTCTTCCATCTTTTCACAAGCAGGACACAGGCATTACAGATATCTCCTGAACGAGTCTCATGTAACCTGATAAGAAAACGATCAAACCTTTACTCGTCTCCTTTACATAAAAGAATTCATGGAAGTACATTTCTTTTAGAAAAAACACTATTTATAGTTTATAGATGTTATTTCCAATTGTCTGGGGTGATCCAGTTCTACTGTTTCTGTAGAATATTTCAGAAGTCTAATTAACTTCTATGTGCTGCAATTTGGTCATTTTAAAATAAAGAATGTTTTTTTAATTAAACAATGGTAAAATTTAAGACCTAGAAAAGATCCTGGTCACCATGGTTTTAAACAATGATGTCCAATTAATCTTTCTTGAAATGTATAGATGCGTAAGCAATAAAACTCTACCCTTTAAGTAAAATAATGTGCCATGATATTCTAGTTTCACAACAAACAAAACCAGAGAGGCACTGTAATATTATTTTAATGAATGTATCTGCATAAGAGGAAATAAATATACAGTTTCCAAGTTATTTTTTAATTGTCTGAGGAATTTTTCATCTATTACACATATTTCTATATTACAAATATATACAGAAAAATACTAATAGCGTTTATTATATATACAATTGGAAATAAAGACATTAAGAGAAAAATGTGACTTCAGATGGCAACGTTGGTTGGTGGAAACTCTTTGACAACCTTCAAAATAAATACAGTCTAGGATTAACAATAACTAATCAACAGAATGTTTTGATAAGAAAATACAGGGGTGAAATTAATTTCTAACATCAAAAATGGCTCAACATTAAGTATTTTGTTTCTATTTTTTGAAAAGTAAATTCCATGTTATTAAGCAGAGGTTTACTGTCAAAAGATAAAGAACAAAATTATAAAATAAAACTAATGGACCCTGACAGGTTTCAGGGCAGAACACTAAACCCTGTTAGGATCCTCAGCAGATTGGGTTAAAATTTATTTGTATAACTTAGAAAAACAATACAAAGTACTAGTGGAGGACAATTACTCTGAGAATAAGGGTTATTTTTTTAATCTCTTTATACATCTTGAAGTTAACAATGAAAGGTTCTATTATAACTTTTTTAAAATATATTTTTAATTGGTGGATAACTGCTTTACAATGTTGTTTTGGTTTCTACTGTACAACATGAATCAGCTATCAGTATACATGTATCTCCTCCCTTTTGAGCCTCCCTCTCAACTCCCCCATGATTAAGGGCTTCACAATAAACTTGGTAGTTCCTCATAATCTAGAAAAAAAAGTAAGGTATGCTTTCAGTATTGTTTGGATTTAAGAGCAAGTGCCTTGAAACAACCTAGATTAGAATATGAGTGATTTTAATTATTATTGCACTGTTCCAATCCCTTTGCTTAGAAATATTTCCTTATACTGTGATCTTTTTCACTCTAAAAATGGTACAAACATCACATGATCTTACCCAAAACAGCTCTGGAAATCCTTTTCATAGCGTTTACTGTCAGTGAATCGAGAACTGGAGGATTTAGCTCTGCAAATACAGCAGCCCTCTATACTTCGGTACATCTTTGGCTTGTGAAAACCAAACATCTTTTCTTCTGGGCAATAGCCTGTAAAGCCAAGGGAATTGACACAGTGTTGTTGAGGGCTATAACAAGAAACCATTAAAAGCAAGCTCTCTGCTCCACCCCTCCCCCTGCCACATGGTATTACATGACCAAGCCAGACAGGAGGGCTCTGGTGAAGACCTCTTGAATCTACCTCAATTCTTGGCACACGAGCACGCCAAGTGTCTAAAACAAACAGAACAGTTCTGATATATAACAAGGCTTCTCCAACCTCCTTCTACTATCCTGGCAAAAACTCACTCTAAAACTGCAGGAAGCAGGCATTTTCTAAAATTCAATTTTCTAAGAAGAGGACAGAGAAGACTAGCGTGCTGCAGTCCATGGGGTTGCAAAGAGTCAAATACAACTGACTGACTGCCCAACAACAAAGTAGAGAATACAACAAATTCTCTCTCCACTATCCTGGGAAACACCGGAATTATACATAGTGGAGGACACGTCCTAAAATTAAAGGTACCCCTTTTTACTCTGCATGTTTGCATTACTGTGATTCCCCTCTTGGAAAGTTCTGAGCATTTACCACAGGACTATAATCTGATACTAAGCACAGAAGTAGCTCAATGCATCAACCCACACTACTTTGCCCTATGGGAAATCAGAGGGGCTTTCTTCTGTGATAAACGGGAAGTTCTAAGCAGGCAAGTTATCCTTGAATTGAAACTACGGAAAGGAGGATGTAAAACATACAAAAAACTAGTGTTATAGTTTAAGAATGCTAATTTCATAAATCATTAAGACAGATTAAGAGTGAGCTCATGTTGCCTGACCAGTGGTCTGACCCTCAGTCGTTAACAGAGGTTTTTGAAGTTCTTCAATGAGGTGCTGTGCCTGAGAGCTATAATAGTGGGAGGCAGATGTTCAAAAATGTAGAGTGAGATAAACTGTGATTTCCATGATCAAAAAAACCCTCAACATCCATCAAGGAAGGAAGAAAGAACTCCAGGGCTGGTTGCAACAAAAAGGCAGCTGGTAGTAAACATATACCTTATAAATAATTTAGAATATCCAAACCAAGGACCAACTTCACAAAACATCTGGACTAAGAGGTGATGAAAATGTAATGAACAGAAACTAAACCCCAAAGGACAAATCCAGAGCAGGGCCTCTGTGTGTGTGGGCGTGTGGGTGCGCATGCACACACACACACACACACAAACATCACATAAAGCATAGAGAAAATGATTAAAATGAACTAGATTTGTACCCACAGTTTTAGGAGTTATAACCATGTTTTAAAAGGAATGCCATCCTTTTTAAAGTTCTTTTAGAAATACACTCAAATATATGAGTAAAACAAAAGCCTTGGTGTTTGTCTTTGAATGACCTCTTCCCTAACCTCTTTCCACTCCAATTCTGGTTAGCCATACCACAGTAAGTATTTATGAAAGTGATTTAGAAAAATAACCAAATAATTAGACTCTGTGTGCGTGTGTGTGTTTGAGATGAAGCAATTCTGAAATACAAAGGATTTAAAATTTGCTTTCAAGAAAATAATTTATCAGCAAATAATTAGCCAAACACTTAAGTTTTCCTTTTAAACAGGGACTAGTGTTCTTTGATGTTTTTGAGAGGCAAGTAAAAGAAAGATGTGATGGATCAGAAGGCCACTGATGCATTTCAATAGTTAATTCTAAACTAAAAGTTAGTTTAAGAATTGTTAAAACAAACAAGAACATAATGTTTCTAGTTGATTAAGGTAATTGTTTTCATTAAGTGAGACTTTTTTGAAAGGAAAAAAATGAGGAAGGTGCTCAATATATAGTAGGAAAAGGCATAGACCTGTGAAATGAGGTAGATTTTTTTTTCAGTCTAACAAAAATTCACATGATAAATGAAAAGAAAATTGCCTCCTGAAGAAAACGGCCATGCACTGCTTTGGAAAAAACAATGTCAAACGACACAGGTTTATACAAACTTTAAAAGAAGTACTAAGAAAGTAGAAGCTACTGCTTTAATTTGTATATTCCTGTTTTGAGGCAAAAATGTAACACAACTCTTTCTAGTCATTACACCAACCTGCGGCCTCTCCAAATTCCCCTAATACCTTCCCATTATCATCAAGGTCAAAAGTCCACAGATCCTCCTGCAGTCGCCAGCTTCATCAATAGCTCCAGGAAACTTCAACCTCCCTTCTCCCTTCTCAGCAAGGACAGAGGAAGTACAGCAAGAAAGGCCAGTTCATTCCATTAATACACAGGCCAAATCCCATTACAGGACAGACTATTCTACCCTCACAATCCCCTTCCTACCACAAATAATAAACATACTATCAAAACTATAAAAAATTCGGGTCATCTCCAAGATATGAACTACTACCTTCACTGAGGCTGGATTTGACCAAGAAGTCATAGTTTGTGCCAGTTATCATGCTGGCAAGCTCCTAGGGAATATTAAGGCTATAGCTAAATATTACTTTCCTTTTCATCAGCAGCGATTGCGAATCAATTTTTGTTGGTGGTAGGAATCGCCACAAAACTTACCCAATAGTAAGTGAAACAATCCACTCTTCTGCCTGAGAAATGTTCTTCTTAGACATCAGAGAAAATCTAATAGCCTGATGTCTTCTGACTGATATCTTTTATGTAGCTCTGCAACCTTGTTTTTCCTGACAAAATTCTGCCTAAACAGCTGAGTGGGGAGTCTGAATTCTAGGGTTCACCCTCTTTCAGTGCTAAGTGCAGTAAGGGGGCAGGCACCTGTCCTGATGCAACACACAAGTAGCACATGAGCCTTTTAATGGATGATTACTTAATAAACCTAGTAAACCTTTTCTGAGCTTATTCCTGCACTTGAGAGGCACCTGGGAATCTGCAGTAAATACACAGGGGTTTCATTTTGGGCTTTGTTTACAAGCAACCCACTTAAGCAGTGATTGGTGTTTAACCATTTTGAGCTTTGGGGAGGCCAGAGAGTAACTCAAAGTTTTCACAAAACCTACAGACCCACTAATGTTTTAAAAAATAAAAAACCTTATCTAATCTCTGGGAAAAAACTAAGACACAAAATGGCTCTGAAACCAAGTTACTTTATATATTTGAGAGAAGGTTGTGAGTGAGCATGGCACAATTTGATTTTAAACTTGGGATTTCTATTATCTCAACAAACGAAGTGGTCTTTAGAATACTTCTTCCCTATAAAACACTGAATCACTATGTTGTTTTGTATACCTGAAATTAACATAATAAAAAGTAACATAATAAAACTGAATCAACTTCAGTTTTTAAAAGAGTATTTCTTTCCTAAGCTCACATTTGTACAATATTAAATGATTCCTCCAGAACAACCTATTTGTTCAAATTATTAGTGATTTTTGCATGTATTCTTACAGATGTCACATCACTCAGCAGTGCTTTAATAGAAGGAAGCCAATGCCATCTGCTTCCTAATTGATGAATAGTTACAGATGAGAGTAGACTCCATATAATATCACCCTTAAGTATTTGCAGAATCAGAAAAAATTTTACCTTTGAAATAAAGGCAAAAATAAAAGACTTAAAATGCTGATTTAAAAACTGCCATTTGCCTTCTAAAAATAAGACAGTAGCGGTGGTTGCAAAACTCTAAATATACTAAAAGCTACTGAATTGTATACTTTGAGAGTGAATTTTATGATATATAAATTATTACAATAAGCTTGTTTCTAAAAATAAAAAGATTGGGTTTGGAAGTCTCTTGACTTTATTCATCTTTGTAACCTCAGCACCTCAATATTGTCAATCATGTAATATGTACTCAATAAATGTGTGGATTAAACTTTTTTAAAAAACCATCATTTGTACAGTACTTCATGTTTGATAAAGCACTTTCACTGACATTTCTTTACCTACTGTCAGCCAAAAAGCCACAATTTTTAAAAAACATTGTAACAGTTAAAGACAAACCAACCATGCTGAAATTACTGTTCTGTCCAATTTAATTTAATCTCAAAAATTAAAGTTAATAGCTAAGTCAGCAAAAGCCATAAGAGAAATAACTGTAATTACATGAACAAATAGCATACAGAGACAGCAATGTGAGTTTTTAAAATACAACAATCAATTTTGAACATTTGTTTTGATTGACTTATTGGGGTTTCATCTACTTTAAAACTGTAAATTTCATAAAAATTCAATGATCAACTTAATGAAAGGATGGGGAAATGCATCCTTAGTGTTGAAGCAAGGAAAGCGTGAAGTAACCACTGTTTATCAAGATACAAAAGAGCCAATTCTAATCTGATTTAATGAGACTATGAACCCAAAGAGCAGGATGATGTCTTAGTACACTTAATATAGCACACATAATGTAAGTTTACCGAGCACAGAATAACATGAGGGTGAAGTAATCTTCACAACCTTATACAAAGGCTGTATAAGAAGTTTTCTGATAGTTCCAAGCTTAAAGATGATCTCTTTTAATTTTTAGTAATACTAAATACTTGATTTGGTATCAACTAAGGAACAGTATGAAGAATCTTGAAAAATGCTAATTTTAGAGCTTTTAGTACCCTTTCTAACATGGAATTAGGAGACAGTGAGATGAAGATCTTAATTCTGCAGAGTATTTTCTTATCTTTCAAATCTTATAAGGGTTCTTATTATGATGTATGTAACATCTATTAGGTTCACCTCAGTTGGTATGCTTTGAAGGACACCAATAGCTCCTCCAATGTAATCACTTCCCCAATTCCATTTTCTAGATTCCTTCTGGGTAGTTGTTTTTCTTATATTCAAAAATACCTTTCAGGGGCTTCCCTGGTGGTCCAGTGGTTAAAAATTCGCCTGCCAACGCAGAGGACATGGGTTCCATCCCTCGTCCAAGAAGATTCCACGTGCCCTGTGCCACAGCTACTGAGGCCGCACGCCCTGCCTAAAGTCCACGCTCCACAACGAGAGAGGCCACTGCAGTGAGAAGCTCGCGCACCACACCTAGAGAGCAGCCCCAGCTTGCTGCACCAGAGAAAGTTCCAGTGCAGCAAAGACGACTCAACACATCCAAGAAACAAAATAAACAAATGTTTTAAAATCGTTTTTTCAAAATTCAAAATGCACTGGATGGACCAGGTAGAAGAAAACAGAAGTAAATATGCCAAAGATGATGATAAATCAGCTTTTATAGTTAACGTTGTAACTTGCCCATACCATCTTGAGAAGTGAAATTCTGATGCACAAATTAGGGGTGCAACCTCCCAAATTAAAACATTTCTCAATTGTCCTTCATTTTCAAGAGACCAAACCCTATAGCTTCTAATCATTTTCTCTAAAAAACCAAATGACCTAGACTTCTTTTCTAAAAAAAGCACACATAAAATAGTGTGCCTGCATACATGCTCAGGTACTGTGTCCAGCTCTTTGTGACCCCTTGGACTATAGCCCACCAGTCTTCTCTGTCCGTGGAATTTTCTGGGAAAAAATACTAGAGTGAGTTGCCATTTCCTCCTCCAGGGAATCTTCCTGACCCAGGGATCGACCCCACATCTCCTGCATCCCCTGCACTGCCAGGCAGATTCTTTACCACTGCGCCACAATGTAAATGTCCATGGATTCTCAGACTGGTTAAAGTATGGTGTTTTCATACTACAGGATACCCTTTCAGCCCTTAAAAGAAGGCAGTAGAGATCTACAACATGTGCAGGGAGGGAAGTTTTTTAAGATATCTTGTTATATAGTATGTTTTTAATGAGATCTTGAATACACAACCTGGCTTTTTAAAATAGACATTTAAGAACCAATAACTAGCAATGGTCTCTGAGGGGTGCAAGAATGAAGGAGGTTTACTTTCACTTTACTCCCTTCTATACTATTTTTTTTTTTAATCAAGAGCACCATACCCCAAAACTTTTAGTCATCATCACATATCTTGACTTAACTAAAGAGGAATCTGAAAAAGCCCAAAGAACTTAAATAAACTTCCTCAAAGACATACAGATGAAGAGATACACATTAGCAAATACATTCCACAAGAGAGCATACAGAATAGACTAGTAAAATCAGAACAGACAGAACAGAATGGGAAGGAAACTGCAGAGACGAGACAAGCAAAAGATTTGTAAAGTGGGAAGGAAACAGCAGTGAACAAAGAGGAAAGGAACCAAGCAACCAAAGACAACTCTGAAGGGAAGGAGATGCATTTTTTAGAGCTGAACTTTAAACGGCATGATTATGGGAAAGGAAGAGAAATAAATACGAAAAAGCACTTATGATCCAAAGTTAAGTGCCATCTCCAGTGCCTGAAACTGGTAATGCCACCTTCGACACCATTTTAGTCACCGGTATGCTGTCTTTAATCACATGTAAGTACAGGTTCTAGTAAACACTAACAGTGTAACTGTAGCAACACTCTTCACAAAGCGTCAAATAGGATTGTTTTGTGTTCTCCCACTGCCAGGCCACTTGGTTGCAGTATTCCCCTACAAAAAGATGTTTCAGCAGTGCTTAAGGAAAACCATGGGGCAATCAAACACTACTATTTCCTTTTACCTGCTTCGAGTAGATACCTACCCACATCCCAACACCAAAGTTTCTGAATTTATTAATTCACTTTTTCCAAGTGAAATTTAAAAATTTAAACTTGCCTGGAGAAAAACAGAAAGAGGTGGTGGATGCCCACTTATCTGCCAAAAGCTTCTCCAAACATGTACCCAGACTGAGAAATTATATGATAAAATATTTATCCAGTGCTGCCTATGGAATCCACGCTCAGTAGAAGACCCTAGAACTCCTCCTACAGGAAAGGGGTCACACTCAGAAATTAAGTCTTCAGCTGACATAGCACAGGCTAAAAATAAAAATCACAAATCCAGGTCTCTGAGTTTTAGACAGTGTAAAAACAAATACTAGGTCTTCCCATTTTGATACTGTAAAAACAAAACAAAACTGGGTATTCCAATTTCAAATTCCAGTGAATGAGAAAGTTAAAGGTTGGGGGGATAGTATTTATTTGCTTTTAAAGGATGATTATTAGTTAGGAAATGTGACTACCGTGAGTGTGATGAAGAAGTCAAACTGGAGTCTATATTTCTGCTTGTGTCTTTACAAGTGAATAGACAGTCACCTCAAATTTTTTTGTCCTCTGTAATATTAGGGTAAAAACTTACTTCTACTTTCCAGGAATGCTGTGGAGCAAGAATATGAAAACATCAGTGTATGCATACCATTTATTTCCTTAAATTTATGACTTGCACATTATAGAAATATAAACTCTTGTCTGTCCCAAGACACACCCAACTAACTAAAATGAGGGTAGAATCCTGATTTCTGAAGGTTTTAAGAACAAGTTTGTGGGGAAGGAGGAACTTAATTTCCAGAGATTTTAAGTTTATGAAATGACCATATTCCTTTCCATGAAGGTTGTTCTCCATTTTCAAACTTGACAAAAATGTTAAGAAAGTACATACCTGGTCTAACCCAAATCTCAGCAAAGTTCCTAAAGCTCTCTGAAGCACAAGGACTGGCAGTCCTAACCTTTAAATGCCCTCCTGATTATATAGTCTTCTCTTCCAAACATATTCTTTTTGTGTTCACCTAACCTGGCTTTAATCCATATAATCACATAAAAAATCTGAAAGTCAACCAGGTGCTCCCTTCTCTTCTTCTGCAAGATCTCTACCATCTCCATGATGAAGTCCTTAGAGAATCTGCTTCTACTTTCACTTCTCTGGTTCATGTTCCTTCCATTCCCATTGTCTGTTTGTCCCTCATTATGGTGTTTGAACTTCTGTCAGAGCCTCATAACTGACTTATAAGGCTGCACCCTTCAAATAGGTGGTATCGTCCTAAAAAGTTCAAATATTAATATTCCTTCCAAGGTACAAACACTTGGATATCAGGATAATATCCAAACTCCTTGGCAAGAAATTCAAAGCTTTTCAGGATCTAGTCCCGTCTACCAGCTACTCCCAACATAGAATTCTGATATTCCAGGAGTGTCAAATCAACCTTAATAACTAGCCATATCAATACTTAAGGCTGCTATTTCTGTCCAAATGGTTTCTCCTTCATCCTCTTAACCTAAGAAATTACTTGAGAATTACATTTTTTATAAAACCTTTCCATTCCTAACAAACACACTGGATTTCACGTACTTGTTTAAGGTATTGTTCCCTCTGTGCTTAGTCACTCACTGGTGTCAGACTCTGCAACCCCATGGACTGTAGCCCACCAGGCTCCTCTGTCCGTGGAGATTCTCCAAGCAAGAATACTGGAGTGGGTTGCCATGCCTTCCTCCAGGGGATTGCTCCCTATACTCAATGATAAACTGTTACAGGACAGAAACTATTAATAAGTCTTACATTACAACCAGGTGCTGACTGTACATCGTATACAGAACTGCACGGAACTTGCTAAGAAGTGTGGGGTAGACAAAATGGAGTTGAACAGTGTTTGTAAGGGCATGAAATAGGAATGGTGTCCACAATAAAGACGGGCATTAAAAAAAAAACAAAAAACAAAACTGATGTTGTGAACAATGTCATTTTTCTTTAACATTTAGTTTCTAAACTTTTGCACCCCCCCCCAAAAAAGTGGGCTTTAAAGATTTCCAAGAAATATAAACCAAATGAATGACTTTAATCAGAAAAGACTAATAGTAAACAAGTCAACGTTTTCATAACAATTGGTAGAAAAAATATTTCTTGCTGATTTCAAGCAGGCATGTGTAGAGGAAGGGAGGATTAAGAGAACAATGTGTGTAGAAATGAATCTCAAAATGAGAGCTATTTAAACTCAGCATACATTAACATCAACCAAATTAAAATAACATTAAGCCAAAGCAAACTTATAGTAGGTGGAAACAGCTAAATATGAAGCTAAAAAAATTATTTTAGTTAAACTGCAACTTTTTTACTTGAATATGTAATAGCAAATGTGTCTGTGACTTCTATATTTCTAGTACAAAAAGAAAACTCTCCCTTGAAAATAAACTCCCTTCTTTTGGATTAGCTGCATTTCCATAATACAGAAAACCACTCAGTTGCAGATTCAATTAAAAGGGAAACTGAAAAAGAGAAACTGGAGAACCAAAAGATAACAAAATATTTTCAATTTATAACAGGACACTCTTGTGGACAAATCAGAAAGAAGATGGTATTTTCTAGATTTCCACTGGACTTTCTGATGTTACCTGGTTGAATCAGAATTAGATTGGCAACCAGGAGTTTAAGGCAGTGCCTTCCCAGAAACAGTTTCTGAAGGTGGGGGATGGGGCCAAAAACAATTATTCTTTCCACTTCTCATTTACTAAATTATGTATTCCAGCAAGGAAACTGATCCAAACCTGTTTTGTCTTCTGCAAAATATCTACTTTCCAAAGTTGTGAGGACAACAGGTTGTATTACCAAGCACATGATTTACTTATTTACATCCCCGAGAACCAGATATGATTACTGCTATTTTGCAGATGACAAAATCTGACTACAAACAAAGCGACTTGCTTAAGATGATCACATCTTTGGAAACCAAGCGTCTTTGGATCACGTCTTTTCAACCCCATAGACTTCTGAACACTAACCTAGGGCCTCAACAAATGTACTTCCCTCCTTCTTAGCCAATTACATGCCTAGCACTGCTTAGGAAGAAAAAGAAAATGTAATACTTCTAAAGCAACCTACTATGTGCCTAGCACAGTAAATTAATGTGTCCTTGCAACAGCTTATGACGTTGGTCTACATTTCAAATTAGCTTTTAAGTTTTTCCCAATGAGAAACTTATTTTACATGGAAAATCATTCTCAAAATGCTTTTGTGACATAAATCTGCCTGACTGTGAGCTTATGAGCCAGGTTTTCCCAGGGTCTGACTGCCAACTCTAGAGAAAAAACTGATCATTCAGGTTCCAGATATACAGAATAGTACTGTGCAACAGCAGTCTTGAGGCCCACCCAAGATTCTAGAACATACTATGTATTGAACTTTTTATCTCCAATCTCTTACAAAAGTAATGCAAAACGAGAAGGCAGCACAGACCTTGTCTGTGTCTTTCCCACTCTCAACTCATTTACCTTGATAAACCAAATCTCTGCTGCACATATCATCTGATATTTAAAACAGAAGCCTTAAACTCTAGATACACTTGAAATTTCTCAGAACATTGAAATCTAGCTGTAACTCGGCTATGAAATACTAATTAAGAAAACAAATTAAAGAATCTCAGTGTATTGGCAAAGCTCATATGCGTTTTATTAATAAATACCTGACCCAGAGAAATAACTCCCCAAAGGAAAGCCATAAGGTTATTAAATCTGAAGTTTCTCATTCTCTTGACAAGATGTTTCTGTTCATTTCAGAAATGTACTAATATTGGCAGCCTTTAGGTATTTGTCATTCGGTCAACCAAAACTTGGGCGAAAAGAGTATACTGAATAGCAAAACAACGAAAGCACAAAACTGGTTTCAATTTGTATGGATAGTCTGGTATGTGTGGGCGTGGCCCTCAAAGGATATTTTTATTTTTCAGTAAACGCCACTTTTAGATTCTAACCCTTAAACATGATCAAAATACAGGAGCAATAAGGAAAGAAACAACAGACACGGTGCTGCTTATCGGATGTCTAGACTGCAAGCAAACCCCAAATACCAAAGAAGCATCCATGTGTCAAACCAGCATAATTTCTGAGCTGTGCCTGGGGCCACATACCAAAAAAAAGTTAGCTTGAAAAGAAAATCTAAGAGGGGTAACCAGCAGGTCAAGCCCAGTTCACAGGAACTAGGAAGAGCTAGCAGGGACAGCTAACCGTTACCTTATATCATCCCCTTGAGCAGCTTCCTCCCCAGCCCCCACAGAAAATCTCCTAGAAAGGCCTAACTCCTACGTGCTAGCTTCTTCAAGGTCGTCCAAAGATAACGCAGGAACCTGAGCTGAGCACACCTTTAGGCCAAAAGATTCCCCCTTGCCCAAACCATTACGTAAATACTTTAAATGCCATAGCCCACCAGAAACAAAGTCCCAGAAGTTTATTCAGATTGAGCAACTAATAAACGTTTTCGGTTTTGTAACATCAATTATGAAAACGCTCAAGAGTGACAAACTCCAGTTAAAAAACAGGTGCTTTGAGTACTTTTAATGACAAGGTCAAATTCATTTTTTAAAAAAATTATTAGGAGAAAGGCGGGGTTGGGGCGGGGGCACTTTTCTTAAGCTTCCTTAGGATAATTTGAGTGAGGAGTGCGCGGAAGGACGGATGGGGAGAAACTGTTTAGCACTGGGTTCATGTTTGGCTACACAGTAATTCCTGGTCTTCCGGGTGCCTGGAGTAATCGAAGATTAGAGAGAAAATAAAAACAAAGAAACCAAGTAGGGGTCAGAGTTACCAGAACAAACTCTGCACCGCGCGACCACCCCAAGTAGCACCTCCCCAACCAAAACAGCCCTGGCCACAGCCGGCCCCCCCTCCCACACGTAAACACACAAAGACCAGAGCTGCACGCACGGTTTGCCCACAGTCCTCACTTCCCTTTGTAGGACAACGGGAGCCCCGAAGTTCCCTGCGGTTGCTTTTTGGGTGTCGTCGGGGCTGGGTCCCCTGAACGTGCGGGCCGCGGCTCGGCTCGGGGGAAGGGGTGCTCGCCGGTTTCCCCGAAAGCAGCAAAATGCCTCCCCGTCCCGCCCCAGTCCTCCGCGGTGGCCCCAGGCTGCGCTTCCCCCCGGGCACGCGGCGACGGCCGAGAGAGAGACACCCAGGCAGCAAACAGAACAGCTCCCCGGCGGACCCGTGGGTAAATACAGCAGCTGGGGTCGGGAGGAAAGTTCCAGTGGAGAGCTGCCCGCAGGGGAGGGGGGTGGCGGCGAGAGGGAAGCGCGTCCCTCTCCGCCGCCTCCCTCACCTGCGCCGGAACAACGGGCCCCGCGCCCGCCCACCCGGCCGGCCCGGCGCCTCCCGCAGGCCGCGCCTCCCGCACGCCGTGCTGCCGGGGCTTGTTCCTCCTCATGGCTTTGCCCTGACGTAATTCAAACATGGCAACAGTTCGACTTCAAAGGCGGATCCACAGACCTCCCAGACGCAGGCTCCGGCCCCGGGGAGCGGGCCGAGCCCTCGCGGCTGCTCTCTCCCGGGCCCTCGGCCGTCGCGGCACCCGGCGCCCCGGCTCCAGCGCCAAGCCCGGACTGCTGCCCCTCGGCCGCCCGCCGCGAGGAAGCACGCCGCCTCCCCCACGCGCTCCGGCACCGCACCGCGCACAAGTAGCGTCGCCAAAGTTTCCCCGCGAGGGGCCGAGAGACAAAAGCCCCTCCCGAAACTCGCCCGAACTTAGGAGGGCCCGGCCTGCAAGGCGGCCGCCTCCAGCGCCGGCCGGGCCCGCACCGGCACATGCAGCTCTTTGTTTTCTGTCCAGCCGGGCGCTGCCTACGTGCAGCATCAGGGGCGTGGGATTGTTTCCCAGGGGGAGACACTTGACGATCGCCCAGGGGAAGGGTCCGGATCCGGCGCCCCGGGAGTCTGGGGCTGGTCCCGCCGTCCTCCCCAAGCAGTAGGCCCATTTAATCAAAGTTTTGCAATGTCCTTGATGAGAAACGCCCGAATCCCCCGCCCCGCACCGGCCAAGAGTTGGCGACTTTCACTCTGCTTTTTAAACTGGCAAGACGCCATCATCAGCAAGTCACATTGTCCGGCCGGCCAGCCCCGACAGCGCCCGCATCTCCCCGCTAACCGCGAGCCCGACACTCAGTCGAACCCCGGACCAAACCCGGGTTGTAGCCCCAGCACGTGGTCTGTCACGCTCCCCACAAAAAGCAGTGCCCTCCAGAGTTCCTGCACTCCTCAGGCGCAGACAACGCCGCTGCCTCCATCCCGGAGTCAACTCGGCTCCGACTGGCCATCTTAAGCCGCACACCGTCGCCCTAGAGAGCTCCGCGGCGCCCACTTTATACGCTACAGGTGAATAAATTTGCGAACCAAACTTGGGGCTCCACCGACACCCCGGACGCCCGCGCTGTCTGGGCGCGGCCCGAGGAGAGGCGTTTGCGAGCCGGGGCCGCTTCCGAGCGGCCGCGTGTTGCTCATTGTCGCATCCGCATCCCTCCGGAGTTGGGCGGACAACGCCACCCGCGTGCACTGTGGCCACGCCGGCACCGACCCGAAAGGCCGATTTAAACCCCCTTCGCCCTCCAGCTCGCAAGTAGGCGGCAACTTAGTTTCCGAGCAAGGGGCGTTCATTGTCCACCCTCCTGACAACACGCCCGAGGGGCCGCAAGAAACTAAACCACGAGGGCCAACAACGGCGCCCGGCCACTCCCGGGCGCGCGCCCACGCGGGTGCACAGACCCGGGGCCCCTCTGCAATCGCCAGCAAGTCCTTTTCTCTGGGGCCTTTAAGCCACCGGGCTCCCTTTCGCTAGCGAACACTGCGGCTGCGAAAAGTCATTGTCACCTTCAACGTGGATCCCTCAACTCTGGCGACTCCTCACCCCTTTCCTGGCTCCATTCACTTCCCCCACCCCAAGACTTTCGCTTTTCCTCAAATAACCTCCCCAATTAAAAAGGGCACACTAAACATGCAGATACAAAAGAATCTGGGGTCTGAAGATCACGAAAACAGCGCTCCCCGAAATGCCATCTCCAAGACAAAACTTCCTGTGTGTATAAATGTGTGCGTGTGTCTGTAGAAGGACTGGGGGAGGTAGTGAGGTGAGGTGAAAAGAGAAAAGAAACCACTCTGAAATCAAAGCCTCGTGAGACAGTTTTGCACCACAGTAATGGTTCGAGTTACTCACCTTCCAAAAGCAGCCGTTCCACGCGCAATAACGTTCCCGAGGGGCACAGTGCACGCCAAGTCAATCCCCCCTTCAATCGCTCCCTCCTCCTCAACTGCCTTGTCTAGAAAGATTGTCTCCTGCAGTTCTGCAGTTGCTACCGCTGGCGGGGAAGGTGTAGATTCCGCTTTCCCTCTGCGCACGCGCGGCTCCCGGTACAAAATTCTCCTGAATCGAACTTATTTGCATACGGGCGCGCGCGCGTCGAGGGCTGGGAGGGGAAAAGGCCCGGCGGCCGAGCGCGCTCCCGAGGCCTCTATTGTCCTTTTAAGGGGAGAAGCGCCGTGGCGCGGGAAACGCGGCGGCCAGAGGGAAACGGGGGCGGGGGCTGCTTACTACGGCTGACGTCACGTAAACAAACGCCCTCTGCCTTGAGGCGGCGGCCAAGTGGGAGTGGCGGGATGGGAAAGGCGGAGAGGTTAGCAACCCAGGGAGAATACTAGACTGCGTGAAGTGGTTTCCACTCCGAAGCTCTTCAGGCACACCGTTTCGCGTTGGAAAATAGTTTTGAAAGCTGTTTTTGCGAAGTTCTCATACCTGTGCCCGGTTTCTGGCCTGAGTGATAGGGGAGGTGGTCTTGCAAGTATCCAGACTGAATTTATATGTTTCCCACATTTGCTAAATTTTGTTTGAAAACAGGTTTTTAAATCTTTTTTCTGTTTTACTCTTCTGGGGCCAGTAGAGGTTCGTCTTGGAGTTTTAATGAGTCATTTAGTAAAGTCCAATTTTGACACTATCCATTCACTAACTCCTGTCTGCCCTCCTCAAACAGTAACAGAACCCATGGCAATCCACTTTTTTCTCCACTTCAGCCTTAAGATTTCAAGCCTGAATTAAATGGTTGTTAATTTCCGTGGGAACAGTGTCGCTTTCCTAATAGACTAGTTAGTGGGAAGTCAGTAATCTAGCTAGAAATGTACATACACCTCCAGCTGCTAGTAAAGGTTGTTCCACTCACCCAGAAATAATATTGATTCTACTAATTGATGGTCTTGGGAATTGAAAAAGTAGCCAGTTAAATGCAGACTTTCCCTTGTGGAATATATAATAAACAATCTAAATGCTTCTTGCCTCAGGATAGGAAAAAACCTGGAAAAGCTGAAGTAAATCTTCTCAGATTGATAAGTGAAAAATGCAGAAAGAATAATTGAGATACATCTTTATTCCCAGAACACATTTAACACCAACAACAAGCTGAGACCCTGACTTAATGATTGAGGGACATGGGGAGAGAGCAAGGATGTTTTTCCCAGAAACTTGATATTGGTCCCAGGATACAAAAGTGTGGACATCAACCATAAAACTTAATCATCTGCTGACTAGTTTCACTGCTTTCACTGTAGTGTCAACAATATGGATTTAAATAGCTGCTTCTGAAATGCTAATTTAATGTGAAAATCAATTCCTAGTACAAACAAGACAAACTCACTTCTGAAGTCTTCAACTAATGTTTCTTCATTTTCTTTAGGTTCTGTAGCATACTATTTCTGTAACTGTTTGTAAAAACTATATGCTAAATACTTACAAAGGAGAAAAAAGCTGACACCTGTCACTAAAATGTCAGCTCCCTAAGGGCAAGAATTTTATGTTACATTCTTTTTTGTACCCTAGTGCCTAAAACAGTGCATGGTATGTAATGAATTCTTTGACAGACTGCTTGTAAATAATAAATCGATGGATGTTTTCAAATTTATTATAGATTTATTTCACATAAAAACAGTTTTAGTTTAGAATTTTTGTATTTTATCTAAAATGATCTTGGAAGTTATGGTGATCACCTCGATTGATTTGATGGCTATCCTTAAATCATAATAAATAAAGCAGAATAAGATTCATAACCATTTCTGGACTTTGATGGCAAATTAGACTCTTAAGCATAAACTTCTATTTTCTTCTTTTTAAAGAAGATTTTTAAAATGTGGCCCACATTGTCTCGAGTACTTATTTGGTTTATGACAGATAGTCCAAAAATTATTTCACATTAATGTATGTTTCTGAAAGTATGGAACTTACAAGTATAGTAATATTTTTCAAATTTCAATTATTGCTTGTAGGATATATCTATATATTTTAATATACATATATATGTTTAATATATATAATGTATATATGTACTTTCAATGCCTTTTCTCTTGAAAATTTATGTAAAGAATATATATTGTAAGCCACTGGTTCGTAATAACTTGAAGAGAGTATAATCTACAAAAATATTGAATTGCTATGTTGTACACCTGACATTGCTGCTGCTGCTGCTGCTAAGTCGCTTCAGTCGTGTCCGACTCTGTGCGACCCCATGGACTGCAGCCCACCAGGCTACTCCGTCCATGGGATTCTCCAGGCAGGAATACTGGAGTGGGTTGCCATTTCCTTCTCCAATGCATGAAAGTGGAAAGTGAAAGTGAAGTCGCTCAGTCGTGTCCGACTCTTAGTGACCCCATGGACTGCAGCCTACCAGGCTCCTCCATCCATGGGATTTTCCGGGCAACAGTACTGGAGTGGGGTGCCAATGCCTTCTCCGACACCTGACATTAATATATTGTAAATCAACTATAGCTCAATACAAAAAAAAAAAAAACAAAGATATATATTTTAACACAGGGATGAAATAGGTCCAAATGTGCAAGAAATGCAGGAACTACAGTATTTTGGATATGTCATGCTATGGAACTAATACTATACAGCAAGACTTCCTCTACTCTCAAAGTAGAGGTCAAGAAGCAATCTAGGTAATTTCTGTAAGAGAGGTAGCAACAAAATTGTTAAAGAGAAATTTCAGTTCCTTAGAGTCTTGGGAAAAAAAAAAAAAAAAACTGCTATTTTTGAACAAGCTGGTGCATTCCAAAGGTTCTTTTGTTCCTCTCACTGTTTGAACACGTTGTTATAGCTGCCTCTATCCAGGGCCAACTAATAGCTTCATTTATGAGCTACTTTTAAAATAACTATTTCTTAAGTAGCCTAAGTGAATTTTTCATAAGGAAGGAAGGTAGGATGGAAGAAACTTATATAAGTTTAGATTATATTTGGATTATAGGAGATTGACTTATACCATGTTTGGGAAATATTTGAGTATTTTTAATGACTGTAGTGCTATTTTGAACTCATACTGAGTTATCAAAAATATTGAAATTGAAAATAAGCTACCAGATAAGCCAACTACCTTACTTATGTGTTGTCCCCATTGCAGAATTATGCCTATTGCCCAAATGTTTTCAATCATTTAGCAAACATTTAATGATCATAACTATGTGCCAGACAGTAAAACCATTTAAGAAGTAGAGAGACTCAAGCTCTTCTTACCTCTTCTAATTTATTCCATTTTACTTGCTACTTTCTCTTCTGTAGTATTTGTTGTCTTGTTTTGAGGATTAACTATTATCAGCAACTTTACAATTTATTATGATCTTGGAATGGAGGATAAATTCTATATAAAGGACTGAAAAAGACAATTCATGCTTGGCAATGAAGGATATCATCAGCAATTTAGTAAGGTTCGTAATGACCACTGAAACTAATGATGATTTTTTAAATGAAGGCTGATACCCTCACCAGAGGCTGGTATGAACCACATCAAAACATTTTTGTTGAGCCTAGGAAAGAGATGATTATTATTATTAACCATTGGGTTTGGATCCTTAACAGGTAATAGCTATAAAACTAAACCTTTTCCTCATACCTAAACAAGCACAGTATTTTGTTACTCATTTGTTTAAGTCCTTTTGAAGTTCAACTAGCAAGTGGACAGAGCAAGTCAGATAATTTTAAACTGTAAGTATAAAATTGGTTGTGTAATCTAAGCAATCCTCCAGCAACTGTTCACAGCTGCCAGAAAAGGTATCTATTACTTAATCAAAATTAACTTTTCAAATTTCTGAACTTAGACTTAAAGAACTGTCATAAATTTATTCTTAGAAAGAGCAACCTCTGAATTTATAGAAATTTTAAATATTATATTAGCATACTTAAAAATTTTTTAATAATAATAATAAAAAAAATTAGGCTTCCCTGAGAGCTCAGTTGGTAAAGAATCTGCCTGCAATGCAGGAGACCCTCCTTCAATTCCTGGGTTGGGAAGATCTGCTGGAGAAGGGATAGGCTACCCACTCCAATATTCTTGGGTTTCCCTTGTGGCTCAGCTGGTAAAGAATCTACCTGCAATGCGGGAGACCTGCGTTCAATCCCTGGGTTGGGACGATCCCCTGGAGAAGGGAAAGGGTAACTACTCCAGTATTCTGGCCTGGAGAATCCCATGAGTTGGACAGGACTGAGTGACTTTAACTTTCAAAAAATAAAAGTTTTTAAATTTAAAATAAAATTACTGGTAACAAAAGTAATTTTATATCAAGAAGGACACTGACAAACTGGAATGAGTTCACAGGAGAGGAAATCAGGATGATGAAAGAGTCCAGAAACCACAGCATAAAAGCAATAATTGAAGAAGGGGCTATGTTTTGATTGAGCAAGAGAGCAATCTTTGACTACCTGAAAAGGACCATCATTAGAAGAGCAAATGGGCTTATTCTTTTATGCTTAGGAGCCAAATTCATCTTGAAAAGCCCAAGAATGTCTTGCTAAATATAAGAAATATTTCTAAACATTTGAATAGTCCAAGGATGGTTCATGATACTTCAGAAGTTCACAAAAATAAAACCAAGACTTTTTATTTCAGTGAGTTACATTATTTACAGTAGAAAGCTTGCTACCTACTCCTACTGAATTCTGTGAATCTGTGATTCCTTAGGATAAATGAATGGCATCAACAAGTTCAGGAAAGGAATTTGTCCATCACTGTGGCTGGAGAAGTGAGGAATGTCATTTTGGAGAGTATGAGATTTGAGTTTGGACATGAATTCATTGATTCATTCAACAAATACTTAGTATCTACTAATTGCCAGGCTCTGACAGTAAAATGGTGAGCAATGCAGAAACAGTCTCTCATGGAATGCGGCAGGCATTCCAAATAACAGCACAAATATGATGACAGACCATGAGAAATAAAAGGAAAAAAGTACTGTGAACCTAATCATGTATAGCAAGGAGATCTGATATAATCTGGAGGTAAAAGCATCTTTGAAGAGGTAAAGTTGAATTATCAGCAGGATTAGATGGCGGATTGGAGGGTGGTAAGAGTTGTTGAACCAATGGCAATTTTAGGAACAAGTTCTTAAAGACAGTCAGGTACTTGGGATGGTGAGAAAAGACATGACCAAAAGAATCATAAGTTTGATTGAATAAAAATCACACATGAGTCTTGTTTGAGGGAAAAGATCATGTCAAGTGTTGGAGTCTAGTAGAAATCAGAATGTAAGCTCTATGGATTTGGAAGTACCTACACTGAGTTGGAAGTAGTTGCACTATTCAAGTGCAGAGACTCCAGACACAAACCCCTGTGATTAGATTACAATTGGTATAATCAATATATATTTCTTCTGCAAATTTTTTTCTAAACATCAATAGGAAATTGATCCCCCAGCCATAGAATCCACTTCCTGAAAGAATCCTGGTTCTAATTATTCAGATCACTGCTAAAGGCAAATATGCTACATCAGATGAACAACAGATGCTACAACAGATGAACAGGTGAACAAGCAGTTACATAATACAGAAAAGATTCATGCTGGGATGCCATTTCTAAAAACTTTGAACCTAGAAATTTAGAAACTAGGAACCTAGAAAATTTTAATATTTTGCTGACAGTTAATTTTTTAAAACATTTAAATATGTATTTTAAAGAATTTGAATTTTTGTGCAGGAATTAAAAAAAAAATGCAACTTCCTAGCTTAGCTCAGCAAATAAGAGATACCGGTTTCAAGGCTTCAGATGACGCAAGCATTAGTAGTTTATCTAGATATATTGCTAATTTGGCAGTACTTTAGTGTTCCAGAAATGGAAATACAAAGCGGTGCAGATGAAACAGAGGTAATCAATGTACCATATTGCATCTGTGGCAATGGTTAGAGATGATGGTATCAGCAGAGAATAAAACATTACATACTGTTTTGCTAGCAGGCAAGGTTTAGACTATGAACATAATTTAAATTTCTTTACAATAATAAAATTAAAACATACCCTCAAGCTTGTTGAAAATAGGGGGTGTGTTAGTACTCAACTGTTGACAACTAAAACACTACTATAATGCCAGCAATGTAATCTATACTTAGACTAATAATTTACAAAATAATACTTTGTGGAGGAGAACACAGGACTCCCAGATCTTTAAAACTATTTCTGAAAAAATGCATTCTTTAAAATTTTACCTGTCATTTCTTCAAATCAGAACAGTTGCCAGTGGGGCTAAAATAAATTTCATGTTTTGAATAATTAACTAATTTTGTCCAAATTCTTGATTTGAAAAACTGAACATAAATCATATTCATTAACTTTTACCTTAATTGATATAGTATAATCAGAAGATAAAATTTATAAACTTTTCCCTCTTTTTGTCATATCATGATATTATTTTAATAGAATGTTGCAATTAAAGACTGGAATTTAAAGTGAAAGTGTTAGTTATTCAGTCATGTCCTACTCTTTGTGACCCCATAGGGTGTAGCCTGCCAGGCTTCTCTGTCCATGGAATTCTCCAGGCAAGAATACTGGAGTGCGTTGTCATTTCCTTCTCCAGGGGATCTTCCCAACCCGGGGATCAAACCTGGGTCTTCTGCATTGCAGGCAGATTCTTTACCAGCTAGCCACCAGGGAAGCCCTGGAATTTAAAACGTATGTCATTTTTTTTTTTAATCCTGGAATGAAGGAATTCAAAAGACTTGAAAGATTAATAAATTTAACTACATAAAGTTTAAAAATTTGTACATGGGGAAAGATATGATGGTGCCAACGAAAAAAAGTCAAACTGAAAAAATCTTGCAAAATAAAAACAATTTCTTAATATGAGTAAGAATATAAAAAGATAATTCACCCAAAAGTATATAAATAGAAATAAACACATGGAAAGAAGCTGAACTTTAGTCATACTTTATAATAAGATTGTTTATTTAAAAATTTTATAGTAACTATTAATAATTTTAGTATAAAGAAAATCAACCACTTTTTATCTAGATTTGATTATAAACTTGTTTGATAATGTCCAGGGTTGATGAACATGTAGGGAAACAGCAACTGTCATATTCTTTTATTGAGAGTATACATTATTCATTCCATTAAGATACCAATTTAACATTATCTATTGAAATGTGGAAATTTTGTTTGGTTCCATTTCTGGGGATTTCCCCTAAGATATATTTATACAGACAGAGCACATAGATATGTCTAAGGATATGTATTCCAGCATTATTCATAATGGAAATAGCCAAAATGCTTATCAATAGGTCACTAATTGAAGAAATGATGAAATGTACATAAAATGGAATTCTATACTGTTATTTCAAAGAATGAGGTTGCTTTATATATACTGACTTAGTAAGATACTGGCACTCTGTTTAAAGTGGATAAAAAGCAGTTTCCAGAACAGCATGTAAGGTATGATTTCATTTGAGAGGCAAAAATAAATATATATGTAATGCATTTGTATGTGCACAAAAAGTGATTTTAAGTAGACATACCACATGTTACGTCTGATGAAAACAGAATTGAGAAAGTGGGGGTAGTAATTTTTATGTTATATAATTTTTCCTCTTTGAACTTTTATGAACATCTATTATAGATACTTGTAAAATATTTCAAGGTAGAAAACACCTATTAAAACATACGTGGCACATTAGGAATACAAGCAACATTACAAAAGAAAAAGTGTATCAGTTTAATGAGTGAGTTACTAAGGTGACTGTTAGCTTCTTGAACTAAAGATCCGTATCTGATTTGGCTCCAAAGCTTCCAAGTGTTTTGTATGGTGCCTACACATAAATAGCCATAAAACCATGCAGTCCATAAAAACTCTTCTTTTTTTTACTGGAAACATTTTCCCTCTCAGGTCTGAATGTTTAAATCTTATCCATTCTTCAAGGCCTGACTCAAATACCAGCTCAGGTTGAGACATAATTATCATTTATTGATTGCCAGCTCTAGATCTGGCATTACTCTATGTGCTTCCACATGTTTTGTCTCTCTTCATTGTTTAAAATCTTCATAAAAATTCTGTGACAGATGTGAGTCTTTGTCACATTTTTATTTGCATGTAAAAACTAGGCTTAGCAGTTATGAGGCTTACTAAGTGTCTCATATGTCATAGAAAGAGGCAAAGGCAAAAGAGGAAACCAGGTCTCTGAGGTCGAAATTCTGGATTCATTCCACTGTACTTCTTCATGGACTTCACCCTGATTCCTCAAACAGCAAGTGATATTTTCCAATAGTTCAACCCTTGCAGTGTGTGAAAATCACCAAAGAATATTTTTTCAGTTTTTTTATTGTGCTAAAATATACATAACATAAAATTTATCTTAACCATTTTAAGTATACAGTTCAGTGGTACTAAATACATTCATAATGTGCAACCATCGCTAGCATCCATCTCCATAACTATTTTCATCTTGTAAAACTGAAACTCTATACTCAAATAGTAACTGTCCATTCTTCCTTCCCCACAGCTCCTGGCAACCACCATTCTACTTCCTGTCTATGATTTTGACTAGTGTAAGTATTTCATATAAGTGGAATCATTCCATGTTTATCTTTTCATGACTGGTTTGTTTCCCTTAGGATAATGTCCCCAGGTTCACTCACATTGCAGTATATGTCAGAATATTCTTTCTTTTTAAGAGTAAATAATATTCCATTATATGTATATTACCACATTTTGCTTACCCATTCATCTTTCAAGGGACACTTGGGTTGCTTCCCTGTTTTAGCAGCTGTGAATGATGCTGCCATGAACATGGACATACAAGTATCTCTTAAAGTACCTCTTTTCAGTTATCTTGGATCTATATCCAGAAGTTGAATTGTTGAATTATCAGTTCAGTTCAGTTCAGTCACTCAGTCACGTCTAACTCTTTGCGACCCCATGGACTGCAGCATGCCAGGCTTCCCTGTCCTTCACCAACTCCCAGAGCTTGCTCAAACTCATATCCCTCAAGTCAGGATGCTATCTAACCATCTCATCCTCTGTTGCCCCCTTCTCCTCCCGCTTTCAATCTTTCCCAGCATCAGGGTCTTTTCGAATAAGTCAGTTCTTCACATCAGGTGGCCAAAGTATTGGAGCTTCAGTTTCAACATCAGTCCTTCGATGAATATTCAGGATTGATCTCTTTTACGATTGACTGGTTTGATCTCCTTGCAGTCCGAGGAACTCTCAAGAGTCTTCTCCAACACTGCAGTTCAAAAGCATCAATTCTTCAGTGCTCAGATTTCTTTATAGTCTAACTCTCACAACCATACATGATTACTGGAAAAACCATAGCTTTGACTAGATGGATCTTTGTCAGCAAAGTAATGTCTCTGCTGTTGAATATGCTGTCTAGGTTGGTGTTAGCTTTTCTTCCAAGGAGCAAGTGTCTTTTAATTTCATGGGTGAAGTCACCATCTGCAGTCATTTTGGAGCCCAAGAAAATAGTCTGTCACTGTTTTCATTGTTTCCCCATTTATTTGCCATGAAGTGATGGGACTGGATGCCATGATCTTAGGTTTTGAATGTTGAGTTTTAAGCCAGATTTTTCACTTTCCTCTTTCACTTTCATCAAGAGGCTCTTCAGTTCCTCTTCACTTCCTGCCATAACGGTGGTATCATCTGTATATCTGAGGTTCTTGATATTTCTCCCAGCAAACTTAATACCAACTTGTGCTTCATCCAGCTGGGCATTTCGCATGATGTACGCTAAGTAGAAGTTAAATAAACAAGGTGACAATATACAGCCTTGACATATTCCTTACCCAACTTTGAACCAGTCCATTGTTCTATGTCAGGGTTCTAAATGTTGCTTCCGACCTACATACAGGTTTCTCAGGAGGCAAGTAAGATAGTCTGGTATTCCCATCTCATAAAGAATTTTCCACAGTTTGTTGTGATCCACATAGTCAATAAAGCAGAAGTAGCTGTTTTTCTGGGACTTTCTTGCTTTTTCAATGATCCAATGAATGTTGGCAATTTGATCTGTGGTTCCTCTGCCTTTTCTAAATCCAGCTTGAACATCTGGAAGTTCTTGGTTCACATACTGTTGAAGACTCACCTGGAGAATTTTGAGCATTACTTTGCTAGTGTGTGAGATGAGTGCAATTGTGCGGTAGTTCGAACATTCTTTGGCTTGACCTTTCTTTGGGATTGGAATGAAAACTGACCTTTTCCAGGCCTGGGGCCACTGTTTTCCAAATAGGCTGGCATATTGAGTGCAGTACTTTCACAGCATCATCTTTTAGGATTTCAAATAGCTCTGCTGGAATTTCATCACCTTCACTAGCTTTGTTCATAGTGATGCTTCCTAAGGCCCACTTGACTTTGCATTCCAGGATGTCTGGCTCTAGGTGACTGATCACACCATCATAGTTATCTGGGTCATTAAGATTTTTTTGTATAGTTCTTCTGTGTATTCTTGCCACCTCTTCTTAATATCTTCTTCTGTTAGGTCCGTACCATTTCTGTCCTTTATTGTGCCTATCTTTGCATGAAATGTTCCCTTGGTATCTCTAGTTTTCTTGAAGAAATCTCTAGTCTTTCCCATTCTATTGTTTTCCTCTATTTCTTTGCACTGATCACTGAGGAAAGAAAAAAGTGAAAGTGAAAGTTGCTCTGCTGCTGCTGCTAAGTCACTTCAGTCGTGTCCGACTCCGTGCAACCCCATAGACAGCAGCCCACCAGGCTCCGCCATCTCTGGGATTCTCCAGGCAAGAACACTGGAGTGGGTTGCCATTTCCTTCTCTAATGCATGAAAAGTGAAAAGTGAAAGTGAAGTCGCTCAGTTGTGTCCAACTCTTTGTGATCCCATGGACTATACAGTCCATTGAATTCTCCAGGCCAGAATACTGGAGTGGGTAGCTATTCCCTTCTCCAGAGAATCTTCCCAACCCAGGGATAAAACCCAGGTCTCCCACATGGTAGGCAGATTCTTTACCAGCTGAGCCACAAGGGAAGCCCAAGAATACTGGAGTTGGGTAGCCTACCCCTTCTCCAGCAGATCTTCCCAACCCAGGAATTGAACCGTGTCTCCTGCATTGCAGGCGGATTCTTTACCAGCTGAGCCACAAGGGAAGCCCAGAGCACTGAGGAAGGCTTTTTTATCTCTCCTTGCTATTCTTTGGAACTCTGCATTCAGATGGGTATATCTTTCCTTTTCTCCTTTGCCTTTAGAGTCTCAGCTCAGCTATTTGTAAGGCCTCCTCAGACAACCATTTTGCCCTTATGCATTTCTTTTTCTTGGGGATGGTCTTGATCACTCTCTCCTGTACAATGTCATGAACCTCCGTCCATATTTTCAGGTACTCTATCAGATCTAATCCCTTGAATCTGCTTGTCACTTCCACTGTATAATCATAAGGGATTTGATTTAGGTCATATCTGAATGGTCCAGTGGGTTTTCCTACTTTCTTATATTTAAGTCTGAATTTGGCAATAAGGATTTCATGATCTGAGCCAGAGTCAGCTCCTGGTCTTGTTTTTGTAGACAGTATGGAGTTTCTCCGTCTTCGGCTATAAAGAATATAATCAATCTGATTTCAGTGTTGACCGTCTGGTGCTGTCCATGTGTAAAGTCCACTCTTGTGTTGTTAGAAGAATCATACGGTAATTCTATTTTTAATTTTTTGGGGAAAACATTGTACTGTTTCCCATAGTATACACCGTTTTGCATCCCCACCAATAGCACATAGGGGTTTCACTTTCTCCACATCCTCACCAACAATCGTTATATTCTGCCTTTTAGACAATAACTGTTCCAACATGTATGAGGTGATATCTCATCTCACTGCAGTTTTGATTTTCATTTCCCTGAATATTGGTGCTATTGAGCATATTTTCATATCTTATTGGCCATTTGTACATTTTATTTGGGGAAATGTCTGTTTAAAGTTTTTGCCCATTTTGGGGGGACTTCCCTGGTGGCCCAGTGGTTAGGACTCTGCTTCTATTGCAGGAGGCCCGGGTTCATCCCATGGTGAGGGAATTAAGGTCCCACATGCCAGTTGATGTGGCCAAAAAGTAAAAAAAAAAAAATTAAAACGTAAAGTTTTTGCCCATTTTTGAATCAGGTTGTTTTGTTGTTTAGTTTTAGTAGTTCTCTTTATGTACTGGATATTAATCCCCCATATATGATATGCAAATGTTTTCCCCCATTCTTTGAGTTGACCTTTTACCTTGTTGATATTGTCTTTTGATGCAGAAAATGTTTTCATTTTTGTGAAGTGCAATTTGGCTATTTTTTCTTTTGTTGCCTGTGCTTTGATGTCCTATCCAAGAATTCACCTCTAAATCCAGTGTTATGAAGCTTTTGCCCTATATTTCATCTAAGAGTTTTTTAATGGCCATTTGTTATTGGCGGGGGGAGAGGGCCCACATGGCTTGTGGGTTCTTAGTTCCCTGTCCAGGGATTGAACCTGGGCCACAGCAGTGAAAGTGCTGAGTCCTAACCACTGGAATTCCTTTGTCTAAGAGTTTTTATAGTTTCAGGAATTATTTTAAGTATTACAGTCTTTTCACGTGTACCCCAATGTTCATCGCAGCACTGTTTATAATAGCCAGGACATGGAAGCAACCTAGATGTCCATCAGCAGATGAATGGATAAGAAAGCTGTGGTACATATACACAATGGAGTATTACTCAGCCATTAAAAAGAATACATTTGAATCAGTTCTAATGAGGTGGATGAAACTGGAGCCTATTATACAGAGTGAAGTAAGCCAGAAGGAAAAACACCAATACAGTATACTAACGCATATATATGGAATTTAGAAAGATGGTAACAATAACCCTGTGTACGAGACAGCAAAAGAGACACTGATGTATAGAACAGTCTTATGGACTCTGTGGGAGAGGGAGAGGGTGGGAAGATTTGGGAGAATGGCATTGAAACATGTAAAATATCATGTATGAAACGAGATGCCAGTCCAGGTTCGATGCACGATATTGGATGCTTGGGGCTAGTGCACTGGGACGACCCAGAGGGATGGTATGGGGAGGGAGGAGGGAGGAGGGTTCAGGATGGGGAACACATATATACCTGTGGCGGATTCATTTTGATATTTGGCAAAACTAATACAATTATGTAAAGTTTAAAAATAAAATAAAATTTTAAAAAAAGTATTACAGTCTTTAATGCCTTTTGCGTTAGTTTTTATGTATAGTATTGTATAAGTTCCAACTTCATTCTTTTGAATATGGATATCCAGTTTTCCCAGCACCATTTATTGCAAAGATTATCGTTTCCCCATCAAATGGTCTTGGCATTCTTGTCAAAAATAGTTTAGCCATGGACTAAATGCATCAGTTTGTTTCTGGGCTGTCAATTCTATTTCACTGGTCTATATGTGTCTGTCTTTATGCCAATACCAAACTGTTTTGACTGCTATAGTTTTCTGATGAGTTTTGAAGTCAGGAAATATGATTTCATACTCCAGCTTTGTTCTTTTTAAAGATTATTTGGCTATTCAGAATCCTTTATGTTTTCATATAAATTTGGGTATGGATTTTTCTACTTCTGAAAAAAAAATCATTGGGATTTTTATAGGGATTGCATTGAATTTGTAGATCACTTTGTGTAGAATTGACATCTGTTAACAATATTAAGTCTTCCAGTCTATAAACATGGGTTCATTCAGTTCAGTCACTCAGTCGTGTCCAACTCTTCGCGACCCCATGAATCGCAGCATGTCAGGCCTCCCTGTCCATCACGAACTCCCGGAGTCCCCCCAAACCCATGTCCATTGAGTCAGTGATGCCATCCAACCATCTCATCCTCTGTCGTCTGCTTCTCCTCCTGCCCTCAATCTTTCCCAGCATCAGGGTCTTTTCAAATGAGTCAGTTCTTTGCATCAGTTGGCCAAAGTATTGGAGTTTCAGCTTCAACATCAGTCCTTCCAATGAACACTCAGGACGGATCTCCTTCAGAATGGACTGGTTGAATCTCCTTGCAGTCCAAGGGACTCTCAAGAGTCTTCTCCTACACCACAGTTCAAAAGCATCAATTCTTTGGCGCTCAGCTTTCTTGACAGTCCAACTCTCACATCCATACATGACCACTGGAAAAACCATAGCCTTGACTAGACAGACCTTTGCTGACAAAGTGATGTCTCTGCTTGTTAATATACTGTCTAGGTTGGTCATAACTTTCCTTCCAAGGAGTACATTTCCATTCATTTATATCTTCTTTAATTTGTTTCAACAATGTCTTGCACTTTTCACTATACAGGTTTTCTGTCACTGGTTAATTCCTAAGTATTTTATTCTTTCTGATGCTATTGTACATGGAATTATTTTCATAAGTTTGTTTTCAGATTGTTTATTGTTTGTATATAGAAATACAATGGATTTTTGCAGGTTAATTTTGTATCCTGCTACTTTGCTGATAACCTCAGATAAGCAGATGATACCACCCTTATGACAGAAAGTGAAAAAGAACTAAAGAGCCTCTTTATAAAAGTGAAAGAGGAGAGTGGAAAAGTTGGCTTAAAGCTCAATATTCAGAAAACTAAGATCATGGCATCCAGTCCCATCACTTCATGGGAAATAGATGGGGAAACAGTGGAAACAGTTGTTGACTTTAGTCTTTTGGGCTCCAAAATCACAGCAGATGGTGATTATAGCCATGAAATTGAAAGATGCTTACTCCTTGGAAGGAAAGTTATGACCAACCTAGACAGCATATTAAAAAGCAGAGACATTACTTTGCCAACAAAGGTCCGTCTAGTCAAGGCTATGGTTTTTCCAGTGGTCATGTATGGATGTGAGAGTTGGACTGTCAAGAAAGCTGAGCGCTGAAGAATTGATGCTTTTGAACTGTGGTGTTGGAGAAGACTCTTGAGAGTCCCTTGGACTGTAAGGAGATCCAACCAGTCCATCCTAAAGGAGATTGGTTCTGAGTGTTCATTGGAAGGACTGATGTTGAAGCTGAAACTCCAGTACTTTGGCCAACTGATGCAAAGAGCTGACTCATTTGAAAAGACCCAGATGCTGGCAAAGATTGAGGGCAGGAGGAGAAGCAGACGACAGAGGATGAGATGGTTGGATGGCATCATCGACTCAATGGACATGAGTTTGGGTAAACTCTGGGAGTTGGTGATGGACAGGGTGGCCTGGCGTGCTGCAGTCCCTGGAGTTGTAAAGAGTCAGACACGACTGGGCGACTGAACTGAACTGAATTGAACTTTGCTGAATTCATTAGTACTAACCGTTCTTTTTGTGGACTCTTTAGGGTTTTCTACATATAAGATATATATCTATGATGAGATTTAAGACATACTATCCCATAATACATGACTTCCCTGGTAGCTCAGTTGGTAAAGAATCTGCTTGCAGTGCAAGAAACCAGGGTTTGATCCCTGGGTGGGGAAGATCCCCTGGAGAGAGAAAAATGGCAAACCACTCTAGAATCCTTGCCTGGAAAATTCCATAGACAAAGGAGCCTGATGGGCTGCAGTCCATGGGGTGCAAAGAGTTGGGCATGACTGAGCAACTAACACTTTCACCCCATAATATGGCACCTTGGTATGTTGGATATTTTTGGCTAAAGGAGTTTGAGAAAATGGTATGAACAGGAAAGTCATTTTCACCTTCCCCCGCAAACTTTCTCCCCTGAAGCAAGTCACCTTGTTTCATGTCATGTGAGAGATGCCCTCTGTTTACCGAGAGGAAATGAGCATCCTTATCTCCAAATAAAGGGTCACAAAGGGCTTCCCTGGTGGCTCAGCTGGTAAAGAATCCACTTGCAATGCGGTAGACCTAAGTTCTATTCCTAGGTTGGGGTAATGGCTGACCACTCAAGTATTCTAGCCTGGAGAATTCCATGGACTGTATAGTCCATGAGGTCACAAAGAGTTGGACATGACTGAGCGACTTACACTAAGGAAAATCTAATCAAACTGGTCTTGCTAAGTTTCATTCAGTTTACATACTTCATACTTTTTGAACTAATGATTTTTCTTCATAACTCTCTATACTTTATCAAACTTAGCATAAAAATATTTAGGTTTAACTGTTTCTTTGGGTCTGTGTTTCTTTATGAAAGTTCTCATGCCACATAAAACAACGAAGTTTTTATGGTTTTCTCCCGTTACTCTGTCTTTGCCCATTTAATTTTCAGGTGCAACCAGGGATAAGAGGATTGAGGGAAATCTTTTAGTTCTTTGCATCTGCAAGCAGAGATAATTTTATTTCTTCCTTTCCAATTTGGATATTTTGTATTCATTTTTCTTGCCTAATTGCTCTGGGTAGAACTTCTAGTGCTATGTTGAATGGAAGTGGCAACGTGAGCATCTTTGCCTTGTTCCTCATCTTAGAAAGAATACTTTCAGTCTTTCATCACTGAGTATGATTTTCACTCTGTGATTTTCACAACATAGATTTTATTATATTGAGGGAATTTATTTATATTCCTTGGTTGTTGAGGGTTTTTATCATACTAGAGTGTTCAATTTACCAAATGCTTTTTCTGCCTCAATTGAGATAATCATATAAGTGAGGGGTTTTTTTTTTTTTTTTGGCATATTGAACCATCGTTTTACTCCAGAAATGAGTCCCACTTGGTCATGGTATGTAATACTTTTAATATACTGATATATTTGTTTTGCTAGTATTTTATTAAGAATTTTTGTATCAACATTCATAAGGGATGTTGATCTGTAGTCTCTTCTTGTAGTGTCTTTGTCTGACTTTGATATTAATAGATGTGTTAATTTTTAAAAGATGTTTAGACCACAGACCAATGGAATTAGAATTTCTGCAGTTGATGCTTGCATATTAAAAATCAACAACAACTACATAAGCCATTCTGATGCATACCAAGGGTTGAGGACTGCTAGGCTTATCCACACCTTATTCATCTTTGAATTTCCATAGTGTTTTGTGAAAAGCAGTTGCCTAATAATATTCGTTGTTATTCATACTCATTAATGATTTTTGTAAATTCAAATGTAGAATTAGAGATACATCTCTAGAAAGAAAAGTCCAAGAAATTGGGTGATACAAACACCGTGAAGATAAAATAGCATAAGCTCTAGGGAGGTAGTGGACGATGAAGTTGAGAGGTGAAACAATTGGGGCACAAAGGTGTGCTCAAACACATCTTAGATGTTAACATGGAAACGGCCATAAAGAATAAGGAAAACAGGCTTATTAGGTCACTCCCTCAGGCTACACTGGAGAAGGAAAGGGCAACCCACTCCAGTAGTCTTGCTTGGAATATCCCATGGACGGAGGAGCCTGCCGGGCCTGGGGGGCTACAGTCCATGGGGTCGCAAAGAGTCAGACATGCCTGAGCGACTAACACTTTCACTCAGGCTACATACTGCCCTTTTATGATGGCTTTCCTCTTCGTTTTCCTTTGAAAGGCACCCTTATGTTATCCAGATCACACATGCATAAAAATGTTTATGCTATCTTGGGAGAATAAGGAGTTTGCCTTCATTCCGCTCCTGGTCCACAGATGTGTCTCTTGTTTCAACAGTATTTGGTCAGAACAGACCCAGGGACACCCTTTCTTCCAGCCTCCTGTCATCCTCCAACCTTTTTTCCAGTCACGGTCTTCAGAACCAACCATTCTGCCATCCTCAACCTCCAGGATCAGCCAACGGTATGGAGCTCAGCTCCTTACTGCTGATCAACCATAAACTTCCAGATTCATAAGAATAATTCTGCCAAGGTGCAGGCCATCGCCATCCAACTTTTCTCTGGGCTTCTATTTTGAAGGCAGTGATGTGGCTCTGGAGGGTATGAGCCGCTTTTTTCATGAATGGGCCAAGGAGAAGTGTATCTCTTGAGAATGCAAAACCAATGCAGTAGCTGAGCCCTCTTCCAAGACAAGGAGAAGTGTTCTCAAGATGAATGGGGTATACCCAGGATGCTAGGTTTACAACCATCTCATGAACCAAGCTTTTTGGATTTGCATGCCCTGGGTTCTACCCTTATAAACCCCCATCTCTGTGACTTCCTGGAGAGCCACTTTCTAGATGAAAAGGTGAAACTCATCAAGAAGTCGGCCACTATCTAACTAAACTCAACAGGCTGGAGGCCCCCAGACTGGGCTAAGTGGGTATCTCTTCAAAAGAGCTCACCTTCAAGCATGCCAAGGAGACTCCAGAATGGAGCCCAGTGTCATTTAAGGAGCCCTGGCATCCCCCTGCTTTTAGGGCATTGGCCTGAAGACCCCCTGCGGCCACTAAACAGCTTTTGAAAAAATTTATTTTATTGAAGGATAGTTGGTTTACAATGTTATGTTAATTTCTGCTGTTTGGAAAAGTGATTTAGTTATACATATATATACATTCTTTTTCATATTCTTTTCCATTATGTTTATCACAGGAACTATATTGAATATAGTTCCGTGTGCTATGCAGCAGGTCCTTGTTTTTCATCCAGTCTACATATAATAGTTTGCATCTGCTAACCCCAAATTTCCAGTCCACTCCTCTGCCACCTTCCTTCCCCATGGGCAATGGTAAGTCTGTTTTCTACGTCTGAGTCTGTTTCTGTTTTATAGGTAAGTTCACTTGTGTCGTATTTTACATTCCATATGTAAGTGACATTGTATGGTATCTATCTTTCTCTTTCTGATTTATTTCACTTAGTATGATAATCTCTAAGTCCATCCATATTGCTGCAAATGGCATTATTTTATTCTTTATATGGCTGAATAATATTCTGCTGTATATATAACACATCTTCTTTATCCAGTCATCTGTTGGTGGACATTTAGGTTGTTTCCATGTCTTGATTATTATAAAGAGTGCTGCTATGAATATTGGGGTGCATCATCTTTCAAATTATAGTTTTGTCTGGCTATATGCCCAGCAGTGGGATTGCTGAATCTTACGGCAACTCTATTTTTACTATTTTTGAGCAAGTTCCATACCATTTTCCATAGTGTCTGCACCAATTTACATTCCCACCAACAGTGTAGGAAGGTTCCCTTTTCTCCATACCCTTCTAGCATTTGTTATTTGTAGAATTTTTTTTTTCTCAAAATCGTCCTGAATCAGGATAAAATCCATGTCTTCTGCATTAGCAGGCAGATTCTTTACCTTTGAGCTACTAAGGAAGCCCCCATTGTGTAGGATTTTTGATGATGGCTATTCTGACCCATGTGAGGTGGTACCTCATTGTAGTTTTAATTTTCATTTCTCTAATAATTAGCAATGTTTAGTATCTTTTTATGTGTACAAGATAGCTTTTTGACCACCATGGAGCCACTCACAAGTGGTGGACCAAGTGGAAATAATATTTCTATGGAAAAAAAAAAGTTTGCCTTGACTCTCCCAAACTCCCTTAAACTTGTAAGAAAGCAAAAGAAGACTATAACATGCTGGCAGTGCTTTGAAAATGGATGAATTTGTCTAGGAGGAGAAGGGGACTTAAGGGGACCACAGCAAGAATGTGGTTGAACAGGACTGACTACAAATGCCACATAAAATATGGTGTTCCTTACCTAAGGAGTTATCTATTAAAGCAGCCCAATTTTGTTGATATCTCTGCCTGTCAGTTGGATACTTTTATGACAACAAAAAAGTTTTTGTGTGTATGTATAATACATACTAACTGATGCTTCACTTTTCTCAGTCAATCTTTTATATTAACAATCAGTATAAGAATTTAGAGGTCTTGTTAGAATCTGCTGTAATTAGATTTTCCCTGAAATGGGCTACTTTCTTTACATGATAGAGTTAAGATTGCCAGGTGAAATATCAACAACCTCAGATAGTCGGATGATACCACTCTAATGGCAGAAAGTGAAGAGGAACTAAAGAACTTCTTGATGAGGGTGAAAGAGGAGTAAAAAAACTGGCTTAAAACTCAACATAAAACAAACCTAAGATCATGGCATTTGGTCCCATCATTTCAATTTAAACAGAAGGGGGAAAAGTGGAAACAGTGACAGATTTGGGCTCCAAAACACTGTGAATGGTGACTGCAGCCATGAAATTAAAAGATGCTTGCTCCTTGGAAGAAAAGCTATGACAAACCTAGACAACATATTTAAAAGCAAAGACATCACTTTGCCAACAAAAGTCCAGATAGTCAAAGCTAAGGTTTTCCCAGTAGTCATGTATGTATGTGAGAGTTGGATCATAAGAAAATTGGATGCCAAAGAACTGATGCTTTTGAACTGTGGTGCTGGAGAAGACTCTTGAGAGTTCCTATGACAATAATGAGATCAAACCAGTCAATCCTAAAGGAAATCAATCCTGAATATTCATTGGAAGGACTGATGCTAAAGCTAAAGCTCTAAAACTTTGGCCACCTGATGCGAAGAGCAGACTCATTGGAAAAGACCCTCCTGCTGGCAAAGATGGAAAGCAAAAGGAGAGAGGGTGACAGAGGATGATATGATTAGATTGTATCACCAACTCAGTGGACTTGAAATTGAGCAAACTCCAGGAGATAGTGAAGGACAGGGAAGCCTGGCATGCCACAGTCCATGGGATCGCAAAGAGCTGGACACAACTTGGCAACTGAACAAATAGTAGGTATATCCTTGAGGCGTTTTTCATAATATTCACAATAATAATCATTAATTAATATCTTTAGAACATTAGCTATTTGATAAGGATACACAATATTATAAAATATAATTCCTACCCTTAATGGGCTTCCAGCCTCACAAGGGAGACATAACAGTTACATAAAAAATAATTACCCAAATACACAAAGTAATATAATTTCTGTATTAAATGAAATACACTCACCATATTACTTTATGAGTTCATTTGGTCTGTGTCCTTAAGGAGCTTGTAAAGATCCTGGATAGGTAAATAGATAATTTCAACATAACATGATAAAGTATGCACAAGGTACTAGGGAAACACAAGGCTGGAATGTTTAGCACAGCTTGTTGTTCAAAGATTTGGAGAAAATGCTGCTTGAGCAGATCTGGAAGGATGAATGTGAGCCTGACAGATGAGCAAACATGGGCAGGCCTCTCAAAGTTACAGTGACTGCATAAACAAAAGCTCTTAAGTAGGAAAAAGCATGCCATGTTGAAGGGACATGCAGAATTATTACAGTGTCAAGTGCATGATTAGGATTTATGGGAGATAAGTTTGGTCAGGTCATGAAGGGCCTGTGAGCCATGCTAATGAAGAGCTCGAACTTAGGCTCTAAGCAGTGGGAGCCATTAAAAGCATTTAAGCAGGGGGATGACATAATTAGATTCATGTTTTTAAATATCTAAGTGCAGCATGGAGGACAGATTAAAGGAAATAAGGCCGCAGGCAGGCTGATTACTTAAGATTATAGTGCTGTAGTTTAGGCGAAATATCATTAAGGGCCATAATTGGATATAAATGAACTATCCAAAGAGGACAGATTGGGAGATTTCAAGGAGGAAAAATAAGAAGTACTTGGTTATTCATTGGATGTATATGAAGGAGAGCATAGGGTCTGGAATAAGTGGGTCGTTGTTGTTTTTTTTAATTTAGATAATAGTCACATGAACTGAGATTGAGAAAAGTGGGAAATCAACAGGTTTAGAGGAATAGATGAACAGCTCTAATTTGAGGAAGGGAAGGAGAAAGTAGAAGCTAGAAAGGAATAAAAGTTCAAAGACAGTTTTTTGTTTATATATTTTGTTATGTTTTAGTGTGAATAACTTGATCATGCTCGTAGGCTCATGCTATGAGTCCCAGCATTGCATCTTATGCTGCATAGCACTCAATAAATTATTTGTTGAAAGAATGAAAAGAATGAGTTGAGAGGAAGACATTGAAGATAAAGAGAGAGCATGACTGATAAAGCAAAGTCCTGGGAAAACAAGAGATAGAAAACCCAAGGGCAGAGGTGGATGAGTTGGCCTGGAGCAACAGAAGGCTATCTCATCCTTTGAGACCATGGGAAGGATGTGGCCATGGTGGGAAATGAAGCCACATTTCTAGCAGTGGGAGAAGTTTAGATATCTTTTGCTTGATGACCTTGATTCTGTTAATGAAATGGAAGCAAGTTAGCCAGCTTAAGAGAAAAAGTCCAGTGCTTGAGTGGACTGAGAAGAATTGTGAGGGAACTATTGCTGACTGGAGTGGGAGAGAGCGCTTTCATCACAAGTATCCTTAGAAGGTGGCAGAGGGAGATTTTACTATGAGAGAGAAAGCCATTTGACAATGGGAGATGCAGAGATTAAAATGATGTGCTTTGAAGATGGATGAAGGGGCCACAAGTCAAAGAATATAGGTGACTGCTAGAAACTGAAAAAAGCAAGTTAATATATTCCCACCTTCAGAAGAAACCAAATTTCCTGACATCTTAACCTTAGCCTAATGAAACTGATTTTTGACCCCTGACTTCCAGAACTGTAACAGAACAAATTTGTGTTGTTTTAAGCCGCTAAATTTGTAATAATTTGTTACAGTAGAAATAGGAAATTAATATAAGTGGTAAAAGAAGACTTGTCAGAAAAGTTAGACATTGGAGGGATGGTAGGACATCTATAAATGAAGACAAGGGAATGGGGAAATGGGTGATAAAAATGTAGATAGCAAGAAGCTGACAATGCCCACAGCGTACTCAGGAACTAGGAGACAAGAAGAAAAAGTGTGCTGGAAAAGGAGGCTGAATTGGTGGGGTCCACTCCAGTACTCTTGCCTGGAAAATCCCATTGATGGAGGAGCCTGGTAGGCTGCAGTCCGTGGGGTCGCTAGGAGTCGGACACGACTGAGCGACTTCACTTTCACTTTTCCCTTTCATGCATTGGAGAAGGAAATGGCAACCCACTCCAGTGTTCTTGCCTGGAGAATCTCAGGGACGGGGGAACCTTGTGAGCTGCCGTCTATGGGGTCGCACAGAGTCGGACACGACTGAAGTGACTTAGCATAGCATAGCATCAAATGCTGAGGACCTAGATTACCTCCTTAATGATTTGTGCTGTGTTCTGCAGGCTTAAGAGAGCAACCGAAGAAAGATAAAGTTGATGTGTAAGACTTTAGAGCAGAGAAATACTTCAAATAGGAAGACTACATAAGTTTCCATTAGTATAAATATTAGATGATATGATCCTTCATTAGTGGTAGTGGCACTATGTACCTCTCAGAGTTCTCCAGGGAAACAGAACCGATGTATGTATGTATATACAAAGAGACTGATTTTAAGAAATTGGCTTAATCATTTGTGGGGGCTGATAAGTCTGAAATGTTTAGGGCAGGCTCACAGGCTGAAGACTTAGAATTTAGGCAGAAGTTGAGGAGACAAAATCATTTCCTCTCTGGGAAACCTCAGTTTTTGTCCACTCAGAACCAAACATTGGTATAAAGATTATCTTAAGCTGAAGATATTTGAAATTCAACAGATGGAGATAAATCGTTCTCAGAGCTCATCTTATCTGACTAAAAGCAGCAACTTCTGGGAAATTAGGCTACCATAAATTCTTCTTCAAGGTAGATCTATTCCCAGAAGGGAGACTATGAAAAAGAGCTACCCCTTCTACAAAGGAGGTTTCCTTACGGTCCTGAAGGAGCAGGAAAGACTACTCATACCTGTATAGACAAACATCATCACAACCTTTCTTATCTCCTGTTTGTTCTCTTGAAAATCCATTATCTTGTCTTTCCATAAATGCCTTTCTCCATCTTCCCTTCACCTAATGTTAAGATGGTATGTAAATCCCAAATTCTAACCACTCCTTTGAGTTCTCACAGAGTTCTCCTGCTATATGCACATTGCATAAATAAACTCTGTTTTCTCTTCCTGTTAATTGGTCTTTATCAGGTTAATTTGCAGCTCCCATTCACTTAACCTAAGAGGGCAGATAAAAAGTTTTCCTTCCCCTACAATTTCAGTTGATTGTATGAGGCCCACCCACATTAACAAGATAATCTCCCTTACTTAAAGTTAATTGATCGAAGATGTTAACACATCTATAAAATACCTTCACTGTAACCCAAACTTAGATTAGCATATGATTAAATAATTGGGTAGTATAGCCCAGCCAAGTTGACATATAAAACAAACCATCACACAAGGGAAAGAAAGGATGGATAATGTTAAAAAAAGAAAATTGAGAAAACATTAGGAGGATTTGGTGATTGGCTAGAATGTGGGGTTGGGGGCTAAAGACAAAGGAGGTCCAAGGTTTTAGGCTTGGATGCAGTGGTTTGCAACTATCCTCACTTCTGGCCCACCCTTAACAATGAGTACTGTGTTTCCACCCTTAACTTCCATCTCTTTTCCTACCCTGAACAATGGCACACATATTTCTCACAAGGATTGGGGTTAAGGACACAGTGTGTGGCAGTGTAACAAAGTTCTGCACAGGGAAGGTCAGTGATTGTGGCCCTATAGGAGTAATGCTTTGCTGCTGCTGCTGCTAAGTCACTTCAGTCGTGTCCGACTCTGTGCGACCCCATAGACGGCAGCCCACCAGGCTCCGCCGTCCCTGGGATTCTCCAGGCAAGAACACTGGAGTGGGTTGCCATTTCCTTCTCCAATGCATGAAAGGGAAAAGTGAAAGTGAAGTTGCTCAGTCGTGTCCGACTCTTAGCGACCCCCTGGACTGCAGCCCACCAGGCTCCTCTGTCCCTGGGATGCTTTAGGTAAAAGCAATTATGACGGGGACTTCCCTGGTGGTCCGCTAGCTAAGACTCCACACTCCCAGTGCAGGGGGCCTGGGGTTCAATCCCTGGTGAACTAGATCCCATATGTTGCAACTAAAGATCCTACATGCTGCAACTAAGGTCTGGTGCAGCCAAATAAATATTATAAATAAAACTAATCACAATGGAAGTATTACCATGGCTGTTACAGAAAGAGCAGTCTGTTACCTAAGAACTGAATAATTGGACAGGACGTAAAAAGAGCAAGAAATGACTGTGAGAAAATTTTCTGAGGTAATTCTCTTGAATTGTCACTTTCCTCTGGGCAGCGACATACTGACTGGTTAATGCACTTGCTTTAATCAATTGAAATTTAACAATTAGTATAACCTTGAGCACAGTTTACAAGCTTTCTGCACTTAACATGAGATTCATTTATCTGGGTTGGTGTTTTCCTGAGTTTCATTTCTATTTTTAGGTTTGGGTTTCTTTCTAAGTGACACACGGGTAATACTTGTAAATTATAAGCTTGGCGTTTTGGCAAGGGTAATAACGAAAACCTGAAGCATGGAGATTAAAAGCCCTGCCTGGCCAGGTTTTAAATTGAGTCTGGATGCACTTCACTTACTCTGTTAGACTGGTAACTTGTTGCCAACAGAAACCTAAAGAAGTGCTTTCTGCAATTAATATGTTAACTGTCATTAATGGCTTTCGTTTCTCCAGACAAGCCTACAGCATAGGCATTAGTCTTTAGTCTTGACAAACTGGTTCTCAGAAATGAAAGCACCTGCGTTGGAGAACAAGCACAGAAGAAACAGTGAAGCTAGCAGCAAAATGCTTTCTACCTTCCAAGGTGAGCTATAAAACCTTGAACTTAGAAGCCAATACGAAGGACTTTATTTAATGTGTCAGAAATGACACACGCTCCATAGCCTCCAGTCTAAATCTGAGTAAGCCAGCAGACCACTTTCTACAGCTCCCAAAGCGCCAACCCTCTGGCACACCCACCACCCACTTCTCCAGACCAGCACTTCTTCACTCTGTAGCAGCTGTTCTCAAAACCTCACTTGATTCCTTATACTTTCCTCAAGATGTCTACAAGCCCACTTTCTTACATTTCAGCTACAGTGTGAAAGTCGCTCAGTCATGTCCGACTCTGTGACCCCATAGACTGTAGCCTGTCAGCTATAGACCAATGGCTATAACACAAAACACCAAGCACTCTGCCTCCTTTATCTGGTCTGTCACCTTATCTCTTCACTTTACTCTGTTGCTGTGAACTAAGCATTATTGTTGTTGTCATACTCATTGTATCACTGAGCAAAGTGAGCTTGAGAGAAATAAAGTAAGACCTCACATCTTATAAGTGATAGAAATGAGATTGTACCCCAGTCCTTTTTAAAAAAAATTTATTTTCAATTGGAGGATAATTGCTTTACAATATTGTGCTGGTTTCTGCCATACATGAATCAGCCATAGGTATATGTATGTCTCCTCCGTCTTGAACCTCCCTCCCACCTCCCATCCCATCCCACCCCTGGTCCTTTTGAATCCAAATATTGCACCTATCATTTTACCTTCTTAGTTTATATAGGATCATTTTCTGAAAAAGGGATGGCTTTTCTCAGTTTGCCTATCAATAAGTGTGTGTGGAGGAGTCCTACAGCTTAACTACATGGTGGACATTTTCCAAAACCTTTGTTTACTTTGCATAAACAAAGAGTTGGTTTAGGCTTCTGAATTGTCCTTAAAGCTTCTAAAGGACACTGTCCATCTTCCATTTTGAATCTCTTTGGTGTGATGGAGGGGATTCCTTCATAACTCAGTTGGTAAAGAATCTGCCGGCAATGCAGGAGACTCTGGTTCGATTCCTGGGTGGGGAAGATCTGCTGGAGAAGGGATAGGCTTCCCACTCCAGTATTCGTGGGCTTCCCATGTACTGGAAGAGCTAAGGGCCCATCAGTAAATGGAGCACCACAGTTGGGGGATTCAGGGAGGCTTCGTAGGCTCCACACTCCCTGGGAGGAGGAAAGGTCATTGGCTCACAGACCCTGAACTCTAAGGTAATACCATGAGCTGCCAGTTCCTTTCCCCCACCACTATCACACAGCAATGTGAATGCACTGTTTTCAAGAGGATTTTATTTCTATTATCTCATCCCAACTGCAAACACTATTCTCAGAAAATTAAGTTGTGAGAAACCTCTATTCTACTCTCCACTTTGTGTGCTGGTACAAGAAAAGTAACAATATAAGCCTCCTCCTGGTTAATTGCAGTTAATTCATGCCTGGTTCCAGGCTGATTGTCCACAGGAACCAGATCATTTCTCAATCTCAGTTTTGCTTGTGAGGACATGAGCTAAATTCTGTGGAATGATTATCTGTGAAAGATTCCCAGGTGATGGGGTTCAGGGCACTCGCAAGGGGCTTTGAGAGCTGAACTTCAAATGTGGGCTTTTTGTTTCTAACCCCGCTCCCTGTCCCTGTTCTTAGAGGCTGACAATTGAGGGCTGTTGTCAGAATATCTGTGATCGTTTCATCATCTACATCTATCTCAAGGACAATGAAGCTACATCTATAAAGACACAGTTAGAGCTTTTCTTGGAATTCTGGGTTTAAACTACCAAGGATCTGCCATTTATCGGCTCTAAAAAGTTATGAATTACTTAACTTCTCCTGGTCTCAATTTCTTATTTTCCTAGTGGAGATAATAATAATAAAAACTACATCAGAGTTTCTTATAAAATAGGTAAGTAATAAGGACCTGCTATCTTATTAGAGCACAGGGAACTCTACTCAATACTCTGTAATGACTTATATGGGAAAAGAATCTAAAAAAAAGCATGAATATATGTATCTGTATAACTGATTCACTTTGCTGTCCACCTGAAACTAACACAACATTGTAAATCAACTATACTCCAATAAAAAAATTTTTTTTAAGTGTAAAAAAATAAAAGATGAAATGAGGGACCACGGGTGGTCCAGTGGTTAGGGCTCTGCACTTTCACTGCCAAGGGCCAGAACTCCATCCTCTGGTTGGGAAACTAAGATCCCACAAGCTGTGAAGCATGGCTGGGAAAAAAAAAAAAAGATGAAAGGAGGTAATATCTGTGAAATTAAGATGCTCGTTAAAGGTAACTCCTGTATTTGAGTTAATTATTATTAGTTCTTACTAAATGATACTTTGGGGCAAGGATAAATTTTACTAGGTATTCCAGTCACACCACCCAGGCTACCTTGGGACAGAATATTTCTCATTAGTATAGTATCTAAGGAAAATGGAAATTCTTTCCAAAGAACAAAACTATAAAACCAAAACACAACACAAAGACAGATGTAGACTCTGAGTCACAGTTAAATGATTCACGAAAATGAAGCATTCTTCTGTCAACCAGAAGGAGTAGGATGAGGAGGAAAGGTCATCGATAAAAGCAGCACACAGCTGGAGTCAGGTATTACCCTGCCCAGAAAAGAGTGCCTTCTGTCAGGCTACTTCCTGGATCCTGCCTGTACCTCCCCTGTGCTTTATCTCCTGCTCAGTGGGAATAATTCTCATTTGCATTCAATGCATTTGCATCCATATGCTTTACTATGGAGGAGGAAATGGCAACTCACTCCAGTATTCTTGCCTGGAAAATCCCATAGACAGATGAGCCTGGTGGGCTACAGTCCATGGGGTCCCATAGAGTTGGACATGACTAAGCGACTAACACACACGCTCTATTATCTTTCATATTTAAATCCTGCCCCTATTGACCCCATATTCTCTCTTTGGTCACAGTACCATTTCTCTGCCTCCCATGGTGAAAGTGTTAGTCGTTAGCCATTCCCTTCTCCAGGGGATCTTCCTGACCCAGGGATCAAACCTGGGTCTGCGTCATTGCGGGCAGATTCTTTACCGTCCTACCATCCGAGCCACCAGGGAAGCCATAGAGGGTTTTGTTGTTATTGTTGTTTGGCTATGCCATGCAGTTTGTGGGATCTTAGTTCCCTGATGAGAGATTGAACCCAGGCCTCCCGGCAGTGGAAACACAGAGTCCTAACCACTGGACTGTCAGGGAATTCCCTAAATAGAGGTTTTGAAAGCACTGTCTACACTTCTTCCTAACTCCATTGCCCACATCCCATTGACTCTTCTACCCTTTCCAGTCTACCTTACCCTCCCACTGCTCCAATGAGGAAGCTTTTGATGAGGCCACCAAATTCAATAAATACCTTTCCATCCTCATCCTACTGGACTTCACAAGGAATGGCTCCTTGTAACACTCTCCTTGTGGAATCTGTGACACTACCTGCTCTTGGTTCTTCTGCCACCTGTTTGGTTGTGCCTTTTCAGTTCCCTTTGTTAACACACTGGCTTATACCCAACAACTCATTGCAAAGAGTTCCTTCAGTCCTTAGGTTCTCCTCTTGCTCTATACTCTGTTCTTAGGCACTATAACTATCCTATCCCAATTGCTTTTTTCCAGTAATTCTCAGATTTCTACCAGCAGTCCAGATCTTCCCTATATCACGAGACTGACTATCCAACTAGTATTTCCTATCTCCACCTGAAAGTCCTCCAAGAATCTTAGACTGAACATGTTAAACCTGAAATCACTCTTTGATGCTGCTTGCCTATCTCTTTGCAACATCCGTCTTTATTATTTCTCACTTCAGTTAGGCACTACCAACCATCAAAAGTTCAAGCCAGTAACCTGAAAGCCATTCTCAATCCCTCCCTCATGTAACTAACCTATGATAGTACACCAGGCCCAGAGCCATAAATTCTGCCTTCAACAAGTGTCTCAAATGCAGACATCTCTGCTGTCACCCATCGTCTTCTCTCATCTAAACTATTGCAAACAACTTCCTAATTGGTTTCTCTTTTCTCTATGTCCTTCAATCACTTCTCTTTCTTCAGATCAGATCATATCAGTCGCTCAGTTATGTCCGACTCTTTGTGACCTCATGAATCACAGCACGCCAGGCCTCCCTGTCCATCACCAACTCCCAGAGTTCACTGAGACTCACGTCCATTGAGTCAGGGATGCCATCCAGCCATCTCATCCTCTGTCATCCCCTTCTCCTCCTGCCCCCAATCCCTCCCAGCATCAGAGTCTTTTCCAATGAGTCAACTCTTCGCATGAGGTGGCCAAAGTACTGGAGTTTCAGCTTTAGCATTGTTCCTAAAGAAATCCCAGGGCTGATCTCCTTCAGAATGGACTAGTTGGACCTCCTTGCAGTCCAAGGGACTCTCAAGAGTCTTCTCCAATGCCACAGTTCAAAAGCATCAATTCTTCGGCGCTCAGCCTTCTTCATAGTCCAACTCTAGCATCCATACATGACCACAGGAAAAACCATAGCCTTGACTAGACGGACCTTTGTTGGCAAAGTAATGTCTTTGCTTTTGAATATGCTATCTAGGTTGGTCATAACTTTCCTTCTAAGGAGTAAGCGTCTTTTAATTTTATGGCTGCAGTCACCATCTGCAGTGATTTTGGAGCCCAGAAAAATAAAGTCTGACACTGTTTCCACTGTTTCCCCATCTATTTCCCATGAAGTGGTGGGACCGGATGCCATGATCTTCGTTTTCTGAATGTTGAGCTTTAAGCCAACTTTCTCACTCTCCACTTTCACTTTCATCAAGAGGCTTTTCAGTTCCTCTTCACTTTCTGCCATAAGGGTGGTGTCATCTGCATATCTGAGGTTCTTGATATTTCTCCCGGCAATCTTGATTCCAGCTTGTGTTTCTTCCAGTCCAGCGTTTCTCATGATGTACTCTGCATAGAAGTTAAATAAACAGGGTGACAATATACAGCCTTGACGTACTCCTTTTCCTATTTGGAACCAGTCTGTTGTTCCATGTCCAGTTCTAACTGTTGCTTCCTGACCTGCATACAGGTTTCTCAAGAGGCAGATCAGGTGGTCTGGTATTCCCATCTCTTTCAGAATTTTCCACAGTTTATTGTGATCCACACAGTCAAAGGCTTTGGCATAGTCAATAAAGCAGAAATAGATGTTTTTCTGGAACTCTCTTGCTTTTTCCATGATCCAGCGGATGTTGGCAATTTGATCTCTGGTTCCTCTGCCTTCTCTAAAACCAGCTTGAACATCCGGAAGTTCACGGTTCACATATTGCTGAAGCCTGGCTTGGAGAATTTTGAGCATTACTTTACTAGCGTGTGAGACGAGTGCAATTGTGCAGTAGTTTGAGCATTCTTTGGCATTGCCTTTCTTTGGGATTGAAATGAAAACTGACCTTTTCCAGTGCTGTGGCCACTGCTGAGTTTTCCAAATGTGCTGGCATATTGAGTGCAGCACTTTCACAACATCATCTTTCAGGATTTGGAATAGCTCAACTGGAATTCCATCACCTCCACTAGCTTTGTTCGTAGTGATGCTTTCTAAGGCCCACTTGACTTCACATTCCAGGTTGTCTGGCTCTAGGTCAGTGATCACACCATCGTGATTATCTTAAGAGAGGTGCCTTTGAACATTAAATAGTTGTGAGAGACTCTGGATCTTTATATCAGGCCTTTGCCTATCTCTCTAGGCTCTTCTTAGACCACTCTATGCCCACCCTAGTTATTCTTCAGCCATGCTTCTCTCTCATTTCTTGTCAAGCTCCTTCTGGACACAGGGGTTTTGCATACACTGTTTCCTTCATGTGGATTCTCCTTTTGTCTCCTGCCTTACCACCCTTCCCCATACCTGGCTAACTTCTATTCAACTTCAAGTCTCAATAGTCTCAGAGAGGACTTTCTTAACCTTCTGATCTAAAATTCTCAATTCCCATAACTTTTCCATCACATTTACTACGATTCGTACATTTAGTAGTATATTTATTTGTTAAATATCTTCAGTATATAGTCATTCTTACTGCAGTGCCTAGGACATCGAAGGCTCTTAATAAATATTTGTTGAATAATGAGTAGATTAATATTCTTCTGACAGGTATGTTCTGTTATGAAAACAGATATCAAAGCCTGGTGCCAGTAAACACTTAAGTCATTCAACTCATGTCAATACCCCTTGCTAGGATTCTAGGCTTGTCAACCAGCCTTTTGATAACTTGCATTCTCATTTCTAATTCAACTATCTTCAGGTCCCACAAGGTCATAACTTAGTCTACCAGAGTTTTAACACCAAGTTTTCTGATTCGGTGGCTCTTCTGTAGCAAGCCACCTGCCTCAGCCCACAAAGTGTCCCCAGGTATGTCTCAGGGTTCCCTTCTCTTTTGAAGAGAAGGGTTCCAGCCCCTCTGCTTCTCTGGGGAATGTTATCCTTCCCAAGGGGCTCTCTCCAGGGTTTTCCCCAATGACACAGCCCTCAAGGATCCACTTACTGCTCTTTATCTTTTGTCTTCTTCTGGGACTCTTTTCCTTCCAAATCATAGGTCCCAAGTCAAACTTGTTTGAACACAAAGAAGGCCTGATTAATTCTCATGATCCTGGAAGAGCCGAGGCTGTGCCTGGGGAAAGCTGGGAGCCGGAACTCCAAGCTCTGGCTCTCTGCCCCTCATCTCAGCTTCTTCCCTTTGGTGGCTTCATTGGGTCATCCTGTAAACAAGTTCTTTCCATTTATTTGGGGACATAGCGCAGCAGGTCTAAAGGTTTCATGCCCAAGTACCACATACCAGTGGGGGAGGGCTTCCCCCACCCTGACTCTACTTAGAGTAATCTGAGGGAAGGGTGTTAGCTGACCAGCCACAGGCCTTGCTTGAGTCCTGTGTGGCCAGAGATGTGGAATCTCAGGTTTGTAATGAGGGGACAGAAGGAGGGTGGTGCACTACCAGAAGAAAGAATGAGAGTGTGGGAGGCAACATCAGAATGCCCACCATGCATTCTGGAGAAGTTGCCTGTTATGGGCTGAATTGTGTTTCCCAAAAGACACGCTGAAGTCCTAAACCCCAGGACCTCAGATGTGACCTTATTTGGAAATAAGGTCATTGCAGTTGTGTTACAGTTGATCTTTAAACAAAGGAGTTGGGATGGGGGTGGAGGGGTAGGGACAATGACTCAGTTGAAAATCTGTGTGTAACCTTACAGTTTGCCCCCCATATCCTTGGTTGCACATCTGTGGACTCAGTCAACTGTAGATCATGTAGTACTGTGGACCCATGCAGTGTGAACCTGTGTTGTTTAAGGTTCAGCTGTAGTTAAGATGGTGTCACACTGTGAGTCGTTACCTCATATAACTTGTGTCCTTATAAGAATTATTCTCAACATCATTAAAAAATGATGAGGGAGATTTTATTCAGGTACCATCACAGTAGGGGGTTTTTGCAAGTATGGAAGAGAGCTTGGGCTCGATTTTGAACACAACAAGGAAAAGTGGAAATTTATAGCAAGAAATCAGGGTGGGAGATGGTCAGTGGATGGAAAATTAATAAGAGGAAAAGGCAACCTCTCTTACTGGCCAGAAGAGAGATCTTTGATTAGGTTGACTCAGTAACTGTTAAGTTGGGCCATTCTATTTCTCATTGGAAATGAATAATTTGGCATTCTCTTTTATTCATTCCTGTTTTTGAGCTTTGTTAGTGAGTTAGTATCTGAGTTCTTTTAATTTGGGGCTACTGATTAAAGATTCCTAATCAGCAAAAGTGGAAGCCAAACCTCTTGGGCGTATATGGAGGGGCAATCAGAAAACCAGGTGATATCTGTCTCTGTGACATTACCTTATTCCTTTCCATTTGAATGTCTTTGTGGATAAAATGGACTCTGCTCATAACACTCTTACTGCCCATGGACCCTGCCTTTCAGTCCTAATTGAGGATTAGAACTAAATGTGGCAGTTTTTGCACTTTATCCCTAAAAGCTGCTCTGATTTCATCTCTGATTTATTTTTATCCTATAAAAAGTAAAATGCTCCCAATAGATTAACTCTACTGTAATTTGGTGGTTGCATGAAATTCCCAAGGATATTTGTCCTTGGGCATAATTTTTTATACAACTAAGTAGTTATGAGCGTCTATAAGCGGGCATGGATACTTGACTTCCAATGAGATGCTTTACAACATGATAACCTTATGCCATATGTTAGGCAAATATCTTGGCTGTAATTCATAGGCAACTGACACATTAATAGATCCTCTGCCGTTCTCATTGTGGAGACTCTGTGCTAGTGGCCTTTGTCTACTGTGAATCTGACAGAGGGGCAGGATTAGCTCACTGATGCTTGGAACACAGTTGACAAGGGATTTCATGAAAACAAAGCCAAACAAACGAGGCAGCTTCCACAGGCACCTGGCTGAATAAATTAAAGTTGATTGAATCCTCTGTTACAACGATGACAGAAAAGGAGGTAAAATATGCCTCTCTTAATGAGTTTCTTTACAATCATTAACTATTTAAGACTTGCTCTTCCAGGAAAGCAGCAACTTTGCACGACACCTTCTACTGATTCTGGGCCCCAGAGGTATTGCTCATGCTTTCAGCAAGCAGAGTCACTAGACAACATTGCTTCCAAGCCAGTGCTGGCAAGGAACCCAACAGTCTCTTCCCCTTGGCCTGCCCTGCCCTACTGAGTGGCCACAAGGGTATGGACTCAATGAGGGAGAAATTAAATATTCCAGAAGGAAAAAGACTGAATCGAAGTAACAGTCTATAAAGAACCATGAAAATAATGAAAAAATAAGTACATCTTCTACATGAAGAAGAAAAAAAAATAGAATCAAGGTTTACTAATACACTTGGCATTAATAAACATTCTGCCACTGGATTTAACATTATTTATGGATCATTCATTTGCTATGAGTTGGCATTACCAGCAAGCATGAGGTACTCAAATGCAAAAGTACAAAGGAAAAGCCATTTTCACTTTGTAAAAATGAGCGCATACAAGATTACACAAGTGCCCTGTGGAATGGTGAAAGTCTGCATAGTGTGGTTTTTAATGGAGTCACACCTGTCCAAACAGAAATCCCCATCAACCTGCTATTGTGCTTGCCTCCACTGAGAATATCCACCGACAGTGTTCTTCAAAAAGACAGCAAGGTCAGCTTCAGAAGAACTGGGTTCAAATACACTGAGATTTAAATGTTACCTGGGGCTGAAAGGAGGTTAGTTTTTGCCCATTAGTAAATTGTGGTTGGCCAGAGGGTTAGCTACTACTCTTAGTGGACTGATGTTTGATTTTTATGTGGGATTGGGGTGCCAACCCCAAATAGGAAGTGATACGATGGTTGTAGAGAATAAACAAAGCATGTGAAACAGCAAGAGAGGTGCAGAGAGGCAGCATGTGTAGTAGGAATACTCACTAAACCAGCTCCAGAAAACTGGTATTACTGCCATTTGCTAAACTATATACTTTTTCAGCAAACTACCTTCATTTTGTGAGCCTCAGTTTCCTCATGTGTAAAACTGGGGTCATTGGACTATTATCAGAATTAAATAGGATATATATATGTAAACACAAACATATGAGACACAGTTTGCACATGAAAATACAAACTTCCCAACTACCTTACTACAGGATAAGCTGCAATTGTGAAGGGGAGCAGGGTAGGGCGACCAGTGGAGCATGCAAGGAGCTTCTGAAGTGCGGCCAAAGTCAGAGACCACTGCTTTAACTGATTAATACTAGGCTTCATGTAACTGTTATAATCAGTGCTAGACCTCACCCGGGGCTTTTGGCAAACTTTCTCTGTAAAGGGTCAGTTAGTAAATATTTTAAGCTTTGCGGTTCAGGGTCTGTCTCAACTACTCATCCCAGCAGAGCAGAAAAGCATCCACAGACAAATAAGAATAAGCTTGATAGTGTTCCAGTAAAAGTTTATTTTCGGACACTTAAATTTGAATTTCATGTAATTTTCACGTGTCATGAAATACTATTATCTTTCTGATTTGATTTTTTCCAACTACTTAAAACCGTGAAAACAATTCTTAGCTCATGGCTCATACAAAATACAAAACCAGGTGACAGGGCTGGATTCAGACTGTGGCTGAAGTTTGCTGACGCCCATTATGGACGCTGGATTCTTTTCTTTATATTTGTTATCTTCTTGAATTCAAATGTCAATCTGATGAGTTAATGTCAGGAAGGGAACTCATTTTATGGAAGAGAAAATTGACCTTGGGATCAGCTGGGTGACACTGGCAAGTTTCTTCACGTTTCTCGGCCTCAGCTTCCTCATCTACCTTGCAAGCTTGGTACAGAATTAAGTGAGTTCAGACACATAAAGCACATGTACCTAACACATGGTAAGTGCCTCACAAATGTTAACTGCTATTAATACTTCCTCAAGCATTAAAAAACTCTTCCACAACATGATATTTAATGACAGCATAGCTTCCATGTAGATTTTCATGACTTACTTAACAAAGACTCTAAAGTTGAACTTTTAACTTATCCTTTATTTTCTGTCTTCAAAAGGAACTCATAATTACTTTGTGGAAAAAATTTAAAATGGAGATAAGAAAAATAAAAATTGCCCATAATGCCATTACAGAGAAATTATAACTGCTATTAAAACATGATGATGTATGTTTTTCCAGGTTTGTTTGTATTTTTAAACAAAGGTGGGGGAATTCCCTGGTGGTCCGGTGGTAAGTATGTCATGCTTTCACTCTCGAAGGCCTGGGTTCGATTTCTGATTGGGGAACTAAGATCCCACAAGCCACACAGCACACCCCAAAAAGAAAAATAAACAAATAATCAAAGTGGGGGTTACACTGGACATACTGTTTTATAACATGGGCTTTCATTTATCACGATAGTGAAGGGCTTCTTGACCTCTCAGATCCTGATTGTGAGCTCCTGGTCTCTGCTTCTATTATCCTAGACTAACACGTGGCTGCCCACTGCTCATGTCTATTCCCGTAAGGGAGACTGGGCTGACCATTTGGTCCTCTTGGTATTATAGTTTCTTACTATCAAACTATAAATTGGCAGCTGGTTTTGTACATAAGTTTCTTAGGAGTTTAGTTACTGTTAGCTCCCACTGTGAGCCCTAGCGATTACCTCCAATACAGCAAAATAGGGAGTTTGGGGATCTTCAAAGCTGAGGATATGGGCATTATGACTTAAATAAAGTCAGGCAGTCCTGACTGCCTGAGCAGTCTGAGCAACCAGTCAAATCCTGTCAGCCTCCTTCCCTGACATCTTTATTTTGCTTTCTTTAAGTGTCTTACCAATGATTATACGTGATGACTGGTATTTATCATTTTAAATGGCAAACGACTCTAAGTTGCTGTGGTGAAGAGCAAGTTCAGACACAGTTGCTAGAGACTAGGTGAGAGTAGATGCCCCTTTGGAGTATTATTTGAAGTGCTGACTTTATACAAAAATGCCAGATTATCTCTCCCACTGTTAAAATATCTTGTTATACTTCCCCTTCCTCTTTATGGTATCAAGGAAGTAAGTATGTTGACTTTAGGACTCAAATTTTGATCTGGTTTTGATTAAACCTAGGTTTACCACCCTATGGTAACTTTTCACATTGTTGAGAAAAAGATGAACAATTACAATGAATTTTCTGTGGGTGTAGATGCTTCTACAGTCGATTTAAATATCTAAAAATCTCACCACAGTGTGTCTGACTCTTCTCATCACGCAGGCACTGGCATGCTCTAGACCTAAACTGGACTGATTTGAAAAGACTACTGACTTGTTATTTGACCCCCTGTGTATACTCTGGGCAGTGAAAAGAAAGTCGAATGCACTTAATTTTTGAAGTCAAGCTGTTTATTGATCTGGAAATTGAGTCTGTATACCTGCGGCTAATGGCTGAGTGCGTTTGTATGCTCTCAGTGACATGAGCAATTCCCTTTCACCTGTGACAGGGCCAAAGCAGAGGCACAGGGGCCTGAATACAAACACGAAAAACACCTTACCACCTGGGAGTCGGAGGCAGGTTCAGGCACATCCATTCCTTGTGCATTTGAGCAGCTGTTTCTACTGTATTGCCCAGAACAGCAGATGGGAGAGTCAGATTAGAAACCAGTAAAACAGTGGTCCCCTAACCCTTCAATCTTTTCCTACTCCACCTCCTGCCAAAAAACCAAACAAAAAACCTAAAGTGGCACTTTGTCAACTAGACATCAACAATCTTCTTTAGCCTAATTTCCAAGGAAAAATTACAAGGATGGTTAAAGTCCTTTTAAAACACACAAGAAGCAATTATTGAACACTTACTACTACAGATGCCTTGCATAGTCATATTCATGGTTTATTTCACCTAATCACAGTACCGGGGCAAACAGCTTTTTAGCTGACCTCATCCAGAGGATGAGGCCTAGCTGGCTAGTAACACAATCAGGGTCAGATATCCTAAATGACAGAATCCAGCTTTGAAAGCAGACCTACACCCTCAAACTTGTGTGCTTCCCATGACCACACTACCACATTCTAGAGCAGAACCTTTTTAGCCACAGACAGCAGCTAGCAGAAAGCCACTGCAGGAGGAAGGGCCCAGAGGAAAACTGCTGGGGGTGGGGCAGGGCAGAAGCCCATGCCATGTGCGCGTGCAGTGTTTTAGAATCTTTTCTTCTGAAATAGAGAAGTGTTCATACCCAGGCATGTCTCTCAAACATTCATTCATCCAGCTTGGGCACAATAGAGATGTCGGCTGGTTGGCAGCAGGGGTGGGGGGCGGGGCCTCAGGAGCTGCCACCTTCCTGGTACCGCAGGCATAGGGCCGGAAGTGCTGATACCTGCCCTGAGGCGGGTGCTGGGAACCAGGAACTGTATTCAGAGCTCAGGAATAGGTCTGAGATAGCGAGTGACCTGTGCCTGGAGTCACAGGAAAGTGAAAGCAGCAGGAAGCACTCTGGGCTAGTGGGGTTTTTGTTTTGTTTCGCTTTTTGCAGGGCCTCCCCACCACACCTGGCACAGTGTGACAGTTAAGTTGGCTGGAGGAACTGGGCGGCCGTCCTTCCCTACCTGCCATTCAGCTCCCCCTACTCTGATCCCTTGAAAAAGCATGGCCTGAGGCTGTGTGCGAAGGAGCAAAGAGAGACTCCATTCTCCCCCCTCCTCTTCAGGGAGGGCAGTGGGCCCACAAAGGCCTGTGGGGCCAGTGTGTACTGGCCGGGAGGTTGGGACTGCAGGCGTGGCTCTGCTGCCTGAACCTCTTCCTTGGGGCACGTGCTCTGTGTGACGCCGTGGTGTGCCAAAGTGTGGTAGGAGCAGGGTGGGCTTCAGGGTGTCTGGAAGGAAATGGACCTTCTTCCCTCCTATCCTACTTTTCCCCATAGTCGGCAGTTTGGAGGCAGAGATCAGGACAAATCCTAATTCTATTACTAACGCTAAGTTCTGATCATGACAGGTGGAAACTGGAACTCAGAAGGACCCTGAAGTTGGTGTGGAGGAAGGGCAGGGGTCCAGAGGTGGTACTGGTTATCTGTGTCTCTGTAATAAATTAACAAAAGCAGAGCTGCTTCAGGTCAGGAATCCAGGTGTGGCTGAGCCAGGTGCCCCCACGCTGAAGGCCTTTCATTTATTATCTCAGTTTCTTGGGGTCAGGAATCCAGGTGTGGCTTAGCCAGGTGCCCCCAGGCTGAAGGCCTTTCATGGCGGGGCGGGGCACTACTGCCATTGGCCAAGGCCGTCCTCTCAGCTGAAGGCTCAACTGGTGGAGAACCCAGTTCTGAGCTCACTCGAGGTTACTGACAGGAGTCAGTTCCTCACAGGTTGTTGGCGGGAGCCCTCCCCTCCGTCACAGGGCATTTCAACAGGGCAACTAGCTTCCTACAGAGCAGGTAAGGTGGGGGAGGGTGCCTGAAAGGAGCAGCCTGTCACTTTGGCCATCTTCTCTTCTCCAGAATCACATCAGGAAGTCCAGCTCACACTCAAAGGCATGAATAGCAGGAAGCCATCTCAAAGGCTCTCTGTCAGTGTCTCAGCTGGAACCTGAAGAGTGAAGAGAAATTGACTAGGTGAAGAGGAGGGGGTGGGCAGTGGCTGGTAGGGTGGGCTGCAGCTGTAACTCAGTGTGGCTGTGGGGAAAGTGCCTTCCTCGGGAGGAGAGTGTGGTAGAGACCAGCAGGGCCCAGAGGGTGTGTAACCTTTGAACCCAAATTTGTGAAGGTGAACTTTATCCTGGGAGGATGGAGAACTTAAAGCTGGAGACTAAAATTGATAACACTGTTGTGGAGAGAATGAGGCAGGCCATTGGGGAATTTTGGTCTAGGGAGTGACTGAAGGGACAAAATAGAGTCTAGAGATACGAAGGAGCTGGAATTCGTGAGGCCGAGAGACTGACTGTTGCCACCTTGTATGCAAGTTCAGCAGAGTTTCTGGTATCCCCAGGTTCCTCCTTGAATAATTTGGGAGAGCCTTTCTCTGAGATATGAAACACAGGGGACAAACATGGTGAGGAGCTCAATATTTGAAAAACAGGGAGTGTGAGGTGCTTTGCGGGACATCCGAGAGTAGGTGCCCTCTAGGCAGCTGACATGGGCATCTGGAGGGCTTCCCACAGAAAGAGTGAGAGATGCAAATTAGAGAACAGTAAGCACCCAATGGCGATCAATGATCGATCGTGGGAGTGGATAATATGCCCACCAGAGTTTCCAGGACACCTTGAGCAGCAACAGTGCTTTGAAAGACAGTACAAGAAGACAGGCCAGTGAACAACAGAAAACCCTAAATATGCTGCCAGGAAGGAAAACCAGGAGCCATAGGAACCAGAGAGAACACAGGGCAGTAAGTGTCAAGCAAGGACTGCAGAGCCTGGAGAGCTGAAGCCTGGGCCAAGTGGGGAGGGAGGTGAAAAGGAATGTTCTCCAGAAATGCAAAGTGATTTAATATTTTAGAAGTTAAAGCTGCCATTTCAAAATCCCATTTTAAAAGACAAACAAAATAGATAAACATTTAGGCATCAGTTCCCTAAAAGATCACCACAAAAGTCACAAGTGAAGTTGCTCAGTCGTGTCCGACTCTTTGCGACCCCAGGGACTGTAGCCCACCAGGCTCCTCCATCCATGGAGTTTTCTAGGCAAGAGTACTGGAGTGGGTTGCCATTTCCTTCTCCAGGGGATCTTCCTGACCCAGGGATTGAACCCGGGTCTCCCGCATTGTGGGCAGATGCTTTACCGTCGGAGCCACCAGGGAATCCCAAAAGATGGCCAAGGAGGCTTAAAAACAACAAAAAAAAACAGTTCCAGGGGAGGTCCCAACCCTATAAAATTAGTCTCTCAAAAAGGAGGCAGGGGCAACTGTAATTTTTTTTCTAAAAGTAGCTAAATGATTTTGAAGTGTAACAAGATTTTGAAATCACTCATTTAAACCTCTAAGAACTACTGGTTCATACTTGGCTTAAGCTCTTTCAGAAGAATTAAAGTGACAGAAAAATTCATAGATTGCTGAACTGCAAGAAGCTGATTGTTAAATTTAAGACTTTAATAGGAAATTTAAAGCAATCAAGAAAATAAACTCCCCCACAAAGCTAATTAAAAAAAAACCCACCAACTATAAAACACATCTTGTATGTTTATTATCAAGAAAAATGGTAATGATGGCAATTAAGACTATAAATTTAGTTGAGAGTAAATGAGAGCTAGTTTAGTAAATAAAACTGCCTGTAAACATTTGTAAAATAGTTCTCCTCCTCCGTATGGTTTGTAAAAGAACCCAGTGGACCTCAGAAGAGCTGGGGCTGGTTCCTGGCTCTAGCAGGGTGGGAAGTCCTCATTGTTTCACAAACCAAGAAAAGCTCCCCAGCTCATGGTTGCCTCTTCTCTGGGAAAACCACAAGCTCCCTTCTCAGCACTCTGAGAGCAGTCTGGGCTGCATGGTTCCCTCCACTTCCTTACTGCTTTCCTTTGTCCCTGGAGATTTAACTGTGAGCCTCCAAAGTGCATTAAAAGCCCCTTCCAGGTCCTTTGGGGACCCCTGTCCTCATAAGTTCCACAACCAAAGAGCAGCCTTTCACATACAAACTCTCTAGACCCCACCTTGGGCCCCTCCAGACTGGCAGCAGGCCCCCAAGGACTTACCTCCTATCTTGTGGAAACATGTTTCACAGTTCACCAACTCACCCCTCCCCTTTCTCCAGGACTTTAACTTCAAATAGTTTTCTCCCTTCTACCTTCTCTTGCTGTCCTTAAAGACACGTATACTGGTTTTTCATTAGTTTTAAAATATTAACTCATCAGGAAATGAAAGTAGCAGAGGGAAAGGCGTTAATCACAGCTCCCCTCCCTGGCCCAGGGGGAGCCTCTCTAGGAAGGCTCAGATGTTTACATCTTCAGGTCAAATTGCTCCAAACAATGGTTGCCCTTAGGTTTCCCCTCTTGGGGCAGAAGGTGCCTAATTTCACTGGTCTCCCACCGCACACAAGGATTTCTCTGGCCTCCTTATAGTATTTCTTTAAAATTACTTAAATCTCAATCTTATTAGTCCACAAAGAAAGGCAAATAAAATACTTTTGTTTTATCAAGATGGCAGTAAATAAATAAAATGAAGCTTGTTAATACCTAGTTAGAGCCAGCTCGCTGGGAAGCTGACTAATTCTTGCACCGCTGGAGGGGTTCTGAATCTAGAGCCTTAAATGTGTGCATACCCTTCACAGTAATCCCACATCTAGGAAAATATCCTAAGGAAATAATCAAGAGATGCAGTCAAGGATTTAAGAACAAAGAATATTCAGGGCAAAGCCATAACTGAGAAAAACTGGAAAAGAAAGACGTACGTGCCTCCCAGGTGGGGCTTGGCTCCACAAACCCTCCAGCACCTCGATGGTGGATGGGGCGCGCCCAGCCACGCGGTCATTCAGGTGGCAAACGTTTACTAGGTACTCTGCATTAGGCACTTGGCTGGGTAAACAAAACAGGTTAAGTCCCCCCCGCCTCGCCCCCGCCCGAAGATACACTCAACTAAAATTCATGATCTAAAACAATTCTAAAATTGTTTACATTGTGTTTTTTGGGGGGAAGCCGATTACACACTGTATCACTCCCCCTCTTTCAACCCCTGCCATAAGCAGTTACCAAATCCGAATATTTTTTCCTTCAGTGGCTTTCCCTAACCGACCTCTTCAATTCCTTTTCAAAAGCAGATCCTAAGGCTCTGAGGTAACCTGATAACAGCGGAAAGAACACCCACATGGAAGTCTTCCGATTGGTTTCTAATTTCAGGAAGTTGCCGACTTTGGGCAAATCACGTCACCTCTGGGACTGTTTCTTTCTTTTTAACCTTTGATTTTGTATTGGGGTATAAGCTGGTTAACAGTGTTGTGATCGTTTCAGGTGAACACCAAAGGAAATCAGCCTTACATATACATGTATCCATTCTCCCCTCCGGGATTGTTTCTAATCAAAATAAAAGGCTGGCCTTCATCTTTCTCGGAGTCCAGTAATTTTTGACTCTGACAGAACCATCCGTAGATGAGGAAGTCTCAGCCCGTGGCTAAAAGGAGGGGGAGGCAGGGAACCCCTTGAGGATCTGCGCATTTCTGTCTAGGGAGTTCCCAGAACACCGACAAGGTAAGGGGCCGCCTCCCTGGAAGGGGGGCGAAAGTGTAGAAGTAGGCGGGCCTGTGGCTGGGGAAGGCCGGGAGGTGGCGCAGGCCCCGCCCAGGCCCCGCCCAGGCCAGCGCTCTGCGCGCCGCTCTCCTGCCTGAGCAGACTCCAGGCCCACAAGGTTGGTAAGCAGGCAACGTCCTTCCTTCCGGTTGTTATTTAATGTTAATAAAAAAACAGCTCATAATTATTGGGAGCTTCCAGGTGCAAGATAGTGTGTCGGTGGTTTAGTTACCTCACAACCAAAGTACGAGGTTCATTCTGCTAATTCCCATTCTTAGGGCAAAACGGAGGCTTAGGAAGTTTACAGAATTGATAGAAGTTACGCGGGTAGTCGCAGGGTCCAGGGCTCTTCACTTGCATACTGCCCAGTCTGCCTCTTTTCCCGAGAGGGCAGTAAGACAGTCTTCCGTTTTACCCCTCTTTCCTGCTTGAGAAGACTGGAACTCGGGTCATTATGTTGGTGAGAATTTGTTGACTACCAACCGGGAGACTGGGTGGCCGAAATTTAGGAAGTTTGCAGCTCATCTTGGAATCTGTTGAAGCCCCCTGCTTTCATTAAGAACCCCCTTCCTCCCGGCCCCTCGTACCCCACAGCCTTTCCCTGTCCGGTTAGGGTGAAGGGTCAGTGCTGAAAGGACAGTCAGGAAGGAATAATTCTCATCTCTTCAAAAGGAGAAAGAAATTTGCAACCCAGAGGAGCTCTGCTCTTGATGCTCAGTTTGTACTTTGACCCTTAAGATCTGCTCTGAGAAATTTCCTGTGACCTGTTAAGCTTTGTTGCTACTAAGCAGTACGGAGTTTTGACATTAAGGTCTACTTAATTCAGGAATTTAGATTCTATGAGCTCCTTGAAATTGTACTGAAAAGTAGCTTGTGCATAGGTGTATTTTTCTAGGGTGAGTGTTTATAGCGGTCCTTGGATTCTCAGAGGGGCTTACAGCTGCCCAAAGGTCAAGAACTCCAAGTGACATATTCAGTTCAGTACAGTTCAGTCGCTCAGTCATGTCCGACTCTTTGCGACTCCATGAATCACAGCACGCCAGGCCTCCCTGTCCATCACCAACTCCCGGAGTTCACTCAGACTCACGTCCATCGAGTCAATGGTGCCATCCAGCCATCTCATCCTCTGTCATCCCCTTCTCCTCCTGCCCCCAATCCCTCCCAGCATCAGAGTCTTTTCCAATGAGTCAGCTCTTCGCATGAGGTGGCCAAAGTACTGGAGTTTCAGCTTTAGCATCATTCCCTCCAAAGAAATCCCAGGGCTGATCTCCTTCAGAATGGACTGGTTGGATCTCCTTGCAGTCCAAGGGACTCTCAAGAGTCTTCTCCAACACCACAATTCAAAAGCATCAATTCTTCGGTGCTCAGCCTTCTTCACAGTCCAACTCTCACATCCATACACGACCACAGGAAAAACCATAGCCTTGACTAGACAGACCTTTGTTGGCAAAGTAATGTCTTTGCTTTTGAATATGCTATCTAGGTTGGTCATAACTTTCCTTCCAAGGAGTAAGCGTCTTTTAATTTTGTGGCTGCAGTCACCATCTGCGGTGATTTTGGAGCCCAGAAAAATAAAGTCTGACACTGTTTCCACTGTTTCCCCATCTATTTCCCATGAAGTGATGGGACCAGATGCCATGATCTTCGTTTTCTGAATGTTGAGCTTTAAGCCAACTTTTTCACTCTCCACTTTCACTTTCATCAAGAGGCTTTTGAGTTCCTCTTCACTTTCTGCCATAAGGGTGGTGTCATCTGTACCACCCTTAAGGCAGATATAACCACCACGGGAGGTTATTGATATTTCTCCCGGCAATCTTGATTCCAGCTTGTGTTTCTTCCAGTCCAGCGTTTCTCATGATGTACTCTGCGTAGAAGTTAAATAAGCAGGGTGACAATACACAACCTTGACGTACTCCTTTTCCTATTTGGAACCAGTCTGTTGTTCCATGTCCAGTTCTAACTGTTGCTTCCTGACCTGCATACAGATTTCTCAAGAGGCAGATCAGGTGGTCTAGTATTCCCATCTCTTTCAGAATTTTCCACAGTTTATTGTGATCCACACAGTCAAAGGCTTTGGCATAGTCAATAAAGCAGAAATAGATGTTTTTCTGGAACTCTCTTGCTTTTTCCATGATCCAGCGGATGTTGGCAATTTGATCTCTGGTTCCTCTGCCTTTTCTAAAACCAGCTTGAACATCCGGAAGTTCACGGTTCACATATTGCTGAAGCCTGGCTTGGAGAATTTTGAGCATTACTTTACTAGCGTGTGAGATGAGTGCAATTGTGTGGTAGTTTGAGCATTCTTTGGCATTGCCTTTCTTTGGGATTGGAATGAAAACTGACCTTTTCCAGTGCTGTGGCCACTGCTGAGTTTTCCAAATTTGCTGGCATATTGAGTGCAGCACTTTTACAGGATCATCTTTCAGGATTTGAAATAGCTCAACTGGAATTCCATCACCTCCACTAGCTTTGTTCATAGTGATGCTTTCTAAGGCCCACTTGACTTCACATTCCAGGATGTCTGGCTCTAGGTCAGTGATCACACCATGTTGATTATCTGTGTCGTGACATGTGGGTGCTAGTAAAGAGGAACAGAGATGCACATCTGGCGGGAGTGGACAGGGGAGAAGGGAAGATGGAGGAGAGGGGTATTCAGGTAAGACTTCACAAAGAGGCGGGATTCTGGTATTGGGGGTGGGGGAGCTGACATTTCTTGCACTCTTACTGTGTGCCAGGCATTGTTCTAGACCAAAATTTACAAGGATTAGTTTGTTCTTATAACAACCTTATGAGGCAAATAAGATTATTGGTCTGGCTTTGTAGATTCATTCATTTAACAAATATTTATTGAGCGCTGTGTGTCAGGCACTGTTCCCAGAGCTACAGCAATTAACAAAACGATCAAAAATGTATCCTTTGTGGAACTTGCATTCCTGTGGGGAGACAGATGAGGAAACCAGGTTCCCAGAGACTTAAGTGATAAACAAGGGTCTTCAGCTAGTAAGCAGCAGAGATTTGCAACCAGGCAGTATGGCACCAGAAGCTGTACCGCTTCATTTATTTATTTATTTTTAAGGAATGGTTAATAATTTTAAACAATTGAAAGCTTAAATTTTCTGTGCAACAGAAAATCCCCAAACCTAAAAGGAAAGTGAGAAAATACTGACATCATATAGAGCAAAGAATAGCTCCAAAATGTTTTTAAACTATAAGTCAAAGCCGCACATTAAAAATGAATGGGAAAAGGTTACTAAAATAACTCAGAAGAGGAAATACATAATCAATAATGTTGAATACTGGCTTCCTGAATTATCATCAAAACTTTCTGTTTATTGCTTGCACAGTAAGGAAGAGCTTTACCTTGACAGAGTCTTAGTAACCTATCAGAGGGCAAAGGGTGGAGTTTGGATATTTACTGAAGTTTTGGAGATTGGTCTAAGGCAGAACTTTCCATGGGGAAGGGGGCTTGGTTAAGTTTGGGTAGGATCATGATACAATAATTTGGGATTAATGGACACAGTCCTGCAAGGGTTTTAAGGAAAGAAGATTAAAGAGTCACTACAACATGCCAGAGACATTACTTTGTCAACAAAGGCCCATCTAGTCAAGGCTATGGTTTTTCCAGTGGTCATGTATGGATGTGAGAATTGGACTGTCAAGAAAGCTGAGTGCCAAAGAATTGATGCTTTTCAGCTGTGGTGTTAGAGAAGACTTTTGGGAGTCCCTTGGACTGCAAAGAGATCCAACCAGTCCATCCTAAAGATCAGTCCTGAGTGTTCATTGGGAGGACTCATGTTGAAGGTGAAACTCCAGTACTTTGGCCACCTGATGCGAAGAGCTGACTCATTTGAAAACACCCTGATGCTGGGAAAGATTGAGGGCAGGAGGAGAAGGGGACAACAGAGGGTGAGATGGTTGGATGGCATCACCGACTCAATGGACATGGGTTTGGGTAGACTCTGGGAGTTGGTGATGGACAGGGAAGCCTGGCATGCTGTGGTTCATGGGTTTGCAAAGAGTTAGACACGACTGAGCAACTGAACTGAACTGACAACATGCCAAGTAAAAAACCTAGAAGCAAAAATGCAGGTTGTCTTTTTTGGAAGAATGTATAACTGTGACTGCAGTTGTACGCCTGCAATTCTTTTATGCTAGTGCTTGTTGGGTCTGTCTAGATTGACCTGACCTCTTCTAGCCTTTGGCATCAATGCCTTCAGTGCTTGTGGATAAACAAGTGATGAAACTAAGAAGCTAATAGAATGAGGTAGAAGGGAACGATTGATAAATCAAGTTATTGGGTTTTTCCTTTGTTTAAAATCACATTTTAATTATAATGTGTGTATTCTCAACTTTTCAGTTATATTTTTAAAAAAACCTTGAGGTGTCATTGACATTCAACAAGTTTCATATACTTAAAGTATGCAATTTTGACATGAGTATGTACTCATGAAACTTATCACTGCAGTTAAGATTATGAATATATCTGTTACCTCCAAAGTTTCCTTGGGCTTCTGTCAACCCCTCCCTCCAGGCCCCTCTCCAAGCAGCAACTGATTATCTTTTGTCACTACAGGTTATTCGCATGGCTCTTTTTTTTTAAATTGTTTGCATCTGTGTTGTTGCATGTATTAATAGTTTACTGCTTTTTATTGCTAAGTAGTATTTCATTGTATGGATATATCACAAATTATTTATCCACTCATCTGTTGATTATATGGTTGATTCCAGTTTTTGGCTATTACAGGTGAAACTGTGATTAACATTCATGTGCAAGTATTTTTGTGGACATATGATTTTATTTCCTTTCAGTAATTAATTACTTCTTAATAGAATGGCTGGATCATACTATTGGTATATGTCAAAGTTTTTAAGAAACTGTCAAACTGTTTTCCAATGTAGTTGTACTATTTTACATTGCCGTCAGCAGTGTATGAAAATTGATTATTATACATCCTTTACCATTATTTGATCTGGCCAGTCCTTTCGATTTTAGCCATCCTCAGAGGCATGCAATGGTATCTTATTTTAATTTGCATTTCTCAGATAGTTAATGATGCTGAACATCTTTTTGTGTGCTTTTTGCCATCAATATGTCAGGAGGGCTTCCTGGTGGGTCAGATGGTAAAGAATCTGTCTGCAATTCTGGAGACCCTGGTTCATTCCCTGGGTCGGGAAGATCCCCTGGAGAATGGAGTGGCAACCCTCTCCAATATTTTTGCCTGGAGAATTCTATGGACAGAGGAGCCTGGTGGGCTATAGTCCATGGGGTCGCAAAGAGTTGGACACGACTGAGCAATTAACACAAAAAATGTCTTCTTTGGTGAAGTATGCTTTCAAATCAATTGTCACTTTTTGTTGTTGGGCTCTTTATTGCATTCTGAGAGTTCTTTATGTATGTTGGATACAAGTCCTTTATTGTATATGTGATTTGCTAATGTTCTCCTAACCTGTGGCTTATTTTTGCATTCTTCTAAAAGTATCTTCCAAAAAGTGTACATTTGGGCAGGGACTACTTAGTCTGGGGCCCGGCAGATTTGTTCTCATCTCCTTTCAGATCAAATATGCTCCACTAGATCCTTGGTTAGGCCAAGAAACATACAAGGTTGGTTTCTTTCCTTGTGTTTGTTGGAGCTGGAGGTACTGTAGCAGCACTGTATGCCTTGTATCTGGCATTGTCCAATCAGTTGGAACAGAAAGAATAAGCCAGAAGAAACTGAATCCCAGTGATCAATGTGAGTTCTATTCAGTGTATGTGGATTACAGTAAGTCGAAGAAAGAAGGTCCAGACTCCTAAATGAAATGTTTGACTATAAAGCTGCTTAGAATGAAGGTCTTCCAGAAGTCATTTGTAAAATTTTCTATTTAACCAGGAAATATTTCCCCTTTAAATGCATGAAATCATGCTTGTGTATTGTGTTGAGGGTTTACACTAATTAATACATGTCTGAAACTTGAACAAAAAGCATATATACATTCTTAATTTTTGTTTAGTCAAATTTATCAGTTTTAAGGACTGTATTTATTTGTCATATCAGAAATCTTTGCCTAACCCAAGGTCATTTACTCTATATTCTATCAGTTTTTTAATTTTAAAATTTACATTTATATCTGTGATCCATTTTGAGTTGATTTAAAATATATGCTGTGAGGTGTGGATCAAACTTCATTTCTTTTGCATGTAGTTATTCAATTGTTCCAGGACCATTCACTGAAAAGACTATCCTTTTGACACTTAACAACCCTTATAACTTTGTTGAGCAATTGAGCCTATATATGTGGGTGTGTTACCAGACTTTTTATTCAGTTGACCTAGATTTGTCTAGCTTTACCTTAATTTCCCCCACACTGTATTAATCACTGTAGCTTTAAGTATAAGCACTAAAGGGGTTCCCAGGTGGTGCTAGTGGTAAAGAATCCACCCGCCAATACAGGAGATGAATCCCTGGGTCTGGAAGAGCCCCTGGAGTAGGAAGTGGCACCCCACTCCAGTATTCTTGCCTGGGAAATTCCATGGGCAGAGGAGCCTGGCAGTTTACAGTCCACGGGGCTGCAAAGAGTTGGACATGACTGAGTGATTGAGCACACACACACACAAGTCCCCTACATATGAATCTTCAAGTTACAAACTTTCAAAGAAAGAATGTTCTGTCAACATTAGGCATGAGTGAAATTGCCCTTTCACTCCTATTGCTGATGATCCTTCAGCTTTACCATCTCCCACCTTCTCTCCCTCCTACAGTCACTAACTCTTCTTGCTTATTCACTTAATGCCAGCCTCTGTATACCAGCTATTGTACTGTACGACTGTACTTTTCAAAGTACTGTACTGTAAGATTAATAATGTTTTATTTTTTGTTTTTATGTATTATTTATATTAAAAGTATTATAAACCTATTACAGTATAATGCTATATAGCCAATTGTGTTAGCTGGGCACCTAGGCTAACTTTGTTGAACTTACAAACAAATTAGACTTATGAATGTGCTTTTAATATGAAACTCATTCATATGTAGGGGATTCACTGTATTGAAATCAGGTAGTGTAAGTCTTCCAAGTTTCTTTTTAAAATCCAGTTCCATATAATTTAGGCTCTTCTAGGGCTTTCAAATTCCATAAATTTTAGGAACAGTTTGTTAAGTTCTGTGAAAACGATTGCTGGGAGTTTGAATTAGGTTGCGTTGACTCTATAGATCAATTTGGGGAGAACTGACATCTTAATAATATTGAGTCTTCTGATCTAGGACCACACTAGAGTTCTACATGTATTTAGGACTTTAGCTTTCCTCAGTAGTTTTCAGTGAGTGAGTCTTGCCTATTTTTTGTCAAATTTATCTCCAGGTATCTCAGATTTGTAATGCTGTTGCATATAGAAATGCAATTAATTTTTGTACCTTGACTATATATCTTCCGACCTTGCTAATCTCACTCACTAGCATCAGTAAGTTTTTAGTAAATCCCATAGGATTGTCTATTGATAAATGGACAATCATTAATCATCTGTGAATAAAGACAATTTTACTTCTTTCTTTCCGATCTTTATGCCTTTTCTTTTTCTTATTTTATTGCACTGATTAGAAACTACAGTACAATGTTGAATAGAAGTGTTAAGAGTGGATGTCTTTGCCTGTTCTTGATCTTATGGGGGAAGCACTCAGTATTTACATAAAGGATGATGTTAGCTGTAGATTTTTGCAGATGACTTTAAGCATTTTCTAAGCCATGAACCCAGTATATCTGATGTGAGGAAGATGTGAGGAAGACTTTCAGGTTTTTTTCCTAAATCTTGAATGAACAGTCAGATCAGATCAGAACAGATCAATCGCTCAGTCGTATCCGACTCTTTGCGACCCCGTGAATTGCAGCACGCCAGGTCTCCCTGTCCATCACAAACTCCCGGAGTTCACTGAGACTCAAGTCCATCGAGTCAGTGATGCCATCCAGCCATCTCATCCTTTGTCATCCCCTTCTCCTCTTGCCCCCAATCCCTCCCAGCATCAGAGTCTTTTCCAATGAGTCAACTCTTCGCATGAGGTGGCCAAAGTACTGGAGTTTCAGCTTTAGCATCATTCCTTCCAAAGAAATCCCGGGGCTGATCTCCTTCAGAATAGACTGGTTGGATCTCCTTGCAGTCCAAGGGACTCTCAAGAGTCTTCTCCAACACCACAGTTCAAAAGCATCAATTCTTCGGCGCTCAGCCTTCTTCATAGTCCAACTCTTGCATCCATACATGACCACAGGAAAAACCATAGCCTTAACTAGATGAACCTTTGTTGGCAAAGTAATGTCTCTGCTTTTGAATATGGTGTCTAGGTTGGTCATAACTTTCTTTCCAAGGAGCAAGCGTCTTTTAATTTCTTGGTTGCAGTCACCATCTGTAGTGATTTTGGAGCCCCGAAAAATAAAGTCTGACACTGTTTCCACTGTTTCCCCATCTATTTCCCATGAAGTGGTGGGACCGGATGCTATGATCTTTGTTTTCTGAAGGTTGAGCTTTAAGCCAACTTTTTCACTCTCCTCTTTCACTTTCATCAAGAGGCTTTTGAGTTCCTCTTCACTTTCTCCCATAAGGATGGTGTGATCTGCATATCTGAGGTTATTGATATTTCTCCTGGCAATCTTGATTCCAGCTTGTGTTTCTTCCAGTCCAGCGTTTCTCATGATGTACTCTGCATAGAAGTTAAATAAACAGGGTGACAATATACAGTCTTGACGTACTCCTTTTCCTATTTGGAACCAGTCTGTTGTTCCATGTCCAGTTCTAACTGTTGCTTCCTGACGTGCATACAAATTTCTCAAGAGGCAGATCAGGTGGTCTAGTATTCCCATCTCTTTCAGAATTTTCCACAGTTTATTGTGATCCACACAGTCAAAGGCTTTGGCATAGTCAATAAAGCAGAAATAGATGTTTTTCTGGAACTCTCTTGCTTTTTCCATGATCCACCAGATGTTGGCAATTTGATCTCTGGTTCCTCTGCCTTTTCTAAAACCAGCTTGAACATCCGGAAGTTCACGGTTCACGTATTGCTGAAGCCTGGCTTGGAGAATTTTGAGCATTACTTTCAGCGTGTGAGACGAGTGCAATTGTGTGGTAGTTTGAGCATTCTTTGGCATTGCCTTTCTTTGGGATTGGAATGAAAACTGACCTTTTCCAGTGCTGTGGCCACTGCTGAGTTTTCCAAATTTGCTGGCATATTGAGTGCAGCACTTTTACAGGATCATCTTTCAGGATTTGAAATAGCTCAACTAGAATTCCATCACCTCCACTAGCTTTGTTCGTAGTGATGCTTTCTAAGGCCCACTTGACTTCACATTCCAGGATGTCTGGCTCTAGGTCAGTGATCACACCATCGTGATTATCTGGGTCGTGAAGATCTTTTTTGTACAGTTCTTCTGTGTATTCTTGCCGTCTCTTCTTAATATCTTCTGCTTCTGTTAGGTCCATACTATTTCTATCCTTTATGGTATCTGTGATTTTCTTGAAGACATCCCTAGTCTTTCCCATTCTGTTGTTTTCCTCTATTTCTTTGCATTGATGGCTGAAGAAGGCTTTCTTATCTCTTCTTGCTATTCTTTGGAACTCTGCATTCAGATGTTTATATCTTTCCTTTTCTCCTTTGCTTTTCGCTTCTCTTCTTTTCACAGCTATTTGTAAGGCCTCCCCAGACAGCCATTTTGCTTTTTTAGAATTTGTCAATTTTTTTGCCTGTATTGGGATGAGCCTATAACTTGCTTTTATTTTTTTAGTCTGTAAGTATGGTGAATTATATTGCTTGATTGAATGTTAACCCAACCTTGTTTTCCCTAATAGACCCCAATTAGACATGACATATATTTGTATCATAGAATTTGAATTAACATTTTGTTAAGAATTTTAACACCTACCTTCATAAGAGTTCTTGGTCTGTATTTTTCTTTTCTTGTAGTTTGTTTGATATTGGTATCAGGGCAGTGCTGACTCATGGGATGTGTTGGGAAGTATTACCTTGTCGTGGGCTGAATTGTATCCTCTCAGAGTTCATGTGTTGAAATCCTAACCCCCAGTACCTCAGATTGTGACAGTATTTGGAGATAAGGTCTTTAAAGAGGTAAGTTGAAATGAAGTCATTAGGGTTGGCCCTAATCCAATATGACTGGTGACCTTAGAGGAAGAGGAAGTTAGGACCAGACATCCACTGAGAGAAGACCATATGAAGACAGAGAGAGGACAGCCATCTGTAAGTCAAAGAGAAAGGCCGCGGAAGAAACCAGTCCTGCTGACACCATGCTCTCAGAATTTTAGCCTTCGGAATATTGAGAAAATAAATATCTGTTGCTTAAGCCAACTAGTCTTTGTTATGGCAGCCCTAACAAACTAACACAGACTTCTTTATCCATTTTCTGGAAGACTTTGTATGGAATTTTCATTATTTATTCCTTAAATTTTGGATAGAATTCACTAGTAAAATTATCTGGACTTGGAGTTTTTCTTTGGGAGAAGGTTAATTTGTTGTTGTTCAGGTGCTAAGTTGTGTCTGACTATTTGTGACCCATGAACTGCAGCACACCAGGCTTCCCTGTCCTTCACTATCTCCTGGCACTTGCTCAAACTCATGTCCATTGAGTCAGTGATGCTATCCAACCATCTCATCCTCTGTCACCCTCTTCTCCTCCTGCCCTCGATCTTTCCCAGAATCAAGTTTTTTTTCCTAATGAGTCAGCTCTTTGCATCAGGTGGCCAAAGTATTGGAGTTTCAGCTTCAGCATCAGTCCTTCCAATGAATATTCAGGGTTGATTTCTTTTAGGATTGACTGGTTTCATCTCATTGTCCAAGGGACTCTCAAGAATATTCTCCAGGACCACAGTTTGAAAGCATCAATTCTTTTTTTTTTTAATTATTTCTTTTAATTGGAGGCTAATTACTTTACAATATTGTAGTGGTTTTTGCCATACATTGACATGAATCAGCCATGGGTGTACATGTGTTCCCCATCCTGAACCCCCCTCCCACCTCTGTCTCCATCACATCCCTCAGGGTCATCCCAGTGCACCAGCCCTGAGCACCCTGGCCAATGCATCAAACCTGGACTGGCGATCTATTTCACATATGATAATATATATGTTATTATATTCTCTCAAATCATCCCACCCTCGCTTTCTCCCAGAGTCCAAAAGTCTGTTCTTTATATCTGTGTCTCTTTTGCTGTCTCACATAGAGGATCCTTGTTATTATTTTTCTAAATTCCATATATATATGCGTTAATATACTGTATTGGTGTTTTTCTTTCTGACCTACTTCACTCTGTATAATAGGCTCCAGTTTCATCCACCTCATTAGAACTGATTAAAATGCATTCTTTTTAATAACTGAGTAATATTCCATTGTGTATATGTACCACAGCTTTCTTATCCATTCATCTGCCAGTGGACATCTAGGTTGCTTCCACGTCCTCCTGGCTATTGTAAACAGTGCTGCGATGAACACTGGGGTACACGTCTGTTGAAAGCATCACTTCTTCGGCACTCAGCATTCATTATAGTCCAACTCTCACATCCATACACAACTAGCAGAAAAGGTACCATACTTAGCTTTGACTATATGTACCTTTGTCTGCAAAGTGATGTCTCCTTTTTAATACACTGTATAGGTTTGTCATAGTTGTTCTTCTAAGAAGCAAGCGTCTTTTAATTTCAAGGCTGCAGTCACCATCTGCAGTGATTTTGGAGCCCAAGAAAATGAAATCTGACACCGTTTCCACATTTTCCCCATCTGTTTGCCTTGAAGTGATAGGACCGGATGGCGTGATCTTAATTTTTTGAATATCGAGTTTTAAGCCAGCTTTTTCACTTTGCCATTTCACCTTCATCAAGAGGCTCTTTAGATCCCCTTCACTTTCTGCCATTAAAATGGTATCACCTACATATCTGAGGTTGTTGATATTTCTCCTGGCAATCTTGATTCCAGCCTATGCTTCATCCAGCCCAGCATTTTGCATGATATACTCTGCATAGAAGTTAAATAAGCAGGGTGACAACATACAGCCTTGACGTACTTCTTTCCCAATTTTGAACCAGTCCATTGTTCCGTGTCCAGTTCTAACTGTTGCTTCTTGTCTGCACGCACATTTCTCAGGAGGCAGGTAATGTGTTGTGTTTTTCCCATCTCATTAAGAATCTTCCACAGTTTGTTGTGATCCACACAGTCAAAGACTTGAGCATAGTCAGTGAAGCAGAAGTTGATGTTTTGTTTTTTTTTTTTTAAATTTCCTTGCTTTTTCAATGGTCTGGCATATGTTGGCAATTTGATCTCTGGTTCCTCTGCCTTTTGTAAATCTAACTTGAACATCTGGAAGTTCTCGATTCACATACTGCTGAAGCCTAGCTTGAAGGATTTTGAGCATAATCTTGCTGGCATGTGAAAAGAATGCAATTATACAGTAATTTGAACATTCTTTGGCATTGCCCTTCTTTGGGATTGGAATGAAAACTGACTTTTCCAGTCCTGTGGCCACTGCTGAGTTTTCCAATTTTGCTGGCATATTGAGTGCAGCGCTTTCACAGCATGATCTCATTGTTTTCCTCTATCTCTTTGCTGTGATCACGGAGGAAGGCTTTCTTATCTCTCCGTGCTCTTCTTTGGAAATCTGCGTTCATTGGGCATATCTTCCCCTTTCTCCTTTCCTTTCATTTCTCTTCTTTTCTCAACTATTTGTAAGGCCTCCTCAGACAACCACCTTGCCTTCTTGCATTTCTTTTTCTTGGGGATGGTTTTGGTCACCACCCTCTGTACAATGTTATGAACCTTTGTCCATATTTCTTCAGGCACTGTGTCTAACAGATCTAGTCCCTTGAATCTATTTGTCACCTCTACTGTATCATAGGGATTTGACTTAGGTCGTACTTGAATGGCCTAGTGGTTTTCCCTACTTTCTTCAATGTAAGTCTGAGTTTTGCAATAAGAAGCTCATGATCTGAGCCACTGTCAGCTACTGGTCTTCTTTTGTCAACTGTAGAGAGCTTCTCCATCTTCGGCTTCAAAGACTATAGTAAATCTGATTCAGTATTGACCATCTGGTGATGTCCCTGCATACAGTCGTCTCTTGTGCTGTTGGAAGAGGGTATTTGCTATGACTTGTGTGTTCTCTTGGCAAAACTCTGTTAGCCTTTGCCTTCATTTTGTACTCCAAGGCCAAACTTGCCTCTTATTCGAGGTTTCTCTTCCTACCTTCCTACTTTCGCATTCCAGTCCCCTATAATGAAAAGGACATCTTTTTTTGGTGTTTGTTCTAGGAGGTCTTATAGATCTTCCTAGAATCGTTCAACTTCAGCTTCTTTGGCATTAGTCTAGGTTGGGGCATCGACTTGGATTACTGTGATGTTGAATGTTTTGCCTTGGAAACAAACTCAGATGACAAAGATAAAAAAAGTTGAATAACAAATTCAATTTCTTTAATATAATACATATAGGCTACTCATTTTATCTGTTTCCTAAGTGATCTTTGGTAGTTAATGTCTTTAAGAAATTTATCTACCATCTAAGATACAGAATTTCTTGCCAAAAAGATTCTCATAATATTCTCTTATTATCTTTTTAATGTATGTAATGTCTGTATTTGCATCACCTCTCTCATTCTTATGTGGCAATTTGTGTCTTTTTTTTTTTTTTTCCTGTAATCAGTCTGGCTAAAGTTTTATCAAATTTATTGGTTTCTCAAGGAACCATCTTCTGTTTTCACTGATTTTCTTTTTCTGTTTTCTGTTTAATTGATTTCTGCTCTGATCTTTATTTTTATTACTATTATTGTTTTTAGGTTTTTAAAGGTTGAAGTATATGTCATTGATTTGAGATCTTTTTTTTTTCTCAACAGAGGTGCTCAATGCAATTAATTTCTTTTTAAGAGCTGCTTTCGATGTATCCCACAAATATTGATATGCTTTATTTTCATTTGGTTCAAAATACTTGCTGCTTTCAGTTTTGATTCATTTTTTGACCCTTGTGGCCAAAGAACATACTTTGCATGACTTAAATCTTTTTAAATTTGACATGTTTTATTGACCTGAATATGGGCAATCTTGGTAAGTGTTCTTTGTGTACTTGAAAAGAATTTGTATTCTGGTGGTGGTGGACATTCTAATAATACCAATTAGGTCAAGTTGGTTGGTACTGTTGTGCAAGTCCTCTGTGTTTCTACTGTTATCCATTTCTTTATCAATTGTTGAGAAAGGAGAGCTTTATCTTACTATAACTGAGACTTTGTCTATTTCTTATTGAGTCCATTGTTTTTGTGTCCAGGCATTTTGAAGTTCTGCTGCTTTTGAACAGGATGTAAGAGGGAAATCAAGGAAAAGTTTTGGGGCACTTAACACAAGTAGCTAGGTGGTATGAGTAGTAGGTAGGTAGTATGGGTAGGTAAAAGGCCTCCAGGTTATGTTGAGTATAAGGAACATCTGGCCCACATGTTGGCTCTGACTAGAGTGATTTATTTTTAGATTGCTCAGAGAGTAATTGCTCCATCTAGGTTACAGTATCTATTTTAATCAAAGTAAAGCACATATCAGGATAAAGAACCAAAAGAATTATCAAAAACATTAGGTTGAATCATATGGAGTTGACATTTGTCTTTGACCTACAAAAACGGTAATTTCTCACAAAGCAAGGATGTTTGTTCATTATAGTATTGTTCAGAATAGTGAAACACTGAGAGTAATGTAAATGTCAAACAGTAAATTATGTCACAATACTGGAAAATTAAAAGTTTTGAGAGATTATTTAATAACTTACTCCTTTTGTGTCCTCATCTAATTTTATAACATTAAATTCTATCTATACAGGCCAGCAACTCCAAAATGCATATCAGAAGTCCAATAGCCCAGAAGATCCAGACTCAGACATTCAATTTCCTGTTCACCATTTTCACTTGGATGTCTAGTCAATATCTGAAATTTAACATGTCCAAAACTGAACTCCTGATCTGTCTTTAAATCCTGTTCTCCCCACATCCTTACTTATCTCAGTTAGTAGAAATTCTAGCCTCTCCTTTCCCATTTGTTCAGGTCAAAATCCTTGGAGTCATTTTCGTTTTTGGTTTTCACATTTTTATTGGGGGCCACCGGGGAGGGGCCCTGTCCCTGTCAACAGAGGAGCTCACAGTTCTTCCACCATTTCAGCCATTCCAACGCTCTGAGGGTCTGGGGGTGGCTAGGCATGTTGGGCCTGTTCCCATCGTCTTGAAAGAGCACTGGGTAGGTAGGTGTAGGGTGTGGCCTGGTTGATCATGATGGTGTACTTAGTGCGTGAGCTGAGTGTGGGCAGAATTAGAGTGAGGCCTCTGGTGGTGAAAGATGCCACTAGCCTGACATTCTTGAGGCAGGTGACGATTCTAGTGGCTCCCCTGGTTTCCCTTGGAGTCATTTTTGACTCTTCCTCATCCCCGATATTCAATCCATCAGGAAACTTTCTGACTTTAGCTTCAAAATATACCCATACCCAATGCTTTTCACCATTGCGACCACTGATGTCTTCTTTCCCTTATACTGCAAAAGCCTCCTGACCTTATTATAATAACTGCAGTTGGTCAATATTTTAAAGAGCACTGGTGAAAATTGTATACATCTGGACTAAGTTCAAATGAACATGGCAGACAGTGTCCGCTCTAAATCATTACCTCATAAAATTTGGAGACATTTGCTCACTATCTTCGTATCTTCTCCTGCATTTTCCTACTCCCCTCCTTTGTTTCCTCCTTAACTGAATATAAGGAACTAAACTGTCTGGAGCAGTTATCAATTTATTGCCCCATAGCAATAAAAATCTTGCTCTGCAACAATGGAGCTAGACCTTCTTGTAAACATTTCTGACAGGTGGCACAGTGTTAATCTTTGTTAATAGAATGCACTGGAGAGGCACTGGAGGAGGGAGCTTCTCTTCCAGCTTCTGCTGTGCTCTCTTCTGTGAGCTCCTCCAGCGTGCAGCTCCTGGCTCTTGGGGAAAGTGAAAGTGAAAATCGCTCAGTCGTGTCTGACTCTTTGCAACCCCATGGACAATATGGTCCACGGAATTCTCCAGGCCAGAATTCTGGCGTGGGAAGCCTTTCCCTTCTCCAGGGGATCTTCCCAACCCAGGGATCGAACCCAGGTCTCCTGCACTGCAGGTGGATTCTTTACCAGCTGAGCCACAAGGGAAGTCCTTGTGGTCTCAGAGGCTAACCTCTTGTGGTAGGGAGGCTTGGGGGGCTCTTTAGTGAGCTTTACTGGTATCACACCTCTCCATGCAGGGCTTCCCTGGCACCTCCTTCTCCAGTGGCTTTCCAGCAAGTTCTGGGCTATGCCACCTCTCCAAGGATGTTTCCCTGGCACCTGACAGCAGATTCCAAACAAGTGGCACTGGTGCAGCATCTCAGTGAGCTCCTCTGCCAGCCAGCGGGCCATGGCTGTGCCCTCTCTAATAAAGTCTGACTCTCAGCCTAAGTGGGAGGGGGCTCTTTGAGGTTTACCTTACCTCAGCCCTAGAGTTGGTAGCTGCTCCCTATATGTGCTATTTTTGTATTCTTTAGAGTTCTTTTTATTGCTTAGTAGCAAATCCTTCATCATTCCAGTTTCTTATAGTAGTCTGTGATGGTTAAATTTTATGCATTAACTTAGCTGGGCCGTGGTACCCAGATATTTAATCAGACATTATTCTGGAAGTTTCTGTGATGGTGTTCTTCAGATGAGACAAACATTTACATTGGTAGACTTTGAGTAAAGCAGATTATCCTCCATAATGTATCCAATCTGTTGAAGGCCTCAATTCAGCATAGGCTGACCTCGTTTGAGCAAGAAGAAATTCTGCCAGTCAGTCATCTTTGAACTTGAACTACATTTCCTTCCTTGGGTCTCCAGTCCACCAGCCTAACCTGCAAATTTTGGATTTACCATGGCTCCACAACTGTCAGGTGATTCCTTAAAATAAATCTCTCTCTATACATATACACACACACACACATCTGTATACATCCTTAGCTCTGTTTCTCTGGATAATTCTAACAGTTCTAAACATTAAACTACCTCTCTTCAGATTGCTATGTGGTTTCTGTCTCTTGATTTGGATCCTGACAAATACACCATTATTTTCCCCTGAACTCAGAATCCATAGTGCAACTATCCAACATCTTTACTTGGATGTCTAACAGGCATGCCAAACTTACAGCCAAAAGTAAGCTCTTGATGTTCCTCCTGCAAACTTGTTTCTCTTACGCTTTTTCCAATCACAGCTAAAGACAACTCCATTTTCAGTGAGGCTTTCCCTGGCTAACCCACTTTACAATTGCAGTCCATCTTTAAGCAGCCCCAGCCACACTTTCAATCCTTCTTCTTTGCTTGCTATTACTGTTATCTAATTATTATATGTATTGGGCTTCCCAGGTGGCTCAGTTGGTAAAGAATCTGCCTGCCAATGCGGGAGATGTGGGTTTGGTCCCTGGGTAGGAACATTCCCTGGAGAAAGAAATAGGAACCCACTCCAGTATTCTTGCCTGGAAAATTCCATGGACAGAGGAGCCTGGTGGGCTACAGTCCATGGGGTCACAAAAGTGTTGGACATGACTCAGCGACTAAACATCAACTATATGTATTACTTGTCATGTTTATTAGGTAATTTGCTCCATTAGAATATAAATTCCATAAAAGCAGGAATCTGATGTGTGTGTGTGTTTAAACTGCTGCATGGTCATAACCTAAAGTAATGCTTAACATGTGGTGAATAATCAATGCATCTCTGCCTTTCACTTTTAGTAAGGACTACAGTGCTAGTTATTTTTGAACGTCTTGTTTATCCCAAATTCATAAATACATTCTACATTTTCTTTCAAAAATTGTTTTTGCTGTTTATGTTTAGATTGTTAAGCTAAGAACTGATTTTTCTGTATGGTGTGAGATAGGGTTCACATTTTCTTTTTACCACTTCTGGAATAACCAGTTGCCCAGCAGATTATATTTCTATCGTGTGTGTGTGTGTGTGTGTGTGCACGCGCGCCTGAATGCATGTGTGTACGCACTCCGTGGAATTCTTCAGGCAAGAATCCTAGAGCAGGTTGCCATTTCCTACTTCAGGAGATCTTCCCGACCCAGGGATTGAACCCACATCTACACTTGTGCCTCTTGCACTGGCAGATGGATTCTTTACCACTGTGCCATCTGGGAAGCTCATATTTCTACCACATAATGGTTTCATGTAGCTTTCTCTCATAATGGCTTTATTGCTCTACTTTCTGGAGTCACTGGCCCTGTGCACTACTCAGTATTAAGGTTCTACAATAATGAAGCAAAACAAAGTATCAACCCCACAGTTTTATTTGTAAAGAACAAAGCATGAAAAGTCATATTTAAATGTACTCCAAAACCTGAAAAACCCACATCAGTTTCTCTGATACATATGTTAAAGTGCTTGATATCACAATACTTTTTAAATTTTAATTATGTTCAGATGAAAAAAAAATCCAGTTCTGATGCATTTTGTTAACAATACAAAGAAAAAAATATATAATTTAAATGCAGAAATGCTTATTTAAAAAAAAGACACACAGGATACATTTATACATGGTTCAAGTGTAACACAGAGAATTCTTTCTATATGTTTAACACCCTCATTTGATTGACAACAGGAACTCTCACCATACCTCTCTACTGTTAACAAGATCTGTCTGGTGTTTGGAATAAAGACTGGGCCACACACAAATACATTTAGGTAAATGTGTCAAGCATAATTCCCTCCCACATAACCCAAGGATACCCTGGATTCATTCAAATGAGGAGAATGTTTTTGATGATTTTTTTTCACTCTGATATTAATTGCTCAGTGTGATACCTTTCTGGATCCAATCTTTATTTTGTCCTTGAGAGGACAATCAGGGCTGCTAAGATCTGAAAGGATGAGGTTCTCCTTGGATTATTCTGATCACACTCCATTGGTATCCTCTTCAAAAAGCTTGGAAATCAGTTTGATTCAAGAGTTTTATAAATGGATTTTAATAGGAATAAGAGACCTAGTAGTTTATTATTTGTTTCTCCTTTTACACTAAAAGGTAATATAACAAGTACTTATATAAGAAACACGGACTTCAAATGACATGGATGACGTGGAAATAGAATTCACTTTATAAAAGTAGAGAAGATCTCAAGACTCCATTCTCAATCAATGAAGGTGTATTAATACTGAAATATAAATAGCTATGGTTCAGATTGTCCTTCCAAATGGTGAAAAAGATAGACTAGTTTCTATAAACCTCACAGAGAAAATACTCAACAGTTCTCAAAATGAAAATCTACTGAAAAATCATAATTCTTAGCAGAAAGAAGCTATTTTATAATTAACAGCTACACTCCCAATGCTGTCAAATAAATATTTCCCTGGGCAATCTGAGGTCCTTGTCTGTTGCCTCATGTTTCAAAGTATCTGAGGGGTCAGCATTTACTATACACAAACTGTTATGTATAGTCTCCATCCCTCTTTTACTCCCATTTACATATAACAGTGCTTTATTGCCAAAAAAGGAAATATGAGCAATTCAGTATTTCCCCTGTATATTCATACAGTGTGACAGAAGTTCATTAAAATGATTTCTTAAAAAGCCATGTTAAAGTAAATACCACAGGGTTACAAAAGGTACAAAATGTATGAAATATTTAAAATAAAATTTAGAGGGAAATCATAAATTTTGCAAGCTTTCGGTTTCTTCTACCAGATTCTTGCCACAGTGGGAAAGAGGAAGGGAAGGTCGGGAGGCCTTCCTTCTGTTCTCAGTAGCCCCATTTTCTCCACTGAGAACACTGCTTTATACTGCTCCACACTGAGCCGCAGTCATTTAAGGCGCAGATGAGCCCCCAAACAGAACAGGGCTTCAGGGTCTCACACATAATACTAACACTGGTGTAATGGCCCTATATCAAAAAGGTGATTATTAGGACTTTCAGAACATTTGAAAAACACTTGGAAGATAAGTATTTCAAGAGGTAACATTTTTGGCAATTTAATTTTAAAATAATTTCTTCTTAAGCTATTTTGTGAAAATACTAATCATGACTCCAGGCACAACTTTTAATTTATTTTGAAGAAAAAAGTCAAATTTGATTTTTGTATACTTTAACTTTGAAGTATGATGATATAGTGATATACTAATATATTAACAGCAAAAAGTATACCTCTGAGTGACTTTCCAAAGTCAGGTCGGAAGGCTGTGTACACTTATAGGTACATTTATTCTAAGAATTTTGCTGCTGTCCTGCTCAAAATACTTTGATACTCAAAGACAGTTATAAGCCATGTAAGAATTGTCTTACTTACTGTATCTCTTACATGACCCCAGACTCTGCATAAGTATCCTTTTCATTCATCAACTTGGGTTCTAAGAACTTTTTGTTTCCAAATAGAAAATTTCTTCTGAAAAGCCACCATTACCCATCACTAGAAATATTCAAAAGAATGGGCTATAGGGCATTCGGGCAGCTCATAAGGAGGTCCGAGGGGTGTGAAGCACAGGCTGTGTGACTGGACTGTGTATAGACTCCCACGGTGATAACTAAAGGGCACAGCATTCTAGACGATGTGTCCGTTCTGGTGTGATTTCTTCTTCTGAAATTGGTCATTTCACTACTGTAGTCAGATAATAGAAAATGGGATGAAATTTCAGGTCAAACTCTTGGGGGGTATTACTTTCTAAAGTAATGGGTTTACTCACAGGTCTGAAATCCACTTTTGCTCCTAGTTTTGTTTTTGGCCGTGCCATAAGGCTTGTGAGATTTTAGTTCCCTGACCAGGGATGAAACCCAGGTCCTCAGCAGTAAAAGTGTGGAATCCTAATCACTGGACTGCCAGGGAATTCCTGCTCCTACTTTTTACAACAGGTGTAATTTTCTATTACTTAAGGTCAATTTGTTAAAATGAATATTAATCCCTATAAATTATTACTATAAATGAATATTAATCATTACCTGCTACCTATATAGGTGGATGAATTAAGATCCAAGGGTAGAAAGACTTATTATTAATATGAATGCCTTGAAGGCCAGTCTCATGTAGCCTGGTATAATTAAAAAAACATGAATTCTACACCCTGTGCTGCCACTGACCAGGTGTGCAGGTAAGTATTTAATCTCTCTGATCCTTAAGTCTTCCCATCTGTAAAATGAGAAGGCTAGATGAGACGACTCAATTCTAGCATGCTAACCTAAGTCACCTCTCTGTTTGTCCAGAATGTGTCAGAAGCAAGGCCTTCGGAAAAGGTAACAAGAACAAAACCCTAGATTGGATCATTCTGTGGTTTCTCATCATTGAAACAGTAAGCACCTGGGTGAAACAGGTTCTGGATATGTCCCATAATAGACTCTCCATGTCCCAGGGGTAGCCACACCACTGTGGGCAAACTTTAGCTGCAGGCAAACAAATTTCTGGTCTACCCAGGTCACCCAGACCCATCTTAAACCCTTTCCATGGTTTCTAAATGCTGCCTTCAGTTCTCCCTTACCTCCTCAAAGACTCAGTCACATATTAAAAGGGAGTGTGCCTTGGCTGAATGCAGTGTTTGATAACGGGAGTGGGGCACTTATTTCACTAGTTTCTTCCTCAAGAGAAAAAGGGAAGCAACACTATTGGCTAAAGCCCAGGACCCGCAGATGACACAAGGGTCCTGAAAGGCCATGACTTTGCTTCTCAGTCACAACTGGGAACAAAACCTGGAGCTCTGCTAAGGCAATTTCACTGCTAACAACGTGCAAATGTCTAAATTACTTACAAGACCAACCGTAACATGAAGACTTACGGTAACGTGCTAACACTGTATTTAACTTCCTTAAAAAACACCAAATTGCAAAGTTTCTCACAACGTTTGGTCTTCCAAACTGTTGCCTCTTGTCTGGCTTCCATTTTGCCAGTCTGCGCAGTACTGGCTTTTACCTTCCTGGGCCCGCAGTATTACATTTTCACCCCTGCTTACAAAGGAACATACAGCTGGCCCTGAAACACCCAGAAAGGGTTCATTCTTTCTCTCTTCTGGTATTTGCATTATCATGGTCAACAAATACTTTCACAAAAACATTCCAAGCCACACAGAGTCCTCCTCCTCCTTCGACATTCTTTCCATTTCCTGAGGGGGGATGGGCACTGGAAGAGGGGAGGCGGGTGATTGAAACCAAACAAAGAGTGTTTGTGGTTATTCTTGAGAGGTAACTGCAGGGTTGAGATGGCCAAATTAAAATTATAGAATCAAACTGCTATTTGCAGTTTTTAAGACTATGAGGCCAACACTCTGAAATTCACATCTCCCCAAAGTACCTCAAATAACAAGAATAAAAATGTCAAGGATGAAGTTAGTCTAGGCTAATCTTTCCAAAGTGTAAAGAAGTTAATATAATCCCACAATTTCACAGACTTCTCAGGGCTTTGTGTGTTCTCTTTTCAGTGTAGCCAAGCTCCTGGGGTCCAGTATTTAAAATATTTGAATTATATCTTTATCTTGTGCTGATGAAAAAATTTTTCCAAGACTGGAAGAGTGGCTCAATTCAAATTATGAAACCATCTGAAACTTAAAAGATGTAAATGAGGGCTACTCTCCCCTACAGCAGGTAAACTGTTTACATTCACAATATAAAGGGTAAGACACCAGGATGGCTGGCAAGTACATAACAATGCTTTCTGGATTCCTTTGTGGT